>NC_142034.1:35570799-36213491 GCF_982192425.1 Myodes glareolus
CAGATCTCATTTCAGATGGTTGTGAGCCACCATGTGGTTGCTGGGAATTGAACTCAGGATCTTTGGAAAAGCAGCCAGTGTTCTTAACCACTGAGCCATCTCTCCAGCCCTCCTCCCTTTTTATTTTTTTATTTTTTAAGAAAAGACTTGAGCGTGGTAATGCATGCCTTTAATCCCTACAATGGGGTGGCAGAGTCAGGGGGATCTCTGACTGCAAGTACCTGGTCCTCGGTACAAATACTCTGGAATGCCGGAAGCATCAGATTCTCCAGAAGCTGGAGTTTCCAGCCATGGGTACTGCAAGATGAGAGCTCCTCTCTGCCAGCGCAGTGATCTCAATTACTGATGCATTACTTGAACTCAAGGCAATCCTCCTGCCTCGCCATTCTGAATGTTAGGATTACAGGGATGTGACAATATGCTTGGACCCCCCCCCATCCCTACCCCTCTCTCCTCCCTTTCTCCCCCATTTTCCCTTCATCCTTCCTCCCTCTCTTTTCCTGGTGGTGTCTGTCTCAAGCCTTTAATCCCACTTCTTGTGAGGCGGATGCTGGGGAATTTCTAAATTCGAGGCCTACACCCCGGTCTACAGAGACAGGTCCAGTACAGCCAAGGTTACACCGAGAGACTCTCTCAAACAAACAATTTAAAAACAAAAAGTGCTGCTCGGTGGTGCAGCCTGGTTTACGAAGTGAATTCCAGGGCAACATAGAGAAACTGTCTCGAAAAACAAACAAACAAACAAAAAAAGGAATCCTTGTGCCTCAGTTTCAAGAGACGGTGAGTATAAGCAACCACCCCCGCTGAGCTCTTAGAAAAATCTAACTGTTAGAAAACTGCTGGAATTTTTCTTTTGACGTATTAAAATGCAAACTGCATTCAATCTAGTTTTTGACTTCTCGATCCCTATATTCTCGAATTGAGCAAATGTAGGGCTAAGAAAAATCTTGGTAGAACACTTGAAAAGGCGGGGGGGGGGGGGGCGACGACGACAGGGGACGGACACAGTGACACACGGCACGGAACACGACACCGGAACTAAAGTGTGAGAAAAGCAGGGATTGACGTGCGGAGGTATTTCACAGTAGGACCTGGTTGGATGGGATTAGGGAGGGACCGGAAAAACACTGGAGGAAGCTCATTCTCTGTCATGGCGGGGCCGGTAAGCTTGCGAGAACTTCTCATGGGAGCGTCGGCCTGGCTGGGCTCTGAGAGTCCCGGAGGTCCCCCCGCTGAAGGCGGAGGGAATGCGGCTGGCGTGCCGGAGCCTCCGTGGAGGGAAGATGAGATCTGCGTGGTGGGAATCTTCGGCAAGACGGCTCTGCGCCTGAACTCCGAGAAGTTCTCTCTGGTGAACACTGTGTGCGACCGACAGGTTTTCCCTCTTTTTCACCACCAGGATCCTGGAGATCCCGGGCCTGTATTCAAGACGGAAACGGTCTCCGTCGGAGAAGCCGGGGGAGCCGGGGACCCGGGGGCTGCCGCCGGGGATTCACTTCGTGGAGGTATGGCTACCGCGGAAGGTAACCAAGCTGAGCCAGGTCCCCAGGACTTTAGCCTTCTGCAGGCTTACTATAACCAGGAAAGCAAAGTCCTGTATCTTATTCTCACTTCCATCTGTGACAATTCACAGCTTCTGCGTGCTTGTCGGGCTCTCCAGAGCGGAGAAGCTGGTGGCGGCCTCTCTTTACCTCATGCGGAAACACATGAGTTCTGGAAGCATCAGGAGAAGTTGCAGTGTCTCAGTCTCCTTTACCTTTTCTCTGTCTGTCATATATTGCTCCTGGTCCATCCGACTTGTTCCTTTGACATCACTTATGATCGAGTATTCAGAGCCCTGGATGGATTGAGACAGAAAGTACTACCTCTCCTTAAAACAGCCATTAAGGATTGTCCAGTTGGCAAAGACTGGAAGTTAAACTGCCGACCTTGCCCGCCTAGACTCCTTTTCCTCTTTCAACTCAATGGAGCCCTTAAAGTGGAACCCCCTCGGAGCCAAGATACAGCTCATCCAGATAAGCCCAAGAAGCATTCTCCCAAAAGAAGACTGCAGCATGCCCTGGAGGATCAGATCTACAGAATCTTCCGCAAGAGTAGAGTCTTGACGAATCAGAGTATCAACTGCCTCTTTACGGTACCTGCCAACCAAGCTTTTGTGTACATAGTCCCAGGAAGCCAGGAGGAGGACCCAGTTGGCATGTTGCTGGACCAGCTTAGGAGTCACTGTACTGTGAAGGACCCTGAATCTTTGTTGGTGCCTGCACCCCTCTCTGGACCTAGGCGTTATCAAGTGATGAGACAACACGGCAGACAACAGCTCTCCTTCCACGCCGATAGCAGCACCTCTAGTTCTTCAGGCCAGCTAGTGGATTTCACCCTTCGAGAATTCCTCTGGCAGCACGTGGAGCTGGTCCTAAGCAAAAAAGGTTTCGATGACAGTGTGGGCAGGAACCCACAGCCCTCCCATTTTGAACTTCCCACTTATCAGAAGTGGATCTCAGCAGCTACGAAACTGTATGAAGTGGCTATTGATGGGAAAGAAGAGGATTTGGGCTCACCCACTGGGGAGCTAACCTCTAAGATTTTAAGTAGTATTAAAGTCTTAGAAGGGTTTTTGGATATAGACACAAAGTTCTCAGAAAACCGGTGCCAAAAAGCTTTACCCATGGCTCACAGTGCCTACCAGTCCAACTTGCCTCATAATTACACCATGACAGTCCATAAGAATCAGCTTGCTCAGGCCCTTCGCGTATACAGTCAACACGCGCGAGGCCCGGCCTTTCACAAATACGCCATGCAATTGCATGAGGACTGCTACAAATTCTGGAGCAACGGCCATCAGCTCTGTGAAGAGAGAAGTTTGACCGACCAGCACTGTGTACACAAATTTCACTCCTTACCGAAATCAGGTAGCTACCAAGTTTCCGGCATTTCGCAACGAAAACTTGAGCTGTGCTTTTATTATTGTTGTGTGCTTGTGTGGTGTATGTTAATGGGAGTGCACCTGTGGAGGTGGGGGGCAATGTACTTTTACATGCCAACTTTCACATGGGTTCCAAGGACCCAACCCGTATAGTTAGTGCAGAAAGCCCTTTACCTGCTGAGCCGCTCACTGGCACCTGAGCTGTGTTTTTACTCTTATTTTAAGATGATTTTTTTCTTGGTATGCATTGGGTTTTTTTTTGTTTTTTTTAATACCTATTTATTTTATTATGTATACAATATTCTGTCTGTGTGTATGCCTGAAGGCCAGAAGAGGGCACCAGACCCCATTACAAATGGTTGTGAGCCACCATGTGGTTGCTGGGAATTGAACTCATGACCTTTGGAAGAGCAGGCAATGCTCTTAACCTCTGAGCCATCTCTCCAGCCCCCGGTATTTTTGTTTCTTAAAGAGCCCTGCAGAAATTTAAGGGTAAATTCTCTTTTTAAAAATTCTTTCTTTGTTTTTGTTGTTTTGCTGCTTTTTGTTATTTATTTATTTATTTATTGCGACAGGGTTTCACTGTGTAGCCCTGGCTGTCCTTGAACTTGCTCTGTAGACCAGCTGTCCTTGAACTCAGAGATCCGCCTGCCTCTGCCTCCCAAGCGCTGGGATTAAAGGTGTGCGCCACCATTGCCCAGTATTTTATTTTTTTGAGACAAGGTCTTTATTTAGTTCTGACTGTCCTGGAACTCTGTAGGCCAAGTTGGACTTAAACTCACAGAAATCCTTCTGCTTCTGCCTTTGGAGTGTGCGTGCTACCATCTATTTTTATTTTTATAATTGCATTTTGTGTGTGTATGTGTGTGTGTTTATAGATATGTGATTGCCATGACATTCGAGTGCAGGTCAGTTCCCTCCTACCACGTGGGTCCTGGGGATGGATCTCAGATGCCAGATGAGCCATCTTGCCAGCTCCAGCCTTAAATTTTATCTTCTACCTCTAAAAGGAAACTATCACCCATAACTATTATTTTTTGAAATTTAAAAAATGAATTCTAGTGAGTTGGTAGATAATAAATATTAAGAAGCATGAAGTTTCATGAAGTGTGTTTACCCTTCATCTTAGAGTATTTGTTGAATTGACAGGAATATAGTGAAATGGAAAATCATCATGATGTTACATGGAAGGAAAAAGTCACTGAGAAATTCAACGTATTTATTTATTTATTTTTGAGACAGGGTCTCCCTGTAGACCAGCCTGGCCTTGAACTCTTAAAGATTCTTCTGCCTCTGCCTCCAGATTGCCCCACCACTCTGGCTAGTTCAACCTTTTTAGGGTGAAGATGGGGTGTAGCTAGGAGACAGCGCATAAATGCATTGCATTTATGAGTGAGGTACCTAGTCTCATCCTCTGCACTGAAAAGGGGGGTAAAACTTAAAGTTTGTGTGTTTAATCAAGATTTTTGTTTGTTTGCTTCTTTGTGTGTGTGTGTATTTTAATTGCCAGAGAACTATCTAGAGAACTTGGGAAGTTGACTGTTGTAAAACACAAAGTAAAGTCGGCTCTGTATTGTCTTTGTGAGATTTATAATGACAGTTGCATCTTCCAGGAGAAAAACCAGAGGCGGATAGAAACCCACCTG
Source organism: Myodes glareolus (assembly GCF_982192425.1). NCBI lineage: Eukaryota > Metazoa > Chordata > Mammalia > Rodentia > Cricetidae > Myodes > Myodes glareolus. The sequence continues at coordinate 35,575,369 of NC_142034.1, forward strand.
TGCTCTACCACAATAGCCGAGCCCGCTCCACCGGAGCCTGCAACTGCGGAAGGAAGCAGGCACCTCGAGATGACCCCTTTGACATCAAGGCCGCTAACTATGACTTTTACCAGGTAGACTCTGAAACTCTGAAGCTCTATTTGCTACTGAATATTATCCAAGTAAAAGTACATATTCAGAAGCAGAACACTTAGAAAAGCCAATGTAACTGCAGTGGTATAGAAACAAGGGCAAGTTTGTGACATGCACTTCTTGATTTTTTTTTTCTTAACCATACTTTATGCATATATATTTAGTATTTAAACTATTAAAATGATACACTTAGAGGTTTTTAAAAAGATTTATTGTCACTCATTTATTTGAAAAGAGGCTTCTTAAAATTTATTTATTTATTTATTTTTGGGACAGGGTCTCTTTATGTAGTTCTGGCCGTCCTGGAGCTTACAGTGTAGATCAGGCGGGTCTCTAACAGAGATCTTCCTGCCTTTGCCTCCCAAGTGCTGGAATTAAAAGCATGAGTCACTGTGTCTGACTTGGAAAGAAGTCTTTATTATCCATCTCAAAAATATCCATTATCACAATTTTATTTGTTACTCCTTTTACTGAAATATCTCATCAGTAATATTTTTATTTCAGTATATATGTGTGTGCATGTGAATGTATGTTGTGTTACATACCTATGGACCCACTTGAACTTGAATTACTTATTTTGTCTGAGTGTTTTGCCTGCATGTGCCTGCGTGCACCACACATGTACCTACTGAATTCAGAAGAAGACATGGATCCCCTGGGACTGGAGTTAAGGTTGTGAGCCACCATGTGGGGGTTGGGAATCAATGAATCCTCTACAAGAACAACAGGCGCTTTTACCCACTGACCCACCTCTCTAATCTCCATTGATACGGTTTTAAACAGAAGTGAAAAGGGAAGATTTCGGGTCATAAAACCACTTCCCAAAGCCAAGTGGTGGCACATGCCTTTAATCTCAGCACTTGAGAGGCAGAGGCAGATGGAACTCTGAGTTTTAGGCCAGTTTGGTCTACAGAGTGAGTTCCAAGACAGCCAGGGATACACAGAAAAACCCTGTCTCAAAAAATAAAACAAATAAAAAGCGACTTCCCCAAAACAATTTTTTAAATCACCTTTTTTAATCAGTGGGTCAATGCAGTAAATGTGTTCAGTGACTCTGTCTATTTCTTATCACACTAATGGTCACTGGGATTAAAAACAGAGGCGTCCCTCAAAGGAATAACTCATACTGGATTCTTTTGGAATACAAAAGTAGTCCTTGCTACTTCAGTATCCAGAAAATTGAATTCACATATCCACTGACAAAGGAAGAGACAAAAAACTTCATGGTCTTTGCTAATACATTGATTGCTAATCCTGCTTGTTAGAATAAAGTGTGTGTTGTTACATTTATTTTGAGACAGACTAGCTCAGGATGGTCTGGAACTTGTTGTGTGACCCAGGCTAGCTAACTTTCTGTTCTGCTTCACTCAGCCTGCCCTCCCAAAACTGTGTTATAGGCAAGCACTACCCTTCTCTGCTCAGTAACATGTTTATTTTGTTTGTTTGGTTTTTGCTTTGTTTTTGTTTTTTGTTTTTACTTACTTAAGCATACAAATAAGAACATATTATTTGAAATAAAAAGTTTCCACATCTTTTTTCTCCTTATAGCTTCTGGAAGAAAAGTGTTGTGGAAAATTGGACCATATCAATTTCCCTGTATTTGAGCCAAGTACTCCAGATCCTGCTCCTGCCAAAAATGAACCGTCTCCTGCCCCGCCTGACTCAGATGCCGAGAAACTTAAAGAGAAAGAACCTCAAACCCAAGGAGAGAGCACAAGCCTGAGTTTAGCTTTGAGCTTGGGCCAGTCAACAGATAGCCTGGGTACCTATCCAGCTGACCCACAAGCCGGAGGAGACAATCCAGAAGTTCACGGTCAAGGAGAAGTAAAATCTGACAAGAGGCCAAACTTGGTTGATCGGCAGGCATCCACAGTTGAATATCTCCCAGGCATGCTACATTCAAATTGCCCAAAAGGTCTGTTACCCAAATTCTCTAGCTGGTCTTTGGTTAAACTAGGCCCAGCCAAGTCTTACAACTTTCATACAGGTTTGGACCAACAGGGCTTCGTTCCAGGAACAAACTATCTTATGCCTTGGGACATTGTCATCAGGACTAGAGCTGAAGATGAAGGAGACTTAGACACAAATTCCTGGCCTGCTCCAAATAAAGCTATTCCTGGAAAGAGAAGTGCGGTTGTCGTGGGGCGAGGACGGCGGCGGGATGACATAGCGAGAGCCTTTGTTGGCTTTGAGTATGAAGACTCTCGAGGTCGGAGATTCATGTGCTCAGGGCCTGACAAAGTAATGAAGGTGATGGGAAGTGGACCAAAGGAATCAGCTTTAAAAGCCCTAAACAGTGATATGCCCCTGTACATTCTGTCCTCGTCTCAGGGCAGAGGGCTCAAACCACATTATGCCCAACTTATGAGGCTTTTTGTTGTGGTTCCTGATGCTCCTTTGCAGATAATACTGATGCCACAGGTAAGAAATCAAACCCTTCCCCTAAACAAGCAAAACAGTACTTTTCCAGGAGTTGTCTTTATGGGACAAATCATGTAGCCCATTTGACTTGGAATTAGATGTGTAGTTTTTAATGACCTTGAACTTCTGATCCTCTTGTCTCTACCTCTCAAGTGCTGGGATTTTAGGTGTGTACCTTTTTCTTTACTAACCGTGCTGCATCCCAAGCCCATGATGCTTATTTAGATTAATGTTTGTTGAGAGTCTCCTATGCTCCAGACCGTCTGGAAACTCACTACGTAGTTAAGGATAGCCCTGAACTTCTTATTCTCTTATCCCTCCCTCAGTGCCAGGATGGCAGGGTACACACCCACACCTAGTTTAAGCAGTTCTATGGCTTTAGTGAAGGTTCTGTGCATGCTAGGCAATCACTGTACCAACAGAGCTATATCCCAAGCCCTTTGTTCTGATCATTTTTATTTATTAATTTATTATTTTTATTTATTTATTTAGAGACAAGCTTTCTCTCTGTAGCCCTGGTTGTCCTGGAACCCAAATCGTAGACTAGGCTGACCTAGAACTCAGAATTCTACCACCAGATGTGCTCTAGCACTGAATGGTCTTCCAACCCCATGTCCACTTGAATATTTTTGTTTACATTTATTTATTTATCTGTCTCTATTAATTTGTGGTTTGTGTGCATACTGCTATGCTAGGCCAACCCTCTACCCACTAAGTTACGTTTCTAGTACCTAATTTCTTTTAAATCCAAGATCTTTATCGATTTAACTATGACAACCATTAGTAAGAATTTAGTTTAACCCTAGTTTTCCCAACATCTGCTGATTTAGAAGTGCAGTCAAACAAAACAAAACAAAAATACAAGCTAGGTGAGGTGACTCATGCCTTTAATCCCAGTACTTGGGAGGCAGAGACAGGCAGATCTCCATGAGTTCGAGGTCAGCCTGGTTTACAAAGTGAGTTCCACGACAGTCTCTGAAGCTACAGAGAAACCCTGTTTTGACACACACACACACACCCCGACAAAAAAGAGAGCAGAGGGAATAAGACACCAAGGGGATTAGGTGAAGACCCAGGAAAGTGCAGCAGCGTCTGCCTTCATGTTCAGTGTGGCCCATTGTTCACTTATCTTCCAGGTGTTTCTTATTGAGAAATCCAAAAGTAATTCTGTTGCCTGTGTTTTTCAGGTTCAACCAGGTCCACCACCATGTCCAGTCTTTTACCCAGAAAAACAAGAAATCACTCTCCCACCCGATGGCCTTTGGGTTCTGAGATTTCCTTATGCGTATGTGACTGAGAGGGGACCTTGTTTTCCTCCTAAGGAGAATGTGCAGCTAATGAGCTACAAGGTGCTCCGGGGAGTCCTGAAAGCAGTGACACAATAAGTTTCCCGCCATCCAGTCCCAGGCTGGAGCTGATGTTTGTCTTGTTTTAATGTGTGTGAGATTTTGTTTTTAAATGTGTGTTGTGTGTTTTTCCAAAACCAAGATGTGTTTTGGTTAGAAGTATTCAATAGTATTTGGACAATAATTGTTCCATTATTTCATTATGTTGATATTTATTGTAAAATCAATAAAAGGTTTTTGTTCTAGAAAAAAGGATACAAAGTGTATAGTTGATATATCTGTTTTGTTTCATTGTCCATGATATAAGGCATATTTTTCATCATAATTTAGTGTTACATCTTTCTGATAAAATGATGTGTCAGTTGGGATATTCCTTATATTCCTCTCTCTCTCTCTCTCTCTCTCTCTCTCTCTCTCTCTCTCTCTCCTCTCTCTTTTCTTTTTTAGTTTTTTGAGACAGGGTTTAGTCCTGGCTGTCCTGGAACTCACTCTGTAGACCAGGCAGGCTTCAAACTCATATATCATCTTCCTCTGCTTCTAGAGTTCTGGGATTAAAGGTGTGTACCACTATACCTGACCTATTTATTTATTATATATAAGAGTGTTTTGCCTGCCTGTATGTATATATACTACATGCATGCATGGTGCCCACTGAGGTCAGAAGAAGACATTGAATATCTTGGAAGTGAACCCAGATCCTCTGTAAGAAAAAGTACTCTTAAACCAGGTAGTGGTGGGCCGGCCACATTTTTAATCCTAGCACTTGGGAGGCAGAGGCAAGTGGATATATGCGAGGCCAGCCTGGTCTACAGAGCAAGTTCCAAGACAGCCAGAGCTATTACACAGAGAAACCCTGTCTTGAAAAACAACACAAGTGTTCTTAATGGGCAGTGTTGGTGCATGCCTTTTAATTTCAGCACTTGAGAGGCAGAGGCAGGCAGATCTCCCAAATTGGAGGCCAGCCTCAAACAACACCAAGTGTTCTTACTGATTGAGCCATTCCTCTAGTCCCTGGCCTTAAACTCTCAACACTCCTGATTTAGCCTGTCTAATACTGGGATTGCAAGTGTATGCTAACAAAAACTTTTTTCAGTACTATGCACTGAACCTCAGGTCTCATGCATACCACTGAGTTATATCGCTATTCCTATTTGTTCTTTATATTTGGAGACAGTACCTAGCTGGGGCTAGCTTTGAATTTATTCTGTAGCCCAGGCAGGCCTAGAACTTCAAATCCTTGTGCCTCAGCCTCCGGAGTAGCTGGGATTACAGGCCTGCACCCTCAGGCTTGGCATAAATATTCTTTAATTAAATACCTATTCTATGAAATGATTTGCTAAGTGTTTAAATCTTACCAATCTACAGTAACTTTTCCCAACATACCACCATATCAACAATTGTGGCTATGCCATCCATTAGATCAATACAAAATAAGTTGGAGATCCAAAGTAGTGTAATTGATTCTATTTTCCCAGATACATTTTAAATACCATACAAACACAATTAGAGATTTTAGTCTTAATGTATGTGAAATACAGTGTTTATCACATTTCCAAAAGCTGTTTCCTAACCCAGCAAGATGGCTTAGTAGGAAAAGGAGCTGCCACCTCAGGTCCCCCATGGTGGAAGGACAGAACTAGCTCCCATAGCATAAAAAAAAACAATGAGCCAGGTGGTAGTGGTGCATGCCATTAATCCCAGCACTCAGGAGACAGAGGCAGGTGGATCTCTGTGAGTTCGAAGCCAGTCTGGTCTACAATAGCTAGTTTCAGGACAGGCTCCAAAGCTACAGAGAAACCCAGTCTCGAAAAACCAAAAATAAGTAAATAAATAAAAATAAACGATGAGAGGGCTGGAGAGATGGCTCAGCGGTTAAGAGCATTGCCTGCTCTTCCAAAGGTTCTGAGTTCAATTCCCAGCAACCACATGGTGGCTCACAACCATCTGTAATGAGGTCTGGTGCCCTCTTCTGGCCTTCAGACATACACGCAGACAGAATATTGTATACATAATAAATAAATAAATATTTTTAAAAAATAAATAAAAAGTAAACGATGAGATCAGCTGCAGCAGCCCTTGCCTGCAGTTCCAGCCAATCAGGAAGGAGGATGAAGCAAGACAACTATTTGGCCATAAGAGTTTGAAGCCAGCCTGAGCTAAACAAGGTGGTGAATCAGTATGTTGTTGCTGGTTGTTTCGTACTGAGAATCAAACCTCTGGTTTTGAGGGGTTTGTATTTGGAAGGCTGATACACGTGGATTTCCTGGTCTTGGTGAGTTCAGGTCAGTTAAGGGTACATAGTGAGACCCTGTCTCCAAAAATAAATAGTAAATAACCCCAATACTTGAAAGGCAGAGGCAAACTGAACCCTGTGAATCTGAGGCTAGCACGGTCTACACAGTGAGACCTTATCTCAAGAAACAAACCCAAGGCCTTGAACCTGCTAGGAAAGTGCTCTACCACTGGGCCACAGCTACAGCCTCTTGTGATGTGATTATTTCCTTTGCATGAACTAAGATCCACAGCAGGGCATGCCTATAATCTCAGCACTCTGGAGGCTGAGGTGGAGAATAGGGAGTTCAAAGTTCTCTCCTCTACCTCATGGTCAAATCTAGACTGGGCTAAGAAAGAAAGACCGTACCCACCTCACAAAACCAACATCCTATCCCCTTAAAACGTGATTCCTAGTGTTTTCCAAGTTTGTAATGTGTGAGGTGAAAAGGGGAAATAGAAAATTTATTTGCCAGCCTTTTTAGGAGACGATTTCGTTGCCAGTCTCTTTATTTTGTGCTGGAACTTGAACCGGTACGCTTTACTAATTGGGCTACGCCTTCCAGTCCCAAGCTTCTTAAACAAACCGTTGAGAACATTTCTCGAGTACGTAACGAATTCGAGGCATTGGGAACAATTCTTCGCATTTCCTAGAGAAGGAGGCTAGGACTTGCCCTGGAATCCTCCTTTGATGTACACTTCCCAATCACGTCAGATTTTTCCTGAAGGCTATCTCGCTTGAGGGATGCCAAAACAAAAACGAAACAAATAAAGACACTGGCAAGTGCCCAACCTCTTGCCTCAGAACCTTCTTAGAATCACTTAGGCGCAGGACACACGTTCAGTGGGACGCCGAACGCTCCCTGCCGCAGCGCGCCTGCGTATCGGAGCCCCTTTGTTGCTCCCGCACCGGGGTCGGGTTGCGCCTGCGTGGTGAGCCCGCACGAACAAGTGCGCTGCGCCGAGGGCGCCGGCTGGGGGCGAGCAGACCTCGAGCAGCCTCCGGCGCCGCATCCGTTGCCACCGCCGCAGCGCAGTGGGGTTCAGAGGCCCAGAAGGTGGTGACCGAGGATGTCGTCCACCGCAGCGTTTTGCCTTCTCTCTACCCTGGGAGGGTATTTGGTCACGTCGTTCTTGTTGCTTAAATACCCAACGTTGTTGCACCAGAAAAAGAAGCAGCGATTCCTCAGTAGGCACATCTCTCACCGCGGAGGTGAGAGGGGTCCCCAGAACCCGATGGCGGAGATGGGGGTGGCTTCCTTGCAGGAGGTAGAGGGTGGGAGTGTCGGAGAGACCGAGGAAGGATGGGCTCCAGTGACTGGAGGGCTTCCTCAGATGAGTCGTCCCGAGGGGAAGGAAAGGGTCTCGTGTTCCAGTTCTGGTGGGAGTCTTCGGGGAGCAAGGGTGGCAGGGCTTCCGTGAGAAGGTGAAGTGCAGGATGAGAACGAGAAGTGGGGCGTTTCTCAGCCCAAGGAAGGACCCTTCTTGGCAGCCAGGCACAAAGCCGGTGCAGATCCAGGAGACACCCGCAGGGGGAACCAGGAACGGAACAGACTGCTTGGAACAAGCTGGTGGCTGAGTCCGTGGGGAAGAGCTTGGGCTCAGGCAAGGCTGAGGATCCGCTAGTCACCTGAAGGGAGCCGAGAAGCAAGCGGTGCCTAGCGACCTGGCCCACCCTCCACGCATTTGTAATTGAACTCTGGAGAGAAATGTCTCTAAACCAGGGACTTTTCCAAGGTCACAGTTAGAGCTTGGACTAAATTAAGACAAGGAATTTGGAGGATTCTGGTTCCGAGGACTCCAAACCTAGTACCTGCTTTCTTTTTTGTTTGGTTGGTTGTTTTAAATTTTGAACAGCACCATTTACCCCAGCAATGGCTCGTGGTTTCTAAAAGACTAAAACATTATTTCGCTTATTAGTATTATCTTTTAAAAGATGATAAGGTTACCTTGCAGAAGTATATTGCTATAAGGATCAAGGGGAGTTCCTTCAAGAGCCATGTCTTTGCTTCTTCGTTACTTTTAATAATGTGACTTCATTACATCTTAATAATAATATATAAAATATAAAATTGTTTCAGGTGTTTTACAATTTTGTTTTAGGGCGAATGTGACACCAGGTTAAAATAGGTTGAAATGGAGCTGATGGTGGTGGTGGCACTTAGGAGGCAGAAGCAGGTGGATCTCTTAGTTCAAGCCAGATCAGCTGGAGTGAGTTCCTTGTCAGCCAGGGCAAGACAAGAGAGACCCTGTCTCAAAAAACAAAATCAAAACAAAAAAAATTCGTACAGTTTAATGGTAAATTCTATAGTCTAAAATTTGATGTTGTAGCATGATTTTTGTTTTTAGAGTTTCCAAAGATGGGTCTTGCTGGCTGGCCTGCAAGTCGCTATGTAGACCAGGTTGGTCTGGAACTCTGCCTCTGCCTTCCCAGAGCTAGGTTTAGTAAAGGTGTGGGACCATGACTCTTATTATGACAAATGCGGCATAGAAATGAATTATCATTCTTTTGTATAGTTTTGTCAGTTCAACACAGTTTCCCACTTTTGTTTTTAAAGACAGGGTTGGTTTTTGTTGTTGTTGTTGTTGTTGTTGTTTCCCTGTCTTGGAACTAACTTCGTAGAGCAGGGTGGCCTTGACTGCCTGCCTCTGCCTCCCAGTGCTGGGATCAAAGGCATGTGCTGTCATGCCTAGCTGGTGGTGACTGGTGTGTTTTCTAGCACTAGAGCACATGCATAGAGGTCAGAGGACACTATCAGATGTTGGTCCTTGTCTTTACCTTGTTTGAAATGGAGCCTCTTGTTGTTCATAGCTGAACTCACTAGGAAACTTGAGTTGGGGCTTGAAGCTTCTTCCTGAACGTACCATCCAGCAATAGGGGAACTGGGATTACACACCAGATGCTGGTTCTACTGATTCCAGTTTATGCATGGGTTCTGGGTTCTACTACTTCTGGCTTTTGGGTGGGTTCTGGGTTCTACTGCTCTGGCCTGTGCATGGGTTCTGGGGATCTGAAGCAAACAATTTACCCACTGTGCTCGCTATCCAGCTCAGTCCTTGCCCTTTTGTTGTTGTTTTTAAATAGTCTTACTGTATCTAGCTCAGGCTGGCTTTGAACAGAATGGCTCTGAATTTGAGATACTCCTGCCTCAGCTTCCTGAGTGCTGCCATCACAGGTATTTGTCACCCCAATCTTCCTTTTGAAGGTTATTATTATTATTTTAGTTTATTTAAGGTTTTTTGTTGTTTTGGTTTGGTTTGGTTTGGTTTTTGAGACAGGGTTTCTCTGTGTAGCCGTAGCTGTCCTGGAACTCGCTCTGTAGACCAGGCTGGCCTCAATCTCACAGAGCCTGCCTCTGTCTCCTGAGTGCTGGGATTAAAGGCATGCCACCATCACGTGGCTTGAAGATTATTTTCTTGTGTGTGGCTGAAGCTGCAGTTTTTCATTGGTTTTATAAACAGTGCACTATCACACTATATGCCATATATATGAGGATATTAATGATGATATAATGGTGGCCAGACAAAAACTCCAAGGAAAGTAAACATCAATTCATATACAAACATCTGAAAGTTTGTAGAAGGAGCTGAACCACTATTGCTTTCCTTCACAGCACTTAAATCTTGATCACAGGCAGGGAGATGGGCAGAGACATCTGCTGCCAGGCAGTTCAATCTGAGGGACCCAACATGGTAGGAGAGGACAGCTGAGTCCCAGTTTTTCTGACTTCCATGCATATGTGTACACATGCATAAAATAAGTAAATGTTTAAAAACATCTTATTCAGGAGATAGAGAGTTCAGTTCTGAGCTCTGGCTGCTCTTCCAGAGGACCTGGGTTCAATACCAGAACCCATATGGTAGCTCACAACTGTCTATAACTCCAGTTCCAGGGGTTCTGACACCAATGCACATTAAAAAAAAGATTAAAAAAAGTTTTTAAAAATCTTATGTTAAGATGCAAAATGCAATGTTTCCTTTCATTATCCTATCAAAGATGAACTGATCCAAAGTAATTAGGAAATACTACATAAAGGAGGAAAATTAATATAAACTGAAAACACAGGGGACTGGTAGATTACTCAGTTGGTAAGAGGACCCAAGTTTGAGTCCCAGAACCTGTGTAGAAGAAGCCAGGAGCCATGGTGTATGTACATGTATTCCCAGTGCTGAAGAGGTGAAGACAGTTCCTTTGGACTCTGGCCAGTTAGTATAGTCTTTGTGATGAGTGTTAGGGGATATTTCGTGTACTCTGGCACTCCTGAGATTGCCAATAAAGAGAGTAGAGCTAGCTACTAGCCGACCCAAATAGCCATAGAGGTTTTAGAGAACTGAGAATATATAGAAAGACATGAGAAGTAGTAGGGAGGGGTTTGGAAAGATTCATGGCCCTTTTGGATCAAGGAAGGAGAGAGAAGGGAGGCTACTGGCTGTTTCTCTGATCTATCAGGTTCTTACCCCAATGTCTGACTCCTGAAATTTTATGGGTAAAGAATAATTAGATAAATACTTCATCTGGCATCCCGTATTGGGCGCCATATATGGTTGTGCTTTCTCATGGGGACCACCCGCCTCTTAATATAGCACGCCCAACTTCCCTCCTCTTTCTATCTCTTCCCAGAAACACTGTCTGTCCTCTCCTTCCTAGCTGTTGGCCATTTAGCTCTTTATTACACCACTCACAGCAACACATCTTCACACAGTACACAAATATCCCACAACAGATGAGCTCCAGGCTTATGAGATATTCTATCTCCAAAAAAAGTGTTAGCACTAGAAATGACACTTAAAGTTTTCCTCCAAACGTAAACACTCATACATACACACAAAAAAAAGTATACAGTGGAACTATAAAATAAAATGAATAGGTTAGTCCTAGCACTGGAAAGGTAGGAAGGCTGTAAGTTTGAAATCAACCTGGTCCACATAGTGAGATGGCTGATACATAAACGTACCTGAGGCAGGAAAAACACAAGTTCAAGGTCATCCCCTAGATGTGTAGTGAGTTGGAAGCCACCTTGTGCAATGTAAGATTCCATCTCAGTAAACCTATAGTAGGACTGGTTGATGGCTTAGTAGGTAAAGATGTCAGCTGCCAAGCCAAACAACCTGAATTTGATGGATGGGACTCACATGGTAGATATGTTGGTGGTTTTTGTCACCTCGACACAAACCTAGGCGTATCTGAGAAGAAGGAATCTTAACTGAGAAAATGCCTCCATCAGATTAGCCTGTAGGCAAGTCTTTGGGTGTTTTCTTGATTAATGATTAATAAGGGAGGGCCCAGTCAATTGTAGGCAAGTGGTCCTAGATGTATGAGAGAGCAGGCTAAGCAAGCTGTGAGGGACACATAGGTAAGTAGTGTTCCACCATGGCTTCTGCTTGAGTCCCTGCCCTGCCCTCCTTCAGTGATGGACTGTGACCTAGAAGTGTCAGCTGACACAACCCCTTGGGTGGCAATGGTCTTTATCATAGACAAACAAGGTGTCTGTGGCCTGCATGTGCACATTGTGGCGTGTGTACTCCCAGCACACTCAACATGAAGTATGTAATGTCTAAGGACAGTTTTGAGGAGCTGAGGAATTGGCACTTGCCTAACATACACAAGGACCCACGTTCCATCCCCAGACCCATGTAAACCAGCAATGGTGGTGGCACATGCTGTACATGTTTCCACATGCTGAAATGTGGACACAGAAGGATCAGAGTCACCCTCAGCTGCATAGTGAGTTCAGCCCTAACTGGCAATGCACGAGACCCTGCCTCAAAACCGCAGGGAAGAGAAGGTATTTTGTGTGTAGAATTGTTTGATTGTAGATCCGGAAACTGTAGTTACTTCTTAGGAGAAACAAAAAATTAATTAGGCTGTTTCTGTGAGTCACATGATGATTATTTGAGAGAAAGTGAATTCAAGCCAGTTCACGAGGGAGGACCTACCACTAAATAATTCCTTGGAGAGGAACACTGTGTTTCTTAATTAGTCCCTCGGGAACTCTGCAGGCTTCACCAGGTGCATCTCAGTAATCTGCAGTAGTCCCTGAGGAATCTACTTCCTAGTTTTACAGCAAATGGAAGAAGATGGAAATTGTTTGCCTGTAAAACTGAAAAGGAAGAGGCTATCTGGGTGCTAGCATGGCACCATAAGGTCCATGCAGCGTAGCTCACGGTAAAAAGACAGGCTCGGAAGTACCATCTATGTAGCTCGAGAGCTAATGTCTTGTTTGGGTGGTGGTATTTTGTTGTTTTGTTTTGTAGATGGGATCTTACTATGTAGTCATCTGGGCTAGCATCAATCTCACAATTCTCCATGGCTTTGTACAGCGGAGATTACAACCGTGAACTACCATGCCCTGCATTGCTATTAAAATTCCCGGGGAAGTTTAATTACCTCACAGGAGAGGAATAGTTGTTAGGATCTTAGTGAAATACAGAAAATGCTAAGTGTCCTGTCTGCCCAGGGCCTTCTGCACACTAGACAAGCTTTCTCTCCGACATATATCTCCAGGCCTCTTGACCACTTATTCAGTATTAGTGATAGCTAAGTGATTTAATCAATTAATATGGTCTTAATCTTAACACTTAAGAGGCAGGGGCAGGAAGGTCTCTGTGATTTGGAGGCCAGCCAGGAATATATAATAAAATCCTATCTTTAAAAAAAAAAAGCCAAGCGGTGGTAGCGCAAATAATTAATTCCAGCACTCAGAAGGCAGAAGCAGGTGGCTCTTTGTGAGTTTGAGGCCACACTGGTCTACAGAGTAAATTTCAGGACAGCCAGGACTGTTACACAAAGAAACCCAGTCTCAAAAAAGAAAGAAAGAAAAAGATCATTCTTGGTTACACTTTGGGATATATGAGACACTATCTCACTATCTTTTAAAAAATTAAATCTTCAGTACTCTATTATCTAAAATAACCAAAAATGGAAACATATTAAATGTCTCAGAATATAGATGTAATAAATCAAAGAGTAGTTATATAAAGAAGTCTATCATTCAGACACATTTTTAAATGGCATAAATCCATTAAAGAAATTACCCACTGGAACTCAATTTGTAGACCAGGCTGGCCTCAAACTCGGAGATCCACCTGCCCCTGTCTCCCAAGTGCTGGGACTAAAGGAGTATACTGCCACTGCCCAGATTACCCACCAGTTTTACATTTTTTAAAAAGCAAATTATAGCCAGGTGTGGTGGCAAACATCTTTGATCCTGGCACTTAGGGGTCAGAAGCGAGCAGATTTCTGTAAATTTCACAGCCAGCGTAATCTACACAGCAGGTTCTAGGACAGCCAGGGCTATGTAGAGAGACCCTGTCTAAAAATGGTTAAATGAGTCAGGCAGTGGTGGCGCACACCTTTAATCCCAGCACTCAGGAAGCAGAGGCAGGTGGATCTCTGCAGAGGCAGATAAATCTTTGTGAGTTTGAGGCCAGTCTGGTGTGCAGGGAGAGTTCCAGGACAGCCAGGGCTTTGCAGAGATACCCTGTCTCATAAAACAAAACAAAACAAAGTTATTTACTTATTTTTGGTTTTGTTGTTGTTGTTTGCTTTTTTGTTGTTGTTTTGTTTTGTTTTTGAGACAGGGTATCTGTAGTACTAGCTGTTTAGGAAATCACTATAAGACCCGGCTGACCACAAACACTGTTTCGGCCTCCTGAGTGCTGGGATTATAGGAGTGTACCACCATTCCTGGCCCTAAATGTAATAAAAAAAATTTCCAGAACTTCACAAGTCCTTGTTAGCTGAACAATGGTAGTATTATGTCTTTAATTCCATCACCAAGGAGACAGGCAAATTGAGAGTTTGAGTCCAGCCTGGGCTACATAGAGATCCTGTCAAAAAGGCCCTTGTTTATCACCGCATGTCCCCAGAAGTCATCTTGACGCACTCTTCTGGCATCTTCAGAGCATGGTCTCTGGCTTCTATGGGTTCTTATATCAGTCTGCAAGGTCAAGGCTATGTCCCTAAGACAGTGTTCACCTCATTTCCTGTGCTGATATCCTCACCAGTACTACAAAGTGTGGATAAGTAAGCCTGGGCGTGTAGCTCAGTGGTGCTGTAATGCTTGCATATCTGAGGCCTTGAAAATTGAGTTTCAGTTGCTAGTATTTCTCTCTCTACTCGGAAAGCATCAGTGGGTAAAATTGCTGTTGCTATAGCATGAATGAGAACCATGGTGCAAAATGCATTGGTAGATATTGTATTCTTCACCATCACGTACTTAGTTTGCAAAAGTTAGTATTGGGCCGGACAGTGGTAGTGCACACCTTTAATCCCAGCACTTGAGAGGCAGAGGCAGGTGGATCTCTGAGTTCGAGGCCAACCTGGTCTACAGAATGAGTTCTAGAACAGGCTCCAAAGCTACAGTGAAACCCTGTCTCAAAAAACAAAACAAACAAAAAACAAAAAAATAGACATCAAAGATCTTAAGAGGGAAATTTTTGAAGTTTTGTAAATATGGTTATCATGGGCATAAAGAAGCTCAGATGAAAGAATTGTGGGCTGAAAGCTCAACTGGATTAAGCAACAGCTCTTTTAAAGAGGGCTTTTTGTTAAGACTGTCTGACATAGCCCGGGCTGACCTTCAACTCCTGGTCTTTCTGTTTTTTACTTCCAAGTCCTGGGATTACAGACATGAGCTCCCATGCTTGGTCTGTGGTACCACAGAGTACTGGAGATTGAATCTAGGGCTTTGTAGACTTTAGGCACTCTACTAGCTGAGCTATATCTCCAGCTCATATATCATATATATCATATATCATATATATATATATCCATATAAAGGTCACATAGAGGACAGTCAAGGTCACATAGAGAAACCCTGCCTCAGGGGAAAAAAACAAACTGAAAAATAGGATTCCATCTATCTCGCCCATCACACACACACTCTCATACACTCACACACACTTACACACACACACACACACACACACACACATTTTAAAAAGGCTCATTGCTGTTCCTAGAGAAATAAAATGTTCAACGTGGCAAGTAAATGAAATTTAAACTCCTTGTTTCCACAGGTGCTGGAGAAAACCTGGAGAACACAATGGCCGCCTTCCAGCAGTAAGTACATAGGAAGGTCCCTCCTACAGCCTGTCATTGAAGTTAAGTGATGGCGAGAAGGGAGATGGTGTCTATGTGCCGCTCACTTGTGATAGCAGTTTCTATAAAATGCCTTTGTTATAGTTTGAAGTATGACACAGAGTGTTTGGCTTCTGTGTAATTGTCAAAGCAGTTTTGAGTAGCCCAAAGAGACTCTGTTTCCGGAGCTGGAAGCAGACATCGGTGACAAGGGACAGACCTGTGAGTAGTGCTAGTTGGTCTGCTGCAGAAAGAGCAGATGAGCCAACCATTTTTTGTTGTTGTTTGGTTTTTTCGAGACAAGGTTTCTCTGTAGCTTTGGTGCCTGTCCAGAGCCAACTGTGACATTGGTTGCTGGTTATGAGTAGGATTGTGTGTCTTTGTGCCCAGAGTTTCTGTTTGGCCGGAACCTGCAATCAGGGTTCTTTTTGGGATCCTCTTGTGTGCTGCTGTTATTTTTTTAGTAAGATGAGTTAAATTGTTTCTATTAATAATGGATTCATAGTTCATACAGAGGCCTTTTCAAGGCTTTGTCATAGTAGTAGAGGCTACAGGAGATGCTGGTTGGGGCCCTTGTTCTTTGTCTTGGAGCCGATGATTACCGTCAGCCTGATTTCCCATCTCTGGATAACAAAATGGGATATGAAGCAAGGTCAGTGAAAGGAGGACATTATCTATCCATACTTAATGAGAAAATAATTCTAATACAATTTTAAGCCATTTTTTTGTGATGGGCTGGGCATCTCTCTGTGTTGACCAGAGTCGTCCCATACTCCGAGGCAATATGGAAACATTTTTTATGTAACTAGGACCAATCAGGAGGGTTGGTCTGTCTGTCATGCTGGAGATTGAAGTCAGGGCTTCTTGCGTGCTAACTTGTGCTCTATGGCCCAGGTACTCCCTCAGCCCAGCGGGATTTGGTCTAAGTTCTGCTTTTTACCAGTGATATCTTCAAAGATCATTTCAGGGCTTGAGAGATGGCTCAGCAATTAACAGCACTGGTTGTTCTTCCACAGGACCCAGGTTCAATTCCCAGCACCCGCACGGCAGCTCACAATGGTCTGTAACTCCAGTTCCAGGGTTCCCAACACCCTCACGCAGACATACATGCAGGAAAAACACCATTGCACATAAAATAAAAATAAATAAATCATTAAAAAAAAGAAAAGCTGGGTAGTAGTGGCACTTGCCTTTAATCCTAGCACCCAGAGGGCAGAGAGTTCAAGGTCAACTTGGTCTACAAAATGGTTCCAGGACAGTTAGGGCTGTTACACAGAGAAACCCTGTCTTGAAAAACCAAAAAGGATACAGCCACCCCTTCATAGTGAGCATAGAACCTGAAAGTAAAGAATTGTGCCGCACGCACATGCGGAGTTTGCCAGGTCGTTGGCTGTATAAATTCTGGCGTTTTGATTTTTGAAATGGGTTCTCATAGACTAGGCTGCCCTTGAAAGGAATATGTGTCTAAACCGACTCTCCTACCTCCACCTCCTGAGCGCTAAGATTACAGGCGTGTACCACCACACCCTGCAAAGCCTGACTCGTAAGAGCCAATAAAACTAGGTTATTAAACTGGGCCACATAGGTAATTACAAAGAGGACAGTATACCTGTGGTACTTATATGAATGGTAGGAGAAGAAGTAAGTTATATCAGCAGTGCCTGAAAGCAGAGTTTGGCATAGAATCAAAATAATTAAGTTTGCCCTGGCTCTCATCTCTCGTGTGTGTGTGTGTGTGTGTGTGTGTATGTGTGTGTGTGTATACATCTCCTGTGTGGAGATTGGCAGGAGTCAGTTTCTCCTTTTTCCATGTGGCTCCCTAACTCAGTGAGCCATCTTGTCTTGTCAGTTTTCTGCTTCTTTTTGTTTGTTTTTGTTTTTGTTTTGTTTTGTTTGTTTTTCGAAGCGGGGCTCTGGTTGTCCCAGAACTCTCTGTAGACCGCTCTGCTCCTGTCTCTTCTTCCCAAGCGCTGGGATTAAAGGTGTGCACCACCACTGCCTGGCTCAAATCAATTTAACAGGATCTTTTGGAAGTTGTTTTATGTGTTTTCTGTTTTTGATTTTAGTTATGGGTTTGAGACATGCCTCAAGAATTAACAGTTAACAGCTTTTGCAGAAGACCCTCCCAGCTGCCAGCCTCGGCCTCCAGCTCCAGCTGCTTCTTCTGGCCTCACATCTGCACTCCTGTGTGCTGGGAGCCATCCCGGGCTCATCCGCGCAAGCACACAGCTGCACTCCTGTGTGCCGGGGCCACCCCGGGGTCATCTGCGCAAGCACACAGCTGCACTCCTGTGTGCCGGGGGCCACCCCCGGGTCATCTGCACAAGCAGTACATGTTCTTTCCTGCTGAGCCAGCTCTTTGGCCCTTGGAAGTTTTGTGCATTGTTTCAGTGGCATTTTTGTTGTTTTGTTTTGTTTTCCACATTATTCTTTGTGATTTGGGGAGGGGGGCAAGATCATATAACCAAGACTCATATAACCCTTACCTTGCCATGGAGCTGAAACTGGACCTGAACTCCTAGTCATCTTGTCTTTACCCCCCAAGTGCTAGGGTTGCAGATGTGCACCACCATGCCTAGCGCCTCTCTCTCTCTCTCTCTCTCTCTCTCTCTCTCTCTCTCTGTGTGTGTGTGTGTGTGTGTGTGTGTGTGTGTGTGTGTGTGTGTCTGTGTCTGTCTTCTCTTTCTCTCTGAGACAGGATCTCTCCATATAGTACTGGCTGTCCTGCAGCTCACTGTATAGACCAGGCTGGCCTTGAACTCACAGAGATCCTCCTGCCTCTTCCTCCTGAGTGGACTGCTTGGGATTAGAGATATGTGCTACCATGTCTGGCTAGTCATCTGATTTTGATCATATGCACAGATGACAAATATGAGATTCCCCTGAAAAAATTCACTTGAGGATACAGTTCTGCCTTATTGCACATGCACTCAGAGCAAGTTCCGGCTCAGTCTTCCCTGTATCCTGACGTAGCATGGATAGATTTGAATAGAAGCTGCCCAAGTTTGATGGTCATTAAGAGGAAGAGAAACTTATTCAAAGGGGATATACATGTAGCCCAGCACAAGTAGGGACTGGAGAATGTTCTACTAGGTGTGTCATTCGGAGGGGTGTGTGTGTGTGTGTGTGTGTGTGTAGCAATTTTCAGGCAAAGTACCTAGACTTCCAAATGAATTAGAAGAGTGGGCTTGCTGTGCTTCCCCTAAGCCAAGTACAGCCTGTTCACTAAACTGTTTGCTGTGTGAGCCTACCTCAACAGGTCTCACAGTGAGGCTGATCTAGAACTCACTGTATATCCTGGGTTGGACTCAAACTGGGGGCATTCACCTGCCTCAGCTTCTTCAGTGCTGGGATTTCAGGTGTGAGCTACTTTATCTAGCCTTTCCTAGTGGTTTTGCTGTTGAATGTCTGTTTGTTCACTTACTAGCCATTTGTAAATCCTTGTTAGTGAGATACCCTATTCTGTGCAAAGTCTCATCCATGATTCTTCATTGATGTGACTCTGAAACTTTGTTACATGCTCAAGTTTAGTGATTGAATTTTATCTCTAAGATTTCTACTTATTCTCATTGTTATCATTCTATGTCTTTGACAAATTCTTTTGTTCATGTATTATTTTCCAGATTCATTCATTCACTCATTCCTTTCCTCCTTCCTTTCTCTTCCCTTCCTTTTTTTTTTTTTGCTGTCCCTGAACTTCACCCACCATAGCTGAGGATGACCTTGAACTTCTTACCCTGCCACACTCCCGAGTTCTGGGATCACAGACTGCACCAGCTCACCTGGTTCTTCTCTTCCTTTACTGATGTTTCCTAGATCTCCCTCCGGTTGGAATCCATCAGTGGAGTTTTAGTTTTACTTTACACTCTGCTGTCCTCCTCCCTCCTCTCCCCAGTGCTGAGATTACAGGACTTTACCACCACACCGCCTAAGAGGATCATCCTGAAGATGCTAAAAGCAGCCGTATTTGTCTTATTTCTTAATAATTTCATGTTATAGGTGTGGAAATACACCATAAGAGGAAAGTCTACTTACCCCAAGTTTTACTAATGTGTCAGGAATTGCCACCCCAAATCTCTTAGTTTCTGGTCAGGTATTTTCCCCACTGTATTGAAATGCCAGAATTAACCATAGCTGCTTTGGAAGAGACAACATGATTCACTTACTATAAGCCACAACATTTTAATAATTTACTCTAAGGTTATAGCATCACTTTGATGAGTGATGATAAATGTGGTTGAGCTACTGTTGTGGGATGGCCTGGATTTTAAAATCAGAGTGTTTGTCTCTGATACGTGTAAAGTAAATGTTCATCGGTTTTCACAGTGCCGTTTCTCTGCTGTGTCTCCAGTGCAGTTACCATCGGAACTGATATGTTGGAACTGGACTGCCATATCACAAAAGATGAACAAGTTGTAGTGTCGCACGATGCGAATCTGAAGAGGTCGACTGGGATCAATGTCAATGTCTCTGACCTCAAATACTGTGTAAGTAAAAATAAACGAATGGCATTATGTGTCGGACTAAAATATTTAAGGCAGAAAAGAGCCAGATGTCACTACAATAAATAACTTTTGCAAATGATGATGATAGGCTGATTTTATGGCTCACAGCTGTAATCCTAGCACTTGGGAAGCATGCTTGTCCAAAGCTTGAGGCCAGCCTGGGCTCCTGTCTCAAACGAACAGGAACTGAAGAGATGGCTCCACGGTTGAGAGCACTGGCTGCTCTTCTAGAGGACCCTGTTTCTGTTCGCAGCACCCACATGGTACCTCACAACTGCCTGTACCTCCAGTTCCAGGGGATCCAACACACTTTGTGGGCCTCTGTAGGTATCAGACATGTAAGTGGTGCACAGGCATCCATGCAGGCAAAATACTTATAAAATAGAAAAGAAGCAAACAAAACCCAAACCACCCAAACAACGAAATCCCTAAGGAATGACAGTGATTAAAATAAGTGAAAAGGGAAAAAGGTGTTAAAGTATCTTGGCATGCAGCAAAGAATTTGTGTGGTTCCAGTGCTTCATCTCTTCCTTTAGACAGAGTCTCATATAGCCCAGGCTGGCCATGAACTCCCTGTGGAGCTGTGGATAGTCGTGAATTTCTGATAATCCTGCTTTCACTTCCCAGTTGCTAGGATTGTCGGTATACACCACTGCTGTAGTTAAGATTTCTATTACTGCGAAGAGAGGCCATGACTACAGCAACTCTTATAAAGAATACATTTAATCGTGGTTGCTGGCTTACAGTTTCAGAGGTTCAGTCCATTATCATCATGACAGGGAACATGGTGGCATGCAGACAGACATGGTGCTGGAGGAGTAGCTGAGAGTTCTGCCTCTCTCAGGCCCCAGGAAGCCGACTGAGACACTGGGCGGTAGCGTGAGGAAATCTCAAAGTCTGCCCCCATAGTGGCACACTTCCTCCAACAAGGCCATGCCCACTCCAAGAAAAACCACACCTGATAGCACTACTCCCTGTGGGATTATGGGGGCCGATAACACTCAAACTACCACAACCACCATGCCAGTTTACGCGGGTGTTGAAGATAGATCCCAGGACCTCAGAGACACACTAGCAAGCACTCTGCCAACTGTGTTATATCTCCACCCCAAAATTACTTACATAAATATTTTGATAAAATTATACATCATCAAATGTGAAACTACATTGCCAATCAAGTTGTGTATTTGAGTCACATTTAACATAGGAGTTAGTTTTAGCCTTCCAGTGTAGGAAAGCATCATTTAAAAGTCTGTTAAAGGGCCAGTGAGATAGCTGAGCAGAGAAAGGTGATTGCCAGGAAAGGCAGACACCCTGAGTTTGATCTCCAGAGCCCAGATCAAGAAGCCAGGTGAAGGGGCTGGAGAGATAGCTCAGTAGTTAAGAGCACTGACTCTTCTTCTAGAGATCTTGAATTCAATTCCCAGATCTCATTATTGATGGTTATAAGCCATCATTGATTGGTTATAACCATCAATAATGAGATCTGGTGCCCTCTTCTGGGGTACACATGCAGGCAAAATGCTGTATATTTAATAAATAAATAAATCTTTAAGAATAATCTGCATACCATATATTTAAAAAGAAAAAGAAAAAGAAGCCAGGTGAAAGGAAAGAAAAAATGAAGTGCCGTGTGTCTGTGATCCCAGCACGCCGACCACGAGATAGGAGGTAGTTAGCCCCAAGCATGCAGAGCAACAGAAACTCCAGAGGAGACCCTACTTCTAAACAAGTGGAAAGAGAACCCCAATTTCCAGAAGTTCTCTTCTGACCTCCGTGTGTGCTGTGGCACACATGGTGCCCACGCTTAGAGTCTTTTAAAAATCCGATTATATGAAAGAAATTTAATGAAAGGGAAAGCATCTGGGCCAGCAAGATGGCTCAGTGGCTAAAGGCATTCGGAGGCCAAGCCTGACAGTCGTGAGTTCTATCCCTGGAAACTCTCATGGAAGGAGAGAGCTGACTCCTGCGTGTGCTCTCTACACTGTGTGAATGCACCGCGGTACACTCAGGCTCACACACATGCTAGATAAAAGTAACGAAACAGTTCAAATCATACAGTCTACCTAATGGTCACAACAGTGCACACTAAGACTAGTGTCTGCTTCTGTCCCCTGAGGAAACTTGACATTACTATGCTATAGTCTGTTGGTTTTCTACAGTTTTATATTCACTATTAATTATGTATGTTGTGTTTCAAATTCTGTAATGTAGTGGGTGTGAGGGCGAATGCCTATAATCACAGCACTCAAAGTTGTGCCTCTGCCTGACCTGGTGACACACAACCTTTAATCGCACCACACAGGAGACAGAGGCAGGTGGATCTCTGAGTTTGAGGCCAGCCTGGTCTACAGAGCAAGTTCTAGGACAGCTAGGACTACACAGAGAGACCCTGTCTCATCATCATCATCATCGTCCAAAACAACATCAACAACAATAATAATAATACAAATTTAGGGCCCAGAGAGATGTCTCAGCAGTTAGGAGCATATACTACTGTTTTGGAGGGTCTTGAATTCAGTTCCTAGCCCTCACATCAGCCAGTTAGTTCTGGGGTATCCAGCACTTCTTTCCCTCTTGCCTTCAAGGTCATCTACACACACACACACACACACACACACACACACACACACACACACACACCTACACATAATTTAAAAAAATTTAAAAATCTTTAAAAAATGTGAGGAGGCAAAAACTTAAAAAAACATACAATAAATTTAAGTCTTCCAGATTTCTTGTAGGTGGTGTCTAAGTAATTCTATCATGACTTTGCCTCTGGAAAGCTGAAGGATGCTGTGTTTAAATGTATGCTACATCTTAATCTTTTTTAGAGAAACTAAATCTTTATGTCATGTGAACCACCAAAGTCCTTTTTGTTTCTGAGAGCTAACTATTTTTTCATCATATCTTTTTAAGGAGCTCCCACCTTACCTTTGCAAACTGGATGTCCCCTTTCAGAGAGGTAACCTTTCTTTTTTATGGTTTAAATGCTGACATTGAAGTATATTCATTTCTGTTGAGAATCGTAGTAGTTTCTTGCTAATGGTATTGTCCTCTAACCTGATCTCTGACCTGCAAGTCTAAAACTTTGATGACTGTCTGATTCTAAGACTATTTGGCCTGAAGATTGAACTATATCACTTAGTTTAAAGTCACTTGACAGCTAATTGAAGCCTGAATACCATAATAATTATATGAATTTAGATTATTGGAGATACCTTTTACTTTTAAGGGTGTGGATGTAGAGCAGGGTGTGTGTGCGCTATGATAGTCTCAGACTGTATCTTGAATTTGCTATCTGTCCCAGACCGGCCTCAGCCTGCAGAGGGGTGGGGGTTGGAGAATCGAGCCACCATGCTTGATGACTGCTTCTTATGTACTTGTAAAGCTCAAGTCTGATGGCATTGCCGGTACTTATAGTAGCTGGCCATTAGAAATAGAATGAAGAATAAATAAGTAAATAAATGAATAGAAAGGGCCTCTTAAGCCAGACGGTGGTGGCGTACACCTTTAATCCCAGCACTCAGGAGGCAGAGGCAAGCGGATCTTTGTTAGTTCGAGACCAGCCTGGTCAACAAGAGCTAGTTCCAGGACAGGCTTCAAAACTACAGAGAAACCCTGTCTCAAAAAACCAGAAAACCAAAAAAAAAAAAAAATAAAGAAAGAAAGAAAGAAAGAAAGAAAAGGAAGGGCCTCTTGTAGATCCTTTCTGATTCTGGAACTTGATTCTGATACACTTGTTAAAATTTTTAAAGTAGCATTTATTTATTTACTATTTATTTATTATTTTTAGTTTTTTGAGTTTGGTTCCCAACACCCCCATTGGTTTGCTCACAACTGCCTACCTCTAGCTTCGGGGAATTTGATGCCTCCTCTGGCCTCCTCCGGCCTTCTCCAGCCCCCACAGGAAACACACATGTTCTTACAGACACAGAGATAAATTAAAATAGAATAAAAAATAATAATCGAATAAGAATGAAAACCATCTATTTGTAAAGCATGTTTCAATCAAACATGTGTTTGATTTGTCTTCACTTAAATATCTTTAATCTATATTGATTTGAGGAAATGCTCTTTCAAGACAGGGTTTCTCTTTGTAGCCCTGGCTGTTCTGGAACTCACTCTGTAGACCAGGCTGGCTTCAAGTTCACAGACATCCACCTGCGTCTGCCCCCTAAGTTTTGGGATTAAAGGTGTGTGCTGCCAAGCCTAGCAACTCTGTTCAGTTTTAAATGCTGAAAATAGATTTTGAATGTTTTTGCTTTTTTCCTCTATAGAGCACAGCCAACACCATGAATTTTATTATTGTTGTTGTTGTTATTATTATTATTATTATCTGGCCTAGAACTCACTATATAGAGCAGGCTGTTCTCAAATTCACAGAGTTCCACTAGACTCTGTGTCTGGAGTGCTGGGATTGAAGGTGTGCACCATCACACCTGGCAAGGCTTCAGAGAGTTAAAGGATTCTTTTAAAGACAAAACAAAGGAAAAGCCCTTTGGGACTGGAACTTCGCAGCCTGTGGAGTGTGTGCAGCACTGAAGGAATGTGAGGGTACAGGCCTATAACCTATCATCCTGGCACTGATGGGAGGAGGCATCCCGATCTCTCTCCTCATAAAGTCACTTGTGGATGCGGAGAGACCTCTGACACCACCTAACCCTCTCCTCCATGGAGAAGGAAACTGAAGTCACGGAGGAGATTAACTTGATCAAGGTCCTGTAACAAGTAAAGGGCTGGGCTAGAACTTGACATTCTTTCCACCTTACCCAGCTAGTGCTCAAATAGACCATTCTCTCCTTCGCTGTGACTGTTATCAAAAAAAAAAAAAAAAAAAAAAAAAAAAAAAAAAAAGCAGCTGCTCAGGTTTCAGAAAACTGTAGGAATTTTTTTTTTAGTTTTTTTTTGTTTGTTTGTTTGTTTTGTTTTTTTGAGACAAGGTCTTACTGTGTTGTCCAGGCTGGCTTCAAACTCATAAAGATCCACTTGCCTCTGCTTCCTCGGTACTGGGATTAAAAGGTTGGGCCACCAAGCTCAAGAATAAAAACAAACAAAAACGCTTTTATTTGTATTGTAGACTATTAATCAGTTAATTGTAGACTATTGAAAGTTTGGGCCAGGCAGAAGTAGGTTGGTCTCTGAGCCTAGTCCATAGCAAGTTTCAACAGCCCAGGCTTTTAGGCCCTACTGGGCCATCCCATGCTTTCTGGTCTCTCTGCAGTCCAGGCTGACTTTAAACGAGATCCTCTTTCCTTAGCTTCCTGAGTGCTGGGATACTCAACTCTATATATCGTTTGTTTTGTCTAACGTTAGTTTTATCTGTTGGACCATTTTCTGTTTCCCTTGAGTATATCTTACTTGGAGATGAATAGTTATCGCCTCATGGCAATTCACTTGAATGTGAGTTTTCCGAACATAGAAGACTAGACTATCACTGTCCAAATAGAACCTTCTGTAGTTAGGGATGGGAACATTCTGTGTTTCTTTGCTCTGATATGAGACAGCCAATAGCCACACATGTTTGTTGAGTTTAAGATATGACTAGCACAACTGAGAAACTGAATTTAAAAAAAAAAATGAGTGGCTGAAGAGATGACTCAGCTATTCTGAGTGCTTGGTGCCCTTGAAGACTGGATGGAGTTCACTTCCCGGCACCTGTATGGTGGCTTTCTACCATCTGTAACTCCAGTTTCCGAAGATCAGGTAGCCTCTGACCTCCGAGGGCACTGTCATGCATGTGGAGCACATATATATGTAGGAAAAACACTAATGCACTTAAAGAATAAATCTAAAAATGTGTTTTAATTATAAAGCTACTTTGGAGTGTGCCTGACAGGAATAAAAATCTCTGGGGAGGAGTAACCCCCTCACTCCCCCTAATGTACTTGGGAGGTTGGGGGGCGTCTGCTTGAAGGGGAGGAAACACAAAGGGGACCCACTGCAGACTCAGGGCAGAGGGAATGCCCTTGGTGCTGGGACCTGTGAGTGCTACGCACGTACCCATCGTGGGGACTGACTGCAGGAGCACTGGAGAGGGTTGGACACAAAGCTCCGGGTTCCTCTTTCTCGTTTGCCTGTTTCTGCTTTTGCCACCGCCCTCCCTTCGCTTACTGGTAGCAGCAGAACGCCCATCAATCATCTCAGTGCTTTCCCTTCGCTGAGTTGCTCTGCTCTTTCTTGTTCTGGCGCAGGCACATTGACAGGGAGTCACAGCAGCTGTGGCCTGCCTCTGTTGTGTCCCTTGGCATGATCTTGAGCAGCCCAGGCTGACCTCGAACTCTTGATCCTGCCCACCTCCCAAGGACTAAAATACAGGCATGCACCATGGCACCTGGCATATGTGAAGCTATCATTATTTTTATTATTAATTTTGTTCGTTTCTGGTTTGTGAGACAGGGTTTCTCTGTGTAGCCCTAGCTGTCCTGGAACGCATTCTGTAGACCAGGCTGTCCTCGAATTCAGAGATCTGCCTGTCTCTCCCTCTTGAGTGCTGGGATTAAAGGCCTGTGCCACCACTGCCTGGCTAAGTATTTTAAATTTAAGTATCCCCATGCAGCCAGTAGGTACTGCTTTAATATCACAGAACTAGGGTATCATGCCTACAATTTTTAGGTTGTTAGTAACAGAAATCAGTTTAAATTAGCTTTAAGAAAGAAATAAACTATAGGGGATGAAGAGATGCCCAGCAGTTGAAAGTATATATTGCCCCTTCAGAGGACTGGGATTCAGTTCCCAGTAACCATGTGTGACACTTTTAACTCCAGTTCCAGGGGACCCAACACCCACACACAAATGCGTAAATAGGGATTTTTAAAAATAAAAAGCAGATTTACTAGATATTAGTGATTTTGACATTAAATGTAATACCCGGAGATACTAAAAGACTCCTTGTATCAGCCCTTCTTTCTACTTCTCTTTGTGTGTTTTCACTTCTACGTCTCTAACAAAGATATTGATGTGTAATTCAGACTAGCTGTCATACATGTTGGCTATGAAGTCATAGCAGTCCTCCTGCCTCAGCCTCCTAAGTGCTGGAGTTGCAAACATGTGGCGCTGTTTTAGTTAGGGTTTCTTTTTCTGTGAAGAGACACCATGACCACAGCAACTTCTTCCCACCCCAAGACAGGGTTTCTCTGTGTAGTCCTGGCTGTTGGTAGAACTCTCTCTGTAGACCAGACTGGCCTCCAACTCACAGAAATCCACCTGCCTCTGCTTCCCTAATGCTGGGGTTAAAGGCGTGTGCCACCACAAGTGCTGGGATTACAGGCATTCACCACTGTGACCAGTTTAGGCGGTGCTGGGGGTGTCTAACCCACCGCCTCATGCTGGACAAACACTACCAACTGCTCTGCATTCATAGCCTAAGTTTTCTACATTAAAGAATGATTTTTAGATTTATTTTTTATGTGTATAAATGTTTTCCCTTTATGTATGCATGTGCACTACATGCCTGGTGCTTTGAGAGTTCAGAAGAGGGATCAGGACTCCCGGAACTGGCGTTAGGGATGGTTGTGAGCCACCATGTGGGTGCTGGGAACCAACTTAGGTCCTTTGCAAAAGCAGCAAATTCTTCTAACCATTTCTCCAGCCCAAGTTTTTCCTTTTTAAAAATAGGGATTTTTAAATGATTTATATAGTCTGTGATAAATTTAAACTCATTTGTATAAGTGCTAGATATCCATCCCAAGATTTGTTTGTTTGGTTTTGTTCTGGGTTGTTTGTTTTTCATTTGACCCAAGCAGTGGTCACGCGTGCCTTTAGTCCCAGCACTTGGGAGGCAGAGGCAGGTGGATCTCTGTGAGTTCAAGGCCAGCCTGGTCTACAAGAGCAAGTTCCAGGACAGGCTTCAAAGCTACAGAGAAATCCTGTCTCAAAAAAAAAAAAAAATCAGCAGGGCATATGTAGCTCAGTGGTAGAGAGATGCCTATAATGTGTGAGACCCTGGCATTATTCCAAGCAGCATAAAGCAAAAGGCAAGAAGAAGCCAATGAGAAAATAGCATCGGTGGATTGTATCAATCAGTATTTGTATGGTGTATGGTTTTGCAAGACGTTGCCATTGGGCAAGCTGGACCAAGAGTGTGTAGATCTGTGTACTGTTTCTTACAGTCTTCATGTGACTCTAGTAATCACTTTAAAAATTGAAATCACAGCTGGGCATGGTGGCATAATCCCAGCACTTGAGGCAGAGGCAGGCAGATCTCTGAGAGTTCAAGGCCAGCCTGATAGACAGAAGTTGTTCCAGGTCGGCTGGGGCTGCACAGAGAAATCCTGTTTCAAAAAACAACAAAAATAAGATAAAAATTGAAATCAAAATTTAAAAGTATAACATAAAACTAACAGGCTAAAAAAAGGTGCAAGGAAAGAAGGAAACTACCAAGTGCTCACGATGACTTGTCTGTGTTATATTTCATATGACCTTTCTTTCCTTTATACTTGGTCTTATTTTGTCATGCACATGTACTATACATTCCAACCATTAAGGAAGAGTTCTCCTTTAACAATGGAAGTTACCATTTAAAAAATCTTATTTTCTCAGCATGCAAGTGTGAAGGAAAAGATAACCGCATTCCACTGTTGAAGGAGGTGTTTGAGGCCTTTCCTGAGACCCCCATTAACATCGACATCAAAGTCAACAACAATGTGCTGATCAAGAAGGTACGGTAGGGACAGCGCCTCAGTAAGGTCAGGGTATGTGACAGATTGTTAGTGTGCAAGGAAACGCGATACTTCGGGGATCAGCATTGTTTGATTTCAAAAACTAAGGCTGGAGTAGGTGAGAGGCCGATAGTGATCTAGGAAACTGGATCTCTGGGACTCGGCACTGTCTAAAGTCATGCCCATAAAGGTCACCTCGAAACTTTCCTATGCCCTGTTTTCAGAGTGAGCTGGCCTGTCCCGGTCCGGGATGGATCCAGCCATCCTGACATTTCTGTAATTGACTACCAGTCTTAAGTTGTTTCACTCGGGATTCGTTTATGTCAGATTACTGAATAGTCCTGTTCTAATACACTTTAGAGTGGTGATTGTAAATAATTTTGCATTTCATAAAACAGTCTCAGTTTACTCACCAGTTTTTCCACAATATTATACTATCTATTGGCAGATAATTGATTGTAACCCATTTTCAAAGTAAAATGATAGAGGTGGGTTTACACGTAGGCATATGTGTAAAATTTTGAATTTTCCTGTGTAGGTCTCAGAATTGGTGAAGCAGTATAAGAGAGAGCACCTAACAGTGTGGGGCAATGCCAGCTCTGAAATTGTAGAAAAGTGCTACAAAGAGGTAAGCTTCGGACACCCGGGATGCCAGCTCTATGTCTGGCTCACAGGAACAGGAGTCGGCAAGACCCGCTCCTCTCGCAGCTCACGTGTGCTTGGAAGGAGCCAACCAGAAGCTGCTCTAGATGGCGGACTGCATCTGGCAGCTTAAGTTTGTTGTGATACAGTCCGGGGCGGGGGTGGGGGGGGTCCTTGACTGGGTTGTTTTTTTTCTCTGCCTGCTAAAGAATTAAAAGACAGGAAAGGTCAGAAGTGCCCCCAGGTAGCAGCAAGCTACAAAGAAAAAGACCCTCTGTAAAGTCGAGGTGGCGGGGTAGGGTGGGGCGGGGCTCAGAAAGCTGACCATCCAGGGCCTTCCTGAGGCTTGGGGCTTTCAAAGCCTCTGAAGAGTCAGTGCCCTCCTGAACTTCAGGATGGTTGATTAGGCTGCATCTGTTGTGTGGCCCATCCTGATCAGGCCTCCCCTGTGCTGGGTGTGCGGTACACAGTGCTATACTTTATGTTCCCTACTCGATCCATAACAGGGCAGAACAGTGACTTCTCCGCAGCGATACTGATGTGCCTGTGTGCGCTCTAGATGCTCTTTTTGTCGGTTTGTTTTGTTTTGTTTTTGTTGTTGTCATTTTGGTTTTTGAGACAGGGTTTTTCTAGATAGTCCTAACTGTCCTGGAAGTCACTCTGTAGATGAGACTGACCTCAAACTCACAGAGATCCGCCTGCCTCTACCTCCCTAGTGCTGGGGTTAAAGGCGTGCACGACCACCACCACCCGATGAACTGTGCATTTTTTTTTGTTTGTTTTGTTTTTTGAGACAGGGTTTCTCAGTGTAGCTTTGGAGCCTGTCCTGGAACTAGCTCTTGTAGACCAGGCTGCTCGAACTCACAGAGATTCGCCTGCCTCTGCCTCCCAAGTGTTGGGATTAAAGGCGTGCGCCACCACTGCCCAGCATGAGCTGTGCATTTTTAACGGGAATCAGCTTCATTTCTTTTTTTGCTGTTGTTTTGGTGTGTTCCTCCTAGTCTCTCGTTCATGTGTAACCAACAGACCCACATGTTACAAAAGTCCCAGAGAGGCTTCAGCGGCATCCACTGCTCCACAGGGCTCCAAAGTAGATCAGTACTTATGGATTATGGACTAGCTATTTCTGAGTTGGTATTGTAATGAATATTTATAATTCAGAAAGTGTCTGCAAGAGTTATCAACATATAGTCTGGGAAATATGTTCTGAGGTTTATAAAATGGTCCTGTTTACTAAAGTAACATCCAGCATTGTTTGTGTTTCAGAACTCAGATATTCCTACACTCTTCAGCCTGCAGCGTGTGCTGCTCATCCTTGGCCTTTTCTTCACCGGCCTCTTGCCCTTTGTGCCCATTCGAGAACAGTTTTTTGAAATTCCAATGCCTTCTATCATCCTGAAGTAAGTCCTTATGCATTTTACCAGTCCCCCATTACTGAGTGCTCACGGAAGGTTTCTGGTCATCCCCATCACTGTGGCTTGACTCTAGGTGCTGGGTGTGGGTGGATTCTCCCAGCTCTAACCTTGATCTTCACTCTAATTCACACGGGGCTTAGCCCACTAAACTTGGGTTTGCTCTCATCTGTGCTGAGTGGTGGTAGAATCCCTAGGAGGTGATTAGATAATTTAGGGAGATGGATTCCTTTCTTGTGGGAATGAGTGTTGCCCTGTTTCCTTCGGCTGCTTCTCCGCACATCCGAGCGCCTCCCTTCTGCAAGCATCCACTGCTTTCCTGCAGCCCTAAAGCCCTTACAAGAAGCAAACCAATACCAGTGCTGTGCTTTGTGCCTCTAGAACTGTGGGAACCTCTTTTTAGGTAAAGAACCCAGCCTCTGACCCTTTATTATAGCTACAGGAAAACAGACTAAAGTAAATATCAACAATTAAAAAAAATAGACCTTCCCACCCCAACTATAGGCAGCTGACAGCTTCTGGGGAGAGGGTCGTCGTTCCTCCATGCTATAGCTACCTTGTCCCTGCTCTAGTGACTCCACTCCCAAGCTCACGTAAGCAACCCTAACTAAACTGAGCTTAAAAATAGACGGAGCATGAACATAAGACGGGGTTTAGTGGAAGGAAGAAATGGTCCAAAGGGAATGGGGACGGGGAAGAATGTGATCAAAGTACATGTATGAAATTTTCAAGGAATATATTAGCAATATTTTCAGGAAATTAATAGATGTTTGTGGAACTTAGGATATATTTTAGTGGTTGAGCTCTTGCTAGCAAATGTGAAACCCTTGGTTCAGTCTCCCACAGAAAAAAGAATTCTGATATCAAAAGCTTCCTAATACCATTAGATCATATTTTCTTTGTGTGTGTGGGGTTAACCTCTGACATTGTTCCTCAGGGGGGGGTTAACCTCTGACATTGTTCCTCAGGTGGGGGGGCTAACCTCTGACATTGTTCCTCGGGGGGGGGGGGTTAACCTCTGACATTGTTCCTCAGGTGGGGGGGCTAACCTCTGACATTGTTCCTCAGGGGGGGGTTAACCTCTGACATTGTTCCTCGGGGGGGGGGGCTAACCTCTGACATTGTTCCTCAGGTGGGGGATTAACCTCTGACATTGTTCCTCAGGTGGGGGATTAACCTCTGACATTGTTCCTCAGGGGGGGGTTAACCTCTGACATTGTTCCTCAGGTGGGGGGGGCTAACCTCTGACATTGTTCCTCAGGGGGGGGGTTAACCTCTGACATTGTTCCTCAGGTGGGGGGTTAACCTCTGACATTGTTCCTCGGGGGGGGGTTAACCTCTGACATTGTTCCTCGGGGGGGGGGTTAACCTCTGACATTGTTCCTCAGGTGGGGGGGGGGCTAACCTCTGACATTGTTCCTCAGGGGGGGGTTAACCTCTGACATTGTTCCTCAGGTGGGGGCTAACCTCTGACATTGTTCCTCAGGTGGGGGGGGCTAACCTCTGACATTGTTCCTCAGGGGGGGGTTAACCTCTGACATTGTTCCTCAGGGGGGGGTTAACCTCTGACATTGTTCCTCAGGAGCTGTCCACTTTATTTTTGAGGCAGGGTCTCTTGACTACGACCTGGGGCTCAGGGATTATTCTAGTTGCCAGCTTGCCCAAGGCATCCGCCTGTCTCCACCTTCCCTGCAGCAGGATTACAAAGTGCACCTTTAGTGTGGGCGCTGGGGGTCAGACTCAGGTCATTGTGCTTGCGTGCACTTAAACTGTCTGAGCCATTTCCTCAACCCCATAATCCCAACCACACATGTAGAGGCTGTTGGACTCTAGTGTCCAAACCGAGAAGGAGTCACCCCCAGAGACCACCTCATATACCACAGCCGATGCAAAAGCATGAGGATTTTATTAATTATGTCATGACAGGGTCCCTCAGCACTCAGGAAGCCGAGAGACCCCGACTAGCTGGTACAGTCTACTTTTAAAGGAGAAGGCCCCATAAAAACAAGAGGGGTTGTTCCTTGACCATTATAATTGGCTTGTTCGAAAAGGGCTAATACCAATAATTGACTGGAGAACTATTGTCAGATCAGATGAGGTAAGAGGTCATTTTGACCCCCGTTTCCCAGGGGACTGAGTCAAAACATACGTGTATGGGTAATTGTTCAGGAACTGAGTACGTGCATGTGTAGCTGTTAGGTCCTTGGTTCCCAGGGGAGGAAGGGAAGCACTGAGGCACAGAGGCTGAGAGGGTTTGGAATTGTCAGAAATGGCTTCAGAATTGTCTAAAATCTTACAGAGGCCAGAGGGCAACCATCAGCAATCAGTTCTCTCTCCTACCATGTGGGTCATCAGAGTTGGTAGCAAGCACCTCGCTGAGCCATCTTGATGGCCCGTGTCCCCTATTCTGATTAGCTCCTGTTGCAGGCCGTTCTCACTGTTTGAGATCCTCAGTGATGAACTTTTTACTTTATCAGTTCTCAATTATATTTGATAAAAGTCTCCATGGATACTTCTTAGACAAAACAATTGAAAATACCTTTTCACTCACATGCACACACGCACATCTCATTGGTGTAGCCCAGGCGTCTTTAAACTCATGGCAGTTCTATTACCCAGCCTCTAGAGTGTTGGGATTTCAGGCATGCACGCTCCACCCTGCTCAGAAAACACTTGTCTGCAAAGAAGTCGTTTCCATCTGCTGCGCTGAAAGATTCTGACCATTCATTACTGAAGTGTTTAGCTTGTTCCTGTCTCCACTGGAGCACCACGTCCTCTAGATAGCTCAGTGCACTCTATAGGGACAAACATGGGATGCAGAAGCACTGTGATTGCAAGGGCCAAGGAGATGGCTCTGTTGGTAAAATGCCCGCTGGGCAAGCTTGAGGACCTAACACCCTTTTAAAATTAGGGTACAGCAGCATCCATCTGCAGCTCATAGACATAGACAATAGACACACAAATTCCTAGAGCTCACTGCTCAGCCTGCTAGGCCGAGCCAGTGAACTCAAGGTCTAGAGAGAGAGACCCTGTCTCAAAGGGAAAAAAAAAAGATCATGAAAAACGATCAAGAAAGATTCCACATTATCAGCCTCTGGCATTCACGTGCACACACACACACACTTGCACAAACACACATGACATATACCTCACATATATACAGTGAGTATGACTTAAGACTTAGAATATTATTTCTATTTGTTTTGATATTATGTGCAGTGTCCTGGACATTTAATACAATAATTAGGAGTTGTATTTAGTGATGTAATTAATATTTGAGGTATGAATCCCTTAGGTTCCTGAAATTTTGAACAGGACTCTTCCATCTGGACCAACGTTAGAGAAAACTTTATTTTTTTAATTTATTTATTATATATACAGTGTTCTGGGCACCAGATCTCATTATAGATGGTGTGAGCCATCATGTGGATGCTGGGAATTGAACTCAGGACCTCCAGAACAGCAGTCAGTTCTCTTAACCTCTGAGCCATCTCTCCAGCCCTAGAAAAAACTTTATACTGAAAGTTTCTGTTAAAAAAAAAAAAATCAGGCTGAGTGGTGATGGCCCAGGTCTTTGATCCCAACACTTCGGAGGCAGAGGCAGGCAGATCTTTGAGTTCAAGGCCAGCCTGGTCTACAGAGCACGTTCCAGGACAGCCAGGACTCCACAGAGAAACCAGGTCTGGAAAAATAAAAACAGAACAAAAGAAAGAAAATTGGAGGTGGAGATGCAGCTTGGTTGTTAGAGCTCTAGGCTAGTAACCATAATGCCCCAGATTTTATCCCAGAATTGCATAAACTGAGTGTGGTGCCACATACGGTTGCTAGGGAGATGGCCCAGTGGGTAAAGTGACTGCCGCTAAAGCGTGAGAACCTGAGTTCCGGTCCAGTGTGCCCATGTAAAGCCAGATGCGATGCAGCAGTATACAGCAGTAACCTACAAGCTGGTAGGAAACAGACTGATGATCCCTCTAGTTCATTCAGCTTAGCCTGTGTGTGAGAACACGGGGGGGGGGGCGGGGAAGGAGTGGGGAGAAGAGGGCAGCAGGACTGTCAGCAGAAGTCAGAATAGAAACAGGAAACGGAGAACTGAGGATCACGGAAAGCCTGTTTGACAAGTGACAAATTGGGAGTGCACAGAGAAGCCTTGGCAGGGGAGAGGTGTGGCAGAGATTTCCAGGCCACCTCAGAAACTGGAAGGAGGCGCTCAGGGTGGGGCTTGAATGCCAGGTTGACCTTTCTTCTTAGGAAAGGTCATTTAAAAGCCCAGAGTCCAGATCTTCAAATACAGAAACAGGAATAAAATCTGTGGCCGCCAGAGTGCCGCACTCTGTAACCCTAGCTCTCAAAAGGATGAAATTGCAAGTTCAAGACCAACTTATGCTACATAGTGAGACTGGGGGGTCAGGATACGCAAAGCATAAAGGAAATTAAAGCTGCAAAGCCAGCATTAAAAGAAAAAGCATCCGGGACTGGAGAGATGGCTCAGTGGTTAAGAGCACTGGCTGCTCTTCAGAGGTCCTGAGTTCAATCCCCAGCAACCACATGGTGGCTCACAACCATCTATAATGAGATCTGGCTCCCTTCTCTGGCGTGCAGACATCCATGGAGGCAGAATTTTGGGTACATAATAGATAAATAAATCTTCAAAAAAAAAAAAAAAGAAAAAGAAAAAGCGTCAGTAGTCAGGTGTAGTGGCTATACCTGTAATCCCAGCACTTCAGAGTCAAGACCTTGTCCCAAAGGAAGCCAGATCAAAATGAAAACAGCAGCAAAGCATCCAACTTGTGTGTGTGTGTGTGTGTGTGTATAGACAGAGCCTCGCTATTTAACCGTGGCTGGTCTAGAACTCTTATTTGTAGACCAGACTGACCTTAAACTCGGAGACAGATTCTCCCCCGCCCCTGTCTCTTCCTCCCTAGTGCTAGGACCAAAGATAGACACCACCACACCAGACCCAGTGATGCCAATCCATAGGATAGTGTGGTTGAGTGTTGAAAATTTAATTTTTTAATGTATAGATGGATATTCTACCAATATATGTCTATGCACCACATGTGTGCCTGGTACCTACACAGGCCAAAGAGGCTGTCAGATCCCCTGGAGATGGAATTACTGACAGTTGTGAGCTGCCATATGGGTTCCAGGAACCGAACCTGGATCTCTTTGAGATGGGCCAATGTTCTTAGCTGTTGAGCCGTCTCTCCATCCTTCTGTTGTTATTAAATCTACCGCATAATAAATTTAACAAGCAGTACAGAAGAAAAAAGATATGTCAAAACAAAAGATAAGATATGATAAGCACCAGGGCACTGGTAAATTAATTTTTCATTAGTTTTGTTTAGCTTTGTTTGGTGTTAGTAAGTCAGTTTAAATCCAGTGGAGACAGAAGCAAATTTCTATTCTTTTTGTCCTTTGACAAGTATTTTTAAATTTTATTTATTTATTGTTTGGTTTTTGAGACAGGGTCTCTCACTGTGTAGTTCTCTCTGTCCTGGAACTCACTGTGAAGACCAGACTGACTGGGAACTCACAGCAATCCTCCTGCCTCTGCCTCCCGTCTATCTCTAGGTACTGTTTTCAGTTTGAATTTGTCTTGCTCTATCATGCTGGTACATTCCTGTGTTCCTGATTCGTACTTCTTTCGCTTCCCTTAGGCTGAAAGAGCCACACACTATGTCCCAAGGTCAAAAGTTTCTCATCTGGCTTTCTGATACGTAAGTACTTTAATTATTACTGGGGCTGTGTGTGTATTTTAAAGATTGTTGGGGTTTTGTTTGTTTGTTTTTGTCTTGTTTTCATTTTTTTTTGTTTTGTTTTCATTTTTTGCTTTTTTATGAGACAGGGTTTCTCTGTGTTGCTTTGGAGCCAGTCCTAGAACTAGCTCTTGTAGACCAGGCTGGCCTTGAACTCACAGAGTTCCGCCTGCCTCTGCCTCTCAAGTGCTGGTGATTAAAGGCATGTGCCACCACTGCCCAGCTTGTTTGTTTGTTTGTTTTTTTGAGACAGAGTTTCCTTGTGTAACAGCTCTGGCTATCCTAGAACTCGCTCTGTAGACTAGGCTGGCCTCGAACTCACAGAGATCCGCTTGCCTCTGCCTCCCAAGTGCCAGGATTAAAGGTGTGCACCACCACCGCCTGGCAAGATTGTTTTTTAATTGCATGTATATGTGTGCAAGCCTGCATGTATGTAGGCCTTGTGCCTGAGGAAGCCAGAGAGAGCATTGGATCTCTTGAAACTGGATGGAGTTAGAGGTAGCTATGAGCTGCCTAGTATGGGTGTTAGGAATCAACCCTGAGTCCTCTGCAAAAGTAGCAAGTGTGTCTGGCGATGGTGGTGCATGCCTTTAGTCCCAGCCCTCAGAAAGCAGAGGCAGGGGATCTCTGTGAGTTCGAGGCTAGCCTGGTCTACAAGGAACTAGTTCCAGGATAGGCTCCAAAGCTACAGAGAAACCCTGTCTCAAAAAGCCAAAAAAAAAAAAAAAAAAAAAAAGGAGCAAGTACTCTTAACTTCCAACTTCCAAGACATCTCTAGAGAGGTGTGTGTGTGTGTGTGTGTGTGTGTGTGTGTGTGTGTGTGTGTGTTGTTTTGTTTTGTTTTGTTTTTCAAGAAATGGTCTCACTATGTAGCCCTGGCTGTCCTGGAATTTGCTCTGTAGACCAGGTTGGTCTTGAGCTCATAGAGATCCCCTGCCTCTGCCTCCTGAGGGCTGGGACTAAAGGCATGCACCACCAGCCAGTGCCAGAATCAATGCAGGCATTTAAGGCACGCCCCTCCATGCCTGGCTCTCCTTCGACTTCATGGGTGCCGGGGATAGGACTTGGCAGGCTTGGCAAGCTTTTTTACCTCCCAGCCCGAGTCACTGCCCTGGTGCTGTATTTACTGGGTGTTACTCTTGGAGAACGGTGCAGTCTGTCCTCATGTCCACAGTAAGAGCAGGCCGGCGAAGCATCTGCATGTCACAGAGCCTTAGTGGGAACCCGGAGAGACGATCCCTTCAACCTCCGTGAGAAAACCAAGCGACTGCCTATTCACTTAAGGGATCTCCGTCAAGGTTGTGTAGCTAGTTACTAGCCAGATTGCGAAAACCACAGTCCTCGCCTACTCCCTTGCTCCACAAACCCGCAGTCCATCACAGGGAAAAGAAGCGTGTGTGGCAGCATACATGTGTGAGAGTGGGTAGTGCCTGCTGGCACATGT
This sequence comes from Myodes glareolus, assembly GCF_982192425.1. Lineage (NCBI taxonomy): Eukaryota > Metazoa > Chordata > Mammalia > Rodentia > Cricetidae > Myodes > Myodes glareolus. The sequence goes on from NC_142034.1 coordinate 35,613,040, forward strand.
CTTGGAAAGATTTGCACCAACACTTGACATCTACCAAGGTCCTGATGCCTGCTGTCCAGGAGTCTTAGGAAATCAGCCTTAGCTTTTTATTTCGCAGTAATCTTTTCCTTTTGTATTTATTCCTTGTTTTAATTCCTAGTTTTCAAGAATACATTTTTAAGAATTTTTTATGTGCATTGGTGTTTTGTCTCCATGTTTGTCTGTGTGAGGGTGTCAGATCTTGGAGTTACAGACAGCTGTGAGCTGCCGTGACAGTGCCAGGAATTGAACCCAGATCCTCTGGAAGAGCAGCCAGTGCTCGTGACCCCTGAGCCATCTCTCCAATCCCTCAAGAACATGTTGTAATTGGTACTAAAGCTCATGATTGCTAGAGTTTCATATTTAATCACTGTAATACATGTAAATGGATAGGAATAGCATTAACTTGCAGGGGTTGGAGGGATGACTCAGTGGTTAAGAGTACAGACTGCCCTAGCACATAGTTTGGTTTATAAAATCCCTGTCAGGCTGCTTGCAATTTCCTGTACTACCAGCTCCAAGAAAACTAACAGCCTCCTCTGGCCTCCACATGCACCTGCACTCATGTATGTGCATAACCATCTACACAGATACCACACACATAGTCATAATTTAAAATAAAATATTTTTTAAAAAATATTATTTGTAGGGGGCTCAAGAGATGGCTCAGTGATTAAGAGCACTGCCTGCTCTTCCAAAGATCCTGAGTTTAATTCCCAGTAACCACAGGGTGGCTCACAACCATCTGTAATGAGGTGCCTTCTTCTGACTTGCAGAATACTGTGTACATAATAAATAAATAAATATTTAAATAAAATATTATTTGTAATTTTCCAGCATGACTACTTCCCATCTTGTTTAAGTGATTTATAGTCTAACATAATTTTCCATAGACACAGAAAATTAACTAATAGACATACAAAAATATATGGGATGGAACTGTAATGGCTCAGAACTTAAGTTGAATTCCCAGCCTTACTTAACTTGGAAAGTTGGGCACAGGAACAGGGCTTCTAGCTCACTCTAACTCTCATTCCAGCTCCAGCCGGCACAGTGAGGAGCCTCCACTTCATTGAGTGCTGCTGCAAGGAGAATGGTCTTGTGCGCATCCATTGGCCCCAGAGCAGTCTCTGGGTGGCCAGCAGTCAGAAGCTAGGAATTCATCCAGCTGGGTGTGGCCTTTCAGGAGAGAAGCAGATAGATCTCTGCTGGTCAGAGGTCAGATAGGCCAGCCTGGTCTACACAGGGAGTTTAGGCCAGCTAGGGCTACATAGTGAGACTGTCCAAAAAAAGAAAGAAAATTAATTTGTAACAGCCATTATTACTTGAGATGTTTGCTTGTATTGCTGAAGCATTGGGATTAAACCAGCAATTGTTAAACTCTATAAACCAACAGAGAAGACAATGGTTAATTCTAGTCCTGAAGATGAAGATGTGCCTGAATCTGCTGTCTTTTTTCCCCCTAGTTTATTAATGCGGAAGGCTTTATTCGACCACCTCACTGCCCGGGGCATCCAAGTAAGTCTGGGCACTGGTGCATTTCGAAAGAGCAGCGCTCACTTGTTTGACTCGGGCCAACGTGCAGGGTTTTTCAGTCTGTCTGAGCTCTGACTTTGATGCTGCAACTGTAATGAGGACTGTATGCTCGTCCTTGCAGTTAGTGATAAGTCATTAGCTGGATTCCTAATGTAAATGAGATCCGTTGAGGTCGGAGGGGTGGGGTAGTGTGTATCTAATGAGGAAATGGAGGTTCTAAAACAGAGCTTAATGATTTCTTAAAATTACAACCTTCATAAGGTTCCCTCCCTGTAAGTGTGCAGAGATCATGGTGGGTAAATATAAAATGGATTTCTGTTTAACGTTTCTTCTTCTGTTTCCTAAACCCCGATTTCCAGGTGTATGTTTGGGTTCTGAACGAAGAACATGAGTACAAAAGGGCGTTTGACTTGGGAGCCACTGGCGTGATGACCGACTACCCCACAAAGCTCAAGGATTTCCTAAATAACTTTTCAGCATAGAAAGTTCCTCAGCATCATCCAAAGGCGACATGGCGTGGAAAGATCTGAGGAAAGGTGTGTCCACAGTTTCCCTGAGACGTCCCGAATGGTAAAGAGGGTTCACCAGTCAAGTTTGCATTACCTCATTTTAAAGCCTGTATGGGAATGTAGAAACTTCTCTATATTGTATATTTTTTTGCAACAATATTGCATATTTTACATTGGTAACTTGTTTTGCAAGATAACTGGCTATGAGATGTAAGTAGATCACTCACAGATCAGGATGTGTATGTGATGATGCAGTATTCTATTGTAAATCTAAAAATCATAGACTGAGGCCAAGTTGGGCATTAGCTGTCACTGAGAACAAGATCAGCTTCGGTAAAAGATTATTGAGCTGGGTTTGGTGATGCACTCAAATCCCAACACTTGAGGCTGATGAGTTCAAGGCCAGCCTGGGCTACATAGTGAACTCCCCTGACTTTAATTTTTTTTTTATTAAAAAGAAGAAGAAGAAAATTATCAAAGGCCATTGGAGCCTCTTTGAATTGTCCAGTCATGTTGAGGTGCATTTTAATTAAAGGGAAAAGCAGTGGAAGAAGAGCCCTGCAGTAGATGTTTAATAGCTGACCAGGTGTGTGCTGTCGCTAGAAGGCAAGCCCAAGTAAACAGTTCATTACTCACGCAGAAATCACCTCTGTGGGCTGAAACAGACTTCAAAGTTGCGGTTCTTAATGGGGTTGCTCAGTGTGGAATCGTTTCAGGTGTTAGACAGTGCTGCTGTGTCTATTTTTTATGTCCTCAAAAATAGACTTTTTAATTGTAAATTAAGAGAAGATCCAATTAGTCATGTTTTTTGTGTGTCCTCTAAAGAAATAGACGATTCTTACCTTTCGGGCTTGACCTGACTGTTTGAACCTCCACCCCATTGTGATACCACAGTCCTAGTAAAGGTGAAGGCAGGGGGAGCGCAGCCCCATTGCGGTGTTTTTAACGTGAGCCGCCTGCTCTCCATCTTCAGGCGCTTAGTGTGCTGAGGATCAGATGCCGGCAGGCTTAGCCTCATTAGGCGTCACTTCTGCTGCTTTCTGGTGGGACTTGATGCAGACCTGTTTCTAACCTGTGTGACTGATTTCCCATGATCTCAAATTGGGAGGTAACTATGATATAGACAGTAAACGTCTTTTGCCTAAATTATGTCTCTCGTGTGGGGTTTGCCACAGGTAGCTGTGAAGGATGGCCTTACTCTCCCATCCGTTGCTTTGTTGTTTAAACTGTAATAAAGTTTTCCAAGAATAAAACGAGGGTCTTGATTTTCTTTTACATTTGTAATTCCAGTGTGTTTTATATAATTTTTCAGTTAATGAGGTAATTAAAGAATAAATGAGTAAGCCTGGGGGTTCTCACTAGTATAAATAAAATAAAGGAAAACAGAATTATAAATTAGGAAGTTACTTCTTGCTTGGACAACTGTGCAAACTAGTCTATCAGAGCAGACTTTTACTCTTTATCCATCTCTGAGTTCTCATTTTTGTAGCCTAGGCTGGCCTTGAACTCATGATGCTCCTACCTCAAGCACCTTTTTAAAATTTATTTTGTATGTGCGTTTGTATGATGTATGTGTGTGGGAGCGTGTGCTGCACATACGGTGGTCAGAGGATAGCTTTGTGGAGTTGGCTCTGTCCTTCTCCTGTTCAGTAGGTCCCAGGGATCAGATTCAGGGTGTCCGGTACCTGCAGAGCCATCTCACGGGCCTTGCCTCAGCCTCTTGAGTGTTGGAACTGCAGGCCTGCCCCACCACGCTAGGCTAACCCACCTGTCCCCCATACCGAACACTGAACCCAGGACCTCACACCGGAGAGGCAAGCCCTCTGCCATTGTATTTCTAGTGCTCTCTTTGTTTTATTTTGATTTTATTTTTGTGACTAAACTGCTCAGGCCATCCTGAACTCACTCTATATCCCAGTTATGGTTTGAGCTTTGAGTCTTTCTGCCTCAGCTTCCCCAGTGTCAGGGGTTACAGATTTACAGGCCTGTGCTACCAGGTCTAGCAGCTGATTTTTTAAAAATAATTCTTTTTATGTTTTATTTGTTTGGGGTTTTTAGACAGGATTTCTCCATATAGCCCGGGCTGTCCTGAAACTCATTTTGTAAACCAGGCTGGCCTCGAACTCCAAGACCTGCCTGCCTCTGCTTCTTAAGTGCTAGAGTTAAAGGCGTGTGTCACAATTGTCCAGCTATGGTTTATTTTTAAATTTTGCTTCATATGATTCAGAGCACATATTGCATCTTATGTAAAACTAGCACATATTTTGTTGCAGTCAGTAGAAATTACCCAAAATGACAATCATGTTTTTAAAAATATCATGCTCAAGGGACTAGAGAGGTGCTCGGCGTTGAGAGCCCCGGGTTCAGTTCCCAGCACCCACGGTGCCTCCCAGCCATCCATAACTCCATCTCTAGACATCCACACAGACCGCTGACAAAACACTCATAAACAAATCTAAAAACAATACTTTTAAACCATGCTAGGCTAGCGGATGAATTCAGGGGATGGATCAATGAGTGAAATCTTGCTGTCCAAGCGTGAGAGCTACACTTGAGATAACCAGCAGCCGTGTATGTGCCAGCTTCTGATCCCAGCCTCAGGATGGGCCCTCCTGAGCAAGCTGGCTGGTTAGATGATCCCAGGGAGCTCAGGCTTCAAATGAGAGTCACCTCTTCAATGTATAGAGTGGAGAGTGATGGGAGACGATACTGGGAGCCGGCCTCTGGCCTCCACTCTCATCTGCACCCATGCAGACACAAAATTACACATGTGCACATGCATGAACACCACAGATGCATAATATCTATGACAGCAGATTTGATACTCAGTACCAGATAGCATCTGAATACTGCTCTCCTGTTGGACTATCATGTTGTAAAAGAAATTAAAGGCAGGCATCATGGTATGTCTGTAATCCCAATATGAGGCAGGAACAAGTCATTCTCAGCTGCAGAAGACTTCTCTTAAAAAAAAAAAGTGGCTTGTCATGGTGGCACATGCCTTTAGTCTTAGCACTCAGTAGTCGGCCTGGTCTACATAGCAAGTTCCAGAACAGCCAGAGCTACATAATAAAGAGATCCTTGTTGACAGAGGTTACTATCCTGCCCAATCCCACAGCCGTTCAGTCCCAAAGAAACACACAGAGGCCTACATTAATTATAAACTGTTTGGCCTATTAGCATATTTCTAGCTATCTTTTACATCTTAACCCATTTCTATTATTTTTTACTTGACCACGAGGCTCATGGCCTACCAGCAAGGTTCTGAATGGCAGCTACATAGTGTTTCCTTGACCCTGTCTATTCTCTCTCTGCTTGGAATTTCCACCTTGCCCTATTCTGCTAAGCCACTGGCCGAAACAGTTTTATTCATTCACCAATAAAAGCCACACATAGATAGAAGGACCTCCCACACCAGACCCTGTGTCAAAAGTTGGGGGTGGGGGTTGAGATGATGACTTGTTGGGTAAAGGCACTTTGCTGTACTAGGTGGAAGGAGAGAACTAACTCCACAAAGTTGTCCTCTGATCTCATGAATACCCTGGGACATGAATGCACCCCCTCCACATATAACGCATGCACACGTGAGATAAAAATAAACGGGGGGCAGGCAAGATGGCTTATTGAGTAAAAGTACTTGGTATTGAAACCTGCTGATCTGAGTCTGAGTCCCTGAACCCAGAGTGTAAGGAGAGAACTGACTCCCAAAAGGTTGGCCTCTGACTTCCACACACATACTAATAATAAATAAAAGTCATTAAGTGGGCTTGTAGCTCACGAGTAGCTGCCACAAATGGGAGAGTCCTGGGATTGATCCCCAGCAATGTAAGAAGCAAAAAAATTGAAAAACAAAAGACAACAGAAGGTCTACAGCTGGGCATGGTGGCACATACCTGTAATCTCAGTACTAGGTGGACCCCAGGTCAGGAACACTGCAAACCCAAGGCCTTCCTGAACCGCACTTTATAGGTGACCCTGTTTTATCTGTCTGTCTATCATCTATCTATCTATCTATCTATCTATCCATCTATCTGTCTATTTTTGTTTTTTGATTTAAAATTTTTTTTTTTTTTTTTAGTTTTTTGAGACAGGATTTCTCTGTGTAACAGCCCTAGCTGTCCTGGCACTAGCTTTCATAGACCAGGCTGGCCTCGAACTCACAGAGATTTGGTTGCCTCTGCCTCACAAGTACTGGAATTAAAGGTGTGCACCATCACTGCCCAGCTTTTTTAATTCTTCTTTGTCTTCTTCCTTTTTTTATTTTTATTTTTTTCGAGACAAGGTTTCTCTGTAGCTTTGGTGCCTCTCCTGGAACTAGCTCTGTAGACCAGGCTGACCTCGAACTCACAGAGATCCGCCTGCCTCTACTTCCCGAGTGCTGGGATTAAAGGCGTGCGCCACCACCACCACCCGGCCTTCTCCTTCTCCTCCTTTTCTTTTTTCTTATTTTTTCTTATTTATTTTTATTTTGTTTTTCGAGACAGGATTTTTCTCTGTGTAGCTTTGGATCCTGTCCCGGTCCTACCAGCTCGTGTAGATCAGTCTGGCCTCATAGAGATCCACCTGCCTCTGCCTCCCAAGTGCTGGGATTAAAGGTGTGCACTACTACCACCAGGGGGACCATGTTTTAAAAGAAAACAAATGAAACAGCTGGGTAGATAGCTCACAGCTCAGCTGTGAAAGAACCTACATCCAAAATAAAACAAAATACAAACAAACCAGCCATGGTGGCCCAGGCACTGAATCCTGGCACTGAAGACACAAAAGACAGATTGATGCCCAAGACTTGTTACCCAGACACCCCAGCCTAGTGGCTGAGTCCTGGCTAATGAGAAACACCCACCCACACCCTATGCAGTTAAATCAGTATGTTCCAATATGTAAAACCACAATATAAAACTGTAAAGGGTCCTACGTGTGCCATGTGAATTTCCCCCAGATACACACACACGGAGAAGGACACTAATTGGAAAGAGGAAAAAAATGATCATGAGTTAAATTATTATGTATAATTAATATACTCTTCCAAATACAACATTATTTAAAAGGAGAAGTATTAGTCCTTTTCCTTTCTCAGCCTCCTGTTGACTCTCTTATGCCAACAGATTTCATTTAAAAGAAACAAATCAAAAGCTAGACACTGTGACAAATGCTCTTAGTCACAGCACTAGGGGGCAGAGGCAGGCAGACCTCTGTGAGTTCAAGGTCAGCCTGGCCTGCAGAGTTCCAGGACAGTCAGAGATATACAGAGAAACCCTGAAGTGAAAACAGAGCCTACAACTCACAATCCCAGAGAACCTAGACAACAAAGAAGACCCTAAGAGAGACATACATGGATCTAATCTATATGGGAAGTAGGAAAAGACAAGATATCCTGAGTAAATTGGGAGCATGGGGGCCATGGGAGAGGGTAGACGGGGAGGGGAGAGAAAGGCAGGGAAGCAGAGAAAAATAGCTCAATAAAAATAGTTTAAAAAAATAAAAGAAACTGTGTTCTGGGAAACAGAGTGGAGGAGGACAATGCCCTCAACCTGTAGAAAAGGTGTTTATCAGTAGATCCCCAAATTGGCGGTGAAAGAATGAGGCCAGGGCTGAGAAAGGATGGTGGCATTTTGTTTCCAGGAGGCAGCTGTGACTGGTTCCTTTGTTTCTCCCCTTGATGAAACTGATACCAAACTACAAAGGGAAGAGGCTATCGAGTGGCTCTCAGTGAGGCCGGTAATACTTAGTCAAAGAAATGAGAGAACCGGGACCTTTGAAAGGGCAGCAGTGTGGTGTGTTCTGAAAGTAGAGGCTTATGTATGAATGTGTGAGAAAGACCTATGGAGGGAGGGTGCAAGCCACCTCTGAGTTGTGTCAATTCACCTTTTAGCTAAGACTTACCTGGTTATAAGGCTTCAACAAGCACTGATGAATGCCTGCCTCGCCAGATCACTGGATTACAGTTGTGAACCATCTGTAAAAAGCCTGCCCTTGATGCTTATGGCCAGGAAAGGAATCCAGGTGCTTTGGCCGGGGTACTGGGGACAGCATTATACCCTGTTGCTGAGCGGCATCCCTGGGGCAGAAACAACAATAAAATCGAGGCTAAATAATAAAGCAAGAGTGGTGCGGCCTTGAATCCCAGCACTGGGGAGACACAGACAGAGGCAGGAGAATTCCCATGAGTCTTTATAGCAGGTTTCAGCCCAGTCACGGCTGCACAATGAGACCCTGCATCAATGTGTAAATGAACAAACACACACAAGAGGATAAAATAGCTGAATCAAGTGGAGCTTGGAGAGGTCTCTGATGCCCCTTTTCCTACAAGGATTTCAACTCGTTGGACGTGGTGGAATCTGTAATCTCAGTGTTTGGGAGTTGAGTTAGAACAACAGCCCCAAGTCTGAGGCCAGCTTGATCTACATAGTGAGTTCCAGGTCAGCCATAACTATTCAGCAAGACCCTGTTGAAAAACTGGGAAGATGGCTCAGAGGGTAAAGTGTTGCAGGGTATTTGTTTACACTGTGTGAAGAAAGGTCATTGTGATTGGTTTACTTAAAAGATAAATGGCCAGTGGCTAGGCAGGAGAGAATAGATGGGACTTCTGGGGGAAAGAGAGAGGAACTCTCGGAAGAAGAGAGGTGGAGAGCTGCCAGCAAGACATGGAGGGAGTTGGACATACAGAATGGAAGAAAGGTAAAAAGCCATATGCCAGAATGTGAATTAATAGGAACAGGTTAGTTTTGAGTTCTAAGTGATAGTTGGAAACAAGCCTAATCTAAAGGCCAAGCTTTCATAATTAATAAGTCTCCATGTCAATATTTGGAAGCTGACGGTCCCCAAGAGAAAGTCCAACAAGAAAATCCCACTACAGTAAAGCGCTTGCTGTACATGCATGATGACCTGAGTTTGGATCCCTAGAACCCATGTAAAAGCTGAACACTGTAGTGTGAGCGTCTGTAATCCTAATGCCACCCTACAGGGAGAAAAGAAACTGAGGCAGGAGAATTGCAGAAGCTCAAGGGTCAGCCAGTCTGACACGAAGCAGCAGTGAACAACAGACCATATCTCAAAGTGGCAAGTAAGGGTTGCCTCTGATCTGCACACACGCACCCTCAGAAGACACATAGGGTTGCCTCTGATCTGCACACACGCACCCTCAGAAGACACATAGGGTTGCCTCTGATCTGCACACACGCACCCTCAGAAGACACATAGGGTTGCCTCTGATCTGCACACACGCACCCTCAGAAGAAAGAAAGAAGGTAGTCGGTTCCATCAGACTCGAACTCCACCCTTATTGCCTAGTTTATTTTTAGCTACCTCTTTTAGGCTCTGATTCCAAATACAGTGGCTTTATAGGATCATATGGATGAACTGAATGGGAGTAGACATTCTATAGCAGACAGGGATAGAAGTCAAAAGTCAAAGTCGGGAATCTGGAGATGGGTTATTTTGGGGAGTAGGTTGAAACTGGAAAGATTTACTGAGGAAATGTAGGGAAGTTGGAAATAAAGATCTCATAGCTGACAACCATGAGTGGCTAGAACACAGGAATCTAGTATTCCTAAGAGTGTCAGAGAGACGTTACTATGCCTTTGTTGGTGTGATGGTTCCTCTTCACTGACACCCAGACTTGATTTGATATTACCCAGGAGACACACTTCTGGGTATGTCTGGGAGGATTAACATGAAGGAAGACTAGTGTGAATGGGACCATCCCGTACTCTGGTGTCCCAGACAGAATTAAAAGGGAAAAAGGGAAGCCAGCTAAGCATTCCTGATTGTGGCCTCTCTGGCACTTCTGCCACCAATGCCTTCCAGCCACTATGGACCGTATCTTCTCTTAAACCAGAGTCAAGATAAACCCTTCCCTAATCTTCCTTCCATCAGGTATTTTGACACAGCAATGAGATTTCCATGATGTAGGATAAGAAGGATCAGTGAAAGAGCACCCTGGCCCTGAGACCAGAGCCAAGGACACACGCCCCGCCCATAAGCAACTCAGGACTTGAAATCTAGCCAGTCCCTGAGTATGAAAGCCAACCAATCCCTGAGCACAAAAAAACCAATCAATCTCTGAGCTTGTCTCAAGCCTAGGACTTGAGATCCTACCAGTTCCCAACCAGAAAATCTTTACCCTGGAAAGATCTGCCCCTAAGAAACCCTATATAAGTCCTGTACCTGTTCAGTTTGTGGCTGCCTTTGTCCACCCTGGCAGAATCAGCCACTCTCCTGGACACCTCCTTCCCAATAACTCTCTTGAGTGAGGTGTGTTGTAATGAGTTTGTTTTCCTGGAGCAGAGCAGAGCGGAACAGAGCTGTGACAACGTCGGCTGAGCAGAGCAGAGCAGTAATGGGTCTTGCTGGAGTGAAGCAGAGCGGCTCCATTTCCACCAGGAACTTTCCCTTAGCAGAGCAGTAACGGCCTTCACCAGAGCCCAGTGGACGGGAGCCAGAGCAGAGCAGAACTTGCCACTTTGCCTGGGGAAACTTTCCCTTGCTAGAGCCGAGATGTTCCACTTCAGGGGAGCAGAGCAGTTTTAACAACCTCACTGGGGAAACCCTCCCCTGTTGGAGCAGAGTTGTTACGCTTACATTAGGGAAACCTTTCCCAGAGCAAGTTCTATAACGCTTTGCCGGGGAAACTGTCCGCTACCAGAACAGAGCTGAAACGCTTCTGTTGGAATACTTTTCCTTCCTAGCTGTGGGTATTCCTTGGCTTCTGACTGCCAGGAAACCTTTCTATCAGCGCTGTAACATTTACACATGACACCTACTTAGAGAATTTTAGAGCGCTAAGGCCAAACAAGCCTGTGGACTCCTGGAAAGGGGAGATGGTCTCAAATGTTTGCCTCCAAATGAAGCTTCAGAAAACAGTGGCGTCTGATGGGCTGGAGAGCAGGTTCAGCTGTTCAGGGCACCACTCTTCCAGAAGACCTGGGTTCAGTTCACAGCACCCACACAGTGGCTCACAACCGTTCCTAATTCCATTCCTGTTCCAGGGATCTGGCATCCTCTACAGGCATAAGCATACATGCAGGAAAAACACACATGCACTTAAAAAATACATAAGTAAACATGAAGAACAATTTGAGCCTGGGGGCAGCGTAGAATTACGGAAGAATTGTGAACTAGTCTTCTCTGTAGATGCCTCTGTATCAAAGATTCTGTAGATGGCTGACCTTGACTAACCTCACACTGTGATTGTGGAGAGATGCAATGTTGCATGTTGCAAGACAAGAGGCTGACTTATCTTGGGTCATCTGGAGACATTGAATAGACACTTTTGTAACTGATAACATGGTCTCTTGACTATGATATAAACTTCTCTCCTGGGAATATGTTGTTAAGTAGAGCAGGTTTCTAGCCTTTGCCAGCCCTAAGGCTAAGAATACTGTCTGAGGTAACACTGTGGGAGAGAGAGCTCCGCTTGGTGATAGGTTACACCCGTCCACTGTGCACCACGAGGGAGGAAAGAGACAATACTATGGGCTCCAAAGACTTTAGAAAATCATCACATAAGCGGGCCATTGCTCAATCAGGGCTACAGAGCAAGGACTCAGCAGCCTTACTTTTCCTGGCAGCCCCAAACAGGGGCAGAAGCAGGCTTTATAAGCACAAAAAATCACCAAGATTTGTTGCCAAGCTACAGTTACAAATTTCATCAATCAGAAGTCAAAGATTAGGGACTTTCCTGTGTGTTCCATCATTGTCAACTGACACAAAATGGGAGCTTTTCAGTCCAACCAATCAGATCCACTTGTTCTTTCTGTTGTTAGGAACAGCCATAGTGTTTTAGAGAACTAAGGGGCATAGCAGACTATTTCTACTGTCTAAGGAGGAAGTCGGGCAGTCACTGGAAAGTTCTCAGCTCCCCTAGGGCTTTGGAAACGGAACTTTATTTTTCACCATACAGGTAAACTGGAGTCTGAGGTCACAATGGGAGGACTTAGGCCAAGGTGCTTTTGCCTGCTTCCTTCACTGCCCCCATATCTTAGGACTGAGATGAATCTTCATCGAGAGGCTCGAATAAGGGACTACATTGTGCCCTTAGAATCATGAGCTTGGCACGCCTATATGATCTTCAACAAAGCACACAGTGGTGTTGATAACACAGGGGGCAAACAGTAGAATAGGAGCAGGAGGGCTAGGGGACCTATTAAGCTTGTAATAAAGATTGTCAGCCAGGGGAACCATTTGAAATGTGAGCCATACCTATTGGAACTCTGTTTTCTTTCCTCCTCCCTAGTGAGATTTTCTTTAACTTTTGTTAGGGTCTCTCTAATAACACTGGGATGGCTGGCATAAAATCAACGTATTTCTCCCAGGGCCACGCAGAAACCTCCTTCCTTAAAGGAAAGTAGGTCCAGCCCACAGTGCTTCTACAGGGCTCTCTCAGCTAGTGTGTCAATTTGATTTTCTAGGAAAGAGATGGAAGAATGAAGATGAGAAATATCTCTGTTGTTTTATTTGCTTAGTGTTGTAGGAGACTGCTTGGTTCCCGGCTGCTCAAACTCCCGAAATACGCACACAGAAACTGTATTAATTAAATCACTGCTTGGCCCATCACTATAGCATAGTCCTAGCAAGTTCTTACATATTAAATTAACCTATTTCTATTATTTTATATATTTACCACGAGGCTCGTGGCCTACCAGCAAGGTTCCAGCTGGCAGCTCACATCTTTCCCCTCTGGTGGCTACATGGCATCTCATTGACTCTGCCTTCTTTCTCCCAACATTTAGTTTAGTTTTCCCCGCCTACCTCTATTGTGCTCTGTGCAGGCCCGAGACAGTCCTTTATTAACCAATGGTATTCACAGCTTACAGAGGGGAATCCCATGTCAGTTTAGGATTCGCAAGTTGTGGTCCCCAGTGATTAAGGCTGCTCTTATCAAGAGGGGGAAGAGAATAAGAGGTGCCCTCCTGGTGCGCAGTAAGCATGTAGTCTCCATACACATCCTCCCTGCCTCCCCTTCATCGTATAGGATTTGAGGCACAATATGAACTAATTCTCAGTGGAATGTACTAGGGAATGCCAGGGTGCTAAGCCAAAGGTACAGGCAAACCAAGCTGATGTGGGGGCAGCCAAGAGGGCGTTATCTTTGAGCTTGCAAGGACATAGGTGTATACCAAGGAGTAGGGTGATATTGCCAGGGTCAAAAACAGGTTTCTTCTCAGAGATCCCCAAAGGGAATTTGCCTTGACTTAGGATTTTCAGCCTGTTAAGGACCAGGGACAATGTACTCTCTTCTGTAAATACTTCCAGTTGAAACTGGGGTGTTGGTTGTCAGGGTCCAGGAATGCTGAAAGGGTAAGCAAAGGCTGGGCAACAGGGCATTTATCAGGAGCATCTGATCAGCTGACCTAGGTAAAGGGACAGGGAGCAACCACATTGGCTGGACTGGTTCACAGCAGATTACAGCAAGTCCAGAGCTCAGCAGTTTGCAGTCTGCAGGTGCTCCCTGGGTGGTGTCTGTTAAACCTGCTGAGACAAAGATGGATAAAGGACAGATGTTAAAGTTTATTAACTTAAAAGAAAATGTTATATTTGGAACTCTTGCTTCTCTGGTGTTTGTTTGACCTATGACAGGTGAGTTTGAGCCTTATGACTTTTGTGACTCCCTGAAACTCACGTGAGTTTTTAGTTTACCAAAGGAAATAAAAGATATCTATTAGTATTAGCATTTTCATTGTACCGAAATCCACATTGTATAAAAGGAAGCTAACAGGTGTCTGTGAAACAAATGGAACAGATTTACACCTTGGAAATATAGCAAAAGCTATGGCTTTGGGTTACCCTGATGAAAAGCACCTTTAAGTCTATACTTAGAAGACAACCAAAGGAAGTTAAAATCTTGAACTTGTGACTGAATAAGTAGCCAGTGTTCTCTAGTTTAGCCGAACTCCATTTATCAATGTTAAAACTTTAAACCCTTGAAATCTCAGTGGAACAACATTCCTTTACAGTTTGTATTATACAGAGTTGCCAGATATAGTAAAGTTTGCAAGTCATACAGGGTATATAAGATTAATGTCCAAGACCAATTGTCCGTCATGCGTTCATGCTTCTTGGACTGCTAAGGGAGCTTACAGAGAAACACAAGCCAGCCTGAACCCTTCACTGCCTGAGGGAGTGCATCAGCCTCTCAGGAACAGAAAGGTACATTGTGCCCTAGGAGCCCTGGACTCTGATCAGAAAAACCTGTGACACGCGCCTCTCAAGGCAGCTAGACCAAGCCAATTCCATGGTTCTCTGCAATTTCTTTTCTCTTTTCTATTTTCTTTGCATTATATTTATTAGCATTTGACATTTTATATATGAACTAATTTGATTATTATTATCTTCTCTCCCAACATCATTAGAAAGTGAGTTTTATGAGAAAAAGACTCAGTGCTGAAGAATGAATGCTTCTGAAGTTTTTTCCTTCCCATCTAATCATTTACCAGAGCCAGAAGTTCTTATGCTCCCTTAGTGAAACGTTACACGGGAAACCTGTTTAATTCTTTAGCGTAGAGCTTTGTGAGCAAGGTAAACCTGTTTACCTTTTCTTAACAAGAGACCTAGTAGCTTTAATTAACTAATGAATTGACTAATGAACTAACACGGTGTCTGTAGCCTTGAGGGAAGGAGCTGTCTGTTGTTGCCCAACTGACAAAGCTACGGTTAGCCTTGCTGTCAATGTGATCAGAGACTTGAAAAAGATTAACCAAAAGGACCGAGACTAGTCCAAGGTCCGTACCTAGGCAGATATCCCAGGATCCTGTGGTCTCCATGGTGATGAGAACAGAGGTAACAGTACAGTGGTCTTGCCTGCCAGGCCTAGAAGATGAGAGGTTTTTCTGTGGAGAAGGAACATGGAGGGACTGACATCATCTTGTCTAGGCAAAGCGTGGCATCAACTCTCCAGTATCCTACTTGCCCACAGCTCAGGCTGAACCCTGAACGAGCAGACAAGGCATTGGGGCAGTCTTGCCCAGTAGTTAGCTTTACCACAGCCCAGGTAGAGTGGTCCATCGCTGTGTCCCTTGTCTTCTTGGAGAACTCAGGGGTCACTGCTAGAATCTAGGAGTCTCCATCTGTCATATAAGTTTAATTATCTTAAATGCCATATTCAGCAAATCTCTGACAGTTTGAGGACCTGAGCCAAAGAACCCTGGTTTGTTTTTAGTTGCTTGTTTTAGGTTATACCTTGAAAACACATAAGAAACTAAATAAAGTTTTCCTGTGTTTGACTGTAAGTACTTGCATGGTGACCAGTATATTTCTGAACATTAGAGGCTTAATCAGCTTTAACAGTTTATATAAAAAAACAGTTTATAAATAAAAAAAAGCTTCTGAATTGAAGCTTTTTCAGTATCAAGGTAAGATTTCTAACTTATAAGCATAGTCCATAAAGAGACTAGAAACTTTCCTGATCCTTACATAGTATGCCATTATAGAATATAATAGTTTCTTGTATGACTCAGTTTAACCAGAATAGTTACAACTTAACAATGTTAGCAAAAACAAAGAGGTTATAGATACAGTTTGGTTTTTTTTTCTGGTTTTTCGAGACAGGGTTTCTCAGTAACTATGAAGTCAGTCCTGGAACTCACTCCCATAGACCAGGCTGGCCTCGAACTCAGAGACCCACCTGCTTCTGTCTCCCCAGTGCTGGGATTAAAGGCGTGAGCCACCTACCTCCCAGCTATATATACATTCTTTAATGTTTTTGTAAACTTGAATAAACCTAAAGGAAGGAGAGACATTCTTTAAACCAATGGTTTTTAACTTTTTATGGTGCATTGTTCTGCAGATGTCTGGCATGTAGGCCACCCTAAACTACTCCTGTAAAAAGATCTTTTAACCCCAAAAGGTCATGATACATAGGCTCAGAAACTGCTCCAAGTTCTTTGCAGGACTGTTTAAGGTCACCATCTTATTACACCATAACACAGAAATATCCCAGTTTCTGTTGTTTAGTTGTGGCCTTAACTTTAGCTGGCCAGTGATTACACTGGGTGTTTGGAATTCCATTGCAGTCTTGAGACTTTCTCAGGGTGAGCCTTTAAGGATAAAAACCATGTTTTGGATTGGCATATTTCAGTTAACAAAAACAGTTAGTCAGAAGCAGAACTGAAAGGGTTAAGAGCAAGGTTAGCACATTTGAACATTTGCCCAGAACTATAGACACTGATGGATTAGGTTCTTGTTTTAAGATTACCGATGTAGCCTCCTGATTATTAACCCCGTGTTAAAGTTTTAAGTTAACATTTTTTTTACAAGTATTAATAGATTTTTAACCATACATAGTAATTTATAAGCCAATAATTTCTTAGCCTCTCCACTCTTGTTCTTCCTGTCTGCCAGTTTTTGACCCCGGTCATGGAGGCTTTAAAAGCAAGCCAATCTCAGAGTCAGCTCTGTAATAAAACAGAACAGCATAAAACAACTTTAATATTATTCATATCCAGATGACATTTGAATCCCTATTACATCAGATCCAATGGCCAGAAAGTCCAAAGATAAATTCTGAGCCCAGGATGCTATCTACAATAGTAACAGCTGAACTGTAACCAAGACACATGGAACACAGTAAGCTCATACACTTAAGAGCAGTCAGACACAGGCATGAAGTGGCCTCATTCATGCATTCAGAACAGTCAGACAAAACTTTCCTCACTTCCTCCAACTGTAATTTCAAGGGTGTAGGGAGGGGGGCACACCAGATGTCCCATCAGCGGGACCCAGACATCCTCTGCTCTATCAACTGGGCCCAAGAGGTAGATGAGGCATCATCCCTGAGAAGACCATATCTCACAATCATAAAACTTTTCTTTGAAAATCTTTGAAACCCTGTAGGATGAAATGTAAGAGAAGCTGAGATTGTTTGCCCCATAATCTCAAAGCCTAAAACAAGACAGAGACAAGCACAGAGAAGCAACATCAAAAACCAAGGCTGACTTAAGAACAGCAAGAAAAGCCAGGCAGTGGTGGCACATGCCTTTAATCCCAGCACTCAGGGAGGCAGACGCAGGCGGATCTCTGTGAGTTCCAGGCCAGACAGCCAGAGATACACAGAGAAACCCTTTTTTGAAAAACCAAACCAAAACAAAACAAAACAAAAAAACTGAGAAAGAGAAATCAGAAGTAGTGGTGAGAAAACAAAGCAGACAGATATCCAGACAACTGAGACAACAGTAAAACAGACAAACCAGAGGAGACAATGGGAAAGACAGACAAATAAGATGGCAAGACTGCAGCCTATAAAGATACCATCCCGTGTAAAATGAGAAATGTTTGAATTAAAAAAAAAAGATACCATCAGGAAACTGGAGAGATGGCTCAGCAGTTAAGAGCACTGACTGCTCTTCCGGAGGTTCTGAGTTCAATTCCCAGCAACCACATGGTGGCTCACTACCACCTATAATGAGATCTGGTGCTCTCTTCTGGCCTACAGGCAGGATACTGTATAAATAAATAAATAAATCTTTAAAAAAAAAAAAGGAAGTGGGAAGACAAAAAAAAAAAAAAGATACCATCCCCTGAATAATGGTCCCAGTCTGGGAACCCCCTGGATCCTGCCCCACTTGGGACACCAGTCTCACCTCATGTAACTGGAGATACATGGTGTTATTCTTTTGCTCTGGTCCATTTAAGGGCAAGCCACGCCCACTCCCAGCCACTTCTGACCTCCCTCATCGCCATCTTAACTCTCTTCTCTTCTATCCCCATCTCTCGGTGTGCACACGTGTCTCCTCTGTCTCTATGTTTTATGTCTCTATGTCTCTCTATCTCTGTCTCTCTGTCTCTTTGCCTCTTTAAGTAATAAATGTTTAGCTTTATGTATATCCTTATGTCTATTTACTCCGCCGTCCGCTGCACCCACCCGCCTGCTCTCAGGGCCGCATGGCGGGACCAGCCTGCCACGCTGGAGATCTTGCAGGGACCCACAGCTGTCCTTGTCGGACTAGAAGCTGCTCTGCAAGCCTGCCAGGGAACATGCCAACATTAAACAACAACACATGGGTTCACCAAGCAGGGAACCTCTGTGTAAGAGAGAGATGTCCCTCCTCTTCCCCGGACTCAGGGAGTGCTGTCTTGTCCGGCCTCCGTAATAACCCTTGGCACCAAAACATTCTGGCCTCTGGAGGATTTCCCAACTCCTGATATGGGGTGTCTGGATCCCAATCCTCAATGGAGCATCTTGGGGGAACCTCCGAAAGTTACACCCAGTCCATTGTGCACCACAGGGAAGGAGAAAGACGATCCTATGGATTTCAAGTATTTCAATAAATCCCACTTAAGTGGGGTCTCTGCTTGCTGAGGGCTGCTGAGCAAGGACTCAGGAGCCTTACTTTTCCTGGTAGCCCCAAACAGGGGCAGAGGCAGGATTTATAAACACAAAAACCACAAACATTTGTTCCCAAGTTACAGTTACAAATTTCACCAATCAGAAGTCAAAGATTAGGGAGTTTCCTGTGTGTTCCATCATTGTCAACTGACTCAAAATGGGAACTTTTCGGTCCAACCAATCAGATTCATTTGTTCTTTATCTTGTTTGGAACAGCCATTGTGTTTTAGAGAACTAAGGGGCATAGCAGACTATTTCTACTGTCTAAGGAGGAAGGTGGGCAGCCATTTTCCCCTAGGACTTGGGAACCCGAATTTTATTTCACTGTACAAGTAAATTGAAGTCTAAAGTCAAAAAATCGGCAGTGCTTAGGCCAAGGTGCTTTTGCCTGTTCCCTTCAATAGCTCCGATACCTGATGCTCCACCTAGACAACCAGGAAATGTACTGACCTTGTGTACATAACCTTGTGTTCTGTGACCTTAAAGTTAACATCACCTCTCCTACAGAGAAACTTGGCACTCAAAGGAATGAAGCAGTGCCCCAGGTCAAACTCATTGTTTCTTTCTTTCAAAACATGGTTATTCTTTTGTTTGTTTGACTGTTTGTGTGTTTGTTTCAAGACAAGCTTTCTCTCTAGCTTTGGAGCCTGTCCTGGAACTCACTCTGTAGACCAGGCTGGCCTCAAACTCACAGAGATCTACCTGCCTCTGCCTCCGGAGTGCTGGGATTAAAGGCATGCGCCACCACCTCCTAACAGGGTTATTCTTTTACAGCAATACTCTTTAGATTTTATTCATGTTTCCATGTATTCACATGTGTTTCGTAAAATCACCTGGCAGAGTAGTTGACCTTGTCACATCGTATTTTTTTTAACATGGTAACTGAACTTTAGATGAAACTTTCAAAGGTAATTTGCAAGGTCACCTGGCTGGAAGTGGTGACTTAATTGGGATCCTCTTCCTTCTCTTCTTAGATTTTAATTTACTTTTAATTTACTTTTGTTTCATGTGTATAAATGTGTGCATGCATGTGTGTATGTGCACCACATGTGTGCCTAGTACTTGGGAAGACCAGAAGAGGGCACTGGATCCCCTGAAATTGAAGTCATAGGCCATCGTGAGTGTTGGTAACCCAGGTCCTCTGAAAGAGCAGCAAGAGCTCAGAAAGACCGAGCTGTCTCGCTAGCCCTTCATTTCTTTTCTCTTAGGAGGGGCCTGCAGAGACCAGAGGAAGGGCTGGAGTTAGAGGTGGCTGTGAGCCCCCTGACGTGGGTACTCTGGAAGAGCAGCAAGTGCTCTTGGGTTCTTAAACTTTTCATCTACTGTGATTTTATGATTTACCTTCAGTTCACCATTCTAAGAGGACAGGTAGAGGATATGGTTTCTGCCCCGACCCACAGGTCAGTCAACGGAGACCCTAACGGGGAGTGAGAATTAGAAGGGACAAAAGACACAGAAGATGGAGACAGGACAGGGTTCTGATCACGTCTCGTTTATTAGGGGAATAAACAGGGTAGGTATAGGGCAATGGGAAAGAGGGAGTGGTTTCTTACGTCAATGGGTAACTTGGCAGCTATCATGAAACATGTCTCAGAGGAGATTACAGCGAATGTCACTAATTGCAAGGAAGCATATGTCTTTAGCAATTAGTCAGAAAAGGGACCGCTAGTAATATCAGAGGGCTAATAAATCAGAATAATTAGTTCTTAGGCTGGAAACTTAGAAGATAGCAAAATCTTTCCCACAGGTTTCAATATTTTTTTGGTGGCGGGGGGCGGGGGGATTGGGCACATGCCTTTAAGCCTAGCACTTGGGAAGCAGAGGCAGGTGGATCTCTATGAGTTTGAGGTCAGCCTGGTCTACAGAGCCAGTTCCAGGACAGCCAGGGCTACACAGAGAAACCCTCAAGGAATGTCTGTAGGGCTGGAGAGGTGGCTCAGTGGTTAAGAGCACTGGCTGTTCTTTCAGAGGACCCACATCATGTGGGTCACAGCCACCTCTAACTCCAGCCCCTTCCTCTGGTCTCTGCAGTCCTCACAAAAGAAATAAAGGGCTAATGAGACATCTCAGTGGGTAAAGGCTCCTGCTACCAAGTCTGATGACCAGAGTTCAATTTCTAGGACCCTCAGGGTAAGCAGAAAAATGACACTCTTACAAGGTGTCCCGTGACCTCCATATGCACAACGTGACATTCCACACTGTACGCCCAAACAATAGCAAGGAAAAATCACACACATGCACAACGCAAACACACACACATGCACACACACACACACGTACACACACACGCAAACACACACACACATGTTTCATCAAGCTTGTCAGGTCTGCCATCCCAGCACTCTGAAAGCTGAATTAGGAGAACTGCTATGAGATCAAGGCTAACCTGAGCTATTTAGTGAGTTCTAGGCTAGCCTGGGCTACAAAGTGAGACCCTGTCCCTCATCCCCACCCTAGAAAGAACAATCTTAAGAGCAAAAAACAAAGCCAGGGATGGTGGCTCACGCCCATAATCCCAACATTAGGACACTGGGGTGGAAGAATTGCCAAGAGTTTACAGGCAGTCTGGGCTACACAGTGAGTATCCGGCTAGCCATGGCTACATGAGATCTTCTGTGTGTGTGTGTGTGTGTGTGTGTGTGTGTGTGTGTGTGTAAAACCTAAAACCTTAAACGTCTGTGAACCTAACATCTGTGTGCATCAGTGTTTAGCCTGCATGTGTGTGGTACCCTTGAAGTCAGAAGAGAGCACCAGATCCTCTGGAACTAGAGTTACACAGTTGTGAGCCCCCATGGGTGCTGGGAATTGAAGCTGGGTCCTCTGCCAGAGCCGACAGTGCTCTAACCACTGATCCTCCTCTTCAGCCCTCGTTTCTTTCTTCTGAAGGAAACACCTTGCTGAAGGAGACAAAGGGCAATCTGAGTCCTTCCCTGTTCCACACTCCACCCATTTGAAACTCCACCTGAGACCAGAGAGAGAGAGAGAGAGGCTAATGTTTATTCTCTCAGGTCTCTATCTTGGATCACTTTGGGCTAAAGTCCTGTGGCAGAAGGGTGGGCCTGTTTGGAGGTGACTTCATCCCTGGGAAGCTTTCCCCTTGAGTTTGGGGACAAGCAGGCTTTCTCCAGTCTGCACTGTGTGAGAGCCACCCTTCCTGCCTGAGAGTCTCACCCTCCGGGAGGTTCCTCCTGTTAAACAACGACTGTTATTCTCATTTCTGTGCCTTTATTTCCTGCTTGTTCTCTGGCCAAGTCAGCTGGGAAGTTAACCACAAGAAACTTCCCTGGACATTTTCTCCTCCTTCCCTCCCCTCTCCTCCTTCTTTCCTCCTGTCTCCCTTCTCCCTCCCTCTCTCTCTCCTCTCTCTTTCTCAAACACCGTTTCATGTAGCCAAGCGTGGCCTTCAACTCCTGTTTCCCAAGAGGAAGGATTATGGGCATGCTCTACCATACCTGATGTTCACAAGGAGCTGGCACCCAGCACAGGGCACAGTGTGGTTCAGAGGTAGACTGCTAGGCCAGCATGTGGGAGGGCCCGAATTCAGTCCCCAGCATGACCAAACAATCTAAAAGAAGAAAGCAAACAATATGGGTGTCAGGCTTGACGAATCTCAGAGCAGGTAAAACCAGTTAGTCTTCAGGCCTCATAAGTGACCTCAACCATTTTTGATTT
This sequence comes from Myodes glareolus, assembly GCF_982192425.1. Taxonomy (NCBI): domain Eukaryota; kingdom Metazoa; phylum Chordata; class Mammalia; order Rodentia; family Cricetidae; genus Myodes; species Myodes glareolus. The sequence goes on from NC_142034.1 coordinate 35,635,096, forward strand.
GCAAACATATATTTCTTATTAGTGCTGCATCAAAGAAGAGTCAAAGTTGTCAGATGTGGTGGCACATGCCCTTAGTCCCAGCACTTGGAAGGCAGAACAGGAAGATCTCTAAGTTCAAGGCCAGCTTGGTCTACAAAGTAAATTCCAGGACAATTAAGGCTACACAGAGAAACTCTCTTTCAAACACCAACCAAATGAACAACAACAACAAAAATCTCGAAACAACACAACACAACACAACAAACAAACAAACAAAAAAGGACATAAATTGGGAATATGACTCACACATGTAACCCTGGCATTCTGGAAGTCTGAAGCAGAAGGATTGCTACAAGTTTGAGGCCAGTCTGGGTTACATGGAGCATAGTAAGTTCCAGGTCAGTCTGAGTTACACAGTGAGATTCTTTCTCAAAGAAATAAATAAATCAATGAAATAAGGTAGGTGTACATATATTTTAAATAAAATTTTAGATTAAAAATAAAAATAAATTTTACTAGCAACGAAGCTGTAATTCTTAGGACTAGCACACAGTGTTCTCTGTGCACTGCAAATGTTCTTCCCAACCCTTCCTCCTTCACAGCGGATCCACTTCCCTTTCGGTTGGGTGCATGACAATGTCATCATTTTTTTAGGTCTTGTGATTCTGAAAGAAATGTTTAGAAACTGTACATGGTGGTATAACTTTGTAATTCCAGTACCTGGGAAGTGAGGCAGAATAGCGAGGCGTTCAAAGCCAGCTTCAGGTGTGTAGCTAACTAACTCAAAGTCAGACTGAGTCATTTGAGACCTTGCCTCCAAAATAGCCAAAACAGGAGCTTGGTAGATATTTCAGTCAGTAGTGTATTTAACAGACAAACATGTGGTGTAAGAGGTCCTTCTGTTCATGTGTTACTTTCATTGGTTAATGAATAAAGAAACTGCCTTGGCCTAGTCAATAGGGCAGAACTTAGGTAGGCGGAGAAGACAGAACTGCATTCTGGGAGGAAGAAAGTAGAGAGAGAGAGCTGCCATGGAGCCACCAGAGTCAGACATGCTAAATCTTTCTCAGTAAACCACTGCCACGTGGCAATACACAGATTAATAAAAATGGGTTCAATTAAGATGTAAGAATCGGTCAATAAGAAACTCTAGCTAATGGGCCAAGCAGTGATTTAATTAATATAGTTTCTGTGTGGTTATTTCGGGGCTAAGCAAGCCGGGTGGCTGGGACAAACATGTGGGCCCTCCTCCCTACAACAATCATGAGGATCTGAGTTCAACCCCCAGGACACATGTAAAAAAGCCAGGAATGTTGGTTCACCTATGTTGCCCCAGCATCCAGGAGGTTGAGACCGAAGGATCCTATGACTAGCTAGCCAGTTAGTCTAGCCTAATTGGTGAGCTCCAGGCCTGTGAGAGATTGTCTCAAAAACCAAGTTGGAAGCTGGAGAGACCACTCAACAGTTACTTATCCATTGACCTGTGTGTTTGTGTGTGTCTATGTGCAAGTGAACAAGTATATGCAAATGTGTGTGCCCGTGCACACATGTGGAGACCAGAAAAAGGTACTGGGAGTCCTTTATCGCTACCCTGAATTGGATCTTGTGTTTTCTAGGGTAGGCTGAAAGGTAAAAGGTTCCAGGAATCCTCCTGTCTCTGTCCCTCAAGTACTGGGATGATAGGCACTCGTGTGTCCACACTCAAGAACTGAGTATAGAACTCAAGTCCTTATGTTTAATTGTGCAGCGCTTCCTGAGAGTCATCTTTCGAGCCCCCCCCTTTTTTTTTGTCTTGTTTTGTTTTGGTTTTTGCTTTTGTTTTTCAGGATGGGCTTTCTCTGTGTGACAGCTCTGGTTGTCCTGGAACTCAATGCAACTCAGGAGGCCAGTTCTCAGCATGCACCGCAGCTGCAGAAAGAGTGCCTTGAGAGCCGCGAGACTTAGGGACACTTCTTCTCTGTGGAGGGAAAATCAGAAAACACACATGCTTTCTGGTAGTAACTTCCTCTTTTATTTCTTGAAAATTCTCTTTCTGAGAATCTCCACACAGTTACGTTCTTTACAGATGGCTACATATCTCTCTCTACATGCATCTCTCCTCTGCACAGCCACACACCTCTATACACAGTCGCATCTCTTTCTACACAGCTGTATCTTCCTTCTCTCCACACAGTTACAAATCTCCACACAGTTCTCCTCCTACAGCAAAGCCTCTAGACAAACATGAATCACATTTTCAGGATCACACAGCACTTCCTGAGTAAACAATAAGAAACAGAGCCATACTGATCACACAGTTTCTCTCAGACTAGGGATGTCACACTGACCTGCCAGTGAATGACTTGGCCATACATGTAGCTCTAAGTGGTCAGAGTTCCAGAAAGAAAGTGACGTTGAAATTCAGGACTTAGACAACAGTTGGTTGACTTAACCTTGAGGTTAGGAGTAACTGCAGAAGTCCATTGCTGCTGGGGTTTGTGTCTACCAAAGTTGCTGCATGCCTGACTTTGAATCAGCAATAAACACCTGGGAATGTGTCCTTGTGTGTTTGTCTCCAGGGGCAACCAGTTTGCTTTGAATTTGTTCTAAAGTCTAAAACTAGCTGTCTTTGTGACTGAGACTATTATTACTTTCCTATGTCAGTCTGAGTAATGAAAAATATCCATTCAATTATTTACACTTCCTTCCCTCCTTCCAATCCCCTCCCGCTCTCCCACACCCCCTCCTCCCTCTCCTGCCCTGCTTGAGAGAAGGCCAGGGATCCTGCCCTGTGAGAAGTCCAAGGCCCTCCCCCCTACATTCAGGTCTAGGGAGCTGTGCATCCATATAGACTAGGGTCCCAAAAAGTCAGAACATGCCGTAAAAATAAGTCCCAGTGACTTTATCAATGGCTTCTCAGTCAGCCCCCATTGTCAGCCACAATCAGAGTCCGGTTTGATCGCATGCTTATTCAGACCCAGTCCAGCTGGATTTGGTGAGCTCCCATTAGAACAGGCACACTGCCTCAGTTGGTGGATCAACCCCTTGCGGTCCTAACTTCTTTGCTCATCTTCTCCCTCCTTCTGCCTTTCAACTGGACCTTGGGAGCTCAGTCCATTGCTCTGCTGAGGATCTCTGTCTCTATCTCCATATACAATTAAGCAGGAGTCATCTTCCTGACTATCCACAGCTTTATGTGTGCCCAAAGATGAAATATATACATGAAATAAACTAATAAGCAGTGGGGAAAATACCCATAGCTTTTATTATGAAAGGAATGTATGCACATGAGAAAAATTACAGACAGAAATGGCCAGTTTTCAGAGTTTGTGTTGTAAGCCTTCCTTAATAAGGTTTTCTCCATCACAGCCATATGGTGGGTCGACACCTGAACTATTAATTATCATTTGCTGTACATTCTCAGTAGCCTCCAGTAAAGCCACTGCTACCATCAGCTCTCAGAAGAACTTGCATTATAGATATAATTAGCCTCACACTCCAGAGACCCACCTGTCTCTGCCTTCCAAGTGCTGGGATTAAAGGTGTGCCCAGTTCTCATTTTACTTCCTATTCAAATAGTTATATTTTCCCCAACTTGGACTTTCCTAAATATTTGGTGTTCAGGGTGAAGACTAAGAGTCTGCCACTGTTGGCTGAGTTTTCTGTCCTGCCCAGTTCCTACAATCATTAAGTCCCAAAGAAATCACACAGGGGTCTACATTAGTTATAAACTTATTGGCCCATTAGCTCAGGCTTCTTATTAACTCTTATATCATATAATAGCCCATTATTCTTGTCTATGCTATCCACATGGCTTGGTAACTTATTCAGTGAGGCAGTCACATCTTACTTCTTCTGTGGATGGGTCACGACTTTGGACCAAGCTTTCCTCTTTCCAGAATTCTCCTGTTCTCCTTGACCCACCTCTACTTCCTGTCTGGTTGTCCTGCCTATACTTCCTGCCTGGCTACTGACCAATCAGTGTTTATTTAAAATATAATTGACAGAATGCAGACAATTGTCGCACACCATGCCACGCTTGGCAAAAAGATGTGATGTTCCAGATATCATCCCCCATATTCTAAGTGGGAATCATCCAAGAGCCAACTCTCCAGGGCTGACAGAGGTCTACACTGTGTTTCCACTCCATCAGGATTAAAAGGGATGGGATGGAGACATAGTTCAGTTGATAGCACACTTGTCTGTCATGTATGGGCATGATGGGTTTGATCCCCAGTACCTTATACAGTAGAGTAGAGTTGTATAGTTGTAATCCAAGCATTTGAGAGGTAGGGGCATGGGGAGTTGTAGTTCATGGTCTGTATACTATACAATTCATGTAGGCTGAACTGTATAGTAAGTTCAAGATCTGCCCAAGTGATATTGGGAGACCCTATGTCAAAATAGATCAAGAAAATTAAAATGGATGGCACGGCTCACTCACCACATTCCCTGAGCTAGAGAGGCTGAAGCAGAGGATTTTGAGGCCAGCCTGGACTATAGAGTTCTGGGACAGCTTGACCTACAGAGTGAGACACTGTTCCTACAAGCAGACAGACATTACATTGGTGCCAGGTGTGTTGGCATATGCTTGTCATTTCTGCACTACTGAAGGTTAAAGCAGAAGAATAATAAATCAGAGCCTAACCTGAGCTATTACTGAGTACTAGGCTAGCGCAGCCTTCACTGCATTGTAAGACTTTGTCTATAAATAAATAGTCTGGAATTATATGCTAAGTGAATTAAGTTTCCGTGAGCTAATAAATACATCCGTTGTATGTCTAAAAAATACCCCAGGTACAGTCAGAAACTTTCATTGTTAGTTTTTCAGATTTATTCATTCCATGTGTATTAGTGTTTTTCCTCATGTGTGTAAGTATACCATGTGAGTGCCTGATGCTCAGAGGTCAGAAGAGGGCATCAGATCTCCTGGAACTGGAGTTGCGGGTTGCCATGTGGGTGCTGCAAACTGAACCTCAGTTCCCTGCAATAGCAACAAGTGTTCTTAACCACTGAGCCATCTCTCTAGCCCCAATTGTTATTACTATTTTAATTATTTAACTGGAAATATTAAAAAAGAGTATTCACATCAGTACTCGGGTAGAGACCCAGAGGTGTTTGGTTTTTACTTAACTGTAAAGGCTGTAACAGGATGGACAGTGGTGGCCACACCTTTAATCCCAGCGTTCAGGAGGCAGAGACCGGCAGATCTCAGGGAGTTAGAGGCCAGTCTGGCCTACAGATCGGAACCACCTCAGCACTCCCACACGGCTGCAATCCAACCTCTAGTCACCAAGTAGAGTTCCACGAACTTGAATCTTCCAGAACTTTCCCCCATGGCATAAAACCTACATTTCAGGAGTTCTCTCACCATTCCTTTTTTGGGGGGGAGGGGTGGGGGAGCGGAGTGGAATTCGAGACAGGGTTTCTTTGTGTAACCCAGCCTGACCCGGAACTTGCTCTGTAGACTAGGGTGGCCTCAGCCTCACTGAGATCTGCCTGCCCCTGCCTCCCAAGTGCACCACCTCTGCCTGGCTATATTAATAGTTAATCTTAACTTTGTTGAGACAGGGTCTCATATAGCCCTGCTGGTCTCTGAACTCCTAACCCTCCTGCCGCTGGCACCCTGCAAAGTGATGGGGACAACAGGAGTGCCGCCATGCCCACTGCTCTGCATTTTTTAAAAATATTTATTTATTATGTATACAATATTCTGTCTGTGTGTATGTCTGCAGGCCAGAAGAGGGCGCCAAACCTCATTACAGATGGTTGTGAGCCACCATGTGGTTGCCGGGAATTGAACTCAGGGCCTTTGGAAGAGCAGGCAATGCTCTTAACCACTGAGCCATCTCTCCAGCCCTGCTCTGGATTTTTGCTTTCCTCTTTTCTTTCCCTGAGCCTCTGACCCAACTTGAAGCATTAGCCTGTTATTGTTTGTAAGCATTGAAAAATACTTAACAGCTTTAATTGCCTGATATCTTTGCCATTTTACAGTCTTGTTAGTGTGATTAACTGGAATCCAGAGTTAATGAGGTGCCAGTATGATTCTGAGCTTGTCACTTCCTGTAACGAACTGTTCCATGTTGCTGAACCTTGGGAACTTGGCACAGGGCATCATGGCCTGCGCCCTGCCTGCATGCATGGCAGACAGAACCCTATCCATTTAAGATACAAGCTCCGCCCACTTCCCCCCCCCCCACACCGCCCGCTCCCTGCCTCCTCTTCTGAAGAAGCAGGCTGCTCCTTGCCTCTTCTTCCCTTTCCTCTTTCTCTCTGTATTTCTTTCTCTCTTCCCTCCCCCACTCCCTTTATCTCAATAAAATTCTGCCTGCCTGGCGTCTCTGTCCCTCGCCCGTCCCTCGCCCGTCCCTCGCCCGTCCCTCACCCGTCCCTGCCCAGCCAAGGTCTCTCGCACGGCTTTACAACACCTTGGCCATCTTCCCGGACATGTGTGGTATAGTCACATATTGTACTGCTTTTAACGATTTAAAATGCACCAGCAGATCTCTTGAGCAGGCGCTTGTAGTCCAGTGTTTAGGAGGCAGGTGCCAGAAGGTTCAAGGGCAGCATGAGCTCTCTAGAGAAATTGCACACACACACACACACATACACACCTTTTTCTTTTTAAGAAATAACTGTGCTAATAACTTTTCTTATTTTGCTACAAAAAATACCTGATAGGGGTCTGTCTGGTGGTTCAGCAGTTAAAGGCACCTGTCTGTCACCAAGGCTGACATGATGAGTTCAATCATGGAGACACACACGGTGGAAGGGGAGAAAACCATTTCCTGCAAGTGGTTCTCTGACTCCATGCACAAAGTTAATAAATGCAATAAAATGCTTTTTAAAGTATCTGGTAAACGTAACTTAGGAAGGAAGGGTTTGTTTGGCCTCTCAGTTTGAGGGTACGTTGGCAAGGCAGTCATGGCGCCAGGAGTGGAGGCAGCTGGTCACGTTACATTCACAGTCAGGAAACAGGCTGAGGAATTCTTGTGCTTGGTTTGCTTTCTGCTTTTTATTCCACTCATTGATGGAACACCGCAGTTCATGCCAAGACAAGGCATTAACCATCACACTCTCCAAAGGAACAGCTTCCGGGATTCAGTTCTTCTTCCAGGGGGATTCAGAAGTCACCTGCGGTCAATTCGGGTCATTCGGCTCGGCAGCAAGCGCTTTATCTGCTGAGCCACCTTGCCCCCCTAAGGTTCCTAGATTGTGGACTCTCATGAAGTCTGTGTGGTCTTCACCTGTGATCTGGCAGAGGTCATGACCTGGGAGCCTTTGGAGCAGGAGCTTTGAGGAGTTTGCTTTTTCTGTGCTGAGAAACTAGATATACCAGATAACAACTGTTCAGTTAGCATCAAAGCCAACCTCCCAGAAGGCTAAAGGCTACCAAGGTACATTGTCCAAGGTATAGAAAGCCAGAACACACCCATCACAGGGAGGATTTGAAACGCTGGTTTCTGTGGTTTGCGGGTGTGGCAGTGCAAAGGAAATAGATCTGGAGACGTGTGAAGCAAAATCCACGGGAAAGAATGAGGAACTTGCTTACCTTCTTCCAGAGAAATGCTCCTGGAGCCCGCACCCCTCAGTCTTTCCAAAGCTCTCAAACACTTTAAAGTTTGTTTAGAAACATTTTAAAAAACAAATTGTTATAAACTACAGGCAGCTTAATTTCTTTAAAAAAAGTTTCTTTCAATAGGAACTTCTTTTAGGGACGCACTAGTCTGGTGATAAGACAAAAATTCACACATACACACACACACACACACACACACACAAAACTTTATTATACTGATCTTTTGAGGAAGTTATCTTATCACTTCTACCATTTCCCTTTTCCCTCAACTACATGCATATCAAACATGTGATAGATGCCCTTAAAATGCCACGTAGAGGCCTGGGGAGATGGCACAGGGGCTAAGAGCACTGGCTGCCCTTCTGGAAGAGCAGGGTTCGGTTTCCAGCACACAGTGACTCACAACTGTCTGTAACTCCAGTCCCAAGGGACCTAACACCCTGTTCTGGTCTCTGTGGGTGTGTCCATGGTACACAGACATACATTCAAGCAAACACTAATATACATAAAATAAAAATGAATAAAACATAAAGTATAAAGCCAGGCGGTGGTGGTGCACACTTTTAATCCCAGCACTCGGGAGGCAGAGGCAGGCGGATCTTTGTGAGTTCTAGGCCAGCCTGGTCTACAAGAGCTAGTTCCGGGACAGGCTCCAGAGCTACAGAGAAATCTTGTCTCAAAAAAACAAAACAAAAAAAAAAGGCTGGAGAGATGGTTCAGAGGTTAAGAGCATTGACTGCTCTTCCAGTGGTCCTGAGTTCAATTCCCAGCAACCACATGGTGGCTCACAACCATCTGTAGTGAGATCTGGTGCCCTCTTCTGGCCAGCAAGCAGATAGACAGACAGAATACTGTATACATAATAAATAAATAAATCTTTTCTTAAAAAAAACCTAAAGTATAATAAAATAAGTTTTTAAGCAGATAGAAAAAAATAAAAATTCAAGTAGTGCAGTGTACATTTGCACACATATGAATATGCATATACACACATGCACACCACACACACACACACACACAAAGAGAGAGAGAGAGAAAATAAAATTGAAGTAGTGTTGCATTACCTAAAATTGGTATAGAGAAGACAAACATGGATCCTGTGCACTAGGAAGACATGTAATTTCTGTAATAATTTGTCCTGACCCTTTATGAGATAGGTCCCGCCCACTTCCCCCCATCCGCCAAGGCAAGCAGATCTTCCTTCTGCTTCCAGCAGGAGCCCCCCTTCCTTTCCATCTCTCTCCCAAAGAGGTAGCTTCTCCTCTCCCCTCCCCCTGCTTCTCTCTCTCTACCTCTCTCTCCTTGTCCCCCTTCTTCAAAAGTGCTTGCAAAGAGCCCGTTATCATTTGATTTATCCCATAAATAGTTTCTTACTTACAATGTAACATGTTCTAGGGATACAGTAGTGAAAAGTGCAGGCACAGTCCCTATTCTGAATGTCCACAATGAAAGTTTAAAGCCTTCCACATGCAGCATGGCTAAACTAAGATTGTGTGTGTTGTCGGGCCCAGCTATACGTTGCTTCTCTTTTGCTGAGTCCCTGTGAAGACAACAGCCTAGGAGTAGAAGTCCCAAGTGCTGAGCCCTGCTGACTGTTCTTTTGGGGACAGAGGTTGTTTCCTTTCTTGTCTCTCAAGACTGAGCGCCAAGTGCTGCAGGTAAAAGTTGCCTACACACAGTACGGACCAGTTTTGTGATATGGGATCCCTTCTGTGTGCTGTGATTACCGTTAATGAATAAAGAAACTGCTTTGGACCTGTAGCAGGGCAGAATTTAGGTAGGCAGGGAAAGCTGGACTGCATGCTGGGAGAAGGAAGGGCAGAGTCAGGGAGACGCCATGGGGCCGCTGCAGGAGATAGACACGCTGAAACTTTGCTGGTAGGCCACGACCTCAAGGTGATATACAGATGATTAGAATTGGGTTAAATTAATATAAGAGTTAGCCAAGAAGAAGCTAGAGCTAATGGGCCAAGCAGTGATTTAATTAATACAGTTTCTGTGTGATCATTTTGGAGCTAAGCTGCTGGGAACGACCAAGCAGCCCCCTGCAATAGTTTTGTTTCTGTTTTCCCATTGTTAGGCTATGTCCTCATACTTTTGATATATGAGATTGTTCATTTGATATTTCTGTCTTTATTTCTTTTTTTTCTTTTCTTTTTTTTTTTAGATCGATCTCATGAAGTCCAGGGCTCATTAAGCGCGACAGACAAGTTCTCTACCACTGAGTTACATCTACAACCCCTACTACCTCTACTCCCAACCTCCCAGAGACAGGGTTTTTTTTTCTCTGTATATCCCTGGCTGTTCTGGAACTCACTCTGTAGTTCACTTGCCTCTGCCTCCCAAGTGCTGGGATTAAAGGTGTGCCCCACCACTTCCCAGCTAATATATATATATATATATATATATATATATATATATATATATATATATATATATAGTGTGTGTGTGTGTGTGTGCGCGTGCACACGCGCACACTCGCGCACCTGAGGAGGCCAGAAGACATCACATCCCCTGGAGCTGGAGTTGCAGTGTGCTGGGGACTGAACTTGGTCCTCTGGGAGAGCAGGAAGTGGTCTTGACCACTGAGCCATCTCTGCAGCCCTGAGAAGGTTCTGAGACAGGGTCTTGGTGTGTAATCAACGGATTTTGTGCTTAGGAGCTTCCTGCCACTCCCTCCTGAGAAGTAGGATTACTTAGGATTACTGTGTGTGTCAAATATTATTCTTATTCCCATATTAGGGCAATCAAGGTGGAAAGACAAGGATTTTTTCTTAAAAAAAGAAAAAAGGGTCTAAAGCTGGGCATGGTAGCACATGCCTTTAATCCCAGCACTAGGGAGGCATAGTCAGGCAGATCTCTGAGTTCGAGGCTAGCCTGGTCTACAAACCAGTTCTGTTATATAGAGAAACCTTGTCTCAAAAAACAATAAATAAACAAACAAACAAATAAATAAAATGAAGCTCTGGCTAGAACTGGCTATGCAGACCAGGCTGACCTTGAACTTACGGAGCTCCACCTGCTTCTGTCTCCAGAGTACTGGAACTAAAGCATGCACCACCATACCTGGTTGAAGAGCATAGGCTATGCAGCCATCAGATGGGAAGCTGACTCCAACACGGCAGGGAATTCTCCAGGTACCTGTGTTGTCCACACTTTGTTTTAATCTTGAACTCTTTGTTGGCCAGGGTATTTCATTTTGTGAATGTCCTAAGCAACTCCAGATGGCTTGTCCTTGCATGGGAGACTGGGTGTGGACACACATCATTTCCTGTTGGAGCCGTTTCTCAGCCCTCAGAACACTCTGCCTTCTCTAAGCATTGCAGGTAGTTTTGAGCTCTTTGGGCATGGAAAACTTTAGCTCTCCTGACTCACATTCTTGACCTCGTTTACAGTTCATTCTCTGCTTCTGAATGATTTTGTCATAGGGGTGATGCAATTCTCTGGGTGGATTTGTGAATTATGTAGAACCATTGGGTAAGATCGGTAAAGAAGTAATTATTGTCAAATGGTATTCATTCAGTTTAAAGGACTCGGTGTTTGTGTGCGCGTGTGTGCACGTGTGTGTACACTCTTTATAGTGTGTGTATGTAGAGGTCAGAAGGTGACTATTTAGTTGGAGGCTTCACCGTAGCACCTGGGCATCCATTTTTGAAATGTTGGACAGAAAACTCCATTCCAAGCCTCAGTCCAGACTCTACCTCTGAGGAAGCCTGCCAAGCGGTGACCCCTCCCCAGGGAGGGTCAAGACCATTCCCACAGGCTATTTAAACTGCCCCCCGCCCAGAGAATAAATATGTGGGCTCCCCTTTTCTCTCTCTGGTGGTCATTCTGGTCCTTATTCTAACCACCCCGTGTTTTCCTGGGGGTGGGGGAGGGAGAGAGCACCTGGGGGTGGTAGCACCCATTAAACCTGGGCATCTTCTAATTCAATCTGATTTGGTCTGATTGGAATTATTGTGTTGGCGATGGAGAAGTTTGTTGGTCGGAAAATACTTATCAGTGACCTCAGGGCCTTCAATCTGGTTTGAGACAAAGTTTCCTCATTGTTCACCATTACAGACCACAGACTAGCTGGCTCTGGTCTCTGTGTCTTGTCTGACTCTCAGGGCACTGGGGTTATCAACGTGGGCTACACCCCTGGCTTTACATGGGTTCTCGAGGTTCAAACACAGGTTTCACACTTGTACAACAAACACTTTACCAACTGAACTGTTTTCCAAGTCCCACCCAACTTCATTTCTTTTGAAACTGGGTCTCACTAAGTTCCACTCACTGGCCTGACACTTGCTGGGAGGATTAGCTGCCCGTGAAGTAGCAAGCAATCCTCTGGGCCTGCCTCGGCAATGCTTGGGTTACAGGCTTACCCCAGCCTAAGTGACTCTTTTGGGAGGCAGGACTGAGGCCTCTCCCTTACAGACCATTGCTACCAGGCAAGGTCTCCACACTGACCTAGAATTCCAGTTGTTCTTTCTTAAAAAACAAAACATAGCTGGAGGGATGGCTTGGCCGTGCAGAGCCCTTACTGCTCTTGCGGAGGACTCAGGTTCCGTTCCCAGCACCCACATGGTGGCTCATAATCACCTACAACTCCAGCGAGCCAAACACTCATATATACAAAATAAAATAAATGAATCTAAAACAATTAAACAAAACTAATTTCTTACTTAGCCAGGGTTTTGCTAAATTGTTGGCCTTGAACCTGTGAACCATTTGCCTCAGACATCCCAAGCGGCTGGAATTACAGGCCCACACCACCAGGACCAGCAAATCCCATATTCATTTCCTTCAGTGCCACAGCCGTGACATCACCCCAAACCACTTCCTCCCTGCATTGCTGCAGAATCTCCCCATGCTTCTTTCCTTCTGCAGCCTGTTCTTAGGGCAGCTGCCAAAGCCGTCCCGTCCAGCTCAGTGGGCAAGAGCTCTTGTCTTCTCTTGCAGGGCACCCGACTCCATTTCTCAGCACCCACGTGGCAATTCACAATCACCACTGAGAGAGTGCAGGCATCAGCCACTCATGTGTGCACAGACATCCACACAGGCAAAACACAACACACAAGATAAACAAATCTGCAAACAATATTTTTTAAAAAATGCAAAAACAAAGTTGGGCAGTGGTGGCCCAAACCTTTAATCCCAGCACTTGGGAGACAGAGGCAGGCCAATTTCTGGGAGTTTGTGACCATACTGATCTACAGAGTTCCAGGACAACCAGGACTATACAGAGAAACCTGTCTCAATAATAACAAGAGTAATAAAAATCCAAAATAAAAATCAAGATTGGTGAGATGGCTCAGTGGGCTAAGTCACTTGTGCCAGGCCTGAGTTTGATTCCCAGAACCCACTTGGTAGAAGTGACTATTTAGGATTCTCCTCTGACCTCCATATGAGTGCTGTATCAAACACCCTGAAATCCTTATACAAACAAAAATAAGTTAAAGAAAAACTAAAAAGAATAGCCAAGAGACTGGAGAGATGGCTCAGCAGCTAAGAACACTAGCTTCTCTACTAGAGGACCAGGCTTAGTCTTGAGCACCCACGGGGACTCACAAGTGTCTGTAACTTCAGTTCCATGGTATCTAGTGCCCTCTTCTGGCCTCTGTAGATATTACATGCACTTGGTGCATATGCAAACACTAAACCACCATAAAAATAAATAAATATTAAAAAAAGACAACAACTGGGGGATGGTAGTGCACACCTTTAATCCCAGCACTTGGGAGGCAGAGGCAGGCGGATCTCTGTGAGTTCGAGGCCAGCCTGGTCTACAAGAGCTAGTTCCAGGACAGGCTCCAAAGCTACAGAGAAACTCCGTCACAAAAACCAAACCAAAACAATAAAGCAAACCACCAACAACAAAGAATAGATGGGTGTATCGTTCACAAACTTGGTCCCTCGGCACTTCAGATGGAGAGGCCAGTGGTTCTCTGTGAGTGCAAGGCCAGCCTGCTCTACGTAGAGACCCTAAGAGAAAAGAAATGAAGAAGAAAGAGAGGAGCCATCTGGATGTGACAGTGTGGTGTGGCTTGCTTTCTCTCGGTCTCCACTCGGCTCCACGTCTCCCACTCTTCCCGCTGTCCTCGTTCCTCCTCCACACTCTGTCCACACTTAGTATGTCTGTTCCATGGGTGACATGTCCCAGGAAGACAGTGATCATCAACGGACAGTCATCGTGTGGGACGGGGAGATGGCTCAGTTGATATGGTACTTGGGAGGCAATTAGGAGACCCTGAGTCTGAAGCCAGTACCCAAATTAATTAAAAGGCCTTAGAAATGGTCCCCAGCACCCACATTAAAAAAAAATGCAGGCAGTGGTAGTAACAAACACCTTTAATCCCAGCACTTGGGAGGCAAAGACAGGCGGATCTCTGTGAGTTCAAGGTTAGCCTGGTCTACAGAACGAGTTCCAGGACAGCCAGGGCTACACCGAGAAACCCTGTCTCAAAAAACAAAGCAAGCAAGCAAGCCAAAAAGCTTCAGAGGTAGATAATACTGCCCCCAGAAGCAACAGGTTATTAAACAAAAATTCTAGTTCCAGGTGTTTTTCATGGAGGCCCCAGAGACCTACTTCAGATCTTTGCCGCCGCTCCTCCTTGCTGGGGACTGGATGCAGGGCCTCGGGGATGCTTGGCAGTCGTAGTCTCAGAACTCTGCCCCCAGCTTTCTGTATCTTACGGTGAAAGTGTTTTCAAGACGATGCTTTGCCGACAGCTTTGCACTTTTGGGACTATCTTTCATCCATGAAAGTAGAATAAGGTAGTAAAAACCTAGCCCTAATAATTAGGTAAACTGTAAAACTTTTTATGAGGCTGTAGTAAAAAGTGACCAGGTTTTGCGTGGCCTGTGGCATTAAATCTTGGTGTAATCTTTTAGAAGAGCAACATCTGGACTCTTAGAAAAACAAGAAGAGGGCCGGGCGGATTAAAAGTGGCGTATGTCTTTAATCCCAGCACTCGGGAGGCAGAGGCAGGTGGATCTCTGTGAGTCTGAGGCCAACCTGGTCTACAGAGCAAGTTCCAGGGCAGAGAAACCCCATCTTAAAATTTAAAAAAAAAAAAGAAAACAGAAAGAAAATGAAAGGAGGACTGGAGATATAACTGTGTTGTATAATGCTTGCCTCACATGTACAAGATTTTAGGAGCTATACCCTACACACACACACACACACACACACACACACACACACACACACACATTTATTTATTCATTTATTTATTTGTTTTGTTTTGTTTTTTTCGAGATAGGGTTTCTCTGTAGCTTTGGAGCCTGTCCTGGAACTAGCTCTTGTAGACCAGGCTGGTCTTGAACTCACAGAGATCCACCTGCCTCTGCCTCCCAAGTGCAGGGATTAAAGGCCTGAGCCACCACCCAGCACACACATATTTAATTAGTTAAATAAAACAAACAAAAATAAAAAAGAGCCTGGGATGCAGTCTGTGGTTGAGTACAACTCTATCTTGGAAGAATCCCTAGGTTTGACCCTCAGAGCTCACACACACACACACCTTTAAAAGGACAACTCAGTGTGTAGGTTAGTGTTTATCACCTGACACAAACTGGGGTCATTCGGGAAGAGGGAGCCTCAACGGGGAAAAGCCTTCATTAGATTGGCCCACAGGCTAGTCTGCTGAGCAATTTCTTTTTTAGCGTAGTTCCGGAAGTCCCCTGCCCACTGTGAGTGGTACTATCTCGAGGCATGGGGTGTATAAAACAGGGAGCTGAAGCTGCTGTTGATGCCCTCAGGCTCAGAGAAAAGAAGTTTTATCTGGTGGAGGCCGCTGGGTACCAACCACACTACTGCTAGGCACCTAAAACAAATGCCATGTTTTGTTTTGTTTTGTTTTTTTGAGACAGGGTTTTGCTCCCGAGTGCTGGAATTAAAGGCGTGCGCCACCACCGCCCAGCTGCCATGGTATTTTTGAGAGACTTTTTACTTAGGTTTGCTTTGTGGTTTTTTTTTTTTGTCTTATTGATCTTTTGCCTGTTTGTTTTGAATTTCGGTTTTGCTTGTTTTTTTTTTTGTGGAGAATTTTTGTTTGTTTCTTGTTTGAGGATTTTGTTGCCAATAGTTTTTGTTTTGTTTGTTTGGGTTTCACTATGTAGACCAGGCTGACCCAAGTACTGGCTGGGACTAAGGCCAGCACTCAATGCCTGGTGTGTGTGTTTTAAGAAAAAGAATATAAAATCTGGTGGATAGGGAGGTAGAAAGGATCTGGAAAGAATTGGAGAAGGGAAAAACATAATGAAAATATAGTGCCTGAAAAAGTTTGCTGGGTGGTGGGTGTTCAGCGCACACCTTTAATCCCAGCACTCGGGAGGCAGACCCCTGTGAGACACTGCCTAAAAATGGGTGACCGTGGGAGTGGAGTGAGGGGTGGACAAGATGACTCAGCAGGCAAAGGTTCTTGCTATCAACAGTGACTACTCGAGTTTGATCCCCAGAACCCAGCTGGTGGAGGAAGAGAGCCGCCTCTCACACTTATTTTCTGACCTCTACGGGCACTGTGACCTGTATGCACAGCACCCCAACACACAAAATGAAAAAGGATTATTTTGTTTTGTTCTGTTCTAAAGTCAGAGCATGACGATGCGCACCTGTAACCTCAGCACTTGGGAAACTGAGGCACAAGGTTTGCTAAGAGTTCAAGGTTAACCTAAACTCCATAGTAAAATCCAAAATAGCCTGGGCTGCCCAGTAAGACCCTGGCTCACAAACAAAACAAAATAAGCAAAACCTGTTTTTAAAATCCTAAATAAATAAAAGAATGTATCTCCCAACTCCCCAGACCAGAATTTTCTCCTCCCCATTACAGCAGTTTTCTTTGTTTCTATGGATACAGTCAGGGGAATCCTTCATTGTGCCTGTCCTAAGAATTGCAGGAAGCTCAGCAGGGTCTCTGACCTCTACTTACTAGACGACAGCAGCGATGCTCCCAGAATCTCTTTAGGTTTTGGCATTTCCTAAGGCTGACTTGGGTGGGGGACTTCTGGGTTCCAAGAGAAACCTCTTAGACTAATTAGGAATGACCTGGTTTGAAGAGGGAGGTGCTGGCTGGCTATACCCAAATTCCACCACAAGAGGTCTCCCTAGACCCCATTATGATATGAATTAGTCCTACATTGGGCTGTGGAAACCACCAAATTGTTTATTTGATAGTGAGAGACTAAAGGTTTAACTAAAGCATTTGATTAACTGCTGGTTCAAAAGAATCCCAAATAAATGCAGCGCGTATTCTAAAGAAGTACACATACTACTATATTTTTCTTTTTTAAAAAAGTTACATGTGTGTGTGTGTGTGTGTGTGTGTGTGTGTGTGTGTGCTGTAACTCTGTAACTACTGTGGAGAAAAATGACAGACACAAATTATAGTCTGATATCTCAGGTAGGATGCCAGTTAAAGCAGAACAGTTAAGGGCAATGGTGGTGCATGCTTTCAATCCCAGCTCTCAAGAGGCAGAGGCAGGAGGATCTCTGTGAGTTTGAGGCCAGCCTGGTCTACAGAATGAGTTCCAAGACAGGCTCCAAAGCTACAGAGAAACCCTGTCTCAGGAAGGGAAAAAAAAAGATCGTATAAAATCTCAGGAAATATAAAGAATAGGATTAAAATGTACTTATTGGTGCCTTCACTATAATAAATGTTAGTAAAGCTGGACACTGGGGAGTGAGTGGGAGGGTGCCACATGCCATTTAACCCCAGCAGAGGCAGGTGGGTTTCTGGGAATTGGAGGTCAGCCTGGTCTGTATACTGAGTTCCAGGTTAGCCAGGGTTACGTAGTGAGACACAGTTTCCAAATCAAAAGAAAACCAGATCCAGAAGCATGGATCCTCCTTGGGCTCCAGTTGTAAATTCTCTCACTAAAGATTTCCTCACTTGCCTCGCTGGCCTTCCTGGGCTATCCTGAGGGTCAGACGAAAGTGTGTGAGATGTCCCGCAACCCATGAAGGGCACCGTTGCCTGGGGAATGCACTTCTGCTTTTGTGGCCCCTGGCACATCTTTCTGTGAATTGTGACACGGAGTACGTGGAGATTGCCTCAAATCTGAGTCCAGCCTGAGCTATATAGAGTGGGTTCTAAGCCAGCATGGGTGTGCGTCTTAGTTAGGGTTTCCGCTGCTGTGACGAAACAAAGGACCCGAGAGCAAATTGGAGAGGAAAGGGTTTATTAGGCTTATACTTCAGCATTGCTGTTCATCACTGAAGGAAGTCAGGACAGGAACTCACACAGGGGAGGATTCCTGAAGCAGGAGCTGATGCAGAGGCCATGGAGGGGAGCTGCTTACTAGCTTGCTTCCCGTAGCTTGCTCAGTCTACAACCCAGGGATGGCACCACCCACCGTGGACTGGGCCCTCCAGCCTTGGTCACTAAACGAGAAAATGCCTTCTAGCTGGATCTCAGGGAGGCATTCTTTCCTCTGATGACTCTAACTTGTGTCAAGCTGACACACAAAACCACTGAATACAATGAGATATAGTATGAGACCCTGTATCAAAACAGCAATGGAACTGAGGAGATAACTCAGTCCCTAAAGTGCTTATGACACAATCAGGAGGCCCCAAGCTTGAGTTCCCAGCGCAGTGTAAAAGCTGGGCCTCCAGCTTCAGCACTGGGGGGAGGGGGGTGCAGAGAGAGGTGGATTGCTGGAGCTCATTGGCCAGTCAGTCCCACTGAATCAGTGAGCTCAGGGTTTAGTGAGAGATCCTACCTAAAAAATAAGGTGGAGAGGAAGGCCTCAGACATTGACCGCTGGCCTCTACATGCATGACACATATGTGCACCTGCAACCAAACCCAAACCCACTCAACAACTCAAGAGCTTCAGGCTGTAGTATAGACAGTTTAGGGAGAGTGTTAGTGTACACAAGGCCCTAGGTTTACTCTCCAGCTCTGGCCAGGGTTGAGAAGGGGAGAGGGAGAGGAGAGGGGAGGGGAGCCTGGTGTCCTGGTAGTAGAGACCAAGGCTGCAGTCCCATCTAATAAGGAGGCTGCACAAGAATAAAAACTCACAAAGCTCAAGGCCAGCTTGGATTATAGAGTGAGTTCAAGGCCAGTCCTGATTCTAAAAATAAAAAGTAAAGAAAGCAGGTGTGACCAGGCATGGCAGCAATGTTTCTAATGCTGCTGATCCCAGCATTTAGGAGGCACAGGCAGGTAGATCTTTGTGAGTTGGAGGCCAGGCTCGTCTATATAGGGAATCACAGGGTTACATAGAGAGCCCTTGTCTTGGAGAGAGAGATGTGGGGGAGCACTCTGTAATATACTATTTACCTAGCACTTTGGAGACCCTGGGTTCAGTTCTCAGTATGAGTGTCGGGTAAAAGTGAAATGAAGATCCCAAGTCCATAGTCTTACCAGAGGTTGCACCTGTCACCTCCATAGCTTTCTTTGTTATTATTTAATTTTTATTCTATCTATCATCTGTCTATCTATCTATCTATCTATCTATCTATCTAGCACACATGTAGAGGTCAGAGTCTGGACTACTTGATAATTTTTAGCTAGCAAGAGCTACATAGTGAGACCCTACCTCAATAAATAAATTAAAAATTCAGCCCAACTTCATATAGAAAGGGTCTTGAACTCACAGGACTCACCTTCATGTGCCTTCAGAGTGCTGGGATTACAGGCATGTGCTCCCATCCCTGGCCAATAGACACTGCTCCTTACCCCCCAAGAAATTGCTGGAATTGGAATACTGCCATCAACTGAGACTAAATTAAAGTCTGGCTAATCAAGTTGCTAGGCACCAGATGATAATGTCTTTTGATGGCTCGAAATAGATCCATTTCAGCATTGTTTGAGGGCGGGGGTGCCTAGAGCACCCCCTAAAGGATGAGTAGCTGGGTACAGGATTATTTACTGCTCTGTACTCTGGTAGTGTTCTGGCATCCCGGAAGCTGCTCTGGGCTATGTAAACCCAGCTCAGTGTACCAGGTTACCTCGGCTGTCATGTTCTTTAGTGAGCCTTCATTGGTAAGCTGGGCCTCAGTGTCTAGCTGACCAAATCATCAATTAACATACAGGTTAATGAATTAACCCCATTCAAAAAACGCCATAGCTTGGAGTGTAGCATACCTCTGCGATTCCAGCAGTTGGGAGATGGAGTCAGAGGGATCAGAATTGAAAGTCCACCAGCCATGGTGATGCACACCTTTAATTCTGGCACTCAGTAGGTGGATCTCTGAATCTGGGGTCAGCCTGGTCTACATAATGAGTTTTAGGCTAGCCAGGGCTACACAAAGAAACCTTGTCTCAAAACAACAACAACAATAAAACCCAAACCAACGCAATCAAACAAAATCTTTAAGGTTGGAACTGGGGAGATGACTTAGTATTTACCATGCAAGAGAGAAGACTGGAGTCCAGATTGCTAGCACCCACATGGCAGTAGGCATGGCTGTCTGTCTACCTAAGTTTCCAGTGCTTGGGAGGCAGAAACCAGGGATACCCAGAGCAAGCTGGATAGCTAGACAATCTGAATCAGTGAGCTCTGGGGTCAAGTGAAAGATCTTGCCTAAATAGACAACGTGGAGAGCTTGAGAAAACATCTCATGTCTAATCCTGGCCTCCACAGGCATGCACACACACTCGAGAGAACACTCACGTGCGCACACACACACGCACACACACCTAGAATAAGAACAAAGTGCAAGGTCATGATCACTTATAAGAACCTTTGAGTCCAGCCCAGGTTACAAGAGACCCTATCTTAAAAGACAAACCCAGCAGGTGAGGTGTGAACACAGAAGTTTTTAATGCCAACTGATAGGGAGAGATCAGCAGGTCTTGAGTTCAAGGCCAGCCTGGTCTACTTAGGGAATTCCAGGCCAGCCAGGGCTACACTTGAGATTCTGTCTCAAAACAAATGAACAAATAGAACAGGACTAGAGGCATAGTGGCAGTGGTAGAGGTGGTGGCGCACGCCTTTAATCCCAGCACTCAGGAGGGCAGAGGCGGGTGGATCTCTGTGAGTTCAAGGCCAGCCTGGTCTACAGAGCTAGCCCTAGGGAAGGTTGCAAAGTTACGCAGAGAAACCCTGTCTCGAAAAACAAAATAAAACAAAACAAAGAATCAGACACCACTCTCTATGTAAGATACTCTGGATGGACGGAAGCAGCTATTTTATTAGAACAAGTTCATGTCCAGAAAGGTCCAAGGTACTCGACAAGGCACATCTTCAGCTACATTTGTGCCTGAAAGCAGTGACTTGGCCAGAGCTGAAAGCGTTTATTGTACATAGAGAAACAAAGCACAGTTACAATGTCTGTCCACACAGGAAGATGGCACCAGGCCCTCCTCTGTGACGTAATGCCTCGGGACTTTACTGATGGGTGTGGGGTGAGAGCATGCAGTCAGCCTATGAAGGGCCACCCCCTCCCCCCACAGGGTTAGAGCTGGAAGCGTTCCCAGGTGGGGTGTCAGTGTGAGAGTTTCAGCCTTTACCCTTCAGGAAGTTCCCATTGTACTGTGTGATTTTTTTTTTTTTAATGAAGCCTGCCCATTTTATTACAGAACATCCTGAAGTTTCAGGTTCAATGTGTTCATACTTGAAAGCAAGACTGCTATCCTCAGATCAGCACACAGCGAGCAGACCCTATCCATTCCCGCCTGCTTCCTGCTGGGTCCGACTCAGACAGGAACCTGTCAGGAGAGCGACCAGGTGCCAGGTGCCGAAAGCGCACTGTTGATCTGATAAGGTCTTGCCAGCGGGGCCTGGCAGAGAAGGCAGATGCTGATAACTCCTCCTAGGCAGTGTGGAGGGCTGGCTGATGTAATGGAGCTATGAATAAAGTGCTATTCAGGGCACTGGGGAGAGAAACATTAATTTCGTTAGAGAGGGTAAAGGAAAGTCCTCCAAAGAGACATTTGATCTGCTCTTTGGACTGAGTCACCAGGCAAATAGCTTTTCTTTTCTTTTCCGGGACTGGAGATCAAACTCAGAGCCTTGAACAGTCTGAACCCCTGAGCACTGTACGACTGAGCTCTTCCTACTTCCTTATTATTGGTATCAATATGATTTATTTGTTTTAAATATTAAAGAGTCTCTCCAGGTTTGGTAGATAGTTGTACTGAGATACAGTCTAGGTGATTGGGTCCTTTAAAGACACTGGGCGCCCCCAGCAAGGGAAGCTGGGCTAGGGTGGTAATCCAGGAGCACTTGGCAAAACACAGGAAATTCTCTAGGTTTATATATAGACTTTATAGGGTAGGGGTCTCTGAGCTCAAAGAGGCAGGGTTTCTGAGATCAGCAGGTCAGTGAAGACCACTAGGTAAGATATAAGGGAGTAACTGATATAGGAAGCTGATCTGATTGTCCCAACCCACCTTGGGGCCATTAAGGTTAGAAACTTCAAAGCTTAGGGAATGTAGAGATGGGGCATACTGCATGGTCGATCCCCTCTACAGTAACACAGACTGACCTGCCGTTTACACCATAACCCGAGCTGACCTCGAACTCAGAGACATTTCTACCCAGCATCCTGAGTGCTGGGATTACAGGTGTTACCCATCATGCTCTGCTTCTTTTTAATTTTTTTTTTATTTGGGATCTGTGTTTGTTTGTTTTGAGACAGATTTCTCTACATAGCCTTAGCTGTCCTGGAACTCATTATGTGTTCCAGGCTCGCCTTGAACTCACAGAGATCTGCGTGCCTCAGATACCTGCTCCCACCACCTCAGTGCACCACCAATCTGAGTTTTTAGGACAGGAGATCACTCTCTAGCCCAGGCTAGCCTTGAATGTGCAGTCATTCTACTGCCTCAGTCTTCTAGATTGTTAAGACTGAGGTGGGTATCATGCCCAAGTCTTAGATTCTTGACATTCAAGAACAAGGAAGGGAAGCTGGGTGTGGTGGCACACACCTTTAATCTGAGCACTCAGGAGGCAGAGGCAGATGTATATCTAAATTCACAGCCAGCCTGATCGTAACAAAACGATGCAGTAAGTGGTTGGGATTATAACTCAGTTGGCGGAGTGTTTACCCAGCATACGCTAAGCCCTGGGTTGCCCGGCACCATATAAACAACGCATGGTAACACATACCTGTCATCTAGCACTTGGGAAGTAGAGGTAGGAGGATCAGGAGTTGAAGGACAGCCTGGGTTACCTAGGTCCTGTCTCAAAAGAAGGAAGGAAGGATGGACGGGTGGATGGAAGGGAGGAAGGGAGGAAGAGGAAGACAGTGCTGTCGTGGAATTTACACTTTTGAGCTAGGTGGAACAGAAAACAAGCTAAGTGAACAAGATGACCTCAGGAGTCTCTTAGTAGGAAGCACATAAGTTGGGTATGACAGCGCCTGGGGGTCAGGGAACGAGTAAGACTGGGTGCTCATGGAGATCTCTCTCGAGGAAGCACCGCCTCGAGATCCACATGTTAAGGAGCCAGGTTTCTTAGGCAAAGTGTTCTGGGTAGAGGCACTTAATGTAATCGGACTCAACAGATTACGGTTTGACTATATCTCAGAAAGTCAGAAAGAGAATTGTGACCTCTGGTGAACGGATAAAAACTTTCTGTCGTTCTCTAAACAATAATCTAGCAACTGTTTATATAGCATATATTACACATATAGCATGTGTAAATGAGACATATGTAAAGTACATCAGTGGATGTGCCCGGGGATGTGAGCATCTACATCTGCAGGAATTGGAACCAACATGGAGGGGGGGTTGGAGCCAATCTCAGTGGGTTTCAAGGGATGGCCTCATGAACATCCTACAAGACAAGGCCTGGATATTGGGAATGGAAGGGAGGCCAGCCTGACTTGCTCAGGGGGAGTAAAGGACAGATCCTGGAGGGCCCAAGGGCTCGGCAGGCCTGGTGAGGAGGCCCTGGACTACCAGAAGGAATTTGTTTTGAAGAAATACCATCTGGCTAAGTAGAGTATGAATTAGAAGTAGGGAGAGCTACTGTGTGCAGTAACTTCCTCAAAACAAGAGGCTCAGACCATGGCGGCCTCTGTGAAAACAGACTTGCTGGAAACAACCTTGGTTTTTGTTTGTTTGCTTTTAGTTTTCGAGTCAGGGTTTCTCTGTGCAGCCCCGACTGTCCTGGAACTAGCTCTGTAAGCCAGGCTGGCCTCAAACTCACAGAGATCCTCCTGCCTCTGTCCCCTGAGCACTGGGACTAAATGCCTTATGACATGGCCCTCATTGCCCATGTTGCAACTGTGAGGCAGACATGACCTGAGGGTGGATTAGGGTGTGGAGGGAAAGGGAACAGAAGATGGGAGTTTTTCAAATGCTACAAACAGGTCAAAATGGGCTGGGTATGATGCACATGGCCTAGAATTCCCACACTCAGGAGGCAAAATGATCATCTGTAGCTCAAGGTCATCCTCAGCTATAGGGAGAGTTTCTGGCTAGCTTGGTTTCCAAGAGACCTGTATCAAAAAAGCAAATCCAAATGGGGGCTGGTGGGGAGGGGGACAAATTAGAGCAAAGCATAATAACACATATGTATTAAAATGTTACATTGTAGCCAAGTGGTAGTACAGCATAACACATATGTATTAAAATGTTACGATGTAGCCAAGTGGCAGTACGGCATAACGCATATGTGTTAGAATGTTACAAGGTAGCCAAGTGGCAGTGCAGCGTACCTTTAAGAGGCAGAGGCAGGTGGATCTTTGTGAGCTTGAGGCCCACCTGGTCTACAGAGTGAGTTTCAGAACCACCAGAGCTATCACACAGAGAAACTCTGCTGTGGGGTAATGTTCTTGTATACAGTAAAGATTTGTCACTCGTGGTTTAATAAAGTGCTGATTTGGGAGCTGGAGAGATGGCTTGGTGGTTAAGAGAATTGGCTGCTCTTACAGAGGACCTAGGTTTAATTCCCAGCACCCACATGGCAGCTCACAACTGCCTGTAACTTCAGTTCCAGGGGATCTGACACCCTCATACAGATATACATGCAAACAAAACACCCAGTGCACATAAAACAAGAATAAATAGATCAATAATTTTTTTTTTTAAAAAAAGTGCTGATTGGCCAGTAGCCAGGCAGGAAGTATAGGCAGGGTGACCAGGCTAGGAGAATTCTGGGAAGAAGAAAGGCAGAGACACAGTCACCAGCCAGATGCAGAGGAAGCAAGATGAGAATGCCTCACTGAGAACAGGTACCAAGTCACATGACTAAAAACAGATAAGAATTATGGATTAATTTAAGTTGTAAGACCTAGCTGGTAATAAGCCTGAACAATAGGTTAAACAGTTTATAATTAATATGAGCCTTGGTGTATTTTGGGGGGACTGAATGGCTGCAGGACCAGGACAGAAACTTTCATCTACAAAGCCCTGTCTCAAAAAACAAAAGCAAAAAACCAAAAACCAAAAAAAAAGCCAAAATATAAACTACTGCTTTATATGCTAATTTTAAGTTAATAAAAACAAAAAAGAGGAGTTGGGACTTACTTGATAGAATTCTTGCCTGATGCACACTAAATCCTAGATCTGAGGCCCAGTACTACATAAAGCTGGGTATGGTGGGTAAATGCTTATAATCCCAGCACTTCAAAGTAGGGTGACTCATAGGGAGTTCAAAGTCAGTCTGAGTTACAGATGATATCAATACAGATGCATTTGCACACACACAGACACACACACACACACACAAACAAAGACACACAGACAGGCATCCACAGATATACACACACGGAGAACTTGACTTGGCACTACATACCTATAATTCCAGCATTTAGAAGGCTGAGGCAGGAGAATTGCTATGACTATGAAGCCAGCCTGGCCTACAGATTTTGCCTTTGTCTTAAACATCAAAACAAAATTAGGACATATAAAAGTAATTTTGAGGCTGGAACTATTGCTCCAAAGGTAAAAGGGCTTATGCAAATCTAATAGATTTTCTGCCCCTGTGATAATGGGTTTCTCCAACAATGCAGTAATTCAGATCAAGCTGAATTAAAAAAGTATAACAACAGGTTTATTTGAGCAAAGCAACTCCCAGATGGGTTCTCCAGTCCCAGAGATGGAGGCCAGAGAAGTCACACACCTGAATTAAAACAAGGAAATTATATAGGTTGTAGGTGAAGGGTGATGACATGTCTGTCACAAGCTGGGTTTCTGTCCACGTATAGTCAAAAGCTGAATGCTTTAAACTGGGATGTGGGCAGCTGGTAACTTCAGGGAAGGAAGCTGCAGTAGCCACCAAGAATGCAGAACTGGGGTTTTTAGTGCCTTCCCTTTGTTCAGAGACAGAGTGGGTGGGGTTTGGAGAAAGAGAGAGAGCCAGAGAGACTGAGAAATGGGGCTCCCCAGATCATGTAGGGGTGAGCAGGAGTTTCCAACCGAACACTAAGAACCTAAGTTTAACCCTTGGAGTTTAGTGGCAACTTAGCCAGAAGTTCTCAGGTCAGGTAGCCTGGAGCAAGCAGTGAAAAGAAAAAACAAGAGTGATCTACTCAACGAGGTGGCAGCTGACACTTGAGGGCTCTCCAGTAGCGGACAATGCTTATACCATGCTTACACCATGCTTACACCGTATCTCTCTAATCTGCAATCTCCCTTTGCTTTGAATGAAGTTATCTTGAAGGGCTGGAAGAGTGGCCGAGCAGTTAAGATCACAAGCTGTCCTCCCAGCGGATCAGAGTTCCACTCACTGCATCCACATGGGGCGGGGGGGGGGGGGCCTCATAACTGCCTGTAGCTCCAACTACAGGCAATGGAACACCTTCTTTGACCTCCGTCAGCATCACACGCACGTGGTACATGTGCACACAGTTATACACACACACAAAAAAACAGTTAATAAAAGTTTCAGAGTCAATCATATAGACAAATGAGAAAATATTATCTTTGGTCTGCAGAAGGCAGCGATCCTACATAAAAATGGATCCGTCTGACTTGGACAGCTGGCTAAGGCTGATCATTCCCCTCGGCACAATTTTTTGAATTGCCGCTCTAAATATTATATTGTTTCCCTTATTATTTTGTTCAATATCTCTGTGGATTAAGTGTACTGGATTATAGTAGCAAACAAAACAACAAAAAAGAAGAAAACCAAGTACAGCTACTTCTTTAATCTCTTGCTACAATTTCTCTTTCTACTTTTGTAAAATAAACAAAGCCAACGTAGAATTAGCGAACTGAGCCCCACAAGTTGTCCTTTCACAGCTTCTACACACACACACACACACACACACACACACACACACACACACAGAGAGAGCAAAATAAATATGCTTTAAAAATCGACCTTGAAAAATGAAAAGAGAAGCCAGCCGTGGTGGCACACGCCTTTAATCCCAGCATTCCGGAGGCAGAGGCAGGCGGAAGTCTGTGAGTCAAGGCTAGTCTGATCTACAGACTGAGTTTTTTGTCTCAAGAAACAAAACAAACAAATAAACATAAAAAGAGAAAACAAAAACAGAAAACCGAAAGTGACTTTGTTCACAGCAATAGCGGCATACACACACACACACACACACACACACACACACACACACACACGGCAAAAGTGGGGACACAGGACTGATAATTGAAGCTAATTGAAAAGAATGGGTGAAGGCTTTGGGGATGAATAAACTTGGCTTGGCAGCACACAGAGGAGTAAAACTCCCTATGATATATTTGCCTGGGAAACCAGGAACCTTTCGAACTTTTATTGCCACAGTTGTTGTTGTCGTTGTTGTTCTTTTTCTTTTCTCTCTCTCTCTCTCTCTTTCTTTCCTTTTTGTTTGTTTGAGACAGGGTGTCTCTATCTAACAGTCCTAGCTGTCCTGGAACTAGCTCTTGTAGAACCAGGCTGGCCTCACAGAGATCTGCCAGACTCTGCCTCCCGAGTGCTGGGATTACAGGCGCCCAGCTTCTTCTTTTTTTAAACTGAGTCTTCTGACTCTGAGTACATTTGTTGCTGTCTTTTCTACACATCGCTTCATCTCTGTTGTTGCCCTCGGGATAAATATCTGTCTAGTTCATTGGCCCTCGCTTCTTTCCTCTCAATAGGTTCTCAGAATACATTCTTGTCAAGCAGGATATGGTGTTCAAGCTGAGCAGTGAGGAAACCTACTGAGGGCCAGAGAAGGTGTTTGGGTTTACAGAGGAGAACATCTAGCATGTAGGCCAATCACCCCTCCCCCGCCGCTTCTTGGTTTCAGTTCTACTCACAAAGCTTGGCCCCTTTGCCTGGGAGGAGGCATGATCTGGCTTAATCTTTTTTTTTTTTTTTTGCTGGCGGGCTGTTTCTATTGTTTTCCAGCGGGTGGTTCTTGTTGCCTCTTCAATTGCCTGCAATCACACAACACGCCTGCAGGGGTCCTCAGAGCACCCCACACCAGGCAGGTCTTCTTTAGCTAATGTAATCTTTTATTTAAACAGAAAACAGTAGCCTCCAATTTTGTTACATAACATACCAGTATCCTAGGGTGTACAGAATCTACTGTTAGGGAGTAGGGAACCTGTAGAAACAAATACATTCACTAATACAATATTGCAGAAATGTAACAAATTTGATTTTCTAGGTTTTTTTCTTTTTTTTTCTTTTTTCTTTTCCAGACAGGGTTTCTCTGTATAACAGTCCTGGCTGTCCTGGACAACTCATTTTTCAGACCAAGCTGGCTGGCCTTGAACTCACTGAGATCAGCCCTCCTCTACCTCCCCACCACCCAGCTGATTTTCTGGTTCTTTATTTGAAACTTGAGAGTTGGAAGGGACTTCGGAAACCATCTTATTTCAGCCTCCGTATTTATTTTTGCAGTAATAGGAATTGATTCTAGAGCCTCAAGCATAGCAGGCAAGAGGTCCATCTCCAGCCCCTGATTTCAGGCTGTGGGAACTAAGGCCTAAGGACACAAAGTAACTTATCCGGGAGGCAGCCTGGGCTGGTAATCAAATCTGAAGAATTTAATATACGTCCTTAAAACTTAAACCTTTCAAGTTTGTGATTAATTAGCTGAAGGCTTTTTGCACCCAGAATTTAGACTTCTCAAAGTAATCAGTTGTAAACAATGACAGTGTTCTTACACTGAAACTGATAGCTGCCAGCGACCGTCAGACAGTTTTGGTTTTACTAACTTTGGGTCTGCATTTATACCCAACCATGTGATGTCCATTAACTGAAGACAACTTGGTTGATTGCATGTATATTAGAAACAGCTGGGTGGAGTTCCAGGTGACATTTTGAGTTACCCGGGGATCTACCCAAACACCATACTGGGTTTATGCAATAATTACTGCAGGTCATGAGACAGAAGTTACCTGGGCCTCCTGCAGCACCTCATAGCCAGAAATGTACTTTTTTTCACCTAACCTAGGCAGGCTAGGAGCTGGCTATGCAGTTGAGCATGACCTTGAACTTCTGCTCCTTTTTCTGGCTCCACTTCCCAAGCACTTGCATGATAAGGCATGGACTACCCTGCCAGCTACCATGTATTTTCTTCTTATTTTCTCTTTTCTAAAATGTTAACGAAAACATGTTCTGCACGCCATGCAGAACCCCAGTGGAAAGGCTAGACCTGCTCTGTCCTCTGGCTCTGGCAGGAATTTTTTTATCAAACTGACCTGTTTTCCTGCTGGAAGACTCTGCCCCACTCCACCCACCTGGTACCTCCCTGGATTTCCCGATTGTCAGGAGTTTATTTTTTAACCTTCTCTTCCTTGAAAAGCACCACCCCACTGACCCAGAATGCCGACTCCTCCTCCTTGGTCATTTTGACCATTCTTATTCTACTTTCTGGTTGTGTTAAGCGACCTCATTAACTTCTGTAGACCCTGGAAAACCTATTGCTAAAGGGCGCCCCTATTCCTCTAAAGTCCTTCTGCATGCTCTTCCACCCCCAGTACTGGGATTGAACCCAGGGCCTGGCACACACCAGACCGTCCTTTTTCTGGTTTTATCTGGTCGAAATGACTAGCAGGGCAAAGAGAATTGTCTCTCTGCTTCTGGGCAGGGTATGGGTGGGCCTGCTGAGACTGTTCCTATCTTATTAAATCCACTTGCCTTGAAGTCTGAGGGCCACTTCTGGTAACATAGGCTCTGGGTCAGGAATTAAAAGCGAAGGGAAGAAGGAATTACTATCTAGGTTTTCCAAGAAGTACTGTAAATCCCACGTCCCATCGTAGCCCCGGGTCCTGGGAATCGCAGTAAACCCAAACAGCCTGCTATCTCAGAGAGCTCACCCAACCCAATCCTCTCTCCTCTCAGCCCCGCCCGCTAGCTGCCCGGACTGGCGGGACCAGGACCTCGCCACACTCCTCGCACGCGCGCCCCACCAGGGCAGAGGGGCGGGTGGGGGTTGGGGGCGGGAGGCAGGGGAAGCAGGGGCGGAGTTCCGTCCTCCGCTGATTGGCTCCTCGCTGATGGGCTGCGGCCGTGCCGGACCAACCGGTGGCGTGTTGCTATGTGCTGAGCCGATGGGATAGGCGCGGGGGCGCGTCTGTCACCCGGCAAGCCCCCGGCCCGGACTCGGAGGGATGCGGAGCGGCAGTGGCGGCGGCGGTGGCGGAGACTGTGGCTTTAAGAGCGCTCAGGGAGCGCCAGAGTCAGCCGTGCAGTCCTTCGTCGCCAAGCACTTCGGAGCAGCCGAGCCTGGCGCTGGCGGGACCGGGCAGCCTGCCGCCAGGTAAAGGGATTGCTGGCCGGTTGCGCGTGGGCGTAGGGCGCTGTCCGCGCGGGTTCGAGCTGTTCGCCTTGGAGGCGGTCGGGCTCCCGCACACCACGCAGCCCAGCTCGGTTGGGGCGATGCTGGGGAGGTCCCTCGGGATCTCCCCAAGGGTTCTCGGGGCGCCAGGGGCGGGGAGCGGGCTGCCGCGGCCACGTGACCGGTTTGTTTACAAACACTGGCGCGCGCTCCGAGTTCGGGGCTTGGGGAAGACCGCGAGCTGACTGGCGATGGTGGAGACCGACCTGCCGCTTCCCTTGTTTGGCTTGATTTCCCCCGCGGGTGGCACACGGTGACACGGGCTATGTGGTCTGTGTCTCCACCGAGACACTTGGGTCTGGGGCACACGGCCCTCAAAAGTCCCCGGAGTGCTACGCCAGCCCCAGGCCGAAAGAACCGCAGCAAGTTCCTGCCTGGACGCTTCCCGGCACCTCCCCAGCGGCCTTGCCAAGGGGTGGGCGCGAACTCTGCTGCCAGACCCGCTGCGGGGGCCTCTGCGGAGGGTTCCTCCCCGGAGCTGGCTCCTGTCTCTCCCGGCTTCAAGTTTCACCTGCTTGCTTGCTGACTCCTTTCGGGTGATTTTCCTGAAAGAGTGGGGGCACGCGACAATACTCGCGTCTTGTGGCTGGCACTAAGGAGGGGGACCATGCCTGCTCCTTTGGACCCCTTGTGCAAACAACTGCCTGC
This sequence comes from Myodes glareolus, assembly GCF_982192425.1. NCBI lineage: Eukaryota > Metazoa > Chordata > Mammalia > Rodentia > Cricetidae > Myodes > Myodes glareolus. Next base: position 35,665,931 of record NC_142034.1, read on the forward strand.
CGCCTCTTGACCTCACTTTTACCCACCGTTCTAGAAAGCTGAGTGGGCATCCCCCAGTTTACCCGACCTTCCACAGTCCGGCCTGAAAATGGCAAATTGGGCTGCTCAGGAGCTCTGCTGGGTGTTTGTTTTTTGCCTCCTTGTTGATGTATTTGTTTTTGCCACGTTGGAGTGTCTTTGAGCTACTGACTTGGAAAGGCTAAGGGCTAACAAGGGCCCTAGCTACTGGTCTTTTGTCCTGTCGTTCTAGCAAGATGGGCTCTGCCCGGAGCTTTGGACAAGACTAGGATTACTTTTCTGTATCCCATTTACAGATCATTAGAGACACAAGGGAATTACGGAAAAACCTCAGGCTTGTAGCTCTGCGATAGTCTGGCTTGGGGGTTCAGAATCTGATCAGTAAGATGGGGTTCACACTTTCCCACCTTTGCCACACACTGCCATAGGCTTTACCTGAATCCAGTCAACTTTCTTTGCTTTTAATGCTGATAGTCTTACCTCCAAGGAAGTCTCATTCTTTTTTTAAATAATTTTTTAAAATTCTGTAGTTTACAAAATAATGACTTTATTATGCCATTTTCATACGTATGTATCTTTGTGCCTGGTTCACACTCAACTATGACTGTTCCCCCATTTTTGTCCTGCGCTGTGAAATGAGTGGAAGTGAGTTCTTTATACTGATAGACAGCCCAGCATGAGGAGAGCTGGGTAAACGTCACTTTGATTCTACCATTTGCTCCCTACTCCATGACAGAGTCAAAATTGGATAGAATGGGTACCTGGGCTCATGCCCTGCCTCAGTTGGGCTCGGCCTTAGCAGTTTAGAATTCAGTGACACCATTTCTTGGATCTGATCTCTCTGCTTGAATTGAGGGAGGAATGGAAAATAAACAGTTTTCCTAGCTAGCGATAGTGGTATACGATCAACCCCTGAACTCTTGGAGATAGAGGCAGGAGTATCACTCTAGCCAGCCTGATCTGCATAAAAGGATTCCAGGCTAGACAGGGCTATGTAAGGAGACCCTCTTGTCTCAGAAAATAAACAGAAATCTTTCAGTTCTTTAGAACCATGATTTTCAAACTTTCGTGGATCTGCAGTAAGGAATATGTTAAAGCAATGTGCACTGGCCAGCTACTGAAAGAAGTTCTGGGAAGTGGTAACTATTACCCGCAGTACCTGCAGTATTCTGGGATGTTTGTTTTCCCGCTTCGTTAGAAAAAAAAAAATCAACGGGTGGTCATGACTCATTAATTTGATTTCCTAACCAAACGGGTCACGACCTTCAGTTTGAGAAACATTGGTTTAGGGCGGAGGTCCTCTAGCTTGAATGCAAGATGGCTAGAGTAGAGTTTAGAAATAGAGTGGTTAAAAGAAATACATATGTGTATCTGTGTATTTCCTATACATTAAACATATATATGCATTTGTATACTGTGTTAATTACTCCAGATTAACTTTCATACTGCAGCCCAGGCTGGCCTGTAACACCGTGAATAGCCCCAGCCCGAGCCTCCATAGTATAGAGATTACAGGCATTAGGCCCCACACACAACCTGTTTAGAGTTGCTAGTTGGGGGTGCTGCGTTTGTTAACCTGTGCCCCGTTAGAGGACAATGCAGGTAGCTGATTAGAAACACTGGTCTCCTGGGAGTTGATGGCAGTGCACACTGAGAATGGTTGTGAAGTGCAAAGGCAGGAAGCTGTCCCACACTTGGGTGCAAGCTTTCAGATCGCTCAGCTTAGCCGGTTGCCCTTTGAAAGGGGCCCTGGCATGGTGGCGGACACCTTTGGTTCCACCACTCAGGAGGCAGAGGCAGTCAGATCTCTTGTTCTGCATAATAGCTTGTTCCAGAGCAGCTGGCACTACAGAGTGGGACCATGCTCAAAAGCTTAGGTAAACAGGCAGCCCTTGCGCCCTGCTCCACTCTAGCTCCCGGGAAGCTGCTGCTCCCAGCTCTGTAGCACTGGATGCTTCTGAGTGCGTGGGGGGGGGGGCTGTAGCTGTGAGCTGTGCTGATGCTGATGTGCTCTTCACAAATTGTGTGCGTTTTCGTTGTCATAATGATGTTAATGGTTTTGAGGCAGTCGGTGCCTGGGGGGATTAACAACTGGCCAGCAGAAGAAAGGATTGATTTTGTTTTGTGTCTGGCTGGTATTCCAGACTGTATAGCCCGAGGGAAAGGCAGGCTGTGACTTTATTTTGATTTTGGGGTTGGGGGGGGTTGTGGTGGGTGGAATCAGGGACTTGTCTATCATCAGATGTTAATAAGAGACTAAAGTTCCCACCTCTCTTGCCTAGTCAGCTGTCTCTTTGAATTGCATGGGCACAGTGTGTGCAGGTGGGTCTTCTTAGTCATTCGGTTCCTGATGCTTTTACCTCTGCCTTTAAGCACAGATACACAGAAACACGCCGCTGGTGGAGCTGTACATTCAGTTTCACTTGCTTTGTCCAAACAGGTTGGTGGAAGAGGTTTCTTTGAATCAAAGCTACAGTTTAGCTTTACAAAGGACACTTAATTATCCAAATTCAGATTCTACTCTGGTGCCTTCTAGGAGAGCAGGCACTGGGAGATTGTTTAAATTAGCTTTAATAACGCTCCATTTGGCCTAGCTGCTCATATTCAGCATATCCAGTTTTGAGCACAGAGAAAAAAATGAAAACAGCAAGAGTGGCAAGGGCTAACGAGTCTTAGGAAGCAGAGGGGAAAGGATTGGCAAGGAGATCAGGCATGGTTCCCTTTGTAAACTATCTCAGTCTTTCTCCGGGTCTACAAACCAAACCACTGGGTGCTCTTGACAGGTACAAAGTATCATCTTGAATCCTAGCCCATAGTGATGGAGAGGCCGCCAGCGCCCTCCTGCCTGCCTGCCTGCCAGCCAAAGGTATTTTGTTAGGGCTGACAGGTGATGTTATCCATAGCAAAAGGTGCTGTCTGCTTGGGTCTGGAAAAGATTGCATCTTCCTGAATTTCCCTGTGGGTTGCAGCAATTTCTTCCTCATGCTCGTCAGCCAGGTGCAGCTTCATTCTCCGTGTCCTCCCCCGGTTTGCCCCACCTTATCACCTGCCTTTCTGCCCTCTTTTCTGCTGCAACTACTTGGGCCTTTCTGAAACATGCCATGCTCACAAGCTGTCTTCAGAAGACTTGCTATGTGCCCAGGCTGGCTTTGAATCTCCTGGTCCTCAAGCCTTTACCACTGACTGCTGGGATAATAGGTATGCGTCACCACACCTAATTTTTAAGCCTTTTTTTTTTCTTCTGGGTCACAGCATTTTCTTTTCAAAGATTTACTTCACTTGTATGAGTGTTTTGTCTGCGTGTATTTATGGTGCCAGGTTAGAAGAGAGTATCATAACTCCCCTGTAACTGGAGTTAGGATGGTTATGGGCCACCATGTGGGTGCTGCGAACCAAACCCAGGGCCCTTACAAGAGCAACAAGAGACATAATCTCTAACCTTGCTTGTTCTTGTTTGTTTGGTTTTTTTTTCTTTTTGTTTTTGAGACAGGATTTGTCTGTAGCTTTGGAGCCTGTTCTGGAGCTAGCTCTTGTAGATGTTTGTTTGTTTGTTTTTTTCTTTTTGTTTTTGAGACAGGATTTGTCTGTAGCTTTGGAGCCTGTCCTGGAGCTAGCTCTTGTAGACCAGGCTGGCCTCGAACTCACAGTACTGCCTGCCTCTACCTCCCCTCACAGTACTGCCTGCCTCTACCTCCCCTCACAGTACTGCCTGCCTCTACCTCCCCTCACAGTACTGCCTGCCTCTACCTCCCGCCAAGAGCTGGGATTAAAAGGTATGCACCACTACCAGTCAGCTTGTTTGTTTTTTCTACTGTTCCTTTCCTTTTCCAGAGGAAAACCTGCCCCTCCCTGACTAGTTACCAGCAGCTGCTCACCTCTTTCTTTGCCCACAGGCCTTTTTAATCCCTTAACTTTGTTTTGACAAGGTCTCTCGTAACTGAGGCTGGTCTTGAAATTTATGTCCTCTATCTCCCTAATGGTGTAATTACGGGCTGAGTTCTACGTCTTGCTGGTCTCCCAATGTCATGCATGCTAAACTACATCCCCAGTTTCCAACTTTATTATTTTTAAAATCCATTTACTTTCATGTGGAAATTTATTGTTTACTTGTTTATTGGAATGGAATATTGAGCATCGATTCCGTTCTGACTTGCTCACTGCCAACAATACTTGGCATTCAGCAGATACTGGATAAATAAATAAATACCTGTTGGTTAAAAGCATAATGACCAAAGAAACCAGCCAAGCTTTAAGCTTTAATCTCTATAGAGCAGGAAGCCTTATTTATTTATTTATTTATTTTTGCTTTTTGAGGCAGGTTTTTCTTTGTTGCCTCGCTTGGCTTCCAGTTCACAGAGATCCACCGGCCTCTGCTTCCCAAGTGCTGGGATTAAAGTGTGCAACCATTTCTAAGAGAATATGAGAATGAGGAAATTTTTTTGTCTCTTTCTTGGAATGAAGATAGTATTTTCTGATTTTTTTTCTTTCGCACTTTGCATTTTCCACAGAATATTTTTTAATTCCTTTATTCCATTTATAGGTTGCCAGTCTCTGAAAGCTCCACGGTCGCTCATTGTTAATAAACATCTCTTGCCTCTTCCACTGACCTCACTCTGGTCCTCGCTGGGTTTTCTTTTCTTTCTTTTTTCCCTGACATGCATTAGCATTTCTATCAGTAATCACACATTTCATTAATACCAGCAGGCCCTATGGTGGAGCTGAGGGCCTGGCTTTGGAATCAGAAAGAATCGGATAATTAGCTCTGTGACCTTGGGCAGTCTACAATTCTCTAAATCTTTGGTCCTTATTTGTAAAATGGGACTAATAATAGTTGCTATCACTCAGGATTTATGAGAGGATTAAGTGAGAGAATGCAGGGGAAACCAGGCCTAGTGCTTGGCACCTAGGAAGCACTCGGGGCCTGCTATTAATAACAGCATTAATAGTATGGGGTAGACTCATTTCTGGCTGGCAGGAGTCCATTCTCAATCAATTAATCTGGCAGTGAGTGGTGGGCAACTACCAAGTCTTCATTTTTATTAAGTAAATAAAGGTCAAAACCACACGTTGGACAGAACTAGAATGGAAATTATATTAGAGATAAGGTCTCGCTGTAGCACTGGCCGGCCTGGAACCTGCTGTATATATAAGCCAGCCTCAAGATCACAGATCCACCTGCCTCTGCCTCCTGAGTGCTGGGATTGGAGGCGTGCACCACCATGCCTGGCTGGAATTTAGAGATCATCAAATTGTATACAGACTGCTATCCAACTCTTTTCTTCTTCTGAATCTTGAGATGGGGTCTCGCTGTACTCGGGCTGTCTGGGAGCTCACTAGCTCCAGCTGGCTGCTCTTACAGTAGCTTCCTATTGAAGACTTAGTGTCTTTGGAAGAAGGAATATTGGTGAAAGTTTTAGAAAAGCCATACTGTGAGCTGGGTGGTGGGGAGGAAGGGGAGGCAGGAGTAGGTGGGTCTCTGAGTTCAAGGCCAGCCTGGTCTACCAAGTGAGTGCCAGGACAGCCAGAGCTACACAGAGAAAGCCTGTGTTGAAACAATAAAAACCCAGAGCTATAATATACCACCATAAACAAACAAACATGCTGTCTACCTGTGGCCACTCTTGTTTTAGCCTTGATTAACCAAGCTGGGTTGACTGGGAAGCCGCACACTGAGGCCCTCTTCTGTCCTCTCTAGAAGCGCTTTCCCTGAGTGCCTTGCTTTCACAGAAAACACAGGGGAAGGAGCTTTATGTAACTTGTTTCTGTAGCTCTCAGGATTTATATTGTTGAAAACTTGCTACAGCCTCCTATAATGTCTCCTTTAAGAAGTTGGAGGGAGAAATTCTTTTAGAACACAGTGCCAGGAAAAGCCTTGGCCCTCCAGAGGAACTGGTATGCTTTTTTGTCTTGAGAATTGGAAATTTATAACTGCTCATATTTCTCTTTTTGCTTTGACTGCCAGGAGGTACAGAGCCAAAAACTGTGGCTTGATTTAACTAACTCCATAGAGGCCTTCATCTTTATTTTTCTTTTCAGGGTTAACCTTATAATTTTTGTTTTATTTCTAATTTTATATGAATGACTTGTATGTAACATTAGGTTCAAACTCGATATATGCTGGATTGGGAATTAAATCTAGTGAGATAATTTTGTTTTAGAAATCTAAACCTTGAGGCTTAAGCAGACAAAAAGAGCTTGCTTAGGGAAAGCACAGCTCAGTGGGTGCCGGGGAGGTGGAGGCAGAAGCAGTGGTAACTTGGGATAGCTGGAACTGATCACGACGTTTGTGTTTTATAAACTGGCTTGGTGGTGCACATCTGTAATTCCAGTACTTGGGAGGTAGAGGCAGGTCCATCAACAAGTTCCTGGTCAGCCCAGGATCTGAGAAAAATCAAAGCCCCAAGTACAGACCATACCTTCTGTTTCTCAGGTCAGAGGTTCTTTCTATTCCTGCATATTTTAGAGGAGTGCCCCCTTCTCAGCTAGCCCCAAATTGCCCAGAATGTTTCAATCCTAAGCAAAACATGTTTCCTTCCAGATGGGTAAAAAGAGCCTTTTCCATGCCAGTGCATCTCTCCACTGTGGTGCAATGTTGCCACCTGCATTTCTGCTGCATGGCTGTTCTGTCTTCCCAGCTATAGGGCAACCCTTCTTTCTGGTCTTGAGAATGGGTCATGTCCAGGCAAGATTGCCAGCTCAAAAGGAAGCAGGCCTAGAGTTTTCATGTTTCTGGCTGGAAAAGAGAGTTGATGTGAAATGGCCAATGGGTACCACTGGACCAGAGAGGGTCTCTGGGGCAATGGCAGCTGAACTTTGTTGTATCGAATTGGCTTTATTTTGTTTTGGTTGATTTAAATTTGTCCTGGGCGACACAGACTCCCTAATCATTGTAGGTTTGTTTTTCCAGTTCTTTTTGGGAATACCTGGGGCTTGGGAGCTTAGCATTGGCCACAACCACTGGTGAAGAACTTCTAACTTGGGCTGAAATGTAATCTTGGTGTTCTTTGTTTTGTTTTCATGGGTAATAATCATTGCTCAGATAATAAGAGCTGGGGGGGCATAAGGATGAGTTAAGACATGCCCCTGTCCCCACCAACCAGTGATGAAGGTATATTTATAAGTAAGCAGGGTACAAACTAGAAAGACTTTATGGGGGCAGGGAAAGAAGGGTGAGCGCCTGGAGGTGATCCTAAATAAAGAGGCTCTATAGTGAGGGCAGTATATGCTCAAGAGTGCACACTGGAGAGTGTGTGACTGCTGCCTGGGTACCTTTGCTGTGGCAAGGGACAACTTGATGGGCGTGAACTGTGACTCTTGGAGAGCTTGGAACAGCGGCTCCTTGGCACAGGTAGGTGTACATGTCCTCAGTGGAAAACCTCTAGAGATATTTATCTATCTCATTTTCTCATCCCCCCTCCCTTCGCCTCATGTGGTCCAGGCTACTTTGAACTCCTGAATCCCCTGCCTTCACCTCCAAGGCTGGGATATGAAGATGTCTGGTTTCTTCAGGATTTCAGGAAAAGGTTGTCTGCACACCTGACTAAAGCCTCAAGACTAAAGACTCCATTAATAAGAACCGAAGCCAGTTTGATCCTGTGCCTAATCTTCCCTTCTGGTTCAGGCTGTCCCCCCAGTCCTTTCCCTCCTGCTTTCCTTCAATTTTGTAATGATTATTTTATATGTGTGGACATTTTGTCTATGTGTCTATCTGTGCTCTGTGTGTGCACCTGGTGCTGAAGAGGATATTGGGTCCCCTGAGATTGAAGTTATAGATGGTTGTGAAGCCATCATGTAGGTTCTGGGAATTGAACCCAGGGCCTCTGTAAAAGCAGCCAGTGCTCTTAACTGCTGAGCCATCTTTCCATTTCAGCTATTTATTGTTGAAATATTGAATCTGATAGTATTCCAGTGACATCTGAGGTTATTATATTATATTATACATATTATATTCTAGCATATATTATAGGTATGTGTTGCAGACCAATAGTCTAAGCATTTGGAGGTCAGAGGATTGTTTCGATTCTGAAAGACCAGCCTCACCCCACCCCAACAAAACCAATAATTTGTGTGTGTGTGTATAAACTTTATTATATTTTTGTGGTGCTGGGAATTGAACCCAAGGCCTTGTGCCTGGCAGGCAAGCATTCTGTCACTGAGCTATATTCCTCAGTCCAAGGATTAGACTTTAAAAGCTTTCCTTTGCATTTGGAAGCACTTCACCATCCCTATAGCTATATTATTATATCTATACATCTCTAACCCTATATTTTGTTTTTGTATTTTGAGGCAGTGTCTTTCTTAGTAAGTCTCTCAGACTGGCTTTGACTGTGCTATCCTACTGCTTAGCATGTAGATTCTTCCATTTAGCTTAAACTCTGGAGAACACAGGGACCAAGGCGACATTTCCCCAGACTTCTGATTTGAAAGGATCCACCCCAGTACTAGGGAAGAAGGAGCAGAAGGTGCCAGAATTCAGGGTCATCTCGAGCTACCTCACCAGTTTAAATCCTGCTCAGGCTGGCCTTGAACTTCCATCCTCTTGTCTCAGCCTCCTAAATGCTAGGGTTTCAGGCATGCACCCCCCACACCCACCTAACTGAGCCTTCCAGGTTTGTACTTCATGTCTGGCTCTGGGATGACCCACAAACTAGCTTAGCGGGAGCTTCTTAAATGGCAAGGCTGAATTGGCAAAGTGCGTGTGAGTCCGTCTTCCACGCAAAGGAAAGCAGCTTTGTTTGTGAATGAGGTCTACCTGCTGCGTGCCTACAGAGAGGCCCAGAAACTCACCAGAGTCCTTCCAAGGCTGGCTGGCTCATTCTTAGGCATCCTTTCGATACTGCCTCTTCCCTTTCTCACTCTCAATTTTTAAAGTTCAGTTTCCAGATTTCGGCCATGGAAAGGCAGGGAGGTCAGCCACAGACAATCTGTATCTAGAATGTGGGATTTATGTGAACGAGGGATAAAAGCGAGCAAGCCAAAGGCTCGCTGACAGCTGAACAGCAGAACAGTATTGGCAGGTCTGGGATGGATAGCTTGGAGTTAATTGGGGCCCAGCTGTGCCCTGGAGACCCATCCGAGAGAGAAATCAAGGTCGTGGCAGCACCCATAGTCCAACAGACATTCATTAATCCTGCAGATAGTTGAGTTTGGGAAGCCCAGAAGCATCAAGCAATCACGGAAGGAGCTGGATCGAGCTGGATCGTTCCTTAGCCTCTGAGTTCTGAGGGGAGGGGACCTGGAGCTTGAAGGCAAAGGGAGAATTCTGAAGAGAGGCCATATCATTTCGTTTGGGAAGTAGGTAAGATAGGGGTCACACTAGGTCTCCGTATTTAGCTAAGGCGGGCCTGGAACTCACTTGCCTTGGCTAGCCTCAAGTGTACAGCAGTTTTCTTGCCTCTGCCTCTCGGGTTCTGGGATTCCAGACAAGACCACTGCTAGCCCGAGTCTCTTGTGGTCTAAAGCTGTGTTCTCAACAGAGCTTCTAAGTGTCTGTTTTCCATTATAGTTCAAGTCTAGCCCTATCTAGGGGCACAAGAATGGATAGTGCTCCGGGTCACAGAATGTAGAATGAATGCTACTTGTTTTATTTTAACCAGGATTGTCATCTGGGAGCGTGACCAAATGTAAAGGCTGACACTAAAGGGGGGCAGAATTGGCCTGGAGGGTGTCTAGAGCAGCCCGAGAGCTTCTCTAGGGTTCAGAAGGCATGTGCAGCCTGGGTAGGGTCATGTGGGAAGCTCTCATGGGTATGGTGGAGTGTGAAGGCCCAGGGTGGCAGAGCAGAGATAGTGCTGCAGCAGGCAGGTAAATAAATACACAGAGGTTCACGCTACTCATCTGGGCTATGACCTCACAGTGCTGAGTCTCAGTCACCATCTCCCAGTCCTGGTGACTTAGCCCCTCAAGAGTCAGTTGCCTGTGTTGGAGTCATGCCCAGAATTAGGTATAAGACTTGGGAGGGTCTGTAAAGAGTGCAGGAGGGCAGGCAAGTCCAGGAGAAGGTTTAAAACCACCAGCATGGTTCCCAGAGTCGCTCATTGTCCCGAGTTAACCAGGTTTCAGGGCTCCCTAGTGTGCTGAACGTGGAGTCCCAGAGAAACCACCATGGAGGACGGCTCAGAAAACTGGGCCTTTTCAGGCACCTTCATGTCTTGTGGGATAAATTCTATCTCAGAGAAAGACAACCTTTGTGGGCTTGGATAAGGGGCTGCCAGCTCTGCTTAGGGTTTGATTTGTGCTGGGTATTGAGGGGTGAGCAGGCCTTTACAGGGCCTGGGAGGTAGAGTAGAATGTGGCAGGTAACTGGAATAATTTGAAACAGTGTAGTAACTGATGTGGTCTGTTAGACAGGTTCAGAGTAGGAAGGCCATGAAAATTGACTCAGGCTCTTGGTACCACCAGAGGCAGTTGGACCGTGCCCTGTAATCTGGTAGAAAACTGGTACGGGTTTTGAAACACGAGAGAGATGTACTCAAATTATGTTTTAGAAGTAGAATTCTAGAATGAGCTGGAGGAAGAAGAGCTGAGTCAGGGAGTCAGGGAGTAAGGATGAATGGTGGCCCATGGTGAAAGGATGGGGCTTGTAGTGCCACTGCCAAGGAGGACTGCCACAGATGAAGAAATTACACACAGCCCCGTCTGGGATGTAGCTCAGTGGTAGAGTTCTGGCCAGGCATGTCTGGCCCTGGGCGTGATTCCCACATTATAGAAAACCCAGCTAATTAACCAAACCATACCAACAAAACAAAACAAAAACAACAACAAAAAACTAAAAGTCAACTGTTTAGGAGACCTGAACTAAGTAAAGGAAAAGAAGTTGCCTGCTTGGTCAGTGGGGTCTTTAAGGAGATGGAGGCTGAACATCTGCCTAGCGTGTAAAGCACTGGGTTCAATCCCTATCACCTACCTGGTGGTTCACAACCGTCTGTAGCTCCAGTTCTAGGGGATCCAGTGCCCTCTGAGCTCTGCAGGCCCCAGGCAGTCTGTGCAAATATAAACACGAAGGCAAAACACTCAATACATATAAAAAATCTAAACAAACTACTTATAAGGACGAGTGAGAAGACCCAGTGGGTGCAAGCCTGGAGAACTGTGTTGTCCTTGTGCCCATGTAGGTGCTATAAGCATATATACACACATCCATGTATACACACATTTATGCAATAATAAAGCTATGTTTTAAAAAATGCAGTACCTGCAGGGAGTTGAACCCAGGGCCTCATGGGTAGGTAAGTGCTTGTGGTGGTTTAAAAGAAAATGGCCCCCAAAGGGAGTGACACTATTAGGTGTGGCCTTGTTGGAGGAAGTGTATCACTGTGGGGTAGACTTTGAGGTCTCTTGCTCAAGCTTCCTCAGTGTGACTTTCAGTTGACTTCCTGAGCCTGCAAGATGTAGCAATCTCAGCTCCAGCACTGTGCCTGCCTGCATACCGCCATATTCCCCATCATGATGAGACTGTAAGTGAGCTTCCCCAATTAAATATCTTCCTTTGTAAGAGTTGCCATGGTCATAGTGTCTCTTCACAGCACTAGAAACCCAAAGGTAGTATTCTTCATTGAACTTCATCCCAGCCCATGGTGTCAACTTCATTTGAAGTGTCTTAGGAGTTTATCAGAAGTGCCTCTTAGAAAAGAGGTTAGCTGATAGTTGGTGGCACACGCCTTTAATCCCAGCACTCAGGAGGCAGAGGCAGACAGATCTTTGTGAGTTTGAGGCCAGCCTGGGCTACAGAGTGAATTCCAGGGCAGGCTCCAAAAGCTACACAAAGAAACCCTGTCTCAAAAAACCAAAAAAGCTGAGCAGTGGTGGCACACACCTTTAATCCCAGCACTTGGAAGGGCAGAGGCAGGTGGATCTCTGTGAGTTGGAGGCCAGCCTGGTCTACAAGAGCTAGTTCCAGGACAGGCTTCAAAGCTACAGAGAAACCCTGTCTGGAAGTCAAAGGTGCAGAGGCAGAGTGCACAAGTTGAGTGTCTAGAGAGAAGGCTGGGAGAGCCTCATGACGGAAGCAAAGTCTATATTTCTTTGTTTGCAAGAAAGAGGGTCTTGCTCAGGCTGACTGGAGCTTGCTCTGTTGTTTAGGCCGCTCTTAAACTAGCAATCCTCTTGAGTACTCCAGTTATAGGCATGCACCACCTTGCCCAGCTCGGGTCCATAAAGCTTAGGGGAAGGAGCTGCATGCCTCACCGCGGCCGAGTGGTAAATGATGCATTAGCGCTTGCACCTCGCCTGCTACACTGGCCCATATTTTTGTTACTCAATCTTAATTGTGATTTATGATAATCGGGAAGCTTTGCCGGGAACTTCTGTAGTGTTAACCCTGGAATCCAGCAAGGCACTCAGCAATTTGAATTCTTGGCCTGCTCTGCTATGACGACCTTTCCCCTCCCCACCCCCACGTCCCCATTGAGCCAGAGTTTGGTGTTTGTGCTTATAGAGGGATGCTCCAGGCAACAGCCAAGATGGTCACATGGTATGAACTTTATGATCTTGTTTCTGAGGCAGGGTCTCCCTGTTGCCCAGGGTGGCTTAGAACTCACTGTGTAGGTTAGCTGGTCCTCCGGCCTCAGCCTGAGTGTTGGGTCACCATGCCTGGCTTATGCTGGGATTTTGTGTGTTAGATTTCTCACTGTCTTCTTTGTCCTCAACAGGAAATTTTCAAAAATCTGTACACTCAATTCCAGGGTACTTTTATAAACCCTGCAGGTTGAGTATTCTCTTCTGCTTTCCCTGATTGTGAGGCGTGCAAAGACAAACTTGCATTTGAACTCCAGTAGTATAGCAGTTTCAAGAGCATTCATTTCAAGCTGGGCCTGACCTCCTTATCATACAGGTACACATGTGATGTATGTACTCATATTTTGAAAGATTGTCTGTGTGTGCATGTGTAAGTGGTGCCATCATGGTAGGGACATGGTAGCAGGCAGGCATGGTGCTGGAGAAGTGACTGAGAGCTGTATCCCTGATCCACAGGCAGAGAGCGGGGCACTGGAGGCCTCTCCTGAGACCTCAAGCAAGCCTACCTCCACTGATACACTTCCTGGAGGCAGAGGCAGGAGGATCTCTTGAGTTCGAGGCCAGCCTGGTCTACAGAGTGGGTTCCAGGACAGCCGGGGCTACAGAGAAACTCTGTCTCTAACAAGAGTTCTTTCTACCTCTTCGTCTGCTCTCAGTTCCTTTTCTACTCTCATGACCTTGTATATATATTTTCCAATTTAATTCTTGATTCCTCATATGAGAGAGCTAACTTCTTAATTTTACTACCTGATCCTAATTTTGTAATCTATTTTAAATCTTGCAGTTGTAGACACAAGTTGTAATATTTGATCTTCTTGATAAGCAGACCCAGCTACTTCTATTGGAGGTTCACGGGAGCTGTTTCTTTTCCCACACAGATGTGCTGGCAGAAGTGAGCTCCCCCAGGTAAAGAGCTGCACTAAGAGCCTCGCCATACATTGCTCTGCTCACATGTGGCAGAGGCGCCATTCTGCAGCCACTTCTGAGATCGGCGTGCTCTGTGAATGTGCCAAATTGCAGGCCTTAAGAGAATGAAGGTTGGTGGATGGAAAGTGCTTTATACTGTAGGACAAGGTTCTACTTAAACGCTAAAACACGGAATTAGAGGGGCTGGAGCGATGGCTCAGTGGTTAAGGGTAGTACTTTTCAGAAAACCTGGATTTGATTCCCAACATCCACATGGTGACTCACAGCCAGCTATATCTCCTGCGCAGGGGCTCCTACATCCTCTTCTGGCCTCTGAGGGCATTGCACACACATGCAGATAAAATACTTACATGCATAACATTTTTTGTTTTGATTTTTTTCAAGACAAGGCTTATTTGTGTAGCCTCGGCTGTCCTGATACTAGCTGTGTAAACCAGGCTGGCCTCTAACTCACAGAGATTCTCCTGCCTCTGCCTCCCAGGTGCTGGAATTAAATGTACCACTACTGCCTTCAAACAATTTTTTTTTTTTAAATTTAGAAACCACAAAATCAGGCTTGGGATGGCCATGCAGACCTTTAATCCCAGCACAACAGCAACAACAAATTGTTGAGTCAGGATTTTAAAGAGAGAAGGAGCAGCGTGGCGCACGCCTTTAATCCCAAAGGCAGGGGCAGGTGGGTCTCTGAGTTCAAGGCCAGCCTTGTCTGCATAGTTTCAGGACAGCCAGGGCTACACAGAGAAACCTGTCAAACTGATAAGGAGTCCCAGATATCATATATGATTGTCTTGAGACAGACACCTGCTCAAATCAAGACTCAACTCTATGTCCAGGGTGTGATGGATGCTGTCTTTGTTTCAGAAGGGGCAGGTCTCCTTGCTGCCCATGGCTATATAAGAGATATCAATAAAATATAACAGGCTTTTTTTTGTCCTGTTGAGAGATTTTTGTTTGGGGTTTTCCTGTTTTTTTTTGGGGGGGGGTAAATTTGAAGGAAGGTCTCATTGTGTAGCCCTGGCTGGCCTGAAACTTGCAGTATAGACCAGCATGACTCAAACTTGGAGCGGTCTTCCTGCAATGCTGGAATTGTAGGCCTGTGCCTTCACACCCATCTCATGGCTGTCCTGGAAGTCTCCTAACACCATGAGCCAGCCAGGGGCACAGGAGCACTGGTGCCTTTGGTCCTGGGAGTGGGAACAATAACTCCTGTGCCCCTAGTTGGCGAGAGTGATTGTAGCTGATCAGGGTGGTTGAGAACCATTTGCCTGGCCTTCACTCTATCGTGTGACTTGTCTCCTTCGGGATGAAGGCACTGTTACCTCCTTTCAGGCATTTTGCCCAGTGTGAGAAGAATCCAGACCGAATCCAAGTCTACCTGCCTCCAGGTGCTGTTTTTTGCTGTGTTTTGCTGTGTCATCCAGACTCTCCTCAAACTCATGGCATCTTCCCATCTTGACTGCCAAAAGTCAGTTTTCCAATACGGCCACGCGGGCCTTAGTTGGCTTAAGCCAGAACACACGAGTGAGGGTTTGGTGACGGTCCAGGGTAAGGCTGTAGCCGAGTGCAGCAGGAGTGTGGAAGTGTGGATGAGGGTGTGAGGATGGTGTGCTGGAGCCACACACATGTTCAGGGCGTCCGTCCAAGAGGCGTCATTTCAGTCTCACTGGCCCCTTGGGGAGCCCACTGGGGAGCCCTGGGCCACCTCATCTCATTTCATTCTTAGTTGTCTCCTGTCATTTGGAGTGGGGAAGCGAGCGTCAGCAAATTGAGGAACTTTGCCATATGTCACCCCGCTAGGAAGGACTAGAACTCACTTGTGACATTCTAGAGCCCACTTCTAGTCACCTTCTGCCTGCTCTGCCTAAACAGCACAGGCACAGCCGTATCTTTCCTGTGCCATTTCTGTCACCAGCTTCCGAGGCTGTTGTGAGATGCTGCCTGGCTTCTCAGGTTCCTTATGGCTTAGCTAAAGTAAGAGTACATGTCACTCTTCCTCCCCTTCACACCTGGGAGGGACAGTTTTGAATTCCAGTGGCTACTGTGACTCTCCGTGGGAACGGCCTGTCAGTCAGGAGGGTTCCCTATGCCTTTGGCTCTCAAGATGGTATAGCTGGGATCTTTGTTTTTAATCATAATATTTCACATTTTCCTTTCCATGGTGAGCATCATGAGCCAGCTGGGGGTGTTGGAAGTCTTCCTTTAATTTCCACTGTTGGTTCACTCAAAATGCTGTTTAAATTGTACACATACCCTAAGGCTTTTGATTATTTTTGGAAATCAATTGAACTTTGCAAAAATACTCAACAAGTTGGACTCTTGTAATCTATGCACACGGTGACACCATTAGCAGGGACCAAAGTTCAGAAATTAAATTGTGCCAAGTGCTGTGCCCGTATATGTAATTCATTTCTCCTCAGGAACATCAATGCATTTTCTTTATTGAGAATTAAATAAAGCAATTTTTAAATTTATTTTATTTTACTTTTGACTTTTTTCCAGACAGGATTTCTCTGTAGCCTTGGGTATTCTGGAACTCCTCTGGCCTTGTACTCAAATTATATATCCACAGGTACACACACACACATATACACATACACGCACCACACATACACATGTGCATGTGCGTGTGCACACACACACACACACACACACACACACACACACACACAGCGCTGGGATCAAAGGCATGCACCATACCGAGACAGGGATTATTCTTAATTCATTTGAAATAGGAAGACCCACTTTAATTGGAATCTTTCAGGTAGGGAGATTCACCTTTAATTTGGGCTCCACCTTCTGCAAGGACGTAGAAGAAGGAAGCTCTTGCTCTTCGCCTGCTTGTTCTCACAGCAAGTCCACTGATGCAGGAGACCAGCGGAGACATCCAGCCTCTGATCAACTACGGGATTCTCATACTTTCTGTCGACAACCCTTAGACTAGCTGCACTGCTGCCTGTACCACTCACTACTGTGTATGTGTGTGTGTACCCCTGGACCAGCATAATTCTGTGTGTGTGTGTTTATCAATTCTGTTCCTCTAGAACCCTGACTAATACAAACAGGAAGAAGACCAGGAGATTAGGTGGGTTTTTGTTTGTTTTGTTTAGGGCCTGGTGTTCATCTTTGGTTTCCTATGTGGCCAGTGTTCTCTCTTACTAGATACAGAATGCATCTTGCCACTGTTTCATCATTTTTTTTTCTTTGAGAGAGAGTGCGTGTGTGTGTGTGTGTGAGAGAGAGAGAGAGAGAGAGAGACAGACAGACAGACAGACAGACAGACAGAGAGTGAGTGAGTGCAGGTGCAGCACTGAGGTCAGAGGCATTGGATCCTCCTAGGCTGGAGTTACAGGCTGCTGTGAGCCATTTGATGTGGGTTCTGGAAACTAAGTCTGCCAGTACAGTGCATGCTCTTAACCGCCGATCTCTCTAGCCCTCTCATTTCACCAGCGTTCTCTCTCGCTCCTCTCTTCCTGGTCTTTCTAGCTACCTAGTTGAACATGGTAACATTTCTAATACTTTCTGTATGCCTTGCCCACCCCCCCGGAAGAAGTCCCTTGGATAGGATGCTTGTGAAATTACTAAAGAACAGTAATGTAAGACTGCGATAGTGCACATCTTTAATCCCAGTGCTCTGGGGGCAGAGCACTTTGGGTCTCTGAATTCAAGGCCAGCCTGGTTTACTTGTCTCAAACAGTCAAGGTTATATAGCGAGACCCTGTCTCAAAATACACCTCCCACTAAGAGGACAGTGAGTCTGCCATAGACAAGGCAGATGTCCATGGCTGGGTCATTCCAGGGTTTTCCAGCACCATGCAGCCTGAGCCAGTACCTACATCGTAGCATTTTCTCTCCTTTCTAAGTTCAGAGTCATGTGAGGTATATTGCATGGGTCCATGTTTGTGACCTACTCAGCATTTAATGCATGCTGCAAGTGCTGCTTCTGTAGGAGCTGTGAATGTGTTCGGATTTAGGGCATAACCAGGAACCTTTGCCTGTGTACTTTTTTTAGGCTTCCTACAGAGAAGAAGTGAGAAAGGAAATAATTCTACTCCAGGGAAATGCATAATTGAGAAGCTGTCTGCGTGCATAAGAAAACACTCTATGGCCTCTGTAAAGCAGAGAGGCTGCCAGGGCATTGTTTTCTCTTCTTTCCTTGGTGTTTGTGTAAGCCCCAGGGGTTGATGTTACTCATACTGGCCCCTGGGCAGCCAAGGTTGTGGACTTGAACCATTTGGCTTAGACAGCTGGGCATGGTGGTACAGACTTGTGCTCTCAGCTCTACAGAACTGAGGCAAGAGGTTCCAGGCCTGCCTGGGCTATGGGGAAGAAAAAAAAAAAAACAACCCAGACTAAACAAATAGAGCCCCCCTGCTCCCACTCTGCTAATCAGACAGATGATGTGGACTGGACTCGGTGCTGCCTCCACTTTCCTCTGCCTCTTCTGGGGTTTTTGTCCTTGCTAACAACTGAGCAGAAATATTGGAAATCAGGAAACCCAGCGGAAAAGCGGGGAAATAGTAACTTAGCCTTGTCCGCCTTTATTCCCCACAGGCTGACCTGGGGTTCCCAGGCACACATCTGTCTATTGTGACAAAGCCTGAAGCACCGTCTAGGGCATCATTTCCCGTTTCTGTCTACTGCCAGGATTCCTGTGTTGCCAGAGTAACCCAGTTATTCATCTTGAACATGGGAGAGACCGAGCAGAGAAGACATCCTGCCCTGGCCCCTGTGGGCCGGAGTCTGAATCCCTTCAGAAATCAGACAGGTCACACAGGAGATGTGTGTTGGGCATGGAGCCCACGTGGCTCAAGGATGCTGGGAAGAGAGTTGTTCACACTGTTGGATAAGGACTAGGGACCACTTTTATCTTCATGGTGGTGCTGGACAGTGGTGATGTATCAGAAAAGTGTAGCATGCAAACGTGTTGGCTGTGTGGGGAGAATGAAAGGGGTGGGGTCGGAGCAGCCTCCCATGGGAGACTTGGCTCTAGGTAGTGGATTTAGGGGAAAAAGCAGAGTATGATTTACAGGTTTTCTGTTAAGTATAGGTGGATCCTATAGTCCAGGAAGGGAAAGCTTGTTTTATTTGTCTTCCTCCCCCATTTCTCTAAATCATCGAATCTGCAAAGCATGATGCAAATGTTAATTAACACTCATGGCTCTCCTGGGAAGACAGGCAAGTGGGAACGCCTGCCTCCCCCATTAGTGAAGTCCAGGGAATAGACAGGTGCCGGAGCCTCAGGTAAGCAAAACTTCAGAGGCATTCTTTCACGTGGCTCCACTGGGAGCCCCATCCCTCTCCCCCATTCCAGTGAGAAGGCTGAGACCAGGTAGGAGAGTCTTCTGTGGGCAGCATTGGGAGACGTGAGAATTGGAAAGGAATTGTGAGTTCCACGGTCATGATTTTTCAAATGTTATGCTTGCTTTAGGTCATTTCCTTGCCTTTTAAAATACACAAACACATACACCGGGCATCTGGTCAGAGCAAGGTGTTGCAGAGAGACAAGCTGGCTACCACCCTTCGGGGCATTGCTAAGTGGGAAGTTAGTCCCACACTTTATTCCAGCTGAGGCTGTGGTGTGGTTTGCTTCCCTGCAGGTGGTGGCTTCAAGTGTTGGTTGGCGCCTGGTGTCTGAAAATAGATGAGATTTCAGGACTGTTGGATGCGGTGGATAGCTGGGGGTGTGGGTTCCTAAATGGTCTTCCCTGGGGGCTGCAAATAGCCCATCTTCAGTTCTGTGTTCAGGGATGCTGATGATGCCAGTTTGCTAGGCACCTGTGTCATTCTTGAAACTACTGTGTTAATGCTGAATCCACAAAGCCAGCACGACTGGTGTAGTGTGTGAGGGTCCGAGATGAGGACGGGTCTTCCGTGGCCGGTGTCTGCTGATTCGTCTCAGGCGCTTGCACTCATCTTGTCGGAAGCTTGGCTCCATCTGATGATGGTGTTTTCCTTTGCCGCAGGCTGCCGAGAACCAGCTGTAGGCCTCTGCTAGAGAGTCCTTCCTCTGAAGACGTCACCAGTGTGTGGAGCCTGCCGCACACCCACCCCCTGCCAAACCACGGCCTTTACCTGTGTCTTCCGGTGTTTCCCGTGCGACCCGTCCTGTGGGAGTGCCTCGTGGGCTGCCCCAGAGTTCGCCCCGCGCTCAGCTGCACCAATGGTGAAGATGACAAGATCCAAGACATTTCAGGCATACTTGCCCTCCTGCCACCGCACCTACAGCTGCATTCACTGCAGAGCTCACTTGGCCAATCATGACGAACTCATTTCCAAGGTACTGGTTTCACGGAGGCCTTTCTTGCCTCCCAGTAAGGGTGCATTTCCTGTTCCTGTGGTCACAGACTTACAAGCTCTCTCCTACAATCTAGGATGTTTGCATACTGTCTTTTATAAGGAGTGGGCTGACCTGCAGACTGTCAACTGAGAATCAACTCTGAATTGCAGGGACAGAACAGTGGATCAGTTTGTATTTGTTTTGATTTTTTTTGAGACAGGGTTTCTCTGTGTTGCTTAGGAACTGGTCCTGGAACTCACAGAGATCCGTCTGCTTCTGCCTCCTGAATGCTGGGATTAAAGGCGGCATGTGTCACCACCGCCTAGCTCGGAGCAGCTTATTTTAGAAGTTAGATGTCAACCCTGTTGGGAAGCTTTGGGGCCTGGTAGCTCACAGTTTTGTGGTCCATCGGGGACCTCTGTATGTTAGGCAAGAACTCTACCACAGAGCCACGCTCCATCCCAACTGTTATCTCAGATGGGAGAGCCCCTGTCAAGCCCCAAGGAAAGTGGCCAGGCTGAGGCATCGTGAAAACTTGTTCTTTGGGGAGGAACAAAAGTGGCCTGTTGAAAGGCTGAGCTGCGGGCCTGTAGGAACCTCTACATATGAAGTGATACAGGGTGACATTTGATCACAGCTAAAGAACGAGTCCTTGTTTTCCCAGAGAGGCCTTGACAGCTGCTTCTGAAGTTGGGGCTGGGGGTTACTAATGAATAAACTCAGGTTCTCAATTGTGTAATACAGGAACTGAATACTTTGGGCAGTATTCTCAGGGGAGCTATCTCCCTCCCGGCCCCGGGTTCCCAGGGGAGGAGAAACAGGTTTTACTAGGCTCGATGACAAAGAGAAAAAGATCGTGGGAGAATTCCCCCTTTAATAGCATCTTTCCTGAGAAGCTAGCCTCCACACAATTAAGGGACAGACAGATACTTACGCAGACCCAGACTAAGAAAAAAAAATTAGCAATCCCAAACTGTTTAAGAGCTGGCAAAGACTCTCTTGCTTTCTTCTCCTTGGGTTTGGTAGTCTCAGCCCAAGAAGGGTGGGTGACAGCTCCAGCCAGCAGTTACAGAACATTCCTCTTCCTGCTGGCTGACTTGACTGGCACGTGAAGGCTGACCAAATAATCAAGTCCGCAGACATAGATTCTGAAATGAGGGCCTAGAACAGAATCTGTTGTGGGTCTATTCCAAGCTGCCTAGTAACCTACAAGCTCAACCTTGATGCCCCAGGGCCCTGGCTGAATGTTCATCTGTTCCACTCTTCTTCGTTCCCAAACTTTTATTGACACTTAGGTGAGCCTTTAGCTATCTACTGTACCATCTTGGTGCAGGGTTCTTTGGAGTTTTGGGGCAAACTCTTGACTCGAAATTTGGATGTGGGAGGCCATGTCCCTGGAAGAGCTAGCTAGTCTCCTGGCATGGAATGTGAGCCAAAAACTCGTATTTGAGTTGGCGCTGTCTCCCTTCCACAACCTTTTCCTGGAGACATTTCCAAAATAAGTGTTTCTATCTAGGGAGACATCTATGGCATCATAAGAAGTGTTTGTGGTGTAAGAAGTCACCAGTGCGTTCTAGCATCTTCTGTGTACTGACACTAAAAAATGCTATTCCACTAACCCTTGTGACTCCTTAAGGTGGGTGGGAGGTCACGCCATACCAGCGGGGAAGCTGGTTTTGTCTGCAGGTCTCAGTCATTGGAGCTGGGGCTGAAAAGATGGATGGAAGTCCATATTCTGTGAAGATGGCAATGACTTTCAAGGTTACCTCTCCTGTATTTGGTTAGGTGGGCAGGGCCTTTGGTCTGCCACGTCCTTGCTTTGTTTCAGTTAGCCACGAGACACAAGCGGCCACTGTGGGTATGAAGGTGGGGGTCTCAAGCCTCTGCCAAGAGCAGCCCCCCTTTCTCATGTACCCTTCCATGTCCTTCTGTTGTGTTCTGTCTGACTTAGTCTCCAGATCAGAATTTGACCCATGGCAAAAACTCAGTAAGTGATCAAATAAACGGGCAGATGGAGCCTTGGGAGATGAGGCAAAAAGAAAAGCTTGGTTGGCCTCGTGTCCTCCTTCCTACCCACTCCTGGGGCAGGAAGGCTCACAAGTCCAGGCCAAAGTCAGCACAGGCCTTGATTTCATTGGCTGCAGCCAGTGCACAGATGGGGTACATCAGGGCTGGATGATTTAAAGAGCTGGGTGAAATGCCTGGCTGAGGAAAGAGTGAGGGAAGTGTGCTGGGCAAGGTACAAAGCTTCCTTTATTCTGCTCTGCAGCCACCCCCAGCATTAAATAATCTATACATTCTTATGCACGTCTGCCTAATGGAAAGATCATTGCCTCGGCCCCCTCCTTGGAAAAATGGGCCTTTTATTTTCTCGTGCCCCCTCCTCCATTTAAGAAAGTTCAAGGAGAGAATGTCCCTCCTGTTCTCCCTCTTGACTTAATCTCCTGTATGGTTTCAGAGTCTGCCCAGTAGGAGTTGAGAGCTGGGCAGCAGATAGCGGGGGTGGGTGCAGTGGAGCAACTAAATGAGGCTTTGTATGTGAAATGGGGTCCTGAGTCAGAGAGCTGGACCTTTGTTTGGGGGGCAAAATAAGTGAGGCTGCCTTTATTATAGTGCATGAGATGCAAAGGTCTAGAGAACAGAGTGTGAGCAGGGGATTTCAGGCTCCCTTCTTATCAGCATTGCTAAGCCATCAGGGAAGTACAGCACTGTAAAGTTTATACAGCCAGAGTATGTTGGTTCTGGTGCTGGGAAGCTCTGTGCTGGGTTTGCTTCCTTCCCAGCTCACTTTACATACCCAGGAGATAAGCTGCCAGCAGTCCAACCTCTGAGTCTTCCTTTCTTGCTCATAAAATGGGCAAAATGTTATTCGCTGTTAATGGAGTCCGACGTCTGTGAAGGCTAGTGTAACAATGGATCATCAACAGGCACATTGACTCCTCACACTTCTGGAGGTGGGGAAACCCCAGATCTGGAAATTTGGCAAACTCAAGGTTGTCTCAAGGTTCACTTTTCAGTTCACAGAAGGCTTCTTGTTACTGTGTGGCCTTCCATAGTGGGAGGGGCAAAGGATCTCTCTCTGGCTTATTTATGTATTCTCATATTTTGTGTATGTGTTTTGAGAAAGTTGCTGAGTTGCCTGGTATGGTCTTTGAATTGCTGGGCTAAAGCGGTCTTGCTGTTTTGACCTCCCAGGTATCAGGGCATGTGCTACTGAGCTTGACTTCTTCTGGCCTCTTTATCCGGACAATAATCTTACTTATGAGGGCTCTGCCCTCATGGCCTAATAACTTCCTAAAGGCCACATGTCCCAATACATGTATTTCAACACGGTGGTGGGGCGGTGGCATTCAGACCCATAGCAGGGAGCAGGTAACCGGCACTGAGCGTGTGCCTCCATAGCAAGGCTTACCTCATGGGGTCGCCACACAACTCAAATGAGATCAGGGGTGCATAGGTGGTTTGTAAGTATGAGATAGTTCCATTTCTTCTTCATCTTCCCATGCAAATGTAGAGTAGGGGGAGTACGTTGGAGGGGTATTCTGGGTAATAGTCATGTGTTTTCCATTAGGACCTGGTGCATGGGTATTGGATGTACAGAGGGGACAGTTGGGAGCCTAATGTGTCCATAGGCAGTAACACAGCCTTTGGTCTGTGGGAGGGGAGACATTTGAATTGACAGAACCCTCTAGGGAGTGTGCCGAGGCTCCTATAGCCTTTCTCCTAGAGGTGTTATGGTCTCCATGCTGGGGTGTTTTGAGTTGGCATGAGGAATCGCACGCACTGTTGTTTCTTAATGTTGTCAGCCCCAGCATAAAAATATACTAGCTTCCACCGGATCAGTGAGTCCGTCCGTATACCTTAACCTCCCAAGCAGTCGAGATCTATAGGCCCCTGCCACCAAGTCCAGTCTCACAAAGCTTTTGTTAGGAGGCCTTCCCTTGCTGTCTGTCCGCCAGCCCTCAACTGAGTGGTAGGGCGTTTGGAAACTTGTGACTTCATTCCGAGACTTGATCCTTATCGGAAGGGCTTTGTGGGAGGCTGTTGGGTGGGTGTCCGGGCAGGTGGAAGGAAGCAATATTTTGCTCACCACCCAACCTACTTGTTACTGTTTGGTCGGATCTGTGGGTCTGATTGTTTTCTGGAGACAGGTGTTCTAGGACTGCAGACTGTCTAGTTTTGGTGAGGAAACCGTTCTGGGTGTGGCAGTGACCAGCCTTAGGTCACTGCACTCTGAACCAGCGATTTCTATCTCAGTCTGGGCTATGTTCTGTGCAAAGGGCCCTGAGCTGACTTGCCTTCTAAATAAGGCTGGGAACTCGGGAGGCAGGTTTTGTTCCTTGTGGGGTTCCTTGGGCTGGCTGTGTTGGCATTTGAACTCTCCTCCCGCTAAGAGATTTTCTGTGGCATTGCTTTGAGAAGAGGGGCGGGAGGACGCTGTGTGCTGACGCTGTATTGATCTAGTGGCTGCTAAAGGGCTAAGCTGCCCTTAGTTTCCTACCTGTGCCTTTGAGCCCTAGTGTTCCACACCTGTGGTTCCCAGCAAGCCTTCTTATTCTCACTCCAGTGCAGTGGCTTAAAGGTTGCGGACCTGGTGGGGTGCTGATGTGGTGCAGAGATCTGTCCCATCCTGCTGGCCATCCTGTCAGGCAGGACTTTGTTTCTCCTGGTTTCTGCTGCCCACCATTCTGAGCTTTCAGTACTCTAGCTGGGCGTTGGAGGCGCACGCCTTTAATCCCAGCACTTGGGAAGCAGAGGCCAGCCTGGTCTACAGAGCGAGTTCCAGGACAGCCAGGGCTACACAGAAACAGCCCGTCTCAACAAAAACAACCACATGTACTCTAAAGCCGTGTTTCTCAACCTTGCTAATGCTGTGGCCCTTTAGTACAGCTCCTCATGTGATGGTGACCTACAACCATAAAACTATTTTCATTGCTACTTCATAACTAATTTTGCCACTGTTGTGGATTATAAATATCTGGTATGCAGGATATCTGATATTTGACCCTCAGGGTCGTTTGACCCCCAAACGATGTTTGAAAGTATTAAGGTCCTGGGCTGAGGATGCATCTAGCATATAGGAAGCCCTAAATTGGATGCCCAGAACCACAAAAATATGGCAGTCTGTGCATGTGATTCCAGCACTAGGGGTTGGACACAGATTGAGGCTGTCCTGAGCTACATGAAATCCTGTCTCAAAAGAGGAAAAAAAATCACATAAAGAATATAGGGGAAAACAAAATGTCTATCTTTCCTTTTCTTTAGGCAAATCCACAAGCAAAGTAGACATTGGGGTGTAAGATTGGTACTCATGTTTCTCCTAAAGCACAGCAGCTCCTGATGAACATGTTCACATCACAGGGCTGTGGGCTTCGCTAGCTTGCAAATCATGTGGAACTCTCATTTTGAGTGAGTGTGTGTGTGTGTGTTTGCCTGAGTGTATATATACCTCGTGTGTGGCTGGCACCTGAGGAGGGTGCTGGATCCCCTGAGTTACTGGAGTTACGGGTCTAAGCCATCATGTGGGTGCTGGGAATTGAACTCTGGTCTTTTGCAAGGCTGACCAATGCTCTTAACTGCTAAGCCGTCACTCCAGCCCCTTTCGTTTTTTGTTTTTGTTTTTTAATCCAATGGATATATGCTCTACTGAATTTAAAAAAATTGAAATAAAATTAGTATTTCTATTTTGACAATGGGGAGGAAACAGGATTGAAGCTTGTTCTATAAATATCTCTTAGAAGTTTTTTACTGGGGATCCAGTTCTGCCTGGTAATGAAAAGGCTCTCAGAATTGGGAGGTTGAACCATCATTGTGTGACCTAGATGGGAGTCTTGTGCCTCTGCGTCTGTTTTTCTTTTTTAAGTTTGTGTGTGTGTGTGTGTGTGTGTGTGTGTGTGTGCTTTCGTGTGGGGCCGTAGTCAGTTTCATTGTTGTCCCTCAGCTGCTACCCGCCTTTTCTCCCACACACTTGGCTGCCTGACTGACCCAGGTGACTTGGGAAACCTCCCTGTCTCTGTCTCCCAGTGCTGGAATTACAAGTGAATACCACCATATCTCCACCCCCACCTCCACCCCCACACTACCACCTCCCTACCTCCACATCTTCATACCCACACCTCTGCGCCCCACACCCCCAGCCCTCCCACACCCCCAGCCCTCCCACACCCCCAGCCCTCCCACACCCCCAGCCCGCCCACACCCCCAGCCCGCCCACACCCCTACACCACTACCTTCACCTCCGCACCCCACACCTCCAGCCCTCCCACACCTCCACACCCCTACACCACTACCTCTACCTCCACACCCACATAGCCTCACCACCACCTCAATACTCCAACACCTCCATACCACTCCACCTCCACACCCCCATACCTCCCTCTACACCCCACACACTTACCACCCCCGTACCCCCACACTCCCACGCACCCACATGTCCCTCCACACATCCATACCTCCTTCCACACCTCACACCTCCCTCCATACCCCACATCTCCACACCCCCACACCTTCACACCACCATGCCTCTCACACTTGGCTTTCTCTCTTTCTCACCCATCTTTCTCCTTCACACCCAGCTTTTCACATGCTTTGTGGAATTCAGACTTGGGTCCCCATGCTTGTGCAGCCAGCCCTGTATCTCCCTAGCAGCAGCATTTGTGAGCTATACCCAAAGTTTATTCCAAAGCATTTTTAACCACTTAGGCTTTCTTTGTAAAGGGAATCACACTTCCAACTTTAAATTATTTCCTTTATTTCAAGTGTTTGCTCCCCGAAAGCCCTGTCTCCTAATGAAGTATTAGCTCCTTCATCCTTCTCCAGAACTGTCTGCTGACCGCCTGAGGTGTGTATGTGGGGAGTTGGGGGGCAGGTAACAGAGCTGAACAGAAAAATCTCTGAACAAGTGACCAAGTGACTTGGTTGGATTTCAACACTCAGTAAAAAGCTATTTGGAACTGGAAATACTGTACCATGTAGATGGTATCTTCAGGGTGAGTTGAGGCTGATCCTGTCATGACAGTGGGGCCAGGCTTGAGTCCCTGAGACAGTTATCACCAGTATGTTGACACCTGTGTCCCATCAGCCCATGTGTTACTTGAGATACTTATGATGTCACGTTACCTCTAGTGTAGTGCTTCAAGTTGACAAATTTTCTATTAGTAAAATATTAGTACCACAAAGCAGGGTTTCAACTACGGAGTTGCAATCTAGGGTCTGTGGAGTGACTGAAGGAATCCCTGAAGTTACATGTGTAAGTATGTACACACGTGTATTATTTAGGACGATAACTTCCATCCGGTCTATGAGGTTGTTTGAACAAGAAACCATGTAAACCCCTATCTGCAAGAGTGAGGGTCTGTGCATACCTGAAGAGTGCCCTTGAACCAGGGGTGGTGGCACTTGCCAGAGAATCCCAGCACGTAGGACCCAAAGGCAGGAGGACATTGTAGAAGTAATGGGAGGGGCAGCATGAACAAGGGCAGTGGAGAAAGCCTGAAGGGGAAGCCAATCTTCTGGATTAGTAAGTGTGTGAAAACAGATTGGAGGGGTAGGTTGAAGCCAGGTTGGAGGGAGGCTTCATCCTGTTGGCGGTGGATGTTACTGAAGACGGGATAAGTCCTCTGGTCAGCTTGTGATGCATGTTACTGTCATGTGGAAGATGAGCCTCTGAGGAGGGGCTGGAAGGTGATTTGATTGTGTCCACGGCTGCGCGGCTGCGGTCTAAATGTTCCTGAGCTGCATGGTGATTCAGGACCCACTGTAGAGCGCTGTTTGGCAGAAAGTGTACAGTTAGTGGTTGAAACCATGAACTCCTTCCCTTTTTGGCATGAACCAGGGGAGTCAGTTCCGGCTCTGCATCTTCAGCCGAGCGTCAGACTGGTCCCTTAGTCATGGTTGCTTCCTGGGAAAGTGAATGACCTGGCATGTGTCGTGCTGCTCACCAGTCTGCTTTCTGGGGTGCTTCTTGGGGACTGGGGACCTGATAATCGTCTATTTGTGTCTTGCTGCAGACTACAGGGAGCTGGAACACAAGTCTGATCCAGTGGGGTCCTTTCTGTGTGGGTATTTTAAATACCAGAAAGAGATATTGACTTGACCAAATGAGGCGTGTCCTGCAAGCCTGCTCTGTGGCTTCTAAATAAATGCCTGCCCTAAGATTTGTGGACACCTAGTGAGGTTGCAGGTACTTAAAATACACTGGGAGAGATGTATAATACATACCATTATATGTATCATATTGCATATGATTTATATTTTTGAGACAGGGTCTTGCTCTGGAGTCCAGGCTGGCTTAGAATTCCCTATATAGTGTAGCCCTCAAACTTGCGTTGTTGTCCTCTGTCTTGGCCTCAAATGCTGAGATTACAGGTAGGCGTGAACCACTCCTCCTGGGAGAGACTTTCTCAGGAGTGCTCATGGTCAGGAATAAGACTTCACTGTTCCCTCCCATGGATTTGTGTTAGCCCAGGCTCTCCCTCTGGCCTCTGGAATGATCAGTGCCCCACTGCTGGTATGGCTCCTGCCCAGACTCCCCTGCTCCTGTGCTGTCTGTTCAGTGATGTTCCTTTTCTGTTACTCGCGCCCTCCCCCCTCATAAAGACAGTCTTGCTAGTTTCCCAGCGTTGCCTTAGCCTGCCTGGTGCTAGGATTATAGGGTGGAGTCCCAGACCCAGCCTGAATAATACTTCTTTAAACACTTGATCTAGGAGCTAGGGAGGAGGAGATGAAACCAGCTCAATCCCTGATCCCCATAGTGAGATCTGGAGGGAGATGTTAGCAGGTGAGATGGAATGAGGGCGGAGAATGGTGCTGAGGAGTGGCCACTGTTGACTGTCTGTGCGTCCACCTCCCCAGATGTGTTGTTCCTTCTCATACCTACCACATCCCTTCTAGGTAGGCATCAGGTGGCTTGCCTAAGGCCAAGGTTACAGAGAAGTCATGTAGGCCATTTCGGATCTGCCCAGTTCTTCTCGCCACAACCTGTCTGTGTGGCCCGGGCTGCTCCTTTGGCATTGGCTGACCTGTGATTGAGTAGAAGTGTTGGTGGATACACCCTGTGTTGTTGACATAGCCCGTGCCTGGGGAATCTTCCGTGTTTCTCCACTTAATTTCCACACACTGGAGTTGGTGGGTTGGAGCATTGGGGGTGGGCCCTGTCATGGCACCTAGGGCCTCACCCACACTGGGCAGGCTCCTTGCTGCTACTTGAAATCCCGGGGACACTATCCATTCTCGAAGATCACCTAAGAATTTTTCCCAAGGAGCTCTGCCCTGCCTGTAAGAGTCCCTCCTCACTTTGAATTGTTATAGACCCCACCCCCACCCCCAGAGTCTCACTGTGGTCCATACTTTGAACCTGAGCTTACTGCCCTGCACATAAGTGCTCTAAGTGCTGGGCGTAGCCCCTGCAGCCGGGGAGATGAAGGTGTCAGCCTGGGCTCTTCCAGACTGCTGCACTGTGGCTCTCTTTTTCTGTACACATCCCAGTAAGTACAGTTTCCTTCGGCCTCCCCCACCAAGGTTGTAGTAAGGCGTGAACCAGTCCACCAAGTGTTCAGATCTTGGCTGTTCACCTGGTAGTTGTGCAAATTAAGTGACTTTGGTGTAAGTGACAAAATAAGAGGAATATATCGAGAGATATGTGGTGGGCATTTTTTAGAGAAATTAAATGAGGTAAGTGGTGGTCATGTTCACAGTGTGCTTAATAGCTGAATAGCCAACAGTAGCTTCTGCCGAGGAAAATCAGACGGAAAACGGGGCTGGCACTCCGTATCTTCTTGTCTTGCGGGAGGCTTAGCCATGCTAGCCATCAGTTATCCTCAGTTATCTACCGAGGTCTTTCCAATCTGGAGTCTGTTTTCTTTACAGTTCTAAGGTAATTAAATAGCAGCACCTAGCAACAGGGCCCTTCAGAGGCCTTGCCTCTAAGCAGCAGAGGGGCTCCCATCTTGCCTGATGATCTGTCAAGTGAGCTTGGTTTTTTTGTTGTGCTTTTGACCCACATTTCAGCCAGTTACAGAGACTTCAATCCACTGTGGCCACTGCTGCTTTGACATCTGGAAGAGGGCTTCCAGCCTGGTGTTAAGTCCCTAGCTATGAACTGCTCAGTTGGTTTGCTTCATTCTGTGAGGCTGCAGGGTGGGGGTTGGGGTGGTCCTTTTGAAAGGAGCCATTTTCTTTATCTTAAAAAACAAAGCAAAACAAAAACTGATATCTTTGTTCCCAAAGTTCAGCAAAACTCCAGAGGGGAGGGTTTGACCTGGTGATCCCTAAGTATTATCTTTGAGGTCAGGGCTACCAAACTCTGTTCTCTCCTCTCCTTGGCCTATGGCTGGTGTCAGGAGAGGTGGGGGCGGGGTGGTAGAGAAAGCTCCACCAGCTGCTGCTAAAAACAGCAGCATCCACTTGTCCACAGACACCCTCTCTAGACCACATTAGTGCCAGGGGCCATAGCAGGTGGTCCCCCTTTCCTTATAGTTCCTCTCCCTTTGGGTCTGTTTTGGGAGGCAATCTATAACCATCAGAAGAAAAATTGTCCAACCTTGAGGAACTAGGAGCCCCTTTTCCTTCCTGTTAGAGTTGGCTCCATTTAAAGCATTTTTCATTTTTCTTTTTCTTTTTAGCATCAGTTTCTCAACAGATGGGGAGAGATGTGTGTGAGCTGCTGCGTGCTGTGAGCCCTGGCCTTAGCTAATGGACCCAGGGTCTGCAGTAGCAGACAGATAGAAGCCTTAGCCTGGAGGAGTGGAGTGGCCCACAGGACCCTATGGCTACTGGTGGGTGACAGCCACAGTGGGAGTCCTCACTCTGGGCCTGACCCCGGACATTATCTCGGGTACCGAGAAGCCAGTATCTCTATACTGTTTTTCGTTCAGATTGTCTTTACCTGAGATATCCCAACGCATTCAGCTTCCCCCTCCGATCCTAGAGTATTAGGACCTTGGTCTAGCTCAGTCTAGCAAAACTGCCTGCTGTTGGCTTCTGTTTGGGGAAACTGTCTGTTCTCAGGGCCTCTCCTTGTTGACCAGTGGCTGCTTGGTTCCCAACTCTGGACCTGTTAAAAAGTTGCCTAAGTTTCTTCCTAGTGGCCTCCTCTTCTCTCTATACTGAAAGCTCCAAATGACAGGTAGGACACCGAGGTGGGTTCTTTATACAGATTCACCCAGGAACCCTGAGGGGTAGATGCAAATGAAATCATATTTCTTCATCCTCCCCCTACCAGGAGAAAGAAGACCGCAAAAATATATCTGTGGGGGAGGAGAACGCCTCCCTGCCTGTCTGTTTCTCTGAAAACAACAGGCCATTCTGCCCTGGGCACTGAGGGGTGGGGGTGCTGGGTAAGTACATGAGGAAGAAGGAAAGCCGATAAGATAAGCCCTGGCACATCTAGGTCACCAGGCTGCTGCCAGCCACCTGTGTGATTGGTCACCTTGAAACTGAGGGAGGGTGGGGGGGTGGACCTTTGGTTCAGGGCTAGACTGGCTGACTTCCCATGCCTTGGTTTATTCAATAAACATTTATTGAGCACCATTAGGTGCCAGGTCATGTGCTAGGTATTTCAGGCTCCTGTATGTCTCTGACAGGCTTGTGGATCCCAGGCTTGCAAAACAGCGCTAAAAAAAGAAATGACTTCATTCAAAAAAGCTTGCAAAAGGGAGTTGGGGGTGGGAGTGAGAGAGGAGCCTGCCCCAGGAGGGAGGGGCTCTCGAAGCTTGATCTTCTCTTTTCTGGGTTAAAACCAGGGGTCTGCAAGACTCTATAGAAAGACCAGATAGTAAACATTAGGCTTTGCCGAGCCCAGAGTCCTCACGGCTAACCTCTGTGGTACTGGAGAAAGCATCAAGAGAGGCAGAAAGCCCCGGAAACCTCCTTTACAAAAGGCACGAGTGGCCGGTGCTTCCAGGCCTTGCTAGTGTTTCGGGCAGATGTTTGTTTTGAAATGCCTATTGTGAAGTGAATGGTGGGGAAAGTGGCGGCCCCACAGGACTCCACATGGACAGTACAGGAATTGAGGCAACTATGGAAAATTCCATTCCGCTAGCTCCACTTCATTTTTAGCCGCTGAGCACCCACAGGTTCCCACCATAGGTTAAGCTGGTGACTGAGCCAGACAGTGTAACCAGGCTCACTCTAACTGGAAAACATGGCATAGCCCTATTGGGTAAAGAGTCAGTGGCACCATTCTCAAAACCCTGAACGGAAGGGTCAGCTCACTTCTGCTTCAGGCCGGGCTTTGCACTAAATTTTCAGCGCTGTGTTGGACAAATATCTTAATCCTCACTGATGATTAAGCATATAGTGAGCACTGCTGTGTGAAACGCTGGGGCTACAGAGGTGACTAGAATATAATTAATGCCTGTAGACGGCTTGCGTTCCTAATGCAGAAGACGAGCAGCTAAGCTGTTATAAACTGGGTTGAAACACAGGCTTTCTTGCGCACCTGATCGTTCTGTATACTGTATAGATGGGTACGCCATAGCTGCATGCTCGTGATGGGTTATCCCTTCTAAGCAGGTGTGGGTCTCGGTGCACAAGGCCGTGCTGAGGAGTTTAGACTTAATTCTCTGTGCCATAGGGAACCATTAAACGACTTTAGGGAGGGAACAATAGGATTTTATTAGAACTGGGCAAGCATAGTATAGGATGGTTGGTTTCAGGAAAATCGGCTTCCCCTCTGTAAGCGGGGCCTGGAGCTGTGAGTGACGAGCTTTGTTGATACTGTGGAGCAGCTGGTAAAGCATCGATAATGTGCCATGGCTGTTGATAATTAATAACCATCAGGCTCCACCCCTTTCCAATGGTGCCATCAGCTAAACAGCAGTCAGGTAAATCATTTGCAAATGACAGGAAGCCAGAGAGACTTTGAGTGGCAGACCTGTGGTGACCCAGAGGCTCCCAGGGCGTGGGCACTGTCATCTAGCATGATGTTCCTGACTTCTTGAGTAAGGGTATCTGAATGACTAAAAACTGGTGATTGTAGCCCCTAACTTGGAAGCTTTTTTCTATTTCTTAAATATATTACATTTATTTGTACGTGAACATGCAGTGAGTTTGTCTGTGCAGGAATATGTAGTAAGGCTGGAGGCCTGGAGCTTGGTAGTTTGGCTAGGCTGACCAGCTGTGGGTCCCCTGCCTGTCTCCCAGCCATACCTCCCCTCTCCTCCCCCACTCTTCTGCCCCCACCGCCACTGGGGTTATCGGTGTGTGCTGCCATACCCAGCTTTTCTGTGGATGCTGTGGATGCTGGCTCCTCCTTCTTGCACACCCATCAGCTTACCACTGAGCCATCTCCTTAGCCCATATTTGGCTGTTTAGAGACAAGGACTTACCATATAGCCTAGACAGGCCTTGAACTCTAGATCCTTCTGTCTTACCTCCAGGTGTGGACCAGCAGGCCTGACTCTATTTATTTAATCTTGCGACATTTTCTGTGAGTGTGAGGGATAGAGTGTATATTTGGGCGTACCTGCTGCATCCCACGTGTGGAGGTCAGAGGACAACTTAGGAGTTAGTAATCTCCCTCCACGTGCATCCTGGAAGTCAGGTTATCAGACTTTATGGCGAGCACTGTCTCATTGGTCCCTGTTTGTTTAAAAGTGAGGTGTCTGGCCCTGCTTGGGCACAGGAGGGGATGGAGAGGGAACACACGATCTTTGGCAGGGGTAGAGATTAACTGGTCTTCAGCTGTTTGCTAATTAACTCCCTGCTTTCCTGAAACTAGATCAGAAGAGG
Organism: Myodes glareolus; assembly: GCF_982192425.1. Classification (NCBI taxonomy): domain Eukaryota; kingdom Metazoa; phylum Chordata; class Mammalia; order Rodentia; family Cricetidae; genus Myodes; species Myodes glareolus. The sequence goes on from NC_142034.1 coordinate 35,699,400, forward strand.
AAACCCGGAGTCAGCAGGGCTTGGGAGCCTTAATGAACTGTGGTCCAACTAGGTCAGGGAATGTGACCTTTGGAGTGTTCCCTGCCACCCCCCAGACATGTATGCCCCAGCTCACTGGAGCAGAGTTCCCCACCTGTGAAGCACAGACCTGCCTATTCATTCCCTTCCTCCCCCCACTCTGGCCCCGCTGGTGCTGGTGTTGAGTTGCTCTGCCGCCCAGTCTCCTGTTTCACATCCTTAGGCTGAGCTCTTGCAACCAAATGCTGTGTCAGCTTCCCTTTCCCACGTGTCTCTCACTGATAGATAAGGCTGCTGGGGAGAAGGGGAGGGTGCAGAGACGGCCAACTCCCCCACCCCCCATAGGCCCCTTTGCCCTGAAGCTGGCAGATGGAGTCCCTTGGCTGGGACCGAGGCTTTACCCTTGGATGGGAACAGGAGGGAACTCTGAGGTTTGAGCCTCCAACAGAAGGGCTTCCTGAACCACCAGGCCCTTTTCGCATGATCCCCCTGGTCCTGCCAGGTTCCCCGTCCAGTCCCCTGGGCTGCACTGAAATGAGACAGGACTGTGGTGGAAACAGATGGAGAGGAAGCCAGTGGACAGAGGTTCCTGCTTCTGGATGTCTGGTTTGGGGACTGAGATGGAACATCTCCCCTTTCTCTCCTCTTTCCCTATACTGAGTAATGAATGAGGTTTCTGCCTAGCTGCACTGGTTTCAGGTTACCCGATGAGACAAATGAGAAGAAACAAAGATGGCAGCAGTGAGGAAACCTACAATGTCACTCCACAGGCCTACCTTGTGGAAAACGCACGGAAGCCTAGCCGGAGTCCCTCCCAGACTCAGTCCTCGGAACCCGGTTCTAGAGATCACCAAGTTACCTAATAGAATTCATGACCCAACCAGTCTTAAGATACTTTCCCATGGCTATCAGAGATGACCTGTGGGCCCAGTCCAGAATGACTGGGCCTCCACGTCTGCACTGGTCTTGAGGATCCAGTGTTCAGATGTGTATAGAAAGGTGGCAATTAGATGTTTGTCTCGGAATAACCCCAGCCTCTGCATCCTCCCAGGAGTCCTAGCCCAGGGAAGAGGATTAAAAATAGATCTGAGTAGTACTTCCTGCCTGGCAGATGGCTGACAGCAAATGCTAGGACTTGTGGCTGACCTTTCTTCTGAAATCTGCTCCATGTTTCCATGATGCTAATTGAGTCCCTTGCTAGACCTAATCAGAGACTTGGTAACGGACTGCAAACACCAGGGCTTGCTGTCCTGGCTGTTCTCATGGAGCAACATGAAAGCCCTACAGCCTGGAACTCCCACTTCTTGTCCCACTGGCTACTTCTTGTTTAAAAACTAACAAGCTCTGCTTTGGGATTCCCTGCCCGTCTGGTAGACACGGCACACCTTCTCCACCCCATCAGGGATGTTGAGGACTAAGGGATAAAAATGCCCGATGTTTGGAAGAATAGACAATAGACAAGGCTCACCGAAGAGTGTGGATGGCTGAAAGGGGTCAGGGACTCTCTTTGGGGTCTAAGAGTGGTCTAGACCCCATCTTCTACCTCCTTTCCTCACCCGTGGAATGCAAATAATACTACCTACATAGTCCCAGGGTTCTCGTGAGAATTATGAGTGCCTAGGGGCCTTCAAGATGGCGCAGAAGCTAAAGGTGTCTGCTGCAAGCCCAATGACCTTAGTTTAGACCCTGCAACTTACAGTGGACGGAGAGCCCTGCTTCCTGGAAACTGTCCTCTGACCTCCATGTATGCACATTCACAAAATAAACGAATACATCTAAAAAATTGCTTAAGACCACCCCCCAAGGGTATAAAATTGTGGAAAATATAAGGGGTGGGGTCTTTATTTTGCCCACAAATAGATCATATAGACTCAGGTGGCTGAGGTGAGATCAATTAGTTCAGGGTTACCTAGGCTATATCTATCTATCTATCTATCTATCTATCTATCTATCTATCTCCATAACAAGATCCTCTCTTGTATTTGAACATCTGTTTGGACCACTTGTTTGATTTTTGTTTTTGTTTTTTTTTTTTTTTTTTCGTTTGGGGACAGGGTTTCTCTGTGTAGCCCTGATTGTCCTGGAACTCACTCTGTAGACCAGGCTGGTGCTGGGATTGCCCACTGTTGGTTTCTATAATGTGCAATAGGGAAGGTTGCTGGGCTGCTGACTTTCCTGGCTTCTTAGATTTAATTCCTTTTTGCTCTCTGAGGAACACCCTCTCCTGTGAACAGCCCCAGACTGTCGCTCCCATCCTCTCTAGGCCCCAGCCATCTTTAAACTTTTAACTATGTTAACATGTTTTGTGTTTTAGTCCTGTCTCCTGCTTGGCCAGATTGTAATAAGCACCTTCAGTATACAGGCAGCTAGTTGAAATCCTCCATGGTATCCAGCAGGTCCTGCAGATTTAAATAAAGAGCACTGGTATGATCATGTGACCACATCGCACGGTTCTGAGCCCCTCCCTTGCTCCCTGGCCATTTATACATCCTCAGTTTACTTTCATAGACTGCCCTAGATTGGCACCTTTCCCTTTGACTAGGCAATGTTTTCCCAGAGCCTGATAATTCACAGTGAGCCCAATACTTTCATGTTGGCCCAGGAAGAAAGATGAACACCAGATTATCTGGCAGGAATTTTAGTTTCTCCATCTGAGTGCTGAGAGCCCTAAGCCAAGGATCATCAGATAGGTCAGCCAGTGAACGGCAAAGAGGACGTGTACCACACTGGCTGAGTCAGAAACGTTCAGTGTGCCAGGTGGCTGTTCTCTAGAGACTATGGCCTCGGGAATCTGCTCTGTAAGAGACCTTTCTCAGCTCCTGCATTTCACAGCTGAGCCCTGGGGACACTCTCCTCGGGAAAGGCAGGTTATGGGGTTTTTCCTAGCTTAGGAGCCAACAGGCTGGTTATTCCAATCTGGTTATGTTCTATTTCTGGTGAGCCAGAAATGCCAGGGGTTCATTGTGTGTGCCGCTTGGCCCCTTCGCAGCGCCTTCCGCGCTCTGCCTGATTTCTGTGGCTTCCACCATGTCCTCTTCCCCTTTCCTGAAACAGGGTCTCAGAGCTCTGGCTGTCATTGCTGACTATGTAGACAACATCTGGAGCTCAGAGCTCTGCCTGCCTCTGCTCCCCGAGGGCCCCACTACACCTGCTTCTTGAGCTTGGGTTTTTTCTGGAGTCCATGCTGGCCCGGAGTTCACTGCACTGCCTAGCCAGTCTCAATCTGTGGCATTTCTCCTGCTTCAGCTCCCCCTCTCAGATGCTGATCATGACCTTTTAAGTAATATATCTGACTTCATACGTGCATCTGCTGAACTGGAGATGGGAACATGCTAATACGGTAGAAGCTGGACAGCTGCCACCGCAGGAAGGAACACATTCATCAGCTTCTTTTAGTTCATATGACCAACCTGAAGCGCAATTAATTGTTGTAAGACCTTGTACATGGATTAACATTTCCGGGAGGAGTTGGTATTTGACAGTTAGGGCATGGGCAGGGAGATGTGAAGCCAAGTTAGGTAGAGAAAACACAAAGGATAGTTGAAGGAAAGAAGACACTGTCATTCTGCTGTACGGAGGAGGAACGTGGGACCAGAGACACGAAGCTCGTGACAAAGTGCTAGAACCAGGAATTAAAAGCCTGGCTTACCCAAGCACAGTCATGTGTCAGCAGAGTCTTTTCTGAGAAATTTGTCCCCAGAGTTCAGCCTTGTACAGACATCACAGAGCACTTTCACAAGCAAACCTAGACGATTGTTAGGTCTCCATGCCTTCCACTCCTAGGGAACTGTTAGTCTCTCTCTGTCTCTCATTATATAGCCATGGGTGGCCTGCAAGTAACCATCGACCAGGCTACCCTAGAACTGCTTCTGCCTTCCAGGTGATGGAATTAAAGCTATGTGCCAGCCGACTTAGCTCTACTTTATCTACTACACCAAACATCTGAGTGTTTAGTTCATAGATGCTTGATGCAGACCCGAAGAACTTGAGATAGGCAACCCTAAGGTGAAAGGCTCACTCAGCTCATTTAAGAAGTTTGGCCGTGAAGGGCTAATTGGCTGAAGAAGGTAGTGAGTTTGCTCTAAAAAGCATTGGGAGATTTGGTTGCGATAAGAGCAAGAGCCATGTGGGTCTGTGAAATAAACAAGAGGAAGTCCTCTGTGTTTGGAGGGCTTCCAGGACGCTCAGAGCGCAGCCCACTATGGGGGCTTTCAAGGGACTGTGGTTACTGGCGCATTTGCTGTACAGGGCCCAAGCAGCCTTCTAATCCTTCTTTGCCAATGAAAGGATTTTTAAGGAGCTAAAAAGCTAAAAGCCAACTTCTTAGCTTTGAATTATTTATTTCAAGTGCTGTGAAATAATCTTTCAGTAGTGAGCTGGAAAGCTGATTTTAGCCCGGGGTGCAGAGCATCCCCTGGGTGGTCCCCAGCCTCACACACCATAGGTCCATAAATCAAGTTGTTGGTGTTTGTTTGTTTTCATTTGCTCAAGAGCGACCAAACTCTGAAGCAGTTCACGGTAACACAACTCATAGGGGAGCTGACTGGTAAGCCAGAAATCGAATTCATTAATTTTCAGCGCTTAATCCCGAAAGCTTGAACCGTGTGTTATCTTCCTTGAAGGTAAACCCACTTGAGCGAGCGTTAAATTTAGACTATTAAGTAAACATGGCATCAGAGCAGAGGCATTTGAATGGCCTATGAGATTTCATCAGTTCTGACAGATTGACCCATCTCTTTTTCATTAAAGAGACTGTAAAGTTCTACGCCTGCAGTTAAGGACGGTTAGTGCTACTGCCACAGTTCGCGAGTCTCCGGGCAAGGGACTGGAGACTGAAACACGCAGAGACGAGGACATGGGTCATCCTTGATACGGAATGCCAAGTTCATTGTGCTCAGGGGCCGCTTATATAGGGCTCTGGCCACTGGGATCTTTCGGCTGCAGACCCACCAGCCTGCCATCAAGGTCTCAAGCAGCTGCAGGCATAGGAAAAACAAGCCGCTCGCAGGGAATTCAGGGTCCAGGGGTCCACAGCCCCCAATAGCTCCCAACAGAGACAGCTTTTCCCAGTGAACGCCTGCTAGGGAAATCTTGGGGTGGGAAGTCAGAAGCCTTAGGCTTGACTTAACGAGTTGAGTGAACCAAAGTGACTTTGGGTGTTCCTTGTTCTGTTTTGGAGGTGAAATCTGTAATGTCCTACATCCTGGTGCCCAACATACATTTGAAACTAATTCCCTTCTTTTTAGAAAGCCACTTATACCATACCCTTGTTACCCCATCTTTGTGCTCCCCCAGATTTTAGTGCCAATTGCCTGAGTCTCTCATGTTGTTGTTTGACTCTAGGCATATTCCTTAAACACTGTGCTTTCTACATCCTTACAGTGGGGGCGATTTAGCCTTCCTCACTGTATTGCTTAGAGGACTGACTGTTTGGATCACAGTTTGGATCATGCCTGGTCCATGGTAAGTACAGGGCAGTGTGAGCCAGGACTTATTTCCAACCTTTTTTTTTTTAAGCTACATTTTAACTTACCTTGTGTGGTTCTCTCCTTCAGGTGTTGGTCCTAGGGAATGAACTCAGGGTTATCAGACTTAGCAAGTGTCTTCACCCGGTGAACCACCTTGCCACCCATTCAGTCCTTTACATGAACCACTTTAATCTCATGTTACTGACTCTGTCCAATTTCTCTGAGTGATTGTTAGAAATATTTAGAAAGCAGTTCCTTCTGTATCGCGTGTAGCTTACCTTGGAAGGCACTGGGCTCTTACAGCAATAGGAGTCTGTAGGTTTTAACTGCTGACTCACGCCTGCCTTAGGATCATGAGGACATTTCATTTGCGTATGCCTCATTGACGCTGGAAATAGGAGTCTTATATTTTGATTAGTATATTTAAAATATACTGATATTTATGCTTTTATCATAGTAATAGCATTTTTCTTTAAATGGTAGCAACCCTGAATTGTTTTCAAAGGCCAAAGGATTTGAGAGGAATTTGAGCTCCAATATGAATACTCTTTGTTAAAAGTTTTTAGTTTTATAGTTCAATGGCATCAAAATTAAAGCAAATTTGATTTGAATTTGATGTTCAGTAGCCGGCTGCCATTACATCATTCCTCCACCCCCAGGGGCCGGTTCAGAAAATGGCATCTTCCTGAGCAGGCCTTGTGAGGATGACTTGCCAGCCTTTGTCCTGGGGGACAGGGTGTGTGAGTTTGAGCACCCTCTACTCTGTCCGAAGAAGAATGAGCATTTGCCAGACCTTACTTCTCCAAGGGGAGAAAGGAGGGAGGGAGGGTACTGCTAGCTGGCAACACTGTCTTCTCACTGCCTGGTTGTTTACGTTGGCCTCTACACTGGAACCCACTGCCACACGCTCAGAATCTTACCCTGCCTTTAGTGCAACAGAGAACAACCACAGCCGCCAACTCCCTGGGACAGCGGGGGGGGGGGGGGGGGGGGCGGGGGGACGAACCTGTAGGGTCTGGACTCTGATCTCCATATACACACACGAACAACACCCCTCTTACTAGTATATATTGTGGAGTAGGTAGTTTTCTAGATCCTACTTATGGATGTCAGAGACTCAGAAAAGCCTTGCTCGGGGACATGCCACTAGGGAGAGCTGGTCCAGTGCTTCCCAAGCACCGAAGCTGCCTGCGTCCTCTTTGCCAGACACCAGGCAGACATGACTGGGTGAGCTGGGCACCCCCTGCCCTTAGGCCCAACCTTGAAATTGCAGGGCACTTGGGTCAACAGGAATGGGAAGTGAAAGGTCTCACCGAGGTGGAGATCCCCAACTATGCAATAAATCAGGCACTCGGGACTCTGACCACCTTTTGCACATACAGTGATCATGAATTATCCCGTGCACAGCAGCTGTTTCTTCCTTTTGAACAAGGCCCTTCTGCTGGGCAGTGGTGGCGCACGCCTTTGATCCCAGCACTTGGGAGGCAGAGGCAGGTGGATCTCTGTGAGTCTGAGACCAGCCTGGTCTACAAAAGTTAGTTCCAGGACAGGCTCCAAAGCTACAGAGAAGCCCTGTCTCCAAACCAAAAAAAAGTGTCCCTTCTCTGCCCCTCCTTGTGTGTGCTTAAGGAACATGAGGGTCAGTGAGACCCATAGGCCACAGGCACAGAGGTAGGACCTCAAGGAAGCCATCCTGTTGAAGTCCCTCTTTCCTTTTGTTTGTTTGACACAGGGTGTCCCGTGTGTAACTCTGAGTCACATGGTACTTATCACGTAGAGCTGTAGCTAGTTCTTCCAGGTGCTAGGATTATAGGTATGTCACACCACTAAGGTTGCTAGATCCCTATGTGAAGTTTTTTTGGTAAATCATAAAGATACACGAATGGCTTTGTTTTATCCCTGTCTTCCTGGTGACCTATGTCCCATTGTGGAAACCACAGCCAGGAAATACCTTCATAATTAACCATCTCCCTATTTCCATGTGAGTCCATTTCCTCAGTTTTTATCATCGAGACGATGGAAGAAATCCCCTGTAGTAGTCTTTTCCTCTTAAGTAAACAGTCAGCTTCTATCAACTACACGTGTGTTTAATTCTGGAAGTTTCTAGCATTGTTCATTACTACCACTCTTCTCACTTATCTGTATGCTTCTTCAAGGGTGATGTCCAGGAGGATCTAGCATTGTTTCGCTTGGGTTTCAGCCCTTTGCAATGGCTGTGTTTTATTGTGACCTCACGGACACTAACGATAGACAGAGAAAAGGACGAGAATGAATAATAGGAAAATGGCTGACCTGACCCTTTCTCATAACATGCCACATCTGTTTCCTGCTGGGTACGGGGAGGCGCCAGCCACAGTTTCAAGGGAAAAGGTCTTACTGGTCCCTGATCCTGCTTTGTACCTATACCTACATACTTGGCTCCCATCCTGATGAAGCATTTGAAAGCGTTTCAAAGGTCAGTTTTAACCACCTCATAAGTATAGTTAGTGCCTCATGCAGCTCTGTAGAGGTGGAGAGGAGACTGGCTGCCAGGGGCTGGGGCAAGAGAGAGAAAGGATGCTGAGATTTCTTTCTGGAGCCTGAGAATGTTCTGGAATTAAACATGATAATGATTGTACAACCCTAAGACTATACCAAGATCCACTTAATTTTATATTTAAAGACACATTTCCATCATCCTTTTTATGTCTCAACAGTATTTTTGAGTCAGAATCTTATATTCTAGCCCAGGCTGATCTGGAACTCACTAGCCTCATTCTCATTGCCTCTCTCTCTTTTCTGTTTTTTTCAGACAGGTTTTCACTATTTGGCTCCGGCTGTCCTGGAACTAGCTCTTTTAGATCAGGCTAGCCTTGAACCTGCAGAGCTCTGTCTGCCTCTGCCTCCCCAGTGCTGGGATTAAAGGTGTGCACCACCACTGCCCGGCTCTTTTCCCTTTTCATGATGACACTTGAGGGGAAGCCGTACCTTTCATCTTGGTAAGAGAGGGGCTGGAGAGCAGCTGTTAAAAGCACTTGGTGCCCTTGGAGTGGACCTGGATTTGGTTTCCAGCCTCCTCCACATGGAGGCTTACAGCTATCCGTAACTCTAGCCATTTTCAGGGGATCTCATGCCCTCTTCTGACCTCTCTGAACACCAGGCACACATGTGATGCATATGTTTACACACGTACATATACTCAGACACAAACTATTTTTTTTAAGACAAGTCCTCAGGAGAAGAGCCTTGAAGAGTTAAAAAGTCAACTTCTCTTCCCTGAGTTCCTGTGAAGCCTTGATTGGAAGCAGAGCGTTTTACTCTGGGCGGCATCTGCCATGTGAGGCTTGCTGGTTTTCTTGTATGGTGGTTTGGTCTGGATTTTGAGACAGGGTTTCTCTGCAGCAGCTCTGGTTGCTCCAAAACTCTTTGTAGAGTAGGCTGGCCTTGAACTCAGAGATCCACCTGCCTCTGCCTGGGATTAAATGTGTGCGCCCGGCAGCTTCCCTCTCTTAACTGCCCTTTGAAATAGGCATGATTTTCATTTATAGATGAAAATGAGAGCCGAGAGAGGTGCGAATGAGAGCAGGTGAGGGAGTGTCATGGTCAGGACTGGAACCCAGGACTTCTGGAGTGACGAGCTCCTCCTACCTTACACAGAGGAGCAAGTGCTCAGTCTATTGCAAGAGGCTGCGCCTGCTCCCCACATCGCTGCCTTCTGCTACCCCCACCCCTAATGCTCCAGTGTTCACTCTTTTTGAGGCAGGGTCTTGCATGTGACCCAGGCTGGCCTCCCTGCATTCCTCCCGCCTCTGCCTCCCAAGAGTTTGGGTGGCAGGCATGTGCCACCACACCCAGCTTCAGCAGTTCCCTCCTTGAAAAAGGAGTTCCTGCCTTCCAGACTTCCAACAGGGCCAGAATTGAGCGGTTTTGGCCCTTTCTGTGTCTTTTAGCTGCCTGAAAGGGCTGGGCCCACCACTGGTAGTGTACTTTGAAGGACAGAAGAAAAGTTTTGTATGCCTTAAACAAAACGCAACAGAACAAAGCCTTTGGTGCCGGCCTGCACCCCAGCCTTGGTTGACACACAGCATGGAAAAGAACTGCTTTGTTGCCTGGCAGTAATGACAGCAAACAAATGTGTCTGACAGTCTGGCATCTCCTGGTCTCGGTTCTATTTGCCTTGTTTTAATTGCTTCCTTAGCTCCCTTTAGCTTCCCCACCTTTGGTACCACCCTCACCCAAGGGAACACCAGGCTGTGCCAGGTTGTGCTGGGCTGGGCTGGGCCAGCCCTATGGAATACAGTGACCCAGCCAGGCTATTCTTGTCTGTGTCTATTTGCAAGAAGCCCGTTGTTCTCCCTGTCTGTTTTTCTCATCATAAATGTTGGGTTGGCAGGGTCCCCAGGGTGGTGGAAGCCACAGTGGAAGAGCGTCCAGACTTCCGCCTCAGAAAATGCAGCTGGCTCAGTGAGTGCCAGGCTGGGGAGACAGTGGCAGATTCTGCTTCTTAGAGCGTACCTGAAGACGTATTCCCACCACAACAGCCCTGCTGGGTCCAGCACCCTTGGCAGGGCCTGGACTTCTGCCAGCATACTCTTACCAAACAGGCCTGGAGGATCTGTCCTGGCATACCTGTGAGCCACCTTTGAGCCCAGGGAGATTGTTTTCTTTGCCTTGCATCCTACCTCACAGCCCCTGCTCTCTAGGAATTTTAATCTGTGTCAGGCTCCAAGTAGTTACTTCTGGGCAATGCCCTGTAGCAGATGGGCGTTCCCAGTGCAGCGCTCTTTTGGCAAAATGCTTGAGCCTAAGTTTACTGTACATATTCATGGGTGCCATGATTGCACTGCTATAAAGTGTATATGGGGGGAACTCTTTCTATGGGGCCTGGAGAGATGGCTCAGCGGTGAAGAGCACTGGCTGCTCGTCAGAGGTCCTGAGTTCAATTCCCAGCACCCTCGTGGCAGTGAGCACACTATCCAATTCTTTCTTCTGGTGTGCAGATAAATCACCCATGTACCTCAGATGCATAAGTGCATAAGTAGAGCCTTTTCTTTCTTTCTTTTTTTTTTTTTGTTTTTTAGTTTTTTTGCTTTTGTTTTTTTCGAGACAGGGTTTCTCTGTGTAACAGCCCTGGCTGTCCAGGAACAAGTTCTGTAGACCAGGCTGGCCTCGAACTCCGAGCTAACCTGCCTCTGCCTCCTGAGTGCTGGGATTAAAGGTGTATGCTACCACCACCCAGCAACATGGATGAGCTAGAGGCTGGAGAGATGGCCCCATGGCTAAGAGCTTTTGCTGCTCTTACAGAGGACCTGGGTTCAGTTCCCAGCACCCACATCAGACGGCTCACAACCGTCTATAACTCTAGCTCCAGGAGGTCCACACTCTCTTTCCTGTCCTCTGGGCATCAATTACATACATTTCATAAATAAAATATACCCTAAGAATTTGTTTTAAATAATTCTGAGTAAAAGAGGCCAAACAAAAAAATCTTACACGATGTATGAGTGACAGAAAGCATTGACTTCCTGCAGAGCCATTATTGAGAAAGGGATGCAGAGGAGAGACTCAAGGAAATCCTGAGGCACGATGTATAGTCCGTGATCTGTCCTTTGTGTCTGTCTCAGTATTGTCACCCTGGCTAACCTGGGACACTCTTAGGTAGACCAGGTTAACCTCAACTAACAGAAATTGAGGCAGGGTGTGGTGCCATGTGTCTTTAACTCTAGAATTCTACAATCCTAGAGAAAATGCACATCTGCCCATAATCAGACTGTTTACAGACAGATGCCAAGTGATGTTCTGAGATCATAGAGTATATCCGCTTTTGGTAACTGGTTGTTTGAGAAGAAAGGGAGGTGAGATGGTGGGGTTAACACCAATGAGTTTCATATAAAAATGTAATGTGTGGTGCATGCTTTTAGTCCCAGGCAGAGGTCGGCCATCCTCGTATATATAGTGAGTTCCAGGGCAGCCAGGGACTGGCCTCACTATGTGTATGAGGGTTGTGGTGTGTGTGTGTGTGTGTGTGTGTGTGTGTGTGTGTGTGAGAGAGAGAGAGAGAGAGAGAGAGAGAGAGAGAGAGAGAGAGAGAGAGATATCCTGGCTCAAAAAAAAACAAAACTGGGTTTCTGAAATGCTACTTATAAATCAATGCCACCAGGCTGGTGATTATCCTTCATCTTGGTTGTGGTGATCGCTTCACAGGCATATAAATATCAGAACACATGAATTCATGCACCCCAATAGTATTAGAGGCAGTTCACTGGAATAGTATTTAATATCTGCTGACTGAACTGGATGTAATGGCTCATACCCATGATCCTATCAGCTCTGGAGGCTGAAGTAGGATTACTGGGAGTTCAAGGCCAGCCTGGCCTACATCGTGAGACTCTTCAAAATAAAATCAGCAATCATGGGAACTGGAGAGGTGGCTCAGTGGTTAAGAGCACTGACTGTTCTTCCTGATTCAGGGTTCAATTCCCAGCATCCGCATGGCAGCTCACAACTGTCTGTAACTCCAGTTCCAGGGAACCTGACACCCATGGCACAACACCAATGCACATAAAATAAAAATAAATAAATCAGCAATCACTATGTGCCAGATTCACACGCTGTTCTGGGGGTTCAGAGAGACTTGAAGATGTGGGTCGTGCCCTCTGAAACTCACAGCATAGTTGAAGCTAAATCCAGATGCAGAGAAGGCAGAAAGCGCGTGAACTAGGAAGCCCGAGCACAGGTGTTGGTGGCGCATCTTCCTGAGCGGGTCAGAGAACCAGTTGGGCTGGACTGTTTGTGTCTAGGCTGTCACCAGGACCTCCGGGTTCAGTATTTGAGGCCACAATACCCAGAGCAGCGTCGCTGTGCCTAGGAGGTCTTTGGCGATGTTTCAGGAGACTTGGTTCGGGTGTGGGCAACAGCTGGGGAGCATCTGCTTGCTCCTTGAGCTGCACCTGGGCAGGAAGGCGTCCAGCTATCCAGCTGTTCCAATGGCCGCTTCACCACAGGAATGCTGCCTTTCTCTATGGCCAAAGACACCAACTTCCAAAGACCCGTACTTTGACAAAATGACTGTCTCAGGCACAGTGAGCTGAACCCTGCTGGCTCTTCTCGTCATCTATCAACTAGGTGCCCCAGATTTCTTCAGAGTTCCTTGTTTCCTTGTCTGTTTTTATACTTTTTTTCCAGGCTGACTAGGAAGTTAAATTCGGATACAATTGTCATACCACATATTAAAAATGCAAGCAGCAATACAGAACATGGCTGGCTCATGTCAGCCAGGCAGCTCAGTGAAACTAGAGATGGGAAACACGGGCAAGGCTTGTGCTAATGAAAGTAGATGCCGGATTGCATGGCAAGCTCTGGCTCCTTTCTGCCCCATCCCTGGTCACTCTACCACTAGACATCCAGAGGGCAGACCCAGCTAGAGGTTGAAATGCTGCGACTTCTGCAGGGTGAGCATCTGAGACCTAGAGACCAAGCCACTTCCACACCAGTACTGGAGCCCTAGACTCCTGCTCAGGTCCCGAATCGCTGGGGCAGGTGGAAATGACCAGCCCCAGGTGCGTGATGAGAACAGTTCTTGTGCCTGACTCTGAGTAAGAAGAGGGCAGACTGTTGCCCCCAGCTTTCTATGCCAAGCTGCTGTGTGAAGCGATGGCTGACACAGATGGCTGACATCAACTCAAACTGGGAATGGTGGTGTGGATTAATCCTCTCAGTGAATTTGCTGTCAGGCAGTGTCAAGAACAGAGGGGTATTTAGTTACCCAGAGTTCTGCTGTTGTTAAATAAAGATCATGTTTCTCAATGTGCCCCATGGTAGCGCTGGTATTCGAGGCTGCACCACCATGCCAACCTGGGTGCTTAACCTGTACCCTGGTCCCTCATCTCACCTGAGCTGGTAAATTAGCCCCCATGCGGGCTGGCTTGATCTGTGTTGAACTGTTTGTTCTGCCTTCACCTTCTCCCCTATTCCCTCTGCCAGCTAGACTCTGCACTCTGCCAATTCCCTTTTGCAGGGAAGGTCAGCCTTGTGATTGGGGTTTTTTCCCAGATGGGCATAGGAGACTTGGATGTCTAACAATTGATTGTTTTCTTGTGTTTCAGTCGTTCCAGGGAAGTCAAGGACGAGCATACCTCTTTAACTCAGTGTGAGTGTCTCTGAATGGAGCATCTGCTTATTGGGTGAAATCCTTGAGGGGCGGGGAAAGTACTCCTCAGTGATTGGGCCATGATCTCTGCCTTCTCAATATTAATAAGACTCCTAGGGCATTGGCTAGTAGTCAGTGTCTGTCAGGTACCTTAGGTGAAATTTTGTTGTCTGCCCTCCAACGATAAAGTACTCACTGCAGTGCCCAGCACTGGGTCTTCCCACAAGGAAAACACTGGGGCTTCTGTCGAATCTTCAGCACGGAGGTCAGCCAGACCTGAGATTCATGATTGGGGGAGAGAGGAGGGGAGACTAGAACCTGTGGAAGGCTTCATCCCTTCTGCTGAGGATGTCTACAAAGCCCATTGTCAACCATGGACACACGAGTCATAGCCTCTGACTGGAATAGGAAGGCAAAGCTCACAGACACTTGTAGCACAGCATGAAACAGGTGTCTTGTGAAGGAGCCGAGCTTGTTTGGTAGTCTAGCCTCTCCCCCCACCCCTCCGCCCTTATGCTAAGACTATAAAACACATGGGCTTGCTTACCAGCTTAGGCATCATCAACTTTTTAGTTTTTTGAGACAGGGTTTCTCTGTAGCTTTGGAACCTGTCCTGGAACTAGGTCTTGTAGACCAGGGTAGCCTTGAACTCACAGAGATCCGCCTGCCTCTGCCCCCAAGTGCTGGGATTAAAGGCATGTGCCACCACTGCTCAGCCCTCTGGAACAGCCTTCTGGAACCTTTTAAGGAGCTGTCTCAAGGCTGTGAACCTTACTGTACAGTTGCCAGATTAGGGGAGAAGAGCTGACTGGGTAGGTGAAGGCAATGCTGCCCAAAAGCCTGACGGCATGAGTCAGATCCCTGAAAATCTGTATTGTAGATGAGAACCCACTCCCGAAGTTGTCCTGGCCTCCACATGCACCTTAGCATACATGTGTCCCCCCAACAAATTAATGTTATACAGTTTTTCCTTTGGTTACAAGATTATAAATCTGTGTCAGAAAAATTTAATCCCTAAGCAAACTGTCATCCAAGGCTGTTTTGGTAAGCTTGCAGAATTTAATCTTGCAGATCTAGTATTTATTCCCTCTGAGATATTTCCACATGGCTACCTTTGAGGAGATGTTTTCATTTCCGCTCTAGACCACTTTCTTCTCAGTGCTGGCTTCCCTGGGAGCAGTCTTGTCTAGTCAGTTTTTGCCAGAAGCTCAGTTTGAATGACGAATGGTTGTTTACCCATGACTAACTGCCCGCTCTCTTTCTGTCTTTGGCGTAGAGTTAATGTGGGCTGTGGGCCTGCAGAAGAGCGGGTGTTGCTAACAGGCCTCCATGCGGTTGCAGACATCTACTGTGAAAACTGCAAAACCACTTTGGGCTGGAAATACGTAAGTACAAAACGGGCCTGGGTGGAAGGGGACTGAAGTGGTAGATAGCAAAGGGCCTCCTTTCTGAGGGCTGTTTTCTTCCACAGGCTTCCCTCAGGCCTTGACAAGTAGCTGACTCCTCTAAGCTCAGTCCTTCACCTGTTCTGGGAACACCATTGTTGGTGCGCATGTATACAATTATAACAGGACTTAGTAGCATCTGACTGGGCACCGTGTGTGGGGATGTGTTATGTAACAACAGCAGTAAGATGTCTCAGCAGAGTGCTTGCCCACAAGCATGAGGACTTGAGTTCTGATCCCCAGCACTCATGGAAAAAAATAAGTTGGGTGCAGTAACATGTTTGTAATCCCAGAGCTCGGTAGTTATAAACAGGAGAGAGAGTACTTGGGTCTTGCTGGCCAGCTAATCTAGCCAATTGGTGAGCTTCAGGTTCAGTGGGAGACTGTCTCAACAAAGCAACTGAGGAAGACACGTGCCATTAACCTGTGGCTAACACTCACAGCCAGGCATAAAGGAAAAAAATTATAGGCAAATGCTTCCACAGCCTCCCTCTGAGCATTGGAATGAGGTTCAAACCCGGATCTGTCTCTTAGGTGACTTTATGGCCTCCTTCTCTGCTTTTTAAGTGCTAATGAATACAGTACCCCCTGGGCATGGTAGGTGGTGGCAGAAGGATCTTAGCCAGCCTTGCTGAGGAACTAATGGAAGCTCTAAAAGTATTGACGTTTATTGTGGGGAAATAAGTTATGAGCAATGGGACCGTGGAGGCAGTGGTGTTAGGTCTTGCGAAGGACCAGACTGGCCTGCAACTTGGGTCCTTTCTTCAGCCTGCCACGAGCTAGAATTACAAGCATGGACCACCTTGCGGTCCCAGTCGTGATGCTGATCATCTAGGGACACAATTATTCTGCTTTCCCTCTGTCTTGTGACTACATTCTCCTGCTTCCCCTCTTGCTCCTCACTTCATAGAACAGTTCTCTGGTCAGCAAGATAACTAAAGCCCAGGGGTTCTGAAACACTGACAGGGTTTGGTTTCCTACTGACGGCTGAGACTCAGGCAGAAGAGACAATTGTCCACTTCCCTATGCCTCAGATTCCCTGAGTTTCGGCTCCAGGGACCAATGTTCTCAGTCCTTTATCCTTCACCTGGGCAAGATGGCTTTCTGTGGGGCTCACTGTGGAGCAGGGATGGGATGGGGTGGGGACAGGCTCTGTACTGGGGTTAATGTAGCTTCCGTCATCACCTTGGAGCACAGCGGGGAAAGAGGCACACACTTGGTTCATCTAATATGGAAACAACAAGAAAAGGAAACAGGACCAGGCTGGCCTCATACTACTTGTTTCTCTTGCCATCCAAGCCGAACAAGTACATTTTATGATTATAACCAAGGCTGGAGAGATGGCTCAGTGGTTAGGTGCTGCTTTTACAGATCCCAGATGATAGCTCACCACTGCTTGTAACTCCAGCAAAATACCAATGCACATACAATAAAAATATCATTTTTAAACCTTCATTTAAAAAAAGATTATAACCGGGCTTCCCTGTGTTCCTAGAAACTAGTGGAAATAATACAGAAACTTTAGATACATCTGTAGGACAGACCTCTAGTAAGCTTCAGAAATCTGGGTTACCTAAGGAGCTCACGAGTGTGAGTGTGTGTGTGTGTGTGTGTGTGTGTGTGTGTGTGTGTGTGTATGCGCGTGTGAGGTTGCGACAGGGAATACTACCTGGCCTGGAACTCACAGAGAACCGACCTGCCTCTGCTGCCCAAGAGCTGGGATTGCAGGCTTTGTTTTTTTAGGTTTTGAGACAGGATTTGTCTATTACATCGTTCTGACTGTCCTAAAACTTGATATATAGGCCAGGCTGGCCTCAAACTCCAAAGATCCACCTGCCTCTGCCTCCCGTGTGCTGGGATCAGAGATGTGCACAGTCTTGCCAATCCTGGTTTTATCTTTTACGATCTTCACATGAAGCCAACTCTAGTCTTCCCTGCCTTCCACGTGAAGGCAACTCCTTGTCCTCAACTCAGCTTCCAAATTGACTTTCAGATTCAACAGCTGCACTTCATCGATTCACGTTAGCCTGTTAGCTGGCTTTTAATCTTCTAGTGATATAGCAGTGCAGAAACATGAACATCTCAGGGCTGGAGAGGTGGCTCAGAGGTTGAGAACACTGGTTGCTCTTCCAGAGGTCCTGAGTTCAATTCCCAGCACCCACATGGTGGTCCACAACTGTCTATAATGAGATCTGGTGTCCTGGTATACAGGCGTACATGCAGGTAGAACACTGTATACAAAACAAATAAATAAAATCTTTAAAAAACAATCATGAACATCTCTGCTTTCCTTAACATTTGCATAACAGTCAATAGAAACTGAACGGGAATGTTGTGTGCTTTGGGAAATATGGATTACTGTGGATAGAAATAAGGGAAGAAGCTGGGAAGGTGGTGGCACAGCAGGCAAAGGCACAACAGGTGAAAGAACTTACCAAGATGGTGGCATTGAAGCAGAGGTTTAAGAGAAGAGCCAAAGAAATACTGAGGCAGCCCAGGTGTTCCCTCCGTCGTGCTGTTAAGTGCAGGAACTCAGAATGCGTGTGTGCTAGCATCTTCAGTAGACCTGACTTTTGCTGTCCTGGTGCCTCTCACCAGCAACATCCCTGCTTCTGTGCCTCAGAAGCCTTCTTCTGTTTGCCTTTGATGACTCAGTGTTCTTTCTCTTCCTCTGTTTTATAGGAACATGCTTTTGAAAGCAGTCAGAAATATAAAGAAGGCAAATACATCATTGAACTAGCACACATGATCAAGGACAATGGCTGGGACTGACCCGACAGCGTCCGTCTGCTCCAGCATCCACACGAATGCCATCCAATTGAACATTCTACCCAACCGTGAGAGAGTGACTGAACACTTGGTTCCATCCATTTAGGGGCCTTGCCATCAGGGGGCATACTCCTACCCTGACGCCATCTTTTTCGGTGACTGGCCTCTGAATCGCTGTCTCTCTGTCTCTTTGCTTTGTATCTGTTTGTGAGTTGATCTTGGCTTCTCTGTTCCAGTGTTGGCTGAAAACAAAATGACAAACAGAACAGATCCTTGGCTGTGTGGGGCCGTGTGGTGGCGTCCACCTTGAACAGGGCCCCCAGCCCATATGAGAGCTGCCCAATGGCCTCTTCAGAGTAGTGGCACCTGGGCACGGGGAAGAGCAAAGATGAACCTGAGAGTCCTGGGGTTGGGGAAGGGGCAGGAGGGTAGAGGTAGAACAAAGCTGTGCTACTCTTGGGGACCTGGCTTGAAATAATTGACTCTTTCTAAAGGACAAAGAGAAAAAATACCTCATGGCTATGTTCTCTCTGACAACAGACTTCTGTCCTAATATCAAATGTTGCCAGGATAGCACATTAACACAAGAAATGGCCCTGATTCTTGCTGACAGGGCAAGACCCTGGCATTCTGGGCCGTGGAATGTCCTTCTAGTGTGGGTGGGGGGTAGGTTAAGCCCAAATGGGTTTTAGTGACTCTGATGCCTCCCGCCCCCACCCCACCTGTGGGCAATCACCTTCTTGGTTTCCTTCACTGTCGCAGGCGAAGGGAGAGATGCAAGATGCAAATATTCCATTTAGCCAGCAGCACCCTGAAATCCATAGTGGAGGAAAGCCAGGGAGCACGGGTCGCAGCCTGGGAACTCCTGATAACAAGCAGGAAAAATAAAAATTGGTAACTAGTCAGCAGTTCTATGGGAACAGTGCAATGAGAGAGGTTCTGGGAGGAACAGTTTAGGTTTGAGCCAGTCCGGGCTCAGTACATCTTTCCTCGGTGTGCAGTAGCTTCCATGGGATTAGCAACTCTTTGTGCATAGTGTTTCTGGTTTGCTTTTTTTCTCCAGTTCCATCATAACCTAGGAAGCAAAATAGACCTGAATGTCTTATGTGGGGAGAGTAATCTTTTGACAGTGTGGTCCTGCCGTGGGGAGGACTCATAGGTTCACTATTGCCCCCTCACCCATCACCCCACCCAAGGTTTGCATTAGCGATGGGGGAAAATTCCCTGTAAGTCTCCAGAGACGATAAGGAACTTACTGCTTTGAATCAACACTGAATGTTTTACAGCAGTTCAGCTATTATGTGGCACATGGCTGAAACTCATTTGAATTAATTTCATTTCTTAGGCAGAAAATAATGTTAAAATACACACATAGTAGATAATTCTCAACACATTGTTCTCCAACTAGGCTGGACCTACAGGAAAAGTCACTTCTTAAAAAAAGGCTAATAAAAGAGTTCATGGGAATAAGAATCTGTAAAACTGGCTAACTCAGACTAAAGCAGCCGACCCGGGGCATTTTCCAAATCTCATCTTCAACAGAACTAAATTCCCAGCAGGAGAGCTGTGGTTCCCTGGCTTTGTCCCCTGTGTCCTGATCTGGGAATGAAAGAACTGAGACTTGGCCCTGCCCTGTTCTGCTGGTGGTGACGGCCAGGTGGCAGAGAGCTGGTCAGCTTTGTTTAATAGCAGATGCTCATCTTGTGGGACCCAAGGATTCCTAGAAACAGGATTTCGTTCAAGTCTCCGCATACAGAGCCTTGGAACATTAGCTCCGCCTCCCCCCCCCCCACCACCACCCTGAACTGCAGGACGGACTGAAGCCCCAGAAGGACTAAGTTTTGCTTCCTGAAAACCACTCGGTGGCTCCCAGGCTCAAGTTCTCAGCGACACACATTTTCCCACTTTCACATTCCTAAACTGTCTTGCTGGCTCCAGAGTCACTCGTTGTTGCGTCCACCCCCCAATCCTGCCCGAGGGAAATGGCCTTCATTTAAGGATTTGATTACACACACCCTTTGCTCAGGGAATATCCCAGCTCTACTACAAGTTCTTTTCCTTCTTTTTTTAATGGAGGGTGGGAGTTAAACCTAGGTGGATGGTTTTTCTCTAAAACTAAAATTAGTGAGGCGTAGAACTTGGATATGTGATGCCCTGCATTCTCAGGGGTCAGAGAAGGAGACCAGTGTCCACTGTTTTTCCTAGGTGGGGTCCTTGATCATCTTGGACCAGAGCAAGCTCCAGTAGAAGCCTCGTTCTGGATTTTTCTTGAACTGCTATCTGTTGAGCATCGGGTGGGTGTCTGGCACTATACTTGGTGCCGAAGGGGAGTAGTAGCATGTCGGTTTTTCCATAGCTACTTTGGGGGTGGGACCAAAACCCATTAGGATTCTCTTTGTGGCAGTGACACCAGAAGTGCTTCTTATGCCCTTCGCTCCATCTGTGGCTTGTCTGCCTAACACATAGCAGTACGACCCTCTCCTCTCCATCTGTGGCTTGTCTGCCTAACACTTAGCTAAGCTGAGCAAGGGAGACAAGTGTGCTCCAAGCCTCGGTCAGTTCCTTTTTTTTCCTCACCAAATTATTGACTCAGCATAACCAAAGACCTCATCCATTCACCCCACATAGGTTCAGGGAATTGGAGTTAATTGGGTGACCTTGGGCAGGGGTGGGTGAACAGAGAAGAGAGAAAGGGAAGGGCCTTCTGTACCTCAGCCGCCAGCTGCCTTCGTTTTGAACTGAAGACCAGCTGACCAGCTCTCATTCCATCTCCCCGTGCCACTGAAAGGTAATAGGGCCGTGGCCACCGTGGGGTACATTCACCCCCTCCCCCATATTTCCCTAGGCTGCTAATGGGTGAATCAACATGAGTCAAGGGTAGCCAAGCTTGATGCCCGCAGGCTCTCAGCTGGGCCTGGCTGAGTACCGCCCCAGCACCTAGACAGATCATGTAGATAAAGTGAATCTTTGCTAGTAGATCAATGTGTACTAAAGCGGTGTCCCCTTTATAATAAGGTTTTCAAGTCTCTTGTGAAATATACTTTTGTAAATAATATTTAATTTTTTAAATAATATATTTGGTGCTGTATTCTCAGATCCCTGGGAGCACGTTTGTTTTCAGTTCTATGACTTCCTCTGTGTTTCTTGAAGTACATTTTAAGGGAAAGAGTAATCACCAAGATTTTTTTTTTAAGATTTGTCACTTTAACTTGGATTGAGGCTTTAAAACTTTTTTTTGCATTTTTGTGTTTGCGTTTTCCCCAGTGGAACAGACTGTAGTAAATTACCAGGTTGTGAACTGATACTTTCTTACCCTGTCTTGGCTAGAAAAGAAACAAGTTTCAGTAGTAACAACTTGGAAGTAATTGCTGTAGTTGGGAGAACTTCTGAGAAATTGGAATCGTGTGTGTGTGTGTGTGTGTGTGTGTGTGTGTGTGTGTGTGTGTGTGTGTTTCCTTTTCTACTGAGGACACTATATGAATTACAGTTTACACCTTGGGCACGTAGTTTCCCTGTCTGGTTTCCATGTCTGAGTGGACCAACAGCATGGAGCAGGATTTTCTCCGTGAGGTGGTGTGCGCTCTGCATCTAGAGCCGGCAAAGCAAACCTGTAAGATGAAGTCGAAGTCAGGTCCATGCTTCTGAGACGTGAACAGATCAGTCACACATCCCAGGGCTCTGCTTGTTCTAGAAGCCAGGTCATATTAAATGTTAACTGGTTCAGGCTAAAAGGACATTGATAACACGATAGCTTTCCTTTCCTTTTCTTTCCTTTCCTTTTTCTTTTTTTTTTTTTTAAGGTCAGATTGCTTCAGGTCTAGGCAGAGGCTGGCAAATCAAATTTTGAACATAACTTTTGTATTTTAAAAAAAATCTGCCTCAATGGAAAATAGTTCTGTGAGTGGGAAAGGTTGTTTTTAAAATCGTGTTTGATTTCTAAAATTACTATACAGTAATGAAATGTACCAGAATAAAAGATCAAGCCAAGAAAGACATTATTGTCTCCAAGGTTCGCTCTGCCCGGTGTTTTACAATGTTTTGGTGAAGACGGGAGTCGGTCCGCTTTCCCAGTCTGCAGAGACTTGTATACCACAGGTTTGTCTGTCTGTCTGTTTACAAACTATTGTTGGGTTTCAAATTGTTTTTGCTTCTCGTTTTCGGTTGTCCTTGGTGGCATCTTTTTCCGCAGGGCACTTTGCTCCAATAACAAAGGCGATTGTTTTTTGAGTGATTCGTCTTCACCTCCTTTCGGTATCTGTACATAATGACTCAGTATTAGTGAGAAGTTGCATTGTTTGTCGTTTCCGATCTGTGTTGGTGCTCATTTGAGAAAATAAAGTTTTCAAATATTAACTCTGGGGCCGAACGCATCTGTTTTCATTGACACGTGTATTAGCTTGACATCTGACACTTACACTGCGGGGTCATCTGGGTCATCTGTCTGTCACTGGTCACAGGCCTGTTAGCTGAGTCCATAAAGGGCATTTCTTTAAGGACAACAAGCCTGTTCATGAGCGAATCTCAGGTCTCCTGTTCATCTCCTTTCAGCTGGCTTTAGCTATCAGAAGTGCGGACTAAGCTTTCTCCAGTTATCTATGCCATGATCCACCTTCTGAAAGCTTTTCTGACGGAAGATTGCGTTAAAGGCGTGGGGGTGGGGGTTAACAATGGGAGATGAATTTTCAATCACAATATGTGAAAAAAAAATAATAAAAAATATTTTTTTCCAAACAAGGTCTCTCTGTGTAACAGCCCTTACCTGTCCTGGAACTAGCTCTGTAGACCAGGCTGGCCTCGAACTCACAGAGATCTGCCTGCCTCTGCCTCCTGAGACTGAGATTAGGCGTGTGCCACCATTGTCTGGCCTAATCAAATCTTGTTCAGGTATTAAATTGAGATTACAAACCCGAGAATTCTGTCTCTGTGATAAGTCAGCTGTGTATGTTTTCCAAGCACACAATCTTGAATAACCAGTCACTTGTAAGTTCCTACGTGTACGTATGTGTAAGGCCCTACGTGTACTTATATGTGTAAGGCCCTACGTGTACTTATGTGCCGGTGCTTATTTTACTCTACATTTAAACCCAAGGCTTCATGCGTGCAAGGCTAGGCAGGGACTCTCCCAGCTAGGTCCCCACCCATGCTCTGTATTTTAAGCTTCTTCGGAGGGATGGGCATGGTGGCACACCCCTTTAGTTCCAACACTCAGGAAGCAGAGGCAGGTGGTTCTGAGTTTGAGGCAACCTGGTTTACAGAGCAAGTTCCAAGACAGCCAGGGCCACACCGAGAAAATATGTGTATGTGTATGTAAAACAAAGCCCCAAGCTTGCTTCCCATAAGTGTCCAGCTATCTTCTCCAGGCCCAGCTGCAGCTGTCTTTTATTTGTCGCCGAGCATCATCTCCTTCCTGTGACCTGTTTTGCTTCAGTCAACTTCCCGTTATCATCTTACTCCTGTTTGCCTTTTGTGGACAGAGAGGAGAAAAAAATACACGCAGTAGACGGCCCGTCCCAGGCCAGTCAGTCATCCTGGGCCCTTCCTTGTTCTAATCTCGCTGCCTACAGTGACCAGGGAGGGGAGAGTACAGCGTGCCTGACCTGTGTGACTCTTGGTGCTTGGCTTGCAGAAGCTGGAGCAGGGTCCTTAAGCTCAGGGCTTCCTCACATCCCCCTAGGAGTTCTCGCCACCTTACAGGAAAGCAGATGCCGATTACAAGGGACGGGTCAGGAAGCAGAACATCTGACTTCGCGACTCTTGGGTTTTCCCCTACACTGTTTCAAGCTGGGGTTTATTCTTTGATTTATTGTACTTTATGTGAATAAATGTGTTGCTAGCATGCATGTATTTATGCCCTTTGGATTCTTGGAACTGGGCTTAGGAATAGGTGTGAGCCACCATTGTGGATCTTGGGAATTGAACCCAGGTCCTCCGCAAGACCAGGTGCTCTGAACCACTGAGCCATCTCTCTAGCCCCTGTTTTATTTTCTGACAGGATCTCACTATGTAAGCTTAAATAGCCTAGAACACAGGCACTGGGGATCAAAGGCCCAGCTCCCCTTCCCCTCCAGCCTTAAATTGTCTGTCTTGTCGAGGCACAATCTAGTCTGCCCCCCTTGTTCTCCACACCATTTTGCTTTCACAATAATTCTTCCATTTAAAGGTGAGGAAACCAAGGCTCTGAGACCCTTAAATGAATCTCCAAGGCAAAGCTAGGATTTTGTGGGCCTGGTGATGCCGTGAACTTGGCACTAGAGAGACTGGGGTGGGAGGATTTCACTGAGACCTGCCTGGTCAACCATGTAAGACACTTTTGAAAATACATACAGTGCCTAAGACCATGCAGTGGTGGCACACACCTACCCCAGCACATGGGAGACAGAGGCAAGTAGTTTGAAACCAGCCTGGTCTACAGAGTGAGTTCCAGGACAGCCCAGGACTTATATAGAGAGAAACTTGTGTCAAACAAAACAAAAAATACAAATCAACTTATGAAAAAAAATCATTTGTAGCACCAGCTGCTATGGCATTTCTGTATAGGACCCTTTTTGACAAGTTAAACATACAACAAGATGTCATGGTATTCTCTCTCCCATTCTCTTCCCCCTTGATCTTTAACAAATTAAAAAAAGAGAGAGAGAGTTCATCGGCCTGAAGAGATGGCTCAGCGGTTAAAAGCACCTGCTGCTCTTCCAGAGGTCTTGAGTTCAATTCCCAGCAACCACATGGTGGCTCACAACCATCCATAATGAGAGCTGGTGCCTCTTTTGGCCATGCAGGAAGAACACTGTATATATTATAAATTAATAATAGATAAATCATTTTTTTAAAAAGGGATTGGTATTATTTATAATTTCCAAGTCTCAGGGTAGGAATACAGCTCAGCAAAGATTATGATCAGCAAGCAGGAGCCCCAGGGTTTGGTCTCAACACTGCACACCATGCTGGAGAATGACAAGTCAAAGTCTTTCTTGGAGACAAGTTGAGTGTGAGGCCTGCCTTGGACACAGGGGAGTCTGTCAACAAAATAAAAAGGGCTGGGAAGTGGTAGTGTTGGCTCTAGGGAGGCAGGGGCAGGTAGATCTCTGAGTTCTCTGCCAGCATGGTCTACAAAGCAAGTTCTAGGACAGCCAGAGCTACACAGAGAAGCCCTCTATTAAAAAACAAACCAAGAGCAAAACAAACTTTTAAAAAGGCCAACTT
This sequence comes from Myodes glareolus, assembly GCF_982192425.1. Classification (NCBI taxonomy): domain Eukaryota; kingdom Metazoa; phylum Chordata; class Mammalia; order Rodentia; family Cricetidae; genus Myodes; species Myodes glareolus. Next base: position 35,724,428 of record NC_142034.1, read on the forward strand.
TTGGCCAGCTGGTCTACCTATACTGGCCAGGACCAGGTTCAGTTGATGAGACCCGTCCTAAAAAATCTGGTGGAGAAGGGGAGAAGGTGGCATTTGCTGTCAAGTCTGAGGACCTGAGAGAAATCCAGGCATTTTTCGTTTTTGTTTTTTGAGGCAGGATTTCTCTGTGTACCTTTGAAGTCTGTCCTGGAACTCACTCTGTAGTCCAGGCTGGCCTTGCATCTAGCATTTTTTTCAGGACTGTTGATTGTTTTGTTTTGGAGGGAGAAAAAAAAACCTGTTGTTTTCCATTAAGAATGATTAAAAAATAATAAAATAACTCAACCTTTGCCCATATGAACGTGACCAAGATATCTCAATACCTGGCATCCACGGGTGCCAGTCGACTTGCGAACAAGGCTAGGGGCTGACTCTGAGCATAACAGCCATGGCCGTCAAAGCAGCTGTGACTGCTTACAGGTGCCCTCGTGATTGGGCCCATTGGATGCTCTCCCAGAAGGCAATGAGGAAGGTCATGTGACCCTCACCTGCAATCCCAGCCATGCCTTCCTGTAGATCCCCTCCAGCTGTCTGTAGTACTGGCTGGTCTCGGGCAGGAAGGTGGAGCAAATGTATGACATCATCTATGCAGTGACTGGTGGAGACTCTTCAATGCTGTGCTTATTTGTGGGTCCCACAGGGCTGTCAGTACTATAGGTTCGTGCTTCTCTGTAAGAAAGTCCAGCAAAGGTATTGGTTCCCAAAATTGCATCTTGGCGTAATAATCTACTTTGGTCTATCTTGGGAACTCTATAGGGGGTGGGGGGGTAGATATTTGCTCTGCCCTGCAAAAGATCACTAAGCAGCAGGCTTGGTGCTGCACCCCTTAATCCCAGCAGGAGAAGGCAGAGGCAAGAGGCTGAACATTGAGGAGCAGCATGGGCTAGATACTGAGATTTTTTTTTCTTGAGACTATTTTTTTTAATTAAATGTCATATGTCACATGAAGAGATTTCTAATTTCCAAGTGATATGAGAATCATTTTAATAGAACAGCCAGAATATTCTGAAGGCTCTTAGCAAATTATTGGAAACCCATGACAGAACAGTTAAGTGTTTTGAGGGGGGATTAAAATAGTGTGAATGATTTATCTCAAGTTCATGAACTCAGGGTCAAACTGGATCTAGTGGTGGCTGCTTGTAATCTCAACGCCTGGAAAGTAGAGGCAAGATCAGAGCAAAGGCCGTCCTGGGCTACACAGCAGCTTTATGGCCAGCCTAAGCGACATTAAAAGGAAAACAAACACAAAGCATACACACAATCATCAGAGTCAATAAGAACTCTGGCTCCTGAGTTCCGAGGAGCTGTACATCCCTATGTCATGTACAGCCTGACGTCCTCTGATGCATGCACAGACATTCATCTCTGAGAAGTTACTGCATACATTAAGCAGATTTCTCTCTGGGTCTCAGAGATGCCAGCAGCAACTCAAGTTAGTAAGTCAAATACACCCGGTGCTTGGGAGGCAGAGGCCGACTAATCTCTTGAGTTCGAGGCCAGCCTGGTCTACAGAGTAAGTTCCAGCATAGCCAGGGCTGCTACATAGAGAAACCCTGTCTCAAAAAACAAAACAAAACAAAACAAGCAAAAAAAAAAAAAAAAGTCAAATACAGTAACACCAGGTAGTATCTGGCACACATAGACTTTGGTGCATGTCTCCACATGGTATGGTTACTACTCAGTCCGATAGACACTGCTGGTAGGTAGGTACAGCATTCGGTCCTCTAACCTAAGGGCTACAAGGAGGGAACGCCCACAGGTTACGTAATTCAGGGTTCTGGGCTTTCGAACGTATTAGTATGAGACTCACACCCTACACAGGCAGTCAAGCGTTTTGATTTTTGAAGGGAGTATGTACAAAAGAAGGCAGGCTGGGGGCATGACTCATCTGTAGAACACAAGGCCCTGAGTTCTACTCCAATCACCGTTAGAACAAACTACATTAGAGAAGATGGAGGAGAGAGGGGATCAGAAAGGCCAGCCTTGATTCTGATGGGCACTACATTTATGGTCTTTAGTAAACCGACATTGGCTCATTATACTCCTGTCAGAATCCTGTCCGTCAGTCATATTTCTCCAGCCTCTTCTGGTTCCCCCACTGGGCCAGAGGGAAGCCATATAAACACAGCAGCCATGCTAAAGAATCAGAAAGGCTTTGTTTATGGCCTTAATTAAGGAATTTCTTGGGGGGAAATTTTGGTTTCTTATTAGCAGAAGCAAAACTATTTCTACAGAAAGTTCTAGTTGTTTATCTCTCCCCATCCACACCCCCGCCTGTTTGAACCTTAATAGAGTTTAAAACATACATTTGCAGATGTGGAATAGCTGTCCTTCATTTGGCTGGTGTGTTCCGTTGTAGCGCCTGCACTATGGGATGGTATGCAAGCCGGGAACTAAGTTGGAGACTTAAAAACACATGCACACATAGACAGACAGAGACACAGGGACATGGGTCATCCTTGATCCAAGAATGCCAAGAAGGCCCCCATTATTGTGCTCAGGGGCAGCTTATATAGGGCTCTGGCCACGCCCCAGCTCTCAGGATCTTTCAGCTGCAGATCCACCAGCCTGCTGTCAGGGTCTCATGCTCGGAACAGAGGAAAACAAGTTGTTTACAAGAAACTCGGGGTCTGGTGGTTCGCAGTCTCCAAAATTCTCTACCAACCCAGCCCCCTACAGACACTGACACTGTAGTCTGGATTGTGCTGCTGCTGGTGGTACACCTCTGTGTCAAACGTGATGTATGTGTGACCCAAACTTCTGCTAATGGAAGAACACACCTGTTTAACCTTGTCCAGGGCCCAATCCTTTACTGCCCCCGCAGCTGGGAGGAGGTCTCCCAGCACCCACATCTCCTGGAGGCTCTCAGGCTTGACGTCGTTACCATGGCAACAAGACATAGCCAATGTTCCAATTTCATTTTGTTTTAGATCTCAATGATATTATAAAAGAAATTGTTTACCAAGGAGAATGTCAGCCATCTGAGAGTGAAAACTGCAGGGGGAGAGGAACCATTGACCTTCTGGATGGACCTGAGGGAGTTTCTGTTTAACAAAAGGATTAGACAGTCATCCTGGAAAGAGCTGCCTTCCAGGTGACTGGTGCAGGCCCACTCTGTCCAGAGCTTTGGACACTTCCTCTTGCACTGGTAACATCATGTTTAGCTTGAGGGAGGCTTGCCTTAAAGGGTGGGGTACTATAACATGTGTAATATGAAGGGTACTGTAACATGAAGTTATCCACGTTGGGTGCCATTCTGTAACATGAAGGGGCCTGTTTGTTGGGGTTTATGTCCTTTTTAGTTTTTTATAGCTGGCAAGCCCCAAAGAAAATCACACAGAGATCTCCATAAGTTATAAAACGGATTGGCCCATTAGCTCAGGCTTCTTGTTAACTCTTGTAGCTTATATTAACCCATTGTTCTTATCTATGCTAGCCACATGGCTCAGTATCTTTCAGGGTACATCAAGACTGAAGAACCTACATGGAGCCGGGTGGTGGTGGCACTTTAATCCCAGCACTTTGGAGGCAGAGGCAGGTGGATCTCTGTGAGTTTGAGGCCAGCCTGGTCTACAAGAGCTAGTTCCAGGACAGGCTCCAAAAGCTACAGAGAAACCCTGTCTCGAAAAACTGAAAAACAAACAAACAAACAAACAAACAAAAAAACAACCCTATGCTGTGTTGAAGCTCTCTCCTGCCCAAGTTTTGGGGATCCTGGGACAAATGCCCGGACTTAAGATTTCCAGCTTCTGTACACTGATGGGTCAGTTACCCCCCAAGGTTCAATTGACTCAAAGAGTTGTGAAGACCACGTCAAGGGAGGCATACTAGTACTTAGGCAGATCTGGGATCCTCAACCTGAAGTCTCACTGCTTAGGCAGTGGTGAGGGCAAATCTGGATGTGTGTTCATTAAAATGGAAAAACAATCCTACAACCACACAAAGAGAGATATGAGTAATATAATGGAGGCTCTCTCTCTCTCTTCCTTTTTGGTATCACTTCCTAAACAAGTTTATCACTTTAATATTTTTTTTTCTATTTTGGTGGTGCTGATGTGACAAAAGTGATTGACAGAAAGTGTGTTGGGATGGACATGTGACATGTGGGAACTGACAGAAAGTGTGTCGGGATGGACATGCGACAGATGTGGGAACTGACAGAAAGTGTGTCGGGATGGACATGAGACAGATGTGGGAACTGACAGAAAGTGTGTCGGGATGGACATGCGACAGATGTGGGAACTGACAGAAAGTGTGTCGGGATGGACATGCGACAGATGTGGGAACTGACAGAAAGTGTGTCGGGATGGACATGCGACAGAAGCCAGAAGCCCATCCTTTCTCTGGCATCACCTAAGGAAGAGAACCTGGTGGGAAACAGAGAGAAATACAGGCCCACCCGAGAGGATGGCACCTACGAAAGACCAAACCCCTGGCTGGATGCTTTGGGCTCCCTCCCACGCCCGCTGGAGTGTTTCACCCTTTCTTAGTGAATTTTCTCTTTTTCTGTCTCATCGGTCTCTGAAAAGGCAAAGCTTTTCCTCCATCTCTCTTCATAGTAGCTACTAGGATTTTTCAAGTAACCCATTCTAGATTTCTCTTTTAAAGTCCATCAAAATTGTCCTTGAACTTCCTTCTGAGTTCATTTCTTAAAAAAAAAAAAACAATCATTGAGACTAAGAACTGGGGTGGAAAGATGGCTTAGCAATTAAGAATACTTTCTGCCCTTGCTGAGAACCCGGGCTCCCTCCAAGCATCGAATTGTCGTGGCAAGTTTATACACATACATACAACTAATTATTCTATAAAATATGTGTTTAATTAAAAACAAAACAAAACAAAACAAAAACTAAGAACCTAAGAACCTCAGTTTTCTCAGTAAGTCTGACAGAACGCGGGTCCTTGTCCACACTAGGCAAGCAGTTCTATGGCAGACACACCCCTCTTCTCCTAACCTGGTTTTTGTTTAGCTTTGAGGACACTGTCATATAGCTGAGGTTGGCCTGTCCCTGTGTTGTCAAGGCTGGGGTTGCAGGTTTGTCACCCCCAGAAACCACAGAAAAAGGGTGAAAGCCCCAGTTTTCTCAGTTCCCTGTGGAAATGTTTCTTTATCAGAAGGCATGCCTTTTTCACTTGCCCAGTGCAGGAGAGGTCTGCGTTGCCACAGCGTTTACCGTCTGGACTAGAAGGCATCTGTTGTAAGCTGAGGCCTTAACTTGGTGACAGAGGCTCTGTCTAAATGCAGGTCCTGGCTTCTGCCTGCCCTCCACCCACTCCCTGCAGAAGTAAAGAGTTGCAGAATGCTCTCCCAGGGTCCTTGCTTTGCAGCCCCTCTTCCACCCAGTCCCTGAAGCTCTTAGCTGGGGTCTCTGGTATCAATCACCCTTATCAAGTAAGTGGTATTTGCCCATCCCCTCTGTAGCTCCTAAGGGGGGAGAGGTATAGACTTTCCCTTCCCCAAGGACTTAGTTCCCAAACCTACCTATGTCAGGCATGCTTTTGCACACTAGCAATTCCAGCATTAGGGAGTGGAGGCAGAATCATAAGCAGTTCAGGGTCATCCTTAGCTACCTAGAATTTGAGGCCAGCCTGGGCTACATGAGATCCTGTTTCAAACAACAAAGAAAGTTCTGTTGAGGCTAGGGAGAGGCTCAGTGGGGAAGAGCTTGCAGCATAAACTTGAGTTTGATTCCTAGCAAACCACATTTAAAAAATGGGGTTTGGGGCACACACATATAATCCCACTGTGGGTGGGGGCAGGGGGAGAGGTGGAGCTAGGTGGTTTCCTAGGTCTCTCTGACTAATCAGATCCACTCAATCATGGAGCCCCAGACCACTGAGAGAACTTGCCTCAAAAATAATTTTAAAAAACAACATAAATAATGCCACCTACAAACAGCAACTTTGAGGAAAGACCTAGGGCTGTCCTGTTCTCCTCGCGCGGCCAACTCCTAACAGCACCGTTTTCTCTTCTTACTGTTTTGCTTTTTCGATAATTCTGTACCACCCTACCCCTGCAGCCTCCGAAATGCTGGAGTCTGAACCCAGGACTTTGAGCATGCTAAACCAAAGCTGTCCTACTGTGCTATATGCACAGCCCCAAATGTAGCTGTCTTTGTTTTGTTTAACAGAGACAGGGTTTCACACTATAGCCCAGGCTAGCATGGAACTCACTATATAGCCCAACCTGACCTTGGATTTAGGGTAACCTTTCTGCTTCAGCCTCCTGAATGTTGAGATTACAGGCATGAACCACCATGCCTGGTTCTATATGTAGCCTTCAACTGACTTTCTTTTGCCTAGGTTGATAGATTTTTTTTTTTGAGCCTGTTCTGGCTGTCCTGGAACTCACTCTGTAGACCAGGCTGATCTTGAACTCACAGCCTGCCACTACCTCCCAAATGCTAGGTTTAAAGGCATGCGCCACTACTGCCTGGTTTAAGTTGTTCCTTTTAATTGCTGAACAGCACTCCATTGTATGGATATACCCGTGTACCCACTATCAATGGACATTTGTGTGATTTCCAGTTTTCATCTGCTATGGAAAAGCTATGTGAACATTTGCAGATTGGTTTTGTGTAAATGTGTGTGTCTGTGTATAAATATAATTTTTTTTTACAAGTTCTCTTTGGTGACTTTCTGGGAGTGCGACTGCAGGATCTTGTACGGGGATTTTAAGTGTGTAAGAAACTACCAAACTTGCGTTTCTAGCAGTTGCATCATTTTGCTCTCAGCAGCATCTTGGAGTTCTTGGTTGAGCATCACTGTCACATTTAGAATTAGCCATCCATTCATTTGTCGGTTTAGTCATTGTCACAGAGGTGCATGGTCCCCGCCTCTGGTTTTTACCAATGTTTTTCTTCCTTGAGATAAATGTATATAAAATCCTATTTGGCAAAATGAAGTACTAATTCAAGAAGAAACTCAAGGGTGAGTTTCTATAGTGATTAAAAAACAGGGAACCTGGCAGTGGTGGCGCACATCTTTAACCCAAGCACTTGGGAGGCAGAGACATGTGGGTCTCTGTGAGTCCAAGGCCAGCCTGGTCTACAGTGCGGGTTCCAGGACAGCCAGGATTGTTATGTAGAGAAATCCTGTCTTGAAAACCAACCCCCACCCTCACCCCAAAAATAGGGCCAGTGAGATGGTTCAGAGGCTTAAAGCCCTAGCTGTACCAGCCCGATGACCTGAATTTGATCCCCAGAACTCACAGTACTGACTCCCAAAACCATATCTGGGATAGTTTGGGGTAAGAGAGGAGGAAGAGAAAAGGAAGAAGCCTGGGGTGGGTGGCTCATGCTTTTAATCCCAGTAGATCTCTGGGAGTTGGAAGCCAGCCTGGTCTACATAAAGAGTTCCAAGACAGTCAGAACCACATCACAGAGACTGTCTCAAAAACAAAAGAGAGAGAGGAAAGGAGGAGAGAAGGTAGGGAGAACTGGAAAAGGAAGACATAGCGAGAGAGCAAGAGCAAGAGAGAGGGGGAGAAAGAGAGGGAGAAAGAGGAAGGGAGGGAGGGAGGGGGAAGGAGTTAAAGATTTCTTCTTGCTGTGTGTAGGACGATGCAGCAAACATATATAACAAAACAGGGCCAGGGGTATAGTTCATTGGTAGAGCATGTGCCTAGCACACTGAAGACCCTATATTCAATACCAGGACCCACCCACACCCATCTGCCCCCCCCCAGTAACAAAATACCCCATGGCCCACTCTGAGATAAGTGTCTGTCTCATTTCCCTCCTTCAGGCCGAAAGCACTTGCTGTTTTCTGAACTGTGTCAGTCATCACTTTCAAACCAAGCACAATAGACAAGGGACACAGGGGCCTAAGGCTGGACATGTCGGAGAATCCAGGTGACCTGCTGGCAGAGCTTGCTTTTGGATTCTGGGCAGCAAATCAAAACACAGAAGCGAGAGTTTCCTCCTCGTTTTAGAATCTATTTGGGTCCATTTCCCCCAGAGCCCCAGGTGACACAGCATGAAGGCACGTACAAACTCTGATGAAATAAAGCACCCACATTTGAGAACCAGAATTCAAGCATTTGATTCCAAAAATAATGGTGGCACAATGGGGTCAAAGGAAAGAAAAGAGCTGGTGGTCACACTCCCTTGGAGCCTGTCTTATTAACTGTCACTCTAGCCCTTAACTATTGCTAACTCACTTTCCTTCCCTCCTTCCTTTCTTTGTCCCTTCGATTTTATTTTCAGACCAAGTCTCACATGACCCAGATTGTCTTAAAGTCAATCTGTGGCTGATGTTGGGAATATGAGCAAGTACCACCATGGCCTGGCCTTTGTGTGTATGGGAGGGGGTGGGTGTCGGTGTAGGACAGAAGTTCGTATGTTGGAACTTCACTACCGTGATGGGGCCATCCTGCCTTTGCTTCCCGGGCACCACAAGATGAGTCTTTCTGGTCCGCCACACCCTTCCCACCACGATGACCCAAAGACAACCGCCTCTGTGGTAATTTTTTGGAGCCACAGAAAAACTGATGCTTCAGCCAGGCGGTGGTGCTCACCTTTAATCCCAGCACTCAGGAGGAAGAGGCAGGCTGACGTGTGAGTTTGAGACCAGCCTGGCCTGAAGAGTGAGTTCCAGAACAGCCAGGGCACAGAGAAACCCTGTTTCAAAAAAATAAAACAAAACAACAATAACAAAAAGCCCTGGTGTGTCTGAATGCCCCAGGTTCTCTAGGGAGGAGACAGACGTGAACAAAGAAGCCTCCCAAAGATCGCATCTCATTAAACAGCACCTTCCCCTCCCAGCTTACTAGGTTTCCTATCCTTCCTTCCTTCCTTCCTTCCTTCCTTCCTTCCTTCCTTCCTTCCTTCCTTCCTCCCTCCCTCCCTCCCTTCCTTCCTTTCTTTTTTTCTTTCTGTCATTCAACCCTCACATCAGACTCATTTGTGAGGCCCCACATTGTACAGCCTGGCAGTTCTTACCCTCTCCAATCAGCTGAGCTTCACCCCAGTCCTTCTGTTTAGGATATTTGTGTTTTTCTTTCTCTCCAGTGCGGAAGAGGCCAGAAGTCCTAAGCACACTAGATAGGCCCCCTCCCACCTTCTGAAGCCTGAACCACGGTAGTCTCCTTAACCAGCCAGTTTCCCCACGTCCTGTCTTGTTCCTTCTGGTACTTTCCCACCAGTCCTGACGTCCTCGAGAACTTGTCAACTCCTCTGTGACTGCATCACAGCCAAACTCTTGGAGGCCCTACATATTCTGAATCAAAGCCTGACAACACCGGACCACATCGTAGGCCTTGAATCTGTGCCTCTAACACACCCACTGCCTGGGGACTTGGCACAGAGGTCTTTAACACAGAGGACGATCTTTCCCAGCTGGACTCAGGTGTCCAGGACTTCAGGAGCCATCGGGTGGCTCCTCCACACCACCTCTTTGTCTTCCATTTGCTCTTTAACCCTAGTCATGTCTTTAACCGGGCTTCATGTTCCTCCTACCGCCTGTCTCTAGAGCCTTCTTCCCTTCCTTTCCTTCTCTCCCCGCTTTCCACTGTCTCTGGATGGGTTACAGGATGACCCCACCGTGCTTTGAACAGGATAGATGGTCCACAGTTTGACTGGAGGACTCGGTGCGGCGCTTTCAGTGAGCTGGTTCCACGAGGGCAGTGTGGCTGACAGCTGCCTCCTATGCTGCAGAGAACCCCATCACCCAGCGTCCACGTTCAGTCTGAGCCGCACCAGCTGGAATTCTGGGAGCCTCATCATTTCTTGGGTCCTGAAGTATTCGCCTTTCCTCTTCTTTTGTTTGTTTGTTTTTTTTGACAGAGTGTATAGCCTGGAGGCCCAGAATGTTATGCAAATCAGGCAGAACTCAAATTCACTGAGATCTGCCCACCTCTACCTCATGAGTGCTAGGACTGAAAGTGAGTGTTACCACGCCAGACCTCAGGCTTTAACAGTATACAGATTTTAAAAGCTATTGTGGCCAAATGGCTCGAGAAATTGATGCTGGGCAAGTATCCTTTTGTTGCTGATTTTATTTTTTAGTTAACTATTATTTAAAGTGATTTTATGGCTGGAGTACAGGAGTCAGAACCTACATGACTCCTAACTGGGGTTGGGGTGGTGGTAGTGGGGGACTACAACGTGACGATACAGAGAGGAGGAGTCTATTGGTTTTTGTTTTGCTTTTCAAGACAGGATTTCTCTGTGTATCCTTGGCCATCCTGGAAATTGCTCTATAGACCAGGCTGGCCTTGAACTCACAGAGATCTGCCTACTTCTGCCTCCCAAGTTCTGGGGTTAAAGGCCTGTGCCACCACCGCCTGCCTTGAGGGAAAGTCTTATGGTGAAGGAGCCAATCTGAATTCAGGTCTCTGCTTAGCATCATTATCCATTCTGTCTCTCAAGATGCTTGTAGAAGGCAGCTGCTTGGTGGAACACCTCAGGAGGTACAGGAACAAGTCCTGTGGACTTTGAAATTCTCAAGATTTTATTGCCAAGTACAAATGTACTTGCACATTACCATGTGACCTCTTCTGGGCCATACCAATCTCTGAGGGAGGCTGTCTGGCTTGTCTTTTTTTTTTTTCTCCCAAGACAGGGTTTCTCTGTAGCCCTTGCTGTCCTGGAACTAGCTCTGTAGATCAGGCTGGCCTCGAACTCACAGAGATCCACCTGCCTCTGTCTCCTGAGTGCTGCGATTAAAAATGTGTGCCCCACCACCTGGCTAGGAGTCTGGCTTTTCTTGGGAAGTTTGTGCACGGTTACATTGTCAGATGTCAACTTCAGCCTCATGGGGTGTGATAGCCATACTGCAGACAAGCTCTTCCCTTGAGGGAGCGTGTAACCCAGGATGACTGTCTGGCAGTAAAATGCTACTGTTATTGAGACAGGGTCTCGGAGCATCTGTGTAGCCCAGGCTGTCCTCAAACTCACTGCCCTCCTGTTGTGGACTATTTAGCTATGTCAGGGTGTGTTACATTTGTTTATGTTGTAGATTATTACTTTAAATATGCAAAGGTGTGCAGCATCTGTTTATGCTGAGTTTGCTTAACGATGTAAACACGTGCCACATTTATTTATGCTGCATTTGTTAAATTATGTAAAAAAGGTGTTGCTGTTTTACTTTGCCTGCCTAAGGCACCTGCTTGGTCTAATAAAAAGCTGAATGGCCAATAGCTAGGCCGTAGAGGGATAGGTGGGACTGGTGGGCAGAGAGAATTAGTAGGAGGCAGAATCTAGGCTTGAGGGAGGAGAGAATGAGAGGGAGGAGGGGAGACACCTGGGCACTGAATAGGGCATACAGAATAAAAGAAAGGTAAAAAGGCCCAAGGTATCCAGGCGGTGGTGGATACCTTTAATCCCAGCACTCGGGAGGCAGAGGCAGGTGGATCTCTGTGAGTTCGAGGCCAGCCTGGTCTACAAGAGCTAGTTCCAGGACAGGCTCCAAAGCTACAGAGAAACCCTGTCTCGGAAAAAAAAAAAAAAGAAAAAGAAAAAGAAAAAGAAAAAGAAAAAAGGCCCAAGGTAAAACATAGACGAAGAGAACAGGTTAAGTTATAAGAGCTAGTGGGACAAGCCTAAGCTAAGGCAGAGCATTCGTAACTAATAAGTCTCCATGTCATGATTTGGGTGCCGTTGGTGATCCAAAAGAAAACTTCTACTACATTCTCCTGCTCTTGTTTCCCAAGGGCTGGGATATAAACATGTGGCACTGGGCCTGACTTCTGCAAAGACCATTTTATACCTTGATAAACGACTAAGACCCCAACCAGTAGTCTGCCTTTTCCAACCCAGCCGTTTTCCCAACCTCTCGGCCTTTTCTACGAGACTCTGCAGAGCTGGTAACGATCCTCCTCATCTTGCATGTAAAAAAACCCAAAGCCCAAAAAGATGCATAATGTGTCCAAGACCAAAAAACTGATGGAAGATGAAGCTCAGAGGTAGGTCTGTTCGGCCCTGATGTTCTGAGCTGGTTTATGGCAGACTGACTATCCCAATCCTTTAGCCATCAGCTGGCTAATGCCAATTTAGGAAAACAACACCCCGAGATAAAGAGTTCTAGAAAAGTGAGTCTAATTAGCTGGCCCAGCAGGAATGGAGAGTTATTTGCTAAAATGCAGAGCTATTTGACTTCTAGAGATTCAAGGGCAGGACTGTGGGGTCCCCAAAGGAAAGGGTTTTGACAAATGCTGAGATGAGACCGTGAAGAGCTTCTCTGGAGTATGCCAGGGAGGGCAGTGTCCTCACAGAGGAAAGGAAATACTGGGGGCCAGAACCAAGAAAGCCGGCAAAGGAGACAAGTGTAGGACAAGAAAGGCCCTGGCACTGAGGACAGCGAGATGCTGGGGGCCGTGGAACAGAAAGGAAGGGAAATACTTCTCAGTAGAGAGATGGAAGAAAGGTTTTTCAGCCTCCTCCCTTCTCCCAGAATTCACTTCTAGGCACCCCTGACCGAGGTACCCTTATGTTCTTCTTGGGGCTTTTGTTTCGGGAAGCCACCACCATAAATGCCAGGCTCAGGGACTTTCAAATGAACAGTGAAAAGAAACATTCATGTGCAATTGTTACTAAAGTCCCTTAGCTCATAAGTGCCACCCTTTGGGCCTTCCCTTTGAGCCGCCACCGTTACTTTCTGTTGCTGTAATTCTCTCACTAGCATCTCCCAAGGTTCTCATTATTTACACCTGATAATTCTCATGCTCCTTGTCTAGGATACAGACTTTTTTTTAAAGTTCATTATCTTGTGTTAAGAACCTGGAGCAGAGCCCTCTAGGAGGTGTTGGTGCACACCTTTAATCCTAACACTCCAGAGACAGGGGCAGCTGAATCTCTGAGTTGAAGGCCGTCCTGGTCTACAGAGCGAGTTTCAGGGCAGCCAGGGTAACACAGAGAAACCCTGTCTTGAGAAAAACCACTTCCCTCCCCCTATCCCCCGGAAAAAGAAGAACCTGGAACAGGTGTTGATTCAGGTCTTTAATCTCAGTACAGAGAGGCAGAGGCAGGTGGATCTGAGTTCGAAGCCTGCCTGATCTACATAGGAGAAGAGCATTCCAAGCCAGCTAGGCCTACGTCAGGAGACCCTGCCACAAAACAAAGCAAAACTATGATTTGTTAGAATAACTGGACAAGTGTTTGAGTGGCTGGTCCTTTCCTAGGGCAGCCTTTGTGGTATGCAAATAAATTCCAATGTGTGTTCCCCCCTCAACAAGTGTTTGTAGGTGGATCCAGACTAGGGAGAACATAAAGGACAGGCATAGAAAAGAAATCTGGACCCTTTTCTCAGGGATGTTGAGTATGCCTACGACAGAGGGGAATTTTGAGCTGCGCTTTTAAGACAGAATCTTACTATACAGCCCTGGCTGGCCTGGAACTTGCTCTGTATTCCATGCTGACCTCTCACTAACAGAGCTCCTCCACCTGCCTCCATCTCCTGAGTGCTCAGTTTAAAGGTGTGGCCCAGCACCCAGCCTGGACTGTGATTATGGAAGGCACCTGAGCCCAGTTAGACCCAGCACTCTCCTCTCCCTCACTTGCCCTAGTCAGTGCCAGGTTAGAGGCTGCACACAGGGGTGGAGGGCAGGTCATGCTGGGGCTTGCCCTGCTTCGTCCTGCCAAGACCTCTGGCTGTCAAGCATAAGCCAGCTTCTGGCAAGCAAGAAACAAGCGAGCCAAGCTGGAGCAAGCTCAGTCTTCCGGTCCCTCCCCCACAGGCGAAGGAGTTTGACGAGAAGAGCCCCCTGGTACTGGATGCAAGAGACCATTATCTAATAGTCAGGTTCTGAGGGCGGATCTCTTCTCTGTAGGCTGAAAGTATCATCGTGATACTTTGTTGCTCCTTTGGCCTTCCGGGCAGAAGTGTTTTTCCGAGGCCTGGTTGACCTGGTTCTTCTAATGAGAACTTTGAAAATAGAGGAACACTACATGGTGGAAACCGTGGAGCCCTTTGCTTTCTGGCTGCGTGCGTGCATGCGTGCGTGCGTACCTGCAAACTCAGATCCTTTCCAAAAATAAGTGGTCTTAAACCCTGGATCTTATCTCTAGCTCTCAGCTTGTCTGGTTTTACTGGGAAGAAACTGGATGGGGGTTAGGCATGAGAAAAAAATTCTTTTTGGTAGAGTTATGGGCACTCAAAGTGCCCCCATCCCATCCAGCCAATCAGAACTGTAAGTAGGTCACTGTATTACCACAGAGGCTGAGAAAGGACGACCTTGGTAGAGACTAACTCCAGTTTGGCACAGAACTGGACATCCAAGGTAGCTGAAGGATCTGCATGCCAGCAGCCACACTTTGTCAGTGGTGCCCAGGAATACCTGGGGGTAAGATGACAGGCTGAATGCCAGCTCCTGCTTCGAATCAGGGTCACATTCACAGGCTTGAAACCCTACAGCAGTTAGCTTGTAGGTTTAGTCTCCCAGCCTCTGTACCAAACCACCTCAGCTGGGAAAAGCCAACCATAGCCTCTGTCTGTACTCCCGGCTGAAGCGTGTGTTCCCTGCAGGCCCCTGGCAACCCAGCTCAGGAAGGGCGCTGCTTCCTTGCTTGCGATGTATTATTAAACTGTAATCATTCTGGGAGTGGGGTGAGCCAAAGCAGTGGCTATTAATAGGGAGGTGAAGAAAGCTGACTCAGAAGGAAGCTGACTTAGGCTGGTGAGCGGAGCCGGGCCACCTTGGCCTACAATCCTGTGTAAGAGGTCAGGGGATAGGACAGACCTGAGCTCATTTCCCTCCTGGGGCAATCAGCATTATCTGGACTTCTCAATTTGGGAAATAGCAAACCTGAAGCAGTCCTGAGCTAAGGGACATTTAGCTGTCTCTCCCTGGTCCATGGGGAGACGCAGAGCCCTGCACACAAATAGCTGGAGTGGCCGTTACTCAGCAGCAGCTCCTCTCTCCTTGCCGTGGGTCAATGGAACTTGGAAAGGGGCACTCGGGCTCCATTTCTGTGGCCTCTTTTGGCCAGGCAGCCAGTGCTGACCCGACCATTAGCTTGTCAGAGTTCCCCAGAGGCTGAGACATCTGAGCAGGGTGATTCCATTTCTGGCTTGGTGACGAGGCTCAAAGATGTGGCTGTTAGAGACAGGTGGGAGTGGAAAGGTGAAGGCGGGCCCACAGGGGATCTTAAAGCATGGGCGCAAGACATCCTTTGTAACTTGTGTACTGAGTTGCTCTTCCGCAGGTCTCGGTGATGTCAGCATCATCTGGCACCTGGAAATGGGATAGAGCCCCAAATCATGCCCAGAGGATGTCGTGGCAGACTTGAAATGGCTTCTCGAGCTGGACTCCTGCTCTCCAGTCTCTGTCAGACCATAACCCATAGCTTGAGTACTGCCTCACAGTCAACATTGCCACCAGGTACAATAAGTGGTATAAACCCCACCCCCCAGGAGGTAAACGGTGGAGTGACTGGGTGACAGAGAGGGAATGAAAACCTGAGCCTGTGTGACAGCGAGGGAGAGAGGCCAGGCTACAGCTAGCGGCATCTGCACCCAGACAGCTGTAGTCACTTTGTTACTATTGTATCCGCACCCTGAGGACACGGATGCAGGTGTGCACATGCATTTGCGTATGTGTGTGTGCGCGTGCACATGTGTGCACATGTCTGTGTCTGTTGTGAGACCTGCTAAAGATGTTCAGAAGAAATTCTTCTCATTGGTTAGGTATGTTTCCCCGAACCGGAAGACCAAAGTTCCTGGGTCACTGAAAGAGTGCAGCGCACAACGCCTGTCTGCGCTCTATGCGCTACCATACAGTTCGCGAGCGTTGGGCAAGGGGCTGGAGGTTGAAACACACAAACACACACAGAGAGACAGAGACAAGGACCTCTAGTCACTGGTATGAAGCCCTCTATTCAGTAGCACCATGGAGGCTTATATACCCAACAGTCAAGTGGGCAACAGGTGAAAACCTTATCCTCTGATCCTCAAGGCCAAGGCAACGCGTGCTCGAGAAGCAGAGCTGGTAAACAACTTTGACACAGCTTTCAGTAACTCAGATCAGAAGGAAAGTAAAGATCTCTAGCAGGGAAGAGCAGCTGGAGGCCAGGACTCCAAAGGGTCCCAACAAAGGAGAATGGAGATGAGACATGGAAGATGTCTTCTGTTTCCTATAAGCTGTTGATTAAATACCCACTGGGCTCGAGCTCCGGGTAACCCGGGTACTTGAAGATCACAGAGCCTTTTAATGACACCGTTGGTCTGTCCGGGGTTGTTTGTAGTGTCTGTGTGTGCTCAGCAAGTGTACTACCATTAGCTATGTCCTCAGCCTGCCTTTTGCTTGTCTGTCTGTCTGTCTGTCTGTCTGTCTTTCTATCTGTCTATCAACCCACTCTCCCTGAACTGCTCAGGCTGGCCTTGACTCACTCAGTAGCTCAAGCAGGGCTTGAATTTGCCGTTGTGCTAGCTCAGCTTCCTTGGGTGGCTAAGATCACAGGCCTGTGCCTCACTCCCACGTTCATCTGAGTCGGTGTGGTTTTTTCTACAGCTTTCTAACACATCTTAGCACCATTTCCTGTGATAAGAACGATCCCCAGATTGCTGTACTTGGTGGCAACAGCCTGTGAACCCTGTATTTGGGAGGAGAAAGCAGGAGGTTCAGAGTTCAAGGTCGTCTTAGTGAATTGGAGGCCAGCCTGGGACTATCTTAAGCAAACAGATATCCATGTGTATTTACTTCTTTTAGAGTTACCTAGGTGTCCTTACTGTGTACTTAGATGTATCTGTAGAATCTTTTTTTCCCTTTTAAAACCTGAGTTAAATTCCCAACACAGGGAGCTGGAGAGATGGCTCAGTGGTTAAGAACACTGACTGCTCTTCCAGAGGACCTGGATTAGATTATTTCCCGCACCTCCTATATGGTTGCTCACAGCCGTTGGTCAATTCAGTTCCTGGGAATCTGATGTCCTCTTCTGATCACAGTGGACACCAAGCATGCACGTGGACACAGCACGCAGGCAAGCTCTCATACACATGAAATAATAAAATGAATTTAAAAAATTCCCAACAAAGGGGGAAGAATGATATCTCAAGGTGTGGCTTTCCTGCCATTGATTGTCATGTGGGTCAGTTCCTGAGCCTGAAAGAGATCCCATGACCCTGGGCACAGGCCTTGGGCTCCAGCCATACACAAGGGTTTTCAGCCCTGGCTTTTGGGAACATGTTCATCTCTGTACAGTCAGATCAGGCTTGCAAAGAGCCTGAGAGAAATGGAAAGCAGCTTCCCCTCCTTGCTTTGAAAGGTAAATGGCCTCAGAGCAGTGCCAACCAACACGAGAGTAGAGGCACCCAGGCCCAGACAGCTGCCTTCGCCCACTGTGGCCAAAGTTAATTAATTCTCGCTGTACCTTGAACTAGGTCACCTGCAGGTCTGTACTGGGGGTGGACCTGGCTATCGGAGGAGGACATTGCCAGCTGGTTCTTGGGGCAGTCTCCTAGGGAGGCATACAAAAGGGGACGCTTCACCTTTGCGTGGGATTGTCTCTTTTCTTCCAGAGAAGTGACCATTTTCAGATCTGTGGGTGGAAAGGAAAATCTTCCCAAAATAACCTCTTTCTGTAGTGGGTTTGAAGCCGGACCCGGCTGCTAGCACTATTTTTACCCAGCTCACAGTTCGGGTGTAAATAGCAACTCTGGCTGTGTTTTTCCCCCTGCAGCTGACAGCAGGGTCAAGCTCTTTGAGGCAGAGGCGTCCTGTTATTTTGCACAGATAAAAACGGGACGGAGTTTACCCTCGATGCAGGCGATGGTTCCTGGACCATGGGGTCAGTATATAAACACAGATATCGCCATGGCTCCGTTATCTCTGCTGTAAACACCAGGCCACATGACAGCCACGGTGCTGAGGCTGACTTAAAGATGCACAAGTGGAATCACGAGGGGAAAGGCGGGTCCACAAAACCCCATGCCTTCTGAGGTTCCCGGAGCTCGGGTCATGGCCCTCACTCCCTCCTGCACAGTCAAACACCTTCTCCTGGGTTGCTTCGCTACGACACGTGTTTTGCCTCACAGACACAAGATGGGGAGCAGAGGAAAGCAAGTGTTTACTCCGAATGTGGAAGGTCTCTAAAAATCCAAAGCACTTAGTTCTCCAGAGAGTGGAGGTCAACAGCCTTCTGTTTTAGAGTCACCTTGAGACCATAGAGACAGGACCAGCTCCTTCCATGTCTCCAGTTGACAGAGACTATGGGGAGCTAACCAAAAATCCTTGTCCTGTGTCTGTCATGGGAATGGGGGAGAGGCAAGTCAGGCTTCCTAGGGGGCATCTTGTTCATGAAAGAAAGAAACCAGCAAAGGTGAAGATGGCCCACCCCAGATGGTAATTCTCTACAGGGATGTGATTAGGTTTCTGCTGGTTTTCCCTGTAGTCATGTTTGTTGCCCAACACTGTTCCTGGGGCTTTGATTCTAAATAGAGACAGTTATGAGAGAGTATGCTCTTATTCATTATAAATAGCACAACTTCGTTAAAAATTATTTTGGTGTTTATTATTATTATTACCACGTTTACCTCAACTCAAACTGAAACTCTGGAAGCTGTCCTCAATCTTCAGATCCTCCTGCATCCACCTCGCATGTGCTGAGATTTCCAGTGGACACCGACCGCTTCATTTGGCTGCCAGCGCCTCCTTGGAGCAGCCGTTGCTCCTTTGCCTGTCAACCCAAGCGTTTCTCAAATATCCGATGCCTGCTCAGAACTGTGCATCTAGGTAAAATGGTTCCCGTTTTAGCTTCTTCTGGTAGATGATTTTGTAGGAGGCAAGGAAAAAAGAATGAGAGGATAGGTCGGAGGCTGAGTAATCCCCCAGTCGGCTCTTTTGGAGGAAGTGGTTTCGATTGATTCTGGGCAGCTGTTTAGTGCAAAACTCACTGCCAGCTTTGGAGAGCTAAGGTGGAGCTGGAAAGCGTGGATGGTACAAGCGGGGCAGGGGTAGATGGGAAGATGGCTTCCCATTTGAGAAGCAAGGATGGGAATACATTGTCTCAGCTCGCTGTGTCCTAGTTTTCCATGGTTAGCCTGGCCACAGAGTCCAAATAGTGACCTCTAGTCTGAGCTAGAGTGAGACTGTCCCAAAAGCCAAAGCTGGGGCTGGAGAAACGTCTCTGTAGCTAAAAACCTTTGCGGCTCTTTAAGAGGACCAGAGTTTGCTTCCCAGCACCCGTGTTAGGTGGCTCCAACAGCCCAAGACTCTAGTTCTAGAAGATTTGGCTCCCTCTTCTGGCCTCCACAGGCACCCCTATACATATGTGTAGCATAGACATACACAGACGCACATACTTACATGCAAATAAAAATTTAAAACAAAACCAGGTGAGGCATGGTGGCATACACCTTCATTTCCAGTGCTCAATCGGCAGAGGCAGGTGGATCTCTGAGTTCAAAGCCAGCCTAGTCTACATAGCAAGTTCTAGGCACCAGGGATTCAAAGTATCTCAAAAACCAAACCAAAGGGAAAACAACAACAGCTAAACAAAAGGTAGAAATGGGGATGTAATTCAGTAGGAGAGCAGTTGGCCTGTGTTCAATCCTTGAGGGCAGGAGTTAGGGCAGGAGTCGGTGGCCCACAACTTTAATCCCAGCACTTCGGAGATAGAGGTAGGCTGATCTCTGAGTTTGAAGCAAGCCTAGTCTATAGAGCAAGTTCTAGGGCAACCAGGGCTACACAGAGAAATCCTGTCTGGAAAAACAAGAAAAGAACTTTAAAGAAAAAGGGAACAGTGCTAAATGTTAGCTGGGATTACAGCTCAGGGACCGGTAGTCTGCCTGCCTCGCTTGCTCTCAGGTCCAACATTTGACCCCCAGGATAAACCAAGTGCAAAAGCACATGCCTACTATCCCAGCACTCAGGAGGTAGAGGCAGAAGGATCAGGAATTCAAAGCCATCTCAGCTGCGTTGTGAGTCTGAGGCTGGCCTGAACGCCACAGATCCCTAGTTCAAAACAACAAAACCACCACGTAAGCCCCTAGAAAACGGGAGCAGAGAAGAGTGCCCAGGAGAGAAACTAAAAGCACGTGGCAGGCAGGCACACTGCCAGGCCGATCATTGCTCTGAACAATGCTCGTGCCCCAGCACTGACACTCTGGAGAGTGGGGACCGCGGCTGACTGCTAGGATCCTTTCCCAGCATCCGTCCCAGTGCACCCTCCCCTGCCAGCAGGAGTTCTGCCTTGGTTCTGCTGCCGAGTGACTCATGCGTACTTGTGCTGCTCTGAGATCATCCAGAAAGACATTGACAGTTGGCGTGGGAAGTGTGTGAGGCTTCTGTGCTCTCGGGATGCCTTTGATGGGCATGGCAAGTAGGCACAAAGGACTGTTGCCACCTAGTGCCCCTGGTTATGTAATTATGTAATTTCTTTTTTTTTCCATGAATTCTAGTTTCTTCTTCTGAATTTCGCTTTAATGCCCCCCCCCACAACAGAATCTGACTATGTAGCCCTGGCTGGCCTAGAATTTACAGAGATCCACCTGCCTCTGCCTCGTGAGAGCTGGGATTAAAGGCATGCACCACCGCTGTGCCTGCCCCCCATTTTTTATTTGTGTGTGTGCATGTGTGCACATGTATGCATTCATGTCGTCATGCACACCAAGGCATATGTGTGTGTAGAGGTCAGAGAACAACTCGTGGGAGCTTCTACCATGAGACCTCAGGATGAATACAGCCACAGGGCTCCACCGCTTATCTATCTATCCAACTGAATTTATTTTTTTACGATTGCCATGGTGTATGAGCTATTTATGGAGATAGATGATTTAGATTCAAACTCCACAGCTTTGAAGAAGAATCCCTTTTGGCTGAAAGCAAAGTAGAATTATTGACTGATTCGCACCCAGTACACAACAGGACAATACAGTCTTCCCACTTTTAATTCCCTCCCCTCCTCTCCCTTGCTCTCCTGATGCTCCCTCCTTTCCTTCTCTTTTTCGAAGCAAGGTCTCATTAATTTTGCCCAGGCTGGTCTTGAACTCACTCTAGCCCAGATGCACTTAAATTTGTAATCCTCCTGCCTCGGGCTCCGGAGCAGCTGGGACTGTATTTTTGTACCACCAGGCATTGCCTAGCTGACACTTTTTCCTATTTTGTTTTCCTTTAAGATAAGGTCTCTTTTAGCCCAGCCTGGTCTTGAACTCGCTTTGTAGCCAAGGATAGTCTTCAACTCCTGGTCCTCTTGACTCAGCTTTCCAAGTAGCTTCGATTACAGGTCTGTGGCCCAGAATCCTTCCTGGCTGGTGGTTTCTTTCTTCTGAAAGAAACTCAATTAGCAGAGCACTCTTGTCTTCCCCTCCTCTCTCCTCCCTGAGAAGGAGGAGGAGTTTAGTGTGACTGATGGGTAGGAAGGAGGAAGCAGGCCTCATAGCACCCTCTTTTCCTGACTTCCTAGGTGCAGGGTGGGAAACAGGAGTCCACTGCGGCCCAGGGTCCTTCCCCCCCACCCCCGTGGCCAAGATGGTCTGATCCTAAGATGGAGCCCTGGAGCTCCTTTTCCTGGCAGCGTGAGCCACATTCCCTATCAGTTGATCTGTACGGCAGATTACTTTGGGTTCTCATTTAACTTACTAGTGCCTTCTGATTCCATTTGAAACTTGCAGGGAAGGGGAAGGGCTGCTATTTTTAGTCCCCCACAAAGACCCCAGCAGATTTACTGGGAACTTCCTGCTAAGTCTGAGAAGCTGGCTGCTGGTGCTTCATTACTTATCTCTAGTATGCCAGGTTCCTTAGCTGTCAAATGAGCAGATGGAGTGGGAAGGTGTTTTCCCATCTGAGATGTAGTGTCAGCGGTGACATAACACATGCCCAGGAATGCACGGATGATGGGGAGAGATGCTCCGTGCCATCGAACTTTATAGTCTAACTAGGGTGTATCAATTGTGGTGTTTAATGTTGCAAATGAAATAAAGTGATTTCAAACATTGATTGGCTCTTTGGAAATCTGGGAACGATTGGAGCCAGAGCTGAGACAACACACATCCTTCCTTGGCCCTGCTTTCCCTGGGTTGGACTCATTCTTGAGCCACCCATGATGTCGATCCTCTCTCTGTCTCTCCCGGCAGCTTGGTGCTTCCCGCTCTGGCTGCAGCAGACTGGATGTACCATTTACCAGGTAGTGAAGACCCACATCCTAGCTGCCCCTTCAAATTCCTGAGGTTTTCTGTGACTAGACTTTCTGAGGATATCTTGGGTCACACTCTCAGAGGACAATGCACACTGACCAGAGGGTCCCATCCTGGTGTAGTACCTCTTTAAATGTGACTTTTTAAATTTTATTATCGTGTATGTGTGTGTCTGTGGGCATGGTGTGTGTGGACGTGTATGTGTCACAGACTGCAAATGGAGGTCAGAGGGCAATTTTGTGGAGTCCATTCTCTCCCTTTATGTGGTTCCAGAAGAGGTAACTTTGTTTGTTTGTTTGTTTTGTTTGTTTTTCAAGACGGTTTCTCTGCATAGCTTTGGAACCTGTCCTGGAACTTACTTTGTAGACCAGGCTGGCCTCGAACTCACAGAGATCTGCCTGCCTCTGCCTTCCAAGTGCTGGGATTAAAGACATGTGCCACCACTGCCCAGCTGAAGTACCCTGTCCCGGCTGAGCCACCTCACTGATACTCTGTCTGTTTCTTTTCCTGTTGCTTTGATGACGTACTCTGCAAAAGGGGCCTGGAGGGGTGGCTTTCTAGTTAACAGCACTGGTGGTGGCTATTGTCCTAGACAGCCAGCGTTCAGTTACCAGTGCCCATATGGTGGCTCACAACCATCTGTCCGTAGCTCCAGTTTCAAGAAC
Organism: Myodes glareolus; assembly: GCF_982192425.1. Taxonomy (NCBI): domain Eukaryota; kingdom Metazoa; phylum Chordata; class Mammalia; order Rodentia; family Cricetidae; genus Myodes; species Myodes glareolus. The sequence goes on from NC_142034.1 coordinate 35,747,200, forward strand.
TCCAACACCCTCTTCCAGGCACAGAGGTGGTGCACAGACGTACACACAGGCGAGACTCCCATATGCGTAAAGGTTTTTAATTAAAAAAGCACTCTGAGAAAAACAAGGGAATGTGGGTTTATTTTGGCTCACGGTTCAGAGGTCCAGGCCATCCTGGTGGGGCGTCAAGGCAGCAGGAGCCCGAGGCAGGTAGTCACGTGACATTCATATTCACTGTCATGGGGGAATCCATGACAGTGCTCAGCTCACTTTGTACAATTCAGGAACCCCTGACCTGGAGAGGCCCATCTCAAGTGGATCTAGAGTCTGTCAAGTTGACAATGAGCTCTAACTATCACGTGGGGCTCAGCAATCTGGACATCTCTGTGGAAGGAAGAAGGGACCACAACGCTAGTGCTTACTGTTTGGTCAGCTTGACACAACCTAGACACATTTGGGAAGAGGGACTCTTCGCTGGGAAAACGCCTCCACCAGATTAGCCTGTGGGCAAGTACATGGGGGACTGTCTTGACTTTTGTTTGATGGGGGAGGGCCCCGGTCACTGTGGCTGATCTGTCCCTGGCCTAGTGGTCCTGGGTTCTGTGGGAAAGCGGGACGAGCAGGATGAACAAGCCGTGAGCACCCCTACCTTCCTGTCTCCAGGTTCCTGTAACTGAGTTCCTGCCATGACTTCCCTCAGTGACGCAGTATGATCTGGACAGGTAAGATAAACCCTTTCCTTTCCAAGTTGCTTTCAGTCATGGCGCTTTATCATAGCAGTAGGAGAGTAACTAATATAACATGCAATAGCAGTCTGTGGTGGGGCAGTTGTGGTACACGCTTTTAATCCCAGCACTCGGGAGGCAGAGGCAGGCAGGATCTTTGTGAGTTCGAGGCCAGCCTGGTCTACAAAGTAAGTTCCAGGACAGGCAGGGCTGTTACACAAAAAAACCCTGTCTCGAAAAACCAAACACACACACACACACACAATAGCAGTCTATGACAGAAGAAAAAGACAAAAAATATAATGAGAATTTTCTAACAGAACATTTCAGAGACTTAGTGATTATACCTTAGTCATGCATGCTGTGGTCTAGTTACTCATGAGGCTGAGACAGGAAGATTATTGGTTCAGAGCCTGCCTGGGTTAAAAGCAGGGTTTAAGGCCAGCTCAGGTAACACAGTGACAGTGAGACCCGAACTCAAAATTAGAAGTGAAAAGAGGGCTGGGTGGTGGTGGCGCACACCGTTAATTCCAGCATTCGGGAGACAGAGACAGGTGGATCTCTGTGAGTTCGAGGCCAGCCTGGTCTATAGCGTGAGTTCCAGGACGTGCTCCAAAGCTACAGAGAAACCCTGTCTCAAAAAAAAAAAAAAAAGAGAGAGAGAGAGAGAGAATGCTGGGCACAACTCAGCAACAGAACATTTGTTTAATGTGTGGGGGACCCTGATCAAATTGGTATGCCAGGTACAGGCCTGAGAAGCCAGAATTTACATCGCAAATTCTATGCAGGTGTTATTAAAAGCAGATCCTTAGGACACTGTCAGGATGAATAGACTGTTTGGTTTTGGGTTTGGTTTTTTTTTTTTTGCATGGGCGTATGTACACGTGTGTTTGCTCATGCATGTGCTGACCACAGAACAACCTTGGATGTCATTCTCAGAAACTCACCCTTCCTCCTTTGAGGCAGGCCCCTCACTGACCTGGATCTCACCCTTTAGGCTACACTGGCTGACCAGCAGGGCCCAAGGTTCCTCTTGTGTCCACTTCCCCAGCACTGGGCTTCCAAGTGGATAGCACCACACTTAACATTTTTACGTGGATTCTGGAGACTGAACTCAGGTCCTAGGGCTTGCAAGGCAAGCTCTTTACTGACTGAGTAAAGGGTTCTCTCCATTCCTAGACATCCCTTCTTGATCTGGTCCCCCGGGAACTGTCCTTGGGTCAGAATTTCCTCTTCTGTGATCCTCCCCTCCCTTTCCTTTTTGATTAAAAAATATATTTACATATATAATATTGATATTATGTAATTATTATATCAATATATCATCTATTAATAATTAATATAAGGTATAATATTAATATTATACACACATATATGTATGTGTACTGCCTGTGGTGACACATGCCTTTAATTCCAGCATCTCTGAGTTTAAAGTCAGTCTGGTGTACATAGAGAGCTCTGGGCCAGCCAAAGGTGTGTAGAAAAAATTGGCTTCAAAAAATATTCGTTTTTGTACCGAGTCTCATGTAGAACAGGCCAACCTCAAATGTACTATGAAGTTGAAGATGGTCTTGAACTTCTGTCCTTCTGTCCTGCTCTACCTGACTGCACCACCATGACAGGTTTATGCAGTGGATCCAGGGCCTTGTGCATGCTAGGCACACAGTCTACCCACTGAACTACATCCCTAGCACCTCGGGATTTTAAACAGATTCTCATGTAGCCCAGGTTAGCCTTAAACTTGTTCTGTAACCAAGGATCATCTTGGAAACCCTCCTGCCTCCACCTCCCGAGGGTAGAGACCACAGGTGTGCCAGCATGTTCAACACCCTTCTGCTTTAAAAGGAGGGTGCACACCCGAGAGGCTGGGAGATAATCCAGGCGAAAGTCCCTCCACTCAAGCCGCCTGTTAGTGTGGGTAGTTACTTTATCAGATGTGAGGGCTAACCATTAACCACCCTGGGGCAGACCAGCACTGTATGAGTTATGAGCCATGAAGATCCACTGGCCCTCCGTGTTCTAAGTTCAAACGATCTGTGAACAAGATATAACCCGAGCGAACTGAGAACCCATGGAGTGCGGCCAGAGGCACGGTGTAAAGGGAGCGCGCTGCTCACCGCCGCTGCTGGATCGTGGGAGCTGTGAGAACCGCCACACAGCTCCAAAGTGTCTGTGGTACCTGCGCAAATTCCTTAGTTTTCCAGGGGTTCATCTGCCTCTGCCTCCCCAGTGCTGGGCCAATAAACGTTTTAGGTACCTTTTATGTAAGAAACTACAGCAGGGAACTGGGGGTATATAGCTTAGTGACAGTCGTTCCCATGGTACACAACCAGACCCTCCCTCTCCACCTGGTTATGCAGCAGGCTCTTGAATCTGGTTTTTAAAAGGTTTTTATTTTTATTATGTATACAGTGTTCTGTCTGCATGTATGCCTGCAACCAGGAAGAGGGCATCGGATCTCATTATAGATGACTGTGAGCCACCATGTGGTTGCTGGGCTGCTGTGCCTGATGAGTGCTGGGTACGAATCCAGGTCTTCAGGGTTACCAAATAGGCTGTTACTAAGTAACGCCCTAACCCTCCTTTCAAACATGGGCACTCCTCTAACCCCAGCACCTTGGAGGCAGAAGCAGACAGATCTCTGAATTGGAGGCCAGTCTGGTCTACATAGGGAATTCCCCAGGTCAGCAGGGATATGCAGAGAGACCCTGTCTCAAAACTAAAACAAAAGAACGGGTGCACTGAATCAGAGAGATGTCTCCCAACTTAAGAGCAGTTACTGTTCTTCCAAAGGACCTGAGTTCAGTTCTCAGCACACACAGCAAGTGGCTGTCAGCTGCATAACTCTAAGTCCAAGGGATCTGACTCCTCTGGCCTCCAAGGGTAGCCCCTCAACTGATACACATACACTATTGAAAATTTAAAAAAATACTTACCAATGGATAAATTATAATAAGAAACCACATGCAAGCTGTGTGTGGTGGCATAAGAGCATGGTGCCAGGATTTGGGAGGCTAAAGGGGTGCATCTGGAGTTGAGGCCCACCTGGAGTATGCAGTGTAGTCAAGGTGAGGCTGGACTCCAGGAATAGAAAAGGCAAAACTGGTTTCATTTCTAGAGAAGAAGATGGAGAACGCGTAAGTCGTGCCTGAGAACTGACCTTGCACTAAGCCATAGGCAAGTAGGTTAGGTCAAGAGAATCTAGCCAGTCATACCAAGTCTTTGCATGAGTGTGACTCAGCCCTCTGCTCACGACGGCAGTAGCCAATCTGTACTTTTTCTATTGCTCTTATGCTGACTTGTGTCACAGTTGGTGATTTAGTCCCTTACTTATTTGGTCATTTGCTCACTGAACCATGACAGAAGGTCACTTGACCTGGAGTCACGCCAAGGGCCAGCTACAAGGCAGAGCGAGTGAGGTTCTGCATGCTGGGAGTTCAGAACAGTCGTGGGGGGGGGCACACATACATCATGACTGAAGTCTCACAGATGCTCTAACAGAAGCACACCCTACGTGCTTGGAGGTGACGTCTTCAGAGGGAAGTCACCTGGAAGAAATTTCTAGCACCGAATTTCCAGGGGGACTGGAAAGCCCCTGATAGAGGAACTGATAGGCGTGCTAAGGTTGTTGTAAGCAGTCTGGTATGCAAGGATCCCAGGTGTGCAGGAAATGGGGCCTGAAAAGTAAGAGGGGTTTAAGTCATGTGGAATGCTATTTCAGCAGCCAAGATGGGCAATGATAAGGTCTTCAAGACTGAATTTGGAAAGGGAAGGAACTCGATGAGTTCCAGGAAGAACAGAGGGATCCAATCAGCCAGACTTGGTCCACTAGGTGGGCATGGATGTGAGAAAAGAGTTAATAACGCAAAAAACTGGAGGGACGTGATGGCCCCTGTCCCTGATCCCAGCACTCTAGAGGCTGAGGCAGGAGGATCATGCAAGTTCAAGGCCAGTCTGAGTTGCATTAAAAAAAAAGAAAAAGATTTGGAAATACCTGTGCAGCTGAGGAAATGGGGCTCCAATCTCCACTACAGGTGATAGATTATAACGTGCTGTGTTTAAGATGTCTGCAGAACAGCCAATGGACGTGCCTCATTTGTAGTTAGTAACTTCTTCCTCGTGAGGCTGGAGGTTAAAAGTACATGCTGCTCTCGCAGAGGACCAGGATTCTGTTCCTAGTGCCTACACCAGGCAGTTTGCAACTGCCTGTAACCCCAGCTCCAGGGGATCTGATGCCATCTTCAGGTCTCTGCGGGTACTGCATGAGAGCATGTAACCTCCCCATCTCCATAGCCACCTAATTCATTTTAAAATAAAATATTTTTGTCTTATTTTTGGTTGAGACAGGGCTTCACTGTAGCTGGCCTGGAACTCACTGAGCTGTGTTGTAGTTCCTTCACTCTTTAGATTTTGGGGGGGGGGGGCCATCACCCAGCCCAAATAACACACACGGAGGCTTATTCTTAGTTGTGAATGTCTGGCCTTAGCTTGACTTGTTTCTTGCCAGCTTTTTGCTTTGTTTGGTTTGGTTTTGGTTTTGAAAACAGGGTTTCTCTGTAGCTTTGGAGCCTGTCCTGGAACTAGCACTGTCGAGCAGGCTGGCCTCGAACTCAGAGATCCACCTGCCTCTGCTTCCTGAGTGCTGGGTTTAAAGGCATATACCACCATCACCTGGCTGTGCTAACTTTTCTTAAATTATCCCATCTATCTTTGGCTTCAGGACTTTTACATTTCTCCATTCCTGTATACTTTTTCTTTCCTTCTTACTCTGGGTGGCTGGGTGGCTGGGTGGCTGGCCCCTGAAGTCCTCCTCCTTCCTCTCTTATTTCCTGATCCTTTCCCCCAGACTTCTCATATTTATCCTCTCTGCTCACCAGCCCTGCCTATCCTCGCTCCTGCCTCACTATTGGCCATTCATCTCTTTATTAGACCATCAGGTGTTTTAGACAGGCACAGTAACACAGCTTCACAGAGTTAAAGAAATGCAACATAAACAAAAGTAACACACCTTAAAATAATACTCTACAACAGATCTGTTTGCCATTGCCTCTCAAGTGCTGGGATTAAAGGTATGTGCCACCACACAGGGCCAAAATATTTTTTAAAATACTGCCTTTAGCGTTGAGAAAGATGGAAACTAGAGGTTGGCTTGGGCATGGGTAGGTGCTTTGTCTGTGGACTCCTGGCACAGACTAGGCAGAGCTGAAGAACCAATAGAGGTGAGGCACTAGAGCAGACCTGAGGGGACTCTAGCGCAGTGGCCTGGTCAAGGAAGGTGACCGGAGAGGCAGGGGTTGAGGTGGGGGTAAAAAGGGCTCCAGAGAAGAGCCGGGAGAACCAGGAGACCACAGCAAACAAGAAGAGGCAGCCATTAGGGCAGAGCTGCTGAGAGAGAATTCCCAAAGAGCATTTGTGCCATGTCCCCATTAAAGAAAGAATACAGTTAGTAGATGCTTGCCTTGCATGCCTGAAGCCCTGGGTTCCAGTCACTGTGTTACATAAACCAGCATGGAGGATAGACCTGTAATCCCAGTACTCAGAAGGTAGAAGCAGGGGACTAAGAAATTCACTTCTACCTAGAGAGTTCTAGGCTAGCTTGAGCTAAATAAAACCCAGTCTCAGAGAGAGGAGAGAGAGAGAGGTGGGAGGGTATAGATATGTGTGTGTGTATTTTAATCTTCAAATTCTACTAAAAACCTGGTGTACCCCCTGCATATTTCTTTGCTTTTGGTCTTCAGGAAGTCATACATGTTAAATACTATCTACTGTAGATACTGTGAAAATGTAGTTTGTTGGAACAGGAGAGCTCAGTGGAAGTTTCTAGAACACAGGAATTGGTATAATTTGTTTGACATTTAGAAAAGTCGTTGTGAGGCCACCTTCACACTGTTCTAGGAACTAAGCCGCATCTTCAAATGTCACGCAGCATTTCAGTGCCTTGCATTTGCTTGTCTTTCAGCCTTGTTTGAATATCTGAAATGGCCCGGAGAGCAAGGCGGACAAAAGGCGCCTTTTCATCTCTCAAGGAGCTCATTGTCCAGTAGATCTAAACGGGACTGTTGCTGAGGTAGGCCCAGTCTGCAGCTGAGGACAAAGGATGTCCTAGTGCAGAGGCGGGTATCGTGGCTATGAGCATGGCTAGAGAAGTCTTTCCAGAAGAGGCAGAAGTGGGTGGCACATGTCTGTAATCTCAGCATGTGGGAGGTGGAGAGGCAGGAGGATCAGGAGTTCTAGGTCACCCACTACTTAACAAGTTCACGGTAGCCAGGGATACATGACACTCTATCTCACCCCCCAATCCAAGGCCAGGTCTGATGGTTCACAACTTTAACCTCAGCACTCTGGAGGCAGAGGCAGGTGGATCTCTGTGAGTTCAAAGCCAGCCTGCTCTACACAAGGAGTTCCAAGACAGCCAGGATTATACAGAGAGACCCTGTCTAAATAAAACACCAAAACTTAAACAAAGCAAAAAAAAAGTCAGGCAGTGGTGATGCACACCTTTAATACCAGCACTCAGGGAGGCAGAGGCAGGTGGATCTTTGTGAGTTGGAGGTCAACCTGGTCTACAGAGTGACTAGTTCCAGTACGGGCTCCAAAGCTCCACAGAGAAACCCTGTCTTAAAAAACCAAAAACAACAAAACAAAACAAACAACAACAAAACACAAAATACAAAAAAACCCCGCAGCAAAACAAAAACAACAGCAAAAACAAAAAACCCACCCCAAATCAAACCAACTAACCAAACAGACAGAAGAGGCAGTGCCCGCCAGATAATCCACTGGAGGATGAGGACCCAGGTCCAGGGGAGAACCAACCGTGAAAACAAAAGACAGAATCCAGTGTGTCCAAACAGTGTCCAGAGAGGAGGATGTCAGACATGAATGGGGAGAGGTGGTATCAGGTGGCTTTGTGGGCCCCTGTGGCCCTTCTAGAGTGTGAACCTGCTGGAATGCACCTGTGGGTGCTTGCCTGGCATTCACAGTGCTCTGGGTTCAATCCTCAGAGAGAGAGAGAGAGAGAGAGAGAGAGAGAGAGGGAGAGGGAGAGGGAGGGAGGGAGCGGGGAGAGCGAGCTCAAGCATGCATCCCAAATGTGGAGGTCAGAGGACAACTTGTGCATGTGTGTGTGTGTGTGTGTGTGTGTATGTGTCTGTCTGTGTGTCTGTGTGTGTCTCCTACCACATGGGTTCCACTGAGCAAAGCAACTGACCTACTCCTCTGTTGTTTATATTTTTAAAACATTTTACAGGGCTGGAGAGATGACTTAATGGTTAAGATCACTTGTTGCTCTTCCAGAGGGCCTGGGTTCTATTTCCAGCCCCCTTGTGGAGGCTTGCAACAATCTGTAGCCCTCTGGGGGGTTAAGAGGAACCTGAACCCTCTTTGGATTCTACGAACACTGTATGCATGTAGTTCACAGACACACACACAAGTAAAACACCCATACATACAAAATAAAATTTATTTTTATTATTTTTATTTATTTTATTAATTTTAATTTAAGATTTAATTTTGAACCAATTTTCCACTTTTTATTTCTGTTTTTCTTCGTTCTGTTCTTTGTTCCTTCATTTCTGTTTGTACTTTCAAATCTTAGCTGGTCTGGCCTGTCCCCCGGGGAAGATAAAGGCAGGGGGTTATTTATAGTTTATCCTTGCTTTGGTGTGGAAAAAGTTAAGAACCACAGATTCCAGACACCCAATTCCCACCCATGCTGGGGTTTTTGTTTTGTTTTGTCTTTTGGTGTTTTTCCAGAGAGGGTTTCTCTGTCTGTCCTGGGACTCGCTTTGTAGACCAGGCTGGCCTGGAACTCATTGAGATCTGCCTGCCTCTACCTCCCGAGTGCTGAGATTAAGGGCATGTGCCACCAGGCCCAACTTTCAGCTTTAGGTTTTTGAGAGAGGGTCTCATTATGTAGCTCAGGCTGGCCTGAAACTTATTACTCCCAAATACTGGGAACATAGGTGTGTGCCACCATGCCAGCTTGCAACCCATGTTTTGGTTAAAATAAGAAGCAAAGTGAGAGGGTCCCAGAAATAATTCCTCTCACCCAGAGACCCTCCTCTCACCCCAAGTTGCCTGTGTTCCCATTTTAAAAGGAGTTGGGACCCTCAAGGGCTGAACATGGATCTTTTTGCAGAGAGAGTTCTAGATAACGGGGCCTCTGCTGTGCCTGCATCGCCAGGGAACTGGCTGGACAAACAGATCTCCAGCCGCATCGTCAGTCTCCTGTATTAGAATCTGTTAAACTATGCCGGAGTGAGTGACCCCCGTGCACATTCGGGCTTGAAAAGCTCTGATCTACACGATAGGAGACTGCCTGGCTGGTAAACTTTGTCACATTATCACAACCTGTGCTTTGCTTTGCATGGTTGATTGACATATGATCAGTTTGTCAGCCTCTATGAGCACAAATTTATTATCAAAAGTAAACTCTACTCATTCTTTTTAAGTTTTCAAAAATGTTTTTTTTAATTTTATTTTTTTTTATCAGTATCAGAACCCAGGGCCTTCTGCATTCTAGTCAAGCCTCTGCCACTTAGCTATATATCCCAAACTCTTTTAAATATTTTTATTATGAGACAGGCTCTTACTAAGTTGCCCAGGCTAGTCTGGGCTCCCTCTGTAGCCCTGAAGGGTCTTGAACTTGTGGTCCTCCTGCCTCAACTTCACAGAGTAGCTGGAATCGCTACAGGCCTATGTTGCCATCATTGTATTCATTTTTTCAGTTGTTTTGTTTTGTTTCTGAGACAGGGTCTCTATAGTCCTGCTATCCTAGAATTCAGTATGTAGACCAGGTTGGTCTTGAATTCACAGAGCTTCTCCTACTTTGCTTTGCTTCCCCTCATGAGTCCTGGGATTAAAGGTGTTTACCACCATGCCTTACTTATTTAAAAAAGTACTTTTTTAAAAAATTTATTTAACTTTATTTTATGTGAATTGGTGTGAAGGTGTCAGATCCCTGGAACTAGAGTTACAGACAGTTGTGAGCTGCCATGTAGTTGCTGGGAATTGAACCCAGGTCCTCTGAAAGTGCAGCCAGTGCTCTTAACCACTGAGCCATCTTTCTAGCATTGTACTTATTTTTAAGTTATGGCTCAGTGAATTTTGTGCATTGGCATAGTTGAACACCATCACCACTATTATCCACACAGTGTTCTTTTTCCTTTGGTGTTATGGAATATTATTTTTAAAATTTATTTCACTTTATTTTATGTGCATTTGTGGGAAAGTTGTCAGATCCCCTGGAATTGGAGTTACAGACAGTTGTGAGCTGCTATGTGGGTGTTGGGAATTGAACCCAGGTCCTCTGGAAGAGCAGCCAGTGCTCTTAACCACTGAGCCATCTTTCCAGCCCTATGGAATATTATTTTAACCAGGGAAAGATGTGTTCTATTTGTTTATGCTGCGGAATATTACTCTGTGTAAAAATGTGTTACATTTATTTCTGCTGCTTTTGTTAATGGTGTAGACATGTGTTACATTTGTTTATGCTGAACTTGTTTAATTATGTAAAGATGAGTTACTGTTTCACCTTGCCTGCCTAAGGCACCTGATTGGTCTAATGTAAAGCCGAATGGCCAATAGCTAGGCAGGAGAGGGATAGGTGGGGCTGGCAGGCAGAGAGAATAAATAGGAGGAATTTAGGGGAGAGAGAGAGGGAGGAGAAGAAGAGAGGGAGGGAGGGAGAGAGAAAGAAGGGGAGAAGAAAAGAAAGAACAAAGAGAACAAGGGAGAAAGAGAAGAAGACACATTGGGGCCCAGAAGTTAGGCAGTTTCCAGTCTGAGGAGAGAAACAGTGGAAGTAAGATATACAAAATAAAAGAAAGATGATAATCCCAAGCCAACATCGATGAAGAGAACAGGTTAGGTTATAAGAGCTAGTGGGACAAGCACAAGATAAGGCTGAGCATTCATGACTAATAAGAAGTCTCCTTGTCATGATTTGGAAGCTGGTTGGTGGCCCAAAAGAAAAACTGCTACGCTTTGGTGTTTGTTTCTTAAGATTTACCTTATTTGTAATTATGTCTCTGAGTGTCAGGGAAGTGTGGGATACATGTTTGCTTTGGTGGGTAACAGGAGTTCAGAAGAGGCTGTTAAATTCTTGAAGCTTGAGTTACAAGTGGTTGTGACCAACTTGATTGGGTGCTGGGGTCCAAATCCAGGCCCTCTGCAAGCGTTCTGCCATTTCTTTTTTTTTCTTTTTTTTTATATTTATTTATTTATTTATTATGTATACAATATTCTGTCTGTGTGTATGCCTGCAGGCCAGAAGAGGGCACCAGACCCCATTACACATGGTTGTGAGCCACCATGTGGTTGCTGGGAATTGAACTCAGGACCTTTGGAAGAGCAGGCAATGCTCTTAACCTCTGAGCCATCTCTCTAGTCCCCCCGTTCTGCCATTTCTTCAACACCACCGACCTTTTGCTGCTTCGGTTTGTTTTTGGCAGGTTCTCCTACAACTGAGGCTACCCTCAAGCTCACTACGCAGCCAAAGCTGGCCTTGAATTTCTGACGTGCTTACCTCCACCTTCTGAGTACTGTGATTACGGGCCAGTAGCGCCATGCCCAGCTCCAGGGTGCTTTCATCTTCCTAAACTGGAATACACTATAGTGCCCACAGCCCAGCTCTGACCACCACTGTACTGCTAGTTCCTAAGAACTGAATTGCTCCAGGTATCCGTGAACTCTGTGACTCTTGTCTTTCTATGCTTGGCTTATGTTACTCACGGTTACGTCATTGCCATTCATCCCCATTAGGTTTTTCCTCTTTCACTGCATTTGTGCCTTTTCACTAGTGTTGAAGCAGTTTTCTCTCCTTTCTAAGGCTGGAGGACCTTCTCCATCGTGTATCCAGAGTACTTTCTCGCTCATCCAGGGCAGACATTTGGCTTGCTCTTGTGGATAATGCTGCCCCAAAGATCCCCCTACCTTCGTTTCTAGAGACAAAGTCCCAATGCGTTGTCCTGCCCAGTCTCAAAGACTCACAGGCCAGAGTAACCTTCCCACCTGGATCTCCTGTGGAGCTGGGGCTACTATAAGCGACACCACCATACCCCATACCTGCTGAAGAATCAGTGGGGGTGGGGAGTGAGACAGGGGCTTCCTCTGTATCTATAGCCCAGGATGGTTTTGAACTCAGCCTCTTGTTTTTTGGGTTTTTTTTTTTTTTTTGGTTTTTCGAGACAGGGTTTCTCTGTAGCTTTGGTGCCTGTCCTGGAACTAGCTCTTGTAGACCAGGCTGGCCTCGAACTCACAAAGATCCGCCCGCCTCTGCCTCCCGAGTGCTGGGATTAAAGGCGTGCGCCACCACCGCCCGGCTTGTTTTGTTTTTTGAGACAGGGTTTTTCTATAGCTTTGGAGCCTGTCTTCTATAGCTTTTGTAGGCCAGGTTAGCCTCAAACTCACAGAGATCCGTCTGTCTCTCGAGTGCCGGGATTAAAGGCATGCACCACCACCACCCGGCTCGAACTCACAGCCTCTTGAGAGCTGGGGCTGTTGACATGCGTCACCACTCAGATTTTTAAGAATGACTATTGCTGAGCACGGCTGCTCACACGTGAACCCCAACGCTCAGGAGGTGGAAGGTGGGAAAGAATTTTAGGCCAGCCTGGGCTACATACTGAGACCTTGTCTCAGGAGAGAGACAACCAGTGTTATTGACAGTCACACAGTCCTCCCAGCTCAGCCCATTATTGTCTGGGATGCTAAACAAGTGCAAACTTCCCAGTTGGGGGACGCTCACCATGGATTTTTCTTTAATCTATCAAGTCTCTAGATGACTCTCATTAAGAAAAATGAATTTTCTGTTCTCGGGAGCAAACTGTCCATTTCATTTAGTGTCTCTACCCTTCAAGACAGAGCCAGAGCCAGAGCCAAAACATTCATTTGTGAAGTTCAAGAACTGATCTGATACACCACTTTCTTTTCCTGATGCTGTGCACCCAAATTATCTGTATGAATATAGAAACATTTTTTCCCTCCCCTGTGTGTCGGGTAGCTGGTGACAGGCATCCGTCTGATGGGCTCTGACAGAGATGAACAGTTGACTGCCCTGGGCCAGTGAGGCCTTCCTCCCTGTCGATGTTGCTGGGCAGAGTCATCTATAACCCCAAAGCCCAGGGCAGACACAGCCTAGGCCGTCTCCCTGCTCCGTCCTGATGGGATCGATCTCCCAGAAGGGCTCATCCAAGGGGAGCAGCAGCTGACCTGATGTGTGACCTAAACAATTGGGGGGATAGGGGAGAGCCCAGGCAGCAAAGTGTGTGCTGTGCGGGTTTGAGCCCCTGAATTAGGCTCTCCCAGCACCCACGTAAGACCCAAGTGCAGTGGCATGCCTGTAATCACAGTGCTGGAGGTGGAGGCAGGGAAGCAGAGTCCCTGAGGCTTGCTGAGGCTTGCTGGCCTGTCTAACTGAATCAGCCAGCACCTGGCTCAGTGAGAGACCTTATCTCAGAAAATAAGGCAGAGAGCGGTTGAGGAAGACAGCCGTCCGTCTCACATCAGTGCCTGGCCATCACATGCACGCACACATGGACTGCATTACGTGTGTATGGTGGAGAGACAGGGAGGGGCCGAGAAAGAATTATGAATTATGTAAGGGTATTATTTCCCCCAAGTGTTGATGGCTCTCTCTGAACCCTGACTCTGGCACACCCTCCCTCGTTGCATGCTTTCCTCCGGGCATCCAGTGGGGGCGCTGTGGCACTCTCCAGTTCATCCCTGTTCCCCCACTTCTAGAAGAACACGGGGTTGTCAGGTTTCCCTTGTGAAACCGTGACCACCACACCAGGCCGTTTGGAAGACAGACGCTAAAATTCTGGATTTCACCTTCCGTGGAATCACTTTCACTAGGCAAAGTAAATCAAGCCCTAAAGATAGGGAAACAAGAGCATCTTCCCTGTTCTCCCATTAAGGCCTGGTCCTCAAGTATGAACGCTTTTGGTCTGTCATTTGTGGGATCTGATTAAGGGCTTTGGCAGAGAAGAGGCACACCTTCTCTGAGAGAGGCTATCGATTTGGAAGAATTCACACAGAAGGAGTTTCATTTACCATGTTCCAAAAGAAATTGCAAAAGAACTATAAAACAGCCAAGGGCTCAAGGGGGAGAAAGGGCCCAGGCCCATCTGTAGGAAGCTAAAGAGACAATAGTTTGCATATGGGTGCACACACTTGGTGAATCCCCGGGAGAACCAGGAACTAGCCAGAAGTTATGCTTCCATGGGGAGGGTATACAGGTAGGCAGCGTGTGTGTGTGTCTGTGTGTCTGTGTGTATATGTGCAAGGATTCATGAAAGTCTGGGAACATTTGTGAGGTACTAGCTCACTTGCAGGCAATTGCCTGGAATTGACATCTTGCCACCTCTCAGCATGACCCCACTCTGTCCACTTGGAATGCCCTTCCTCCCTCTCCTGTGCTTTCCAGGCCCAGTAGCACCTGCTATGGCCTTATTCTAGAGCCCAGGAAATTGTACCGCCTGCAGAACACGGCCTGGACTGACCTCCCTTAGCTGTGAGCGTTCTTTTTTCTTTGCTTTCCTTTTTTAAAAAAAATATCAAAATTGAATCTGGGGCCTCATGAATGAATGCTAGGGAAGCCATACACTGAATACATAAGAAAGAAAGAAACAGTGGACAGAGAAGGCTCATGTATTCTTCAACTTGCCTTCTGCAGGATCCATGCCATGAGTAGCTACAGAATAGCATCAAAACCAGCAGGTTGGTTTGGGAGCAATTCCCCAGCTCGACCATTATTCCTGTTTTCTTTTTCTGAACATTCTGTTTTGAAACAAGGTCTTGCTGAGTTGCCCAGGCAGCTCTTGAACTTGAGATGATCCTCTTGTCTCAGCCTCTTGAGCAGCTGGGATTACAGGCCCAAAGACACATTTTGTATACATCCAATAGGGCAACTGTCTGGCATTAGTGAGTGTTCTCTCGCGTGCTCTCTCTCTCTCTCTCTCTCTCTCTCTCTCTCTCTCTCTCTCTCTGTTTTATTTTTTTAAGTCTCACTATGCAATCCATGCTGACCTCAAAGTTGTAGCAATCCTCCTGCCTCAGCCTCAGGAGTATAGGAGGCACTACATCTGGTTCCCGTGATGTATTTTTTCCCACCCCCCCTTTTTTTAACTTAAAAAATTTTGCTTCAGGTCATGATGGTTCATGCCTTCCTTTAATCCCAGCACTCTGGAGGCAGAGGCAGGAGGATCTTTGTGAGTTTGAGGTCAGCCTGGTCTACATAGTGAGTTCCAGGCCAGCTAGTGAGACCCTGTCTTGAAATAAAAACAAAAAACCCCACTTTTAATTCAGTGTGGTTGGGGGGGATGTGCCTGTGGGGATCTGAGAACAACTTGGGGGTGGCAGCTCTCTCACCATGTGGGTCCCAGGTACTGAATGCAGGCATCAGTCTTGGTGGCAAGTGCCCTTACCGGTTAGGCCAGCTCACCAACCTGAATGTTAACGTTTCTTGTTGTGTTCTTATTTATTCTTTCCCCAATGTGGTATTTCTTCCTGCCATTTTTCATGTTTGGTTTGTGTCCCAGAACCTATTTTCTGTGAGGTAAGGACTATTTTTAGCAAAGGAGACGTGGCATCTGTTGGTGGTGGTCTTTTCTCTTGGGAATCCTAAAGCAGCGTGCTTTTTGTTGTCTAGAAAGGGTCACATGTGACCCAGGTTAGCCTTCAATTAGACGCATAACCAAGGGTAGCCTTGAACTCCCGATCCTCCTGCCTGCACCTTGCAAGGCCTGTGATACCAAGTACAGTGCTTCAGTACAAGATAGTAAGGACTTTATTTCAGTTTTGGAGATCGATTCTTGCTGTATACATAGCCTAGGCTTGCGTGAAAGTCTCTATGTAACCTGGGCTGGTCCTCAGACTCATTACCCTTCTGCCTCAGCCTCCCAAGTGTTTGCCACATGCTGACTGAGGTCCTATGAGTCCCACTCTGCTCCAAGGTTGGGGAATGCCCACATTTTGTAGTTTCAGGTGGCAGTTGAGGGACAGCTGATTCTGCTCTTGGGACTTGGCGCTGTCACACTCTGCCGGCTGGAAGCTCCTAGGCCTTTTTTCTTTTTCTTTTTATAAATCAGTAAACTTTGAATTGGTAGTTGTTTCTAGGAAAATTTCCCCCCTGAGGTCAAGCCCTTGAAGCAAATGCTACCTTGTAATAAGGTCTTTCCCTGCTTTGATCACTAGCCTGTCCCCTAAGTTAGTTGAAGCCTGAGAACATGGTTTTGTTACAGGGGCAGCCGTTTGAGTCTGTGTTTAAATTTTAGGAATACATTTGTTTTACTAATGAAACCTGAGAGGATTGGTGAGTGATTTTGAGTGTACACGGGCCAGCCCTGTAATGCTAGGCCCCGGCCAAGAAGAGCCACAATCGTACCAGCTAGTTCCCTAAAAAGGCATGTGTTCTACCCAGCACTGAGTGCTGAGACGGGGACCCCACTATCTGCCTAAAGGCCCCCACTTTTCTCTCAAGAGGATTAGGTAGCTGGAGGCAGAAAGAAAGCTTGGTTTTCTTTACCTATGTTCCAAACACTTCCACTTTACCATGGACAAAGATTTCTGCTCTAGTTTCACATAAATTAATCCCTCCCTGCTACCCCAGACATAGGGGGTCATGTAGCCCAGGCTGGCCTTGAACTTGCCATTATAGCCAAGATGGCTTTATATTTGCTATGTAGATGAGGCTGGCCTCGAACTTCTGATTCCCCAACCTCCACTGCTCCAGTGCTGAGATTCCAGACCTGGCTCAGATTGATAGGAATTTACTCATGCTAAGTAGACCTCCATAAACAATTTGAAACCCAAGCTGGCATTAGTAAAGCCACATTGGAATGGTTTCCCAGCACAGAGCCAACACGAGATGGGCCAGTGTGAACTGGAGAACAGGCCAATGCCAGGATTTTGGAAGGCATGTCTATAAGATCAAGGTGTTGGGTTGGGAAGGTGGCACTCACCTGTAATCTCAGCCCTTGGATGTAGAAGCAAGGATCAGAAATTCAAATCCATTCCTGGTCACACAGGGAATCTGAGGCCAGCCTGGGCTACATGAGATGCTATTTCAAGAAAACAAAATAAAAAAAACTAAAATAAAATCTAGGCGTTGGGGTGGAAATATTACATCAGGTCTGAAGTCTGCTGTACCAGGGAACGCAGACACACGATGCACCGCTGGCTGCCGGACAGCACAGTATCACCGTGAGTCTTGACTGAGTCACTGTTTCGCTGGTCTCAGCCCAAATGCCTGCCCTGATACGGTGCTAGGTCATCCTTTCCTAGAAAATTCGGTGCCTCACTTTGGTCCATCTGTTACGGAAAGATGTACCCTGTGCTGCCACCTAGCGGCCTTTCTCAGTCAAGGCCAAGCCCCCCTGGCTGTCCCTTCCCCCTCAGGCCCTACCCACCCATCCCGCTGCTTGCTCTTCCAGGTGTCCTCATCCACAGAGCCCAGGCCCTAAGGCTGACAAGCCTTTTCAAACGTCGCAGTGTCCTACTTGTTATTTCCGGACTGTTTCCCCACCGTGACTAACTCTGAAAACAGAAAACACCAGGAAGGGGGCGGGGGGGGGGGAGGAAGGAAGCAGGGAGCCGGGGAGAGGGTATCCCTGGCTTGAAGGGAAGCAACAGTCAAGTCAGGCAATGAGGTGGGTGGAGGGAGGCTGAGTCCTCAAACTTGTTAGAAAAAGGAGGAACAGGTGCCAGCTGTCAGGTGGCTCTGCCAGCCTTTTCAGCTTTATCTATTTAAATTATGATTTGTTCATTTGAGACAGGGTCTCAAGCAGCCCAATCAAGCTTATATGTCTTGAACTTTTTTTTTGAGACAGAATCTCTCCACTATGTAGACCAGGCTGGCCTGGCACTCACAGAGATTCTCCTGCCTGAGGTTTCAGGAACGCGCTACCGTACCTATGGACACAACCATTTTCAAGCGGGGAAACTGAGGCGAAGGGGTAACGTTACCGACTAGTGCTGCAGGCTGGGGGCCTTGGTGGCAAACGGCACTCCCGGACTGTACACGATCCTGAGTACACACGGCTACAGAAAGGCCAGACATGTATGAAAGCTGCCTGGAAACAGCACGGGTAAGGCTGTAGGGAGTGGCGGGGGACTGTGGTACAGGAGAACGCGTGTCCCAGCTAAGAGACACCAGCTATTGATGGTTGATGCTAGCGAAATGGTGCTTTTGTGTTGCCAGATCTTCCAGAGTCTACAGAGCTGGGAGCCTGGGTTCTTCTGGGAAGTCTTGCTTTTGAAGTGTTGGCAGCCAATGTTGCTTTAAAAAAAAAAAAAAGGCAGCATTCTGTGGGCCAAATAAAACATGTCATGAGGCATATTTAGCTCCAAGGCTAACTCTGAAAACTTGGATCAAGGGCTATTTGTGTTCTGGAATCGTGACACACTGACAAGACCCTTTCAAGGCGTGTGGTCTCCGTCAGGCAAATGCTGAATAAAGGGGGAGCAAATGTGCAAAGCACGTTGACTCAGACTTATGAGCGCGGACGGTCATACCTAGAAGTCTACAGAGAACTAGTTTGTTAATATTCCACATGCTACCAGAAATCATTGGATGTGTTTATTCATGAACTTCAGAAACGGTTTTTGGCTAGACTCAGTGATAGAGGCCTGTAATCCCAGTTCTTCAGAAGGCTGAGGCAGGAGGATGTCAAGTTTGAGGCCTGCCTAGATGGCTTAGTGATACCTTGTCTCAAAATAAAAAGCAAAAAGGAATCTGGGGTATAAGTCAGTGTTAGAGCACTTGCCTAGCATACATAAGGTCTTAGGTACAATCCTTTGTAATGAAGAAAAAGAAACATTTATTGAGCACCAACTAATATGCTAAGTAAAGACAAGTTCATCTTTTTCTTTTGAGGGGAGTCAGGTTCTGCTGGAGACTTTTAGGGCCACACAGTCTCTATCACAGCTACTCAGGGCAACCACTGTAGCTGCAAAGCAGATTTTGGCCCCACACAAGCCAATGGGCGTGGCTGGGCCCCTGGAAAAGTCTTTGATTAGCAGGCAACAATCCAAATTTGGCGTCTGGATCAGAGTCAAATCCCAACCGACAAGCTTTAAGAGAGTTTGCAGCCTAATGCAACTACTTTCTTATTTGTTTTATTTTGTTTTGTTTTCCAAGGCAGGGTAGTCCTGGCTGTCCTGGAACTCACTCTGTAGACCAAGTTGGCCTCAAACTCGGAGATCCGCCTGTCTCTGCCTCCTGAGTGCTGGGATTAAAGGTGTGTGCCACCACTGTCAGCTCAGAGTTGTTTTTCTCCTTCAACCTTGAGGGTCCTGGGGATTGAATTCAGGGCATCAGGCTTGGTGACAAGCACCTTTGCCCACTGAGCCACCTTGATGCCCCACAGCTATTTTTCATTAAGGAAACCTACGCATTGCATTTTGCCTGTCAGGACAAGAATTTAAGGTGGCATCATCCTATGATTTTAAAGTTATACTTATAAGCAGGGTACTAGGATACTCAATGTAACAAGTTCTCTCTCTCTCTCTCTCTCTCTCTCTCTCTCTCTCTCTCTCTCTCTCTCTCTCTCAAGATAGAGAATCACTATGTAGCCCTGGCTGCCCTGGGCTCGTTATGAAAACCAAGATGGGTTCAAACTCAGAGACTCTGCCCCTGCCTCCTTAGAGTGAGACTAATGACCCACATCCTCACTCCTGGTACCCAAACCCTCTTGTTAGCTGTCATATCTAGCTTAAGGAATTTATAGACAGTGGACTGGAGTCGCTAGAACCACTGGAGGAGGTGCTTGATTTGTCCAGGCTGTCTGAACATGAATTTGACTTAAGATAATTTCCACAAAGGGAGCCATTTCCAGAGAACATTAACTTCTATTTTATTTTTTTACCAAGATTGCATTATTCTAAAGGAGTGACTCAGCTCTTTCTTTTTTAAGCTGAACAAATATAGATTTGTTAAGGCTTATTAAGGAAGAGTGAGGAAGAACTGCGGAGGGTGGGAGGGTCACCAAGGAGGAGTAACCCCCTCTCTGCTTTGATGGGATTAGAAACTGCCACTGAGAGGCCAAAGGACCTGAGCATACCTGTTTGTCCCTGAGTCCCCCAGGACTGGCTACTAGAAGCTTTCAAAAATATGATCTAAAGAGAGTAAAATAGAGTAGCATTTTGCTTTCTTATTTTTAATTTTATTTTAAAAATTAAACCTGCTACTATAATTTTCTTTCCCTTTTGAAAAAGATTTACTTATTCATTTATTTTGTATCTATGTGCATGGGTCGAGTGTATTTATGTGTACTAATTCATGCAGTGCCCATAGAGGCCAGAAGAGGGCACTGGATCCCTTGGAACTGGAGTTACAGTCAGTGTGAGCTGCCTAAGGTAAGTACTGGGAATTGAACTCAGGTCCTCTAGCAAGAGCAGCAAGTGCTCCTAACTGTTGAGCCATCTCTCCAGCCCCTTTAGAAGGGACCCTTTCGGAATATCAGCTGAAGATGCTCTGGTGTTCCTGCAGGGGTGAAGGATTGCTTATTATGCAGCAATGAGCTACTACTCATAGCTTCCTTTCTGTGTTCATCCACCACAGACCCTTCTACAGGCAAAGACCACGTGTGCCAGTGTTGCCTAAAAGACAGGAAGCACCTGCTCAGGGCCTTGGAGAAAGTTCTCCAACAAGGATGAGTCAGTCTGGCCTCTTGGTCATTTCTTTTCTTCTTGACTAGAACATATGTGTGACACCTAAGTACTTCAACCATTGTCCTGTGATCATGAAAACAGAAGCTACAAGCTGAACAAAGGATGGGGCTGGGGCGCTGATGGCATTGCTCTCCTAGTCCTGAACTGAAGGCCTTTGTTTCTTTTACTTTCTTCTTTGCCTATTCTTTTGTTAAGATTGGTTTATTGGTTTTTAATGTGTGTGTGTGTGTGTACACGCATGAATGGGGTGCCTGTGGAATCCACTAGAGGGCGTCTAGTTCCTGAGCTATAGTTAGAAGTGGCTGTGAGTTCCTAGCCGTGAGAACTGAGAACCAAACTCACGTCCTCTCTAAGAGCTGGAATTGCTCGGAGTCACTGGGCCATCCTCTCCTTTTTTACTTTTATTTTTTTCAGGATCCTGCTATGTAGACCAGGCTAGCCTCAAACTTGAACCATGGAACAATCCTTCCCCCTTTGTCTTCCAAGTGCAAGGGTTAAAGGTACACACCACCACACCTAGCTTCCTTGGGTTTCTTACTCTGTGAGGAAAGACATGGTTTCTCTGGGGTAAAGCCATTATCATTGAGTTTTTTTGTTGTTGGTGGGTTTTTTGAGACAGGGTATTGAGGCTGGCCTTGAACTCACGATGTAGCTGAAACTGGTCTGGAACTTCCTACTCCCCCACCTCCCTAGGCCTCAGAACACTGGGCTCTATTTGAGCTATTTAGAGTTTTCTCGTACTCACACATTCCATCAGCCACTCCGGGTCTGAAAAAGCAGGGGAGTCTGGCAGTCAGATCTGTATCAATATCCAATTCTTCCTCTGCCACCTTGAGAGGTTAGAGTTTAGAATCTCGAGCTGGGTTGTAATTCAATAATAAAGATCTTGCCTTGCTCTTGTTCAAGGTCTTGGGTTCTATCCTAGCACCAAGGAGAAATAAAGAAATAGGATCTTGTTCCAACCTAAATAACATATAAAGATCAAAAGCCCTTGGCATTCTCCAGAAGACGTGCTATCATAATACATCAACATGAGGTTCTAAAGAAAACGTTCAACAAGGCAACTTCTCTAAAATCAAAGGGCCTGTCAACAGGCTTCCCTGGAGTAGGTAGCAAACACATTATGCTGACAGATTACCCGAAAGGTATTTAACAATACCTGACACTAGCCTGTCTTTCAGAGTTCCATTTCCTCGTAGTCCATCCTGTTTTGTGGCGTATAGATTAAATTAAAGGCCCTTCAACTCTTTGAGCGCTGACTTGCCAAATTTAACACAATGTGATTTCAAATAATGACGACATAAGATGCGCCGAGGGAGGCCTGGAGGGATGCTCAGCCGGTAGAGGCTAGGCTCACGATCAGAAATACAAGATGTGCCGAGGAGAACCGTGTGAGGTCAGCGTGTGGAGCCTGCATGCCAGTTCAGATCCCCTGGGGCTGGAGCTACATGTGGTCGTGAGCTGCCCAGATTGGGGTGCAGGGAACCAAATTCCAGTCCTCTCAAGAGCAGCAAGCTCTCTTAACTAATGAGCCCTCTTTCCAGTCCTTCTATTTTCTGTTGTTGTTGTTATTGTTTTCTTGGTTGGTTGGTTTTGGTTTTACCCAGCAACCTGGAGTTACAACGTAACCAATTAACTCCACTCTTGGTAGAAGCCTAAAGAAAAAAAAGGAGAGGGATAAAAGAAAAAAAAAAAAAGTGAACACATGCCTGCACAAAATTTGAACATCACAGCCAACATGTGCAGTCCTGGCCCTCTGGAAGCTGAGGCAGGAGGATCCACATGAGTTCAAGGCCATCTTGGGCTTCACTGAGAGTTCAAGACTAGCAGCCTCCCTTCCCTGCCCACACTATTTATCCCAGGAATCATTGAGTGTGCTTGTCTGTCCTTCTCACTGAACTAAGGCCCCTCTGATGGCAGTGACTTTCTATTTCTCTCAAGACCAGCCTCATGGGCATGCAACCTATGCTGTCACGTGAGCGCCTTTGCCAAAAAGTAGCTAAGGATGACCTTGAACTTCTGGTCCTTCTGCCTCCCCCTCCTGACTCCTAGGATCACAAGTATGGGCCCCCAGGCCTGGTTTGTGCGGTGTCTCAAATCCCGGACCTTGCCCTTGCTAGACAAGCATTCGCACTCGCTCAGCCCCAGCTATGAAATTCTTGGTACTGTCTGAACAAGTACAGTGTCCCCCACCCAGCCACCCTCTTCGCACTTTGTACTGTGGAGTCGCCCTCGGAACCCATCTTTGCGGCCCTAGTTCTCAGCCCACTGAGGACGCACAGGGTATCCTCCCCAAGATTCACTCCTTTTGCCAGCCCCACTGCTCCAAGAACAGAGCCTTGACCGTCAGCATGGGTACACTCCAGCTCCTCGGGTACCAGGTACTGTGTTGGCATCTGCGGAGGCCTCAGGGAGCCAAGGCAGGCAGGCAAGGCTGCCTTCCCATCTCTGCAGGGAGCCGTTCCCCAGAAAACAGCTAGCAGGGCGACAGAGGGCCAACCTCCAACTGCCCTGGCAGCCTCTGACTCATCTGCGTTCTCAGAGAAAAACACATCACCTTGGGGTCCTGACTGTGGCGGTGCTGGGCTTGTGGGAACTAGGAGTCTCTGATGAGTCTGGATGGATCTAGTTCTTTTCCACGGTGTGAGTAAGAAAGCAGCCTACTCTGCCTTTTTAAGTCTCTGTTAAAACCACATTGACATCCGTAACTAAAGCGATCTTGTCAGCACCTCCGTTCACTCTGGTTTCTATGTACAGAACAGCAAAAGGCACCAGCCTGGGAAGACTATCGTTGGCTCACAGGGTTTCTCTGTGTAGCCTTGACTGTCCTGGAACTCTCTGTGTAGACCAAGCATGGTTGCCTGTCTGTAGCCTTCACAATACAATGAGTTCACAGCCAGCCTGGGATACATAGGGAAACCCTGCCTATAAATAAAAGCAGAGAACAGACCAACCAGGTGTGCTGGTCCATGGTTATCATCCTTCTGGCAGGAGGGTTGCCAGAAGTTAGAGGCCAGACTCTTTGAAGTAACGAGTTCCAGGCCCGTCTAGGCTACGTGCAAGACCTTGTCACAAACAAACAAGCAAACCAGAGCTAGAGCATGAATAATTCAAAGCACAATATCTGCCCTTAGTCAGAACGCCACACAGGAATGGAACCTAACCGTCCTGTGACACTGTTGGTTTTCCATCCTCACGGTTACTTGTACTGATCCTGGCCCCATCCACACTTCTGTTTTTCCCAGGACCAGAGTTCTGATTCCAGCATCCTCTTGGTGCCTCACGAGCCACTTACAACTGCAGTTCTAAGGGATCCAGTGCCCTCTGCTGGCCTCTGAGGGTATCTGTACACACACACACACACACACACACACACACACACACACACACAGCCTAAATCTTAAAAATAAATAAAAATGAAGTCAGAAATGATAAGCTCTGTATAGCAGGTTAAAGACACATTTACTTCTATGCCAGGAAGACACTGAGGTATTTATTCATTTGTTTTTATTTTTCAGTGCTGGCGATGGAACCCGGGACTGCCTGTGTGCTAGGCAAGCCCCGAGCTACCCTTCAACTTTTTCCTTTTTTGCTCTTTATTTCCTTTTATGAAATTATCTTTGAGATTTTAATATAACTGCATCATTTTTCCTTGCCCCTCTTTGCTTTTGCCCCCCTCAAATCCTCCTATATATTCCTCCTTGCTTTCTCTATCACCCTAACCCCCCACTTCCCTTCTCCAGCCAAGTCCCTGCTGTATAGCTGAAGTTAGCCTCCGACTCATGAGTCTCCTGTCTCCGTCTCTCTGATGTTGGGATTGCAAGAGTGTTATCATGGCGGCACCCTTAAGCTTTGTGACATACACTACTAGAAAATGTAAGAAACCAGGGTGGCTTAAGGGGAGACTGAAGACCCCCTGACATTTTTATTTCGTGTTTTTAAGAAAGAATCTCACTGCATAGATTTAGTTGGTCTGGAACTTGCTTATAGACCAGGCTGCCTGACATTTTGATTATTAAGATGTAGCCGTGGGATTGGGGTGGGGTAGCTCAGTCGACAAAGGGTTTGCTTAGCAGTGATGAAGTCCTAGGTTCGTTCCCTGTGGAAACGGGTATAGTGATAGATACTTGTAATCCCAGCACCCGGACATGGAGGCAGGAGGATCGCAAATTTAAGGTCATTCTTAGCTACATTGCAAGTTTGAGGCTAGCCAGGACTACTTGAGACTGTGTCTCAGAAAACAAAACTAAGGGAAAAAACATAAAAAAAAAAAAGCAGGGAAAGTCAGGTCTCGTGAGATGGGAGACACTATGCAGGCTGGCCTGAAACTCGCATTGGTACTTACGCCCATTCTGGGAAGAGGCTCCATGCCAGTCAAATGATGGAGAAACTTTTTTTTTTTTTTCCGAGACAGGGTTTCTCTGTGTATCCTTGTCTGTCCTGGAATTCTCTTTGTAGACCAGGCTGGCCTTGAACTCACAGGGTTCTGCTTGCCTCTTCCTCCCGAGTGCTGGGATTAAAAGTGTGCGCTACACTGCCCATTGGGAGACATACTTTTTAAAAGGCTAAGGCTCACTCACCTAGCAGCCAGTCCTAGATGACTAATAGGATGGAAGTACTTTCCATTTAAAAAAAAAAGAAGGAGGTCCAGCTGGGAATATAGCTCAGTGGAGGAGCACGTGCCCAGCATGTGTGAGGCCCCAGGTTCACTTCTTAGCTCCTCAATAAACACAAATAGCATAACAGTAAAAAGAGACGTGCGTGTGTGTGTGTGTGTGTGTGTGTGTGTGTGTGTGTGTGTGTGTGTCTGGAAGAGAGCAGAAATGGCTGCCTCCCTCTGAGTTACTTTGATATTCTAAGTTGTCGCTGGCTCTCCAGCAGCCCCTCCAGCCCAGATCCTCAGGGACCAGGCGAGGCCACAGTCACGGGTAGGAAGCAGTCTGTCAGGAGCCACAGCTTGAATGACATTGTCAGGCAAGCAGAAAAGAAGGCCAAGGACTTGCTCCTGGGTGTTTTCCGCGGGTCTGCTGTGCCCTTCTGAGTGCCTCCTGACAGACTGTTTTTCTCACATGGGAAACTCACATTTTGAACTTTAGTTTCTGAAATACATTAAATCCCATTTCAGCTTCTAAGGGGCAGGAGGAGGATGTACATAATGACAGCTCATCTGCTTCAGGCCTCGTCTAAGGAAATTATCTCCTCAACAACGATCAGGTGCTCCTGACCCGCTCTTAAGTGTGGGTATTTTTGAGCTAACTTAAGAAGTGTGTAGGATAATTGTTAGCACTCAGAGGACCTCGCTTCAGCCTAGTGTTTAAAATCTCAGATGCCCTTTCTCTGGGGAAGGAAGGAAAAGACACTTGTTTATGTCAGGAGAGCTGCAAAAGCCCCAGAGTGGATGGCAAATTGATAGCTCCTGTCATGGAGCAGCGCTCATAACCCAAGGGTTCTACTGCGTAGAGACAACCCAAAGCAGGGACCTCTCTCTCTCTCTCTCTCTCTCTCTCTCTCTCTCTCTCTCTCTGTGTGTGTGTGTGTGTGTGTGTGTGTGTGTGTGTGTGTGTCTATGAGTGTGTGTGGGGGAGTACCAGGATCCTCCTGGCTCTGCCTCTCCAGTGCTGAGATTACAGATAAGTACCACCATGTTCGACTTTCAGTGGGTACTGGTGATCCAAACTCAAATCCTCATGTCTCTGCAGCAAATACTTTACCAAACTGAATCACCTCCCCAGCCATTCTCTGCCCCTTTTGTTTGTTTTGAGACAAGCTGCCCTCAAACTCACTAAGTAGCCAAGACTGGCCTTGAACTCCTGACTCTCTTGCTTCTACATCTTAACTGCTGGGGTTACAGGCATATGCCACCATATCTGCCGTGATCATTTCCCCCCACAGTTTATCTAATTTTTATTTGTTTGTTTGTGGAAACACTAAAAATATGGCATCTACCGAAAGCAGTCTTCATGGGGAGAAAGGAACCAGTATGTGCTGAAAGCTTGTTTGTACAAGGCACTAGGCTAAGGACACATATTAGTGTTTTTTTCAATCCCTACAAAAGTGTCTTTAAATAAGTTTTCTTACAGGTCTTATTTTATGCATGTGGAATTTGAGGCTTCGAGGGCGACTTCCAGGTTTCTAGCCACCTAGACGGTCCCCCCTCCTCTCTAAGGCTGGACTCAGTTGCAGGCTTTCATGTGACAATATCCAGCCTTGAGGACAGCCGCCATCCATACAAGAAAAAGAAGGAAGGTGAAAAGCCCCTTACCTCCACCAGGTTGCACTGTAACTCTGCTTACCTGTGTCCTGCAGCTTTCTGCCATGGAGCGCTGAACTTTGCCTGCCTGGATCTTAGTGCCGGCTTCTCGCCAGGCTTCTACAAGCTTCCAGCGTTGCTGGTTTCCCTGAGGATGGAGCACAGCTCACGCCACTACCTACAGAGGTCATGGTACAGCAAAACAAGCCCCCAAACTAGCTCCACTCTGCAAGGCAAAGCCTGGTCCAAGCATAGGCTCCACTTAGAGAAAGTTCACTCAGACTTGCAGAACCATTTGGAGGACAGGCATACGAAGGCTAGGGATGCAGCCCAGTGGGCAAGCCCTGTTCGGCATATAGAAAGCCCTGGGTTCAGTTCACAGTAATAAAATACAGAAAGTAAGCATAGCAGGGAAACACAGAGATGTCCACCTACAGTCCAGGAGGGGATGGGAGTTAAAGATAGGAATAGATTGCTGAAGGGGAGCAGGTAACTTGGCAAGCCTCATTCTGGGCACAAGGCCCAGCTCGAAATATCCAGGGCTCCCTGCTAGGGAATGCAGTAGTGAAAAATTCAAGAAGGTTCAATATTAGAGAATTGAGCCAGCCCAGGAATGGTGGCACATACCTGAAATCCCAGTATTCAGAGATCAAGGGTAGAAGGCTGGTCAATTCTAGGATAGCCAGGGTTACATAGCAAGATCCTGTCTCAAAACTAAAACAGGACAGATGTGGAGGTGTGGCCTTTCCTTGCCTGTACCCCCTCTCTGGACTAGAACGCCACTCTCTCCGGAGCACAAGTGACAGGTCCTAAGCTCTAGCACCCCAGTGTATGCACCCCAGTGTATGCCCTGATTTGTGACAGTCCTTAGCTTTAGCACCCCAGTGTATGCACCCCAGTGTATGCACCCCAGTGTATGCACCCCAGTGTATGCCCTGACTTGGAAATACAGCTATTACAGATGGGATTAGTTTAGGCGTCATGAAAGTGGCCCTGTTCCTAGTACTGACAAAAAGAAAGTTAGAAAGTTGGAGAGATAGCTCAGTAATTAAGAGCACTAGTTGCTTTACTAGAGGACGTGGGTTCAATTCCCAGCATCCACATGGTGGCTCACAACTATCTACAACCCCTGTTCTAGGAGACTCAATACTCTCTTCGGGCCTCGGTGGGCACCAGAGATACACATGGTACTCGGATATACATGCAGGCAAGACATACACAGAGAAAAGCAAATGAAATTGAATTTAAAACAAGAAAGAAATCTAGAGACACAGAATATCCTGTGACGGGGAAGGCAGAGAGTAGGGTGAGGGTTCCACATATCA
Organism: Myodes glareolus; assembly: GCF_982192425.1. Lineage (NCBI taxonomy): Eukaryota > Metazoa > Chordata > Mammalia > Rodentia > Cricetidae > Myodes > Myodes glareolus. The sequence continues at coordinate 35,775,153 of NC_142034.1, forward strand.
AAGAGGGCCACAGCTCACCAGCAAGCCCCTGGGAGCTGGGGGAGGCAGGGAGCAGAATCCCCTCACCCTCAGAAGGGACCCATGCAGCTGGCGTTTTGATTTCACGTGTTTGGCCTCCAGATCTTAAAGACAGTAACATTTTGTTACTGAAGTCACCCAGCTTGTGGTATTTTGTGATAGTGGCCTTGCAAGCCAGTGTATTACTATGCTTCCGACCAATCTGGCCCTGGTTTCCTAAACTGGAGCTTTTTAATAAATATCACATGTTCAGGACTCTCAGGTAGGCAGAGAGAGATCCCTGAAAGTCAGTGGGCGGTGACAGGGGCTTAACTCCATGGGGACTGTTCCAAGCCCTGAGAAGCTTGTGATATAAGAGAAAGGGGTCTCAGGATGGAGCTGGGTGCCCACTCTCCGGGAATCCAAATCTTCAACCCAAGTCTGGAACATGGGTGTTTAATATGGCTCACAAAGTCTTTGTTCTCAGCCTTCTCTTTGTTATCATTCAGGCTCCTTACCAACTTGCCTTTAGTTAATCTGATAAAGGCAGTCAGTTTCCATGGTTACCTCCAAGCATGCAGCAAGGTGCCTTTCCTAAGAGACCCTAGGTTTAAGCAAATAGCAAAACATGGCCCCTGGCACAGTGAAAGTAACCTGGACCCAAAAAGCAGAATGGGGTACTGGGGGAAGGGAGTCAACCGGAAACCCAGTGATTATGGTTGGATCTGTGCAACCATAGGAAACAGAGCAGAGAGCCTCCCCGGCGTTGCTTCTGCTCCACACTGATCCCGCCCTAGGAAGGAAGTACTGCCTAGTAAGTAAGCCCTTCGTCTGGCTTTCCTCTGTTCAGTCACTGCCGGCTGTTCAGTCTCTGCCCGTGGCGAGGATGCCAGGTCATAGGTCACTGGGCCGGCACTCAGTAAATCTCTGCACTCTAAAGTCAGATGGGTCTCTGACACTCGCAGACAAGAGGTGCCGATCTGAAGTGCGTGCTGTGTGGTTACACGTGTGGGAGGAAGGCCATAGCAGGGCCTAGACAACTAAGCGGGGTCTGGAACTCATACGGGCGTCCAGTTCCCACAACGTTTCCCTCCTGCCCTGGCAGCTCCTCAGCGTTCAGCCGCGTTTCTGAGTTATCTGACTATTCAGAGGGAGGGACCAATCGTCCTAAGTCTGCCTTTTTGTGTTAGATTCTGCTGTCTCGTTGGTAGGTCTGCAGGACAACCCTTGCTTCAGAAGAGCGGCCACCAAAGTAGAGGTTCCCACAGCCACCCTCACAGTGACGCCGCCCTCACGATGACTCACAGACTTCAGAAAAGGGGCCCACAGATAAAATGTATTTATTATTTTACGTGTATGAGTGTTTTGTTTGCATGAATGGCTGTACACTGCCATCCTGCCTGATGTACAAGGAGGTCAGAAAAGGGGCCAGATCCCTCAAGACTGGAGATGTGGTTGGCTGTGAGCCACTGCGTAGGTGCTGGGAACTGAACTTCAGTCCTCTGCAAGGGCAGCTGACGCTCTTAACCCCCAAGTCAGCCGGCTCCAAGTTGCTATATTTACGGTGATAATTTATCAGAGTGAACTAGACCAAATCAGCCAGGGGCAGGGGCACACAGAGTTCAGGAGGTGTCCACCCACACGCTTCTGGTCATGTTTTCCCCATGAGACCTGGAGTCCTCACCCGGAGGTGTGATGCTATCCACACAGTATTCCCGCAGCGAAGCTCACCCAAGACTTTCCCCGCCCGGTTTTTAATGGGGTCTGACCACAGAATGTCCTTATGGCGTTTAGTCTCCAGGTCCTTCTAAAGGTCACCACTGATATCATTGTGATCCAAAGTTCCTATCCCAAATCTCATGTTAGTTTTTCCAATGGCCAAAGCTCCTAAGCAAACAAAAATGTTGATAGCCAGGGGGACATTCAGGAGCCCGGAGATCCCTGATGAGCAGGCCAGGGCAAAGGTCAGGCTGCTTTGATGCTGTCTGCTCTTTTGTCCTGCATTCCTTGTCCCCCACCGCCAGCTGACGTGTCTATCTAGTTTGGAATGGGCTCAGGAGATGTCTGTGATAATCTCTGTTGAGCTAAGCAGATCTTACCCAGTGAAAGATTCACCATGGAGCCACTGTTCCCACTGCTGTGGTAGCAAATTGTGTGCCTTTGTCCTGTTCCTGGGGAGGGACAGCATCTTGACAAAATAATGCCTTTGTGTCACGCAGGGAAGAGTCTACAATCTGTATTTATTTTTCTTCTGTGGTGCTAGGGATCAAACCCCATATACTTGCGGTATTGAACAAGTGTTCTACCACTGAGCTTCATTCCCAGATGTTGCAGCCTTCTTTAAGTTAATATATATATATATAGTGTATATGGGTATTCTGTCTGTATGTCCATACTGTGCCTGCAGTACCAGTGAGAGCCAGAAGAGGACGCCAGATCCCCTGGAACTGTAATTGTAGCCTTTTGCGGACTGCCATGTGGATGGTGGGAATTGAACCCTAGTTCCTCTGGAAGAGCAGCCAGTGTGCTCTGAACCACTGAGCCATCCCTACAGTCCCTGCAACCTTCTTTAAATGCTCTTATACAAAGTGTTTATTGCCACATGAAGAATGGTGGCATCCCTGTTCAGCCAGTCCGTTGAACATATTCTCTGTTCTACCTTTCCTTTGGCCCCTGCTTCTTGTTCTAGTCTTAGGCCTTTTGGTGCCAAGGAGCTCGTCTTACTCCTCTACCCACAATGCCTTGTCCAAGCCAGTCCCAAAAGGCATTCTGTAAATGTGAGTTTCTGGTTCACCTGCTCGAGGACACAGCTGTGTTTAATTCCTCCAGGTGAGCCGCTGGTGTAGATGCTTCTGGCTGCAGACTTGCCTGCTTTTTGGGAAAAACAATTCATTTGCAAGATTTATTCTGTGTACAAAGATGATCCCTTTTAACTCCTGTATCTATGAGAAACATACTCTAAACCCCATGAACAGAAAAATCAAGGTGCAGAGAAAGATCCGCCCCCCCCACACCTTTGTAACCCCGAGGTGGTCCCGCAGGAACAAAACCAGACCTGCTGGATTCCAGAGCTCCAAGTCCTTTTCCACTTCTCTGGATGGAACAATCCAGTGAGATCAAGGTGGTTGATGGGAAGTTTCCAGAAGAGACCTGAGGATGAAATCACATTTGGTGGGAACGAGATTGCAGAATGACAGTGCACTCGAAGGACACACACACACACACACACACACACACACACACACACACACACAAATCGATCCTGCTTTTTTTTTTGAGGTAATACAATGCTGCTGCCAATCCACAGACTGAACAGCTAGTGTTAAAGGTTAGTTTACATTTACCTACAGGTAAAATGCAAGCTGGGTCATTCCTGCGTGGATTTTTTTCCATCTCCTCAGAGGAGTTCTGGGATTGCATTACCACATCTGGCTTTATTTGGGTTTTGAGGATCGAACTCAGGCTCTCAGGTTTGCTCAGCGGGTACTTTAGGAGGCAATCTCCAGCCCCTAAACAGCAAATCTTCCTACAATTCAATTTCTTTTAGAGATTTATTTATTTTATGTGTATGTGTGTTCTGACTAAATGCATGCATGTGCACACCATGTGTGCCTGGTGTCTGAGGGTTCCGGAGATGACGTCGGAACCCCTGGAACTGGAGTTCTGGACAGCTGTGAGTGGGAGCCCTGTGGGTGCTGGGAACGGAACCTCGTGCACCTGGGCAGAGGAGGTCAACTTTTGGGAGTAGAGCTCTCTCTTTCTGCCTTGGTTCTGGGAGTCAAGCTCAAGTTGTTAGGCCTGTATGGTGAGCCTTTTTATTCACCGAGCCATCTCTGCAGCCTCTTTATTAATTTTTCAGCAAATACCTGAACGAAACACTATTGCTAGGTGCCAGGGTAGACAGATGGAAAGGACTGTTCTAATACCGCTTAGAGGTACGTGGTTGGGATCTGGATTTAGGCATGCTATCAGCGGGGCAGGCTCCACAACATTCCAACTGCCCTTTATCCCAACACCGAAACTCTTCATGGACTTTGACTCTTTCGGGGGAGTAGTTAGGGACTGAACCCAAGGGCCTTTCCCGTGCTGGCAAGTACCCTACCATTGAGTTTCCTGCCCAATCCTTATTTGTCATCGTGTCTAAAGAAGTAGACCATTTGATTCAGTAACAATATACAATAGTGAATTCTACTCAGCAGAAGCAATATTGAATTCTGCTCATTGAGGAAATAGGCATTAAATTCTAGATAGTTCAATAGCAAATTGCTTCAATAAAAATAAATATATTGATGTAGGGCTATAGCTCAGTTGGTAAAGTACTTGCCTAGCATTCATGAATCCTGCTTCGATCCCCAGTTCATATAAGACTAGGTCTGGTGGTACACCTCAGAAATCCCAGCGTTGCGGGGAGAGGCAAGAGGACCAGGAGCACAAGGTCATCCTCAATTCAAGGTTATCTTGGTTGTGGGAGACTTTGCCTCCATTCCTTCCCCCAAATGACGCTAAACAGATGAGAACATTTGCACATGAGTGTGTGTTCACTTCTGTAGTCACTATTGGGTGCAATAATCTCAGAACTCTGGAGGGAGAGACAGGAAGATCAGGAGCTCAAAGCCAGTCTCCTAGCAAGTTGGAAGCCAGCCTGGGCTACATAAGACTCTGTCCTAAAAGGAAAAAAAATGGTGATAATACTTAAATATACTTAGAAGTATTTTAATGTGGACCATTTCCATAAAGTGGCATCTCATTTTGTGAAGAGCCTCCAAGAGTCTGACTGCTGTGATGCTACTGAAAATAGGAGCACGGTGGGGAAACAGTCGGTGGTTAGAAAGCACCAGGCTCTGTTTTAAAAGCCCGCTGCAGTATCTCCCGCCTTGCTCCTCACAAGCCCTTGATGTCCATATTATTTTTGTTCCTATATCACAAATGAGGAAATTAAGGTCGCAGAGTGAGTCAGCGGGGAGTCTAGGGCTCCCACCCCAGTCTATTTCAGGCATGAGTCTGTGCTTTTAATGTCCGGGCCATAGTTCCTCCATAATTGGGAAATGAAGTCTGGGCAAGGCCATTTATTTATTTATGTTCTTGCCTTGTTCCAGAAAGCATTTCAGATATCTGGGTAAGTAACTTGCCCAAGATTGCCCAGACAGTTAGGGGCACAGCCAGGAATCTCTCTCACAAACTGTACAAACCTAGAGATAATGCAGAGGCAGACTCCTGTTATATATATATATATTCCTCCACAGACATGAGAAAGGGAAACAGGCATTTTCTTTGGCTGCTTTCCCGTTCCTTGGGCATGGATGCGTTTTTTGACTTTACAGTCTGAGAACACACGGAATAGGATAAGAGAAGTTAAGGGGCAATGGGAGCAGGCCAGCATGGATGTAGACTGCCTGTGGCGGGGAAGATGAGACCAAGGACCCAGGAGTTGCCTTAGAAGTGTGCCCGGGACATCAGCATTGCCTAACAAATTAACAGCTTTTAGGAGTAAGCCTACAAAATAGAGAGGAGGACAATGTGACAATGTAGCAGCTCGGAAGCCGGGTGTTACTGGAAGAAGAGGGAAGGAAACAGGACACATAAAGCTTCTTGTCCAGGGAAGATAAGACTGTCAGGCTATACTTAAGGTAGCATAAACTTAGTATGCCTCCTGCGGGTTCAGCACCACACACACTCACACCCACACACTACACATCACACCATTGTGTGCCTGCACACAAGCAAGTAATAATTGGGTTTGAATGCACAAAAAGATCAAAGCATGAAAGACAAACACTAGCAGAAGTCTATTTCTTTAAAAAGGAAAATAAAACCAAATACATACTCCCACGGTCTAGTATCTTCAGGACAGACCCCTCTGCTCGGTGATTAATCTTTGTCAGTTTGTTCCTCCTCTTGGTTCAGTAACATTGTCCCTCTTAAAACAGACCCTTCAACATTTTTCCTTTATCCTAAGAACTCTGTCCAAAGAGTTTGTATAAAGAACTGCTTTTTCTTGGCAATAACTTGAAAAATAAACAAATGAAGCTTACCGCTTGTGTGTGTGTGTGTGGCTTTTTAAACAGAATATTTTCTTGATTTCAGTTTGAATTATTATAAAAACATTGCATTACTTGTCCCCAAACCTTTTTTTTTTTTTAAATGAAAGGAATCTGTCCCGATTTAGTCTCCTTAACCAAACATGCTCTAGTGGGGTAGGGCCAGGACTGGTTATAAAGAAAACATATACCTTTGACAGCAGCCTCTGACCTGGGAGTCTACCCAAAGCTGCCAAGGCAAGGTGTGTCTGAAGTGCTTCTCATTAGGAAACCTGCTGTTTACCTGAACTTGGCCTGAGCATCTGTCTAGAGGGAAGCAGGAGGCTTGAGCTGAGAGGTAGGCACAGGAAGAGAAAATGGTGGCTCTGTGCCTCGAGTTTTCCAAAGGATCTCAGGGTGCATTTCGCTCGCTCTCCTTAGACCCGGATGCAACTCCAGCTGAGCAATATTAGCTCCTTAGAATGGATGGATGCTTATGAACCTCACATGACCTGAGTTGTTCTTTTCTGGACATTCTTCTCCCACACATGTACTTAAAACAAAAGCCCTCCAGCACTCCAAGGCAGAGGCAGGTGGATTTTCGTGAGTACAAGGCCAGCCTGGTCTACAGAGCAAGTTCCAGAACACCAAGGGCTGTTACACAGAGAAACCTTGTCTTGAAAACAAACTAAACTAAACTATATAAATAAATTTTAAAAGGCTACTCGATACGAGCTTTTTGGACAGAATTCTGTGGAATATTGATCATTGTGGCTTCACTTTGCCAGGTGCCACGAACCAAGAGTTCTCTGTGGTGAATAAGTGAGTCTGGGACAAAGAGAATCCCCATCACTTTGAGCTCATTATAGCTACTATAGCTCATTCTCTCTAAAGAGGCCATCAAAAAGATTTAGGTATTTGTTATGTATCCAGTGTTCAGCCTCCATGCCTGCAGGCCAGAAGAGGGCATCAGATCTGACCATAGATGGTTGTGAGCTGCCATGTGGTTCTTGGGAATTGAACTCAGGAAGGGCAGCCAGTGCTCTTAACCACTGAGCCATCTCTCCAGCCAAATATATAAAACTTTAAAAAAATATATTTATTTTTATTTTTTGTCCCGCGCTACCGTCTCGCCCGCAAGAACGACGCGGGACACTTAGGATTCTTCTGCAGTAAAGCTTTATGCGTCTTGAGAGGGAGAGCATAAGCTTACATGGCGGAGACCCCGAATGAGGGGAACCCAGCCCTTATAAAGGAAACAGTCCTCGCTTCTGACGTGTCACTCTTGGATTGGTCCGCTGCCCATTATCCCAGATGATGCCTCGGGAGTAGGCAGGGACACAGCAGTAGAGAGTTACCAAGCACGTGCGCTGGGATTAAAGGTGTGTGCTGCATCACCTTGAACTCACAGAGATCTGCCTGTCTCTGCTTCCCAGGCATTGGGACCAAAGGCGTGTACTACCACGCCTTGAGGTCACAGAGGTCAATCTGCCTCTGCCGCCCAGGCATCAGGACTAAAGGCGTGTACCGCCACACCTTGGGGTCACAGAGGTCAATCTCTACCTTTGTTCCTAGAAGCAATGGAGAATGTGGTCCGGCCCTCCACAATTTTTCACCTCTATAGCATTTTGCTCATGTGTATGTATATGTACAAATGTGTTCCTGGTGCCAGAGTCCATAGGAGGGTGTCAGAACCACGGGAACTGCAATTACAGACAGTTGTAAGCCACTGCGTGGGTTATTATAATAAAATTATTAAAATATTATTGGCACTAAAAGCCTGGCCTGAATTAAGTATAATCCCTCATTGGCAACTTGGTAAAACCTAATTTCCAACAGGAACAAGCTTGACATGAATGCAGCAAGGGCACAAGTAGATTAGACTTAAACACCCCATAAAATGACTCGAGGCTTACAGCTGAGCCTGACATTATTCGTAAGAATTATGACTGATTAGCAGTTCCAAGAAACCCTGAAAGAAAAATGAGTCATTCCATAAAGGCATTTGTATGAAGGAAGTGAGCTGGGATTTAATGGTGACAATGAGTTATTATAAAGCAGCTAATTCCATGAAGAGCAATTTGGTATTTATAGCGGCATCGTTGCCGAGTGAATTAGTACGGAATAAAAGTGACTCAAAGGTCCGTGATGAGCAAAGAATGACAAACCGGAAGCCGCAGCGGAGGGCTTGGTCACGGTGAAGAGAGAGGAAAGGAGAAAAACACAGCATTGCACTCGTTCTCAGACTCACGCACTGCCAGGCATAGTGGCGGTGATTCCAGCCTACTGGAGGCTGAAGCTGGAGGATCGCTATGGGCTCACAGCCATCCTGAGCTACATAGTGATCCCAGGTGAGCCCCTAAAGCCACATAGTGAGACTCTGTCTCAAAAGACTTGTATTGGCATTTGTTTTTGTTTCTTGAGACAGGGTGTCTTTGTGTAACCCTGGCTGTCCTGCAACTCGCCCTGTAGACCAGGCTGGCCCTGACACCAGAACTAAGGGATCCACCTGTCTCTGCCTCCCGACTGCTGGGATTACAGGTGTGCACCACCACTGGCTCACAGAATATTTTTATTATTATTATTAAATTTTTTGATTGATGATGCACCCTTGAATGACATGTGTTTATTACATTCTCAAAAGCCACAAACTAGCACTGTCTCCATTGTTCCTTGGCTACATATCCCAGTCTATTTAAACAGTTAATGTCTTTTTCTGTTGTTTAACCTCTAGAACCTAATCCACTCCATGCTACCTTTGGAGGACAATGTGGGCTTTGTTAAATGTCAGAGCGTATGTGAGTAATTAGGCCCCTGTTGTATAACATACTGTGCCAAGAATGCTCTTTTTCCTTCACACATGGTTTGTTAGTGAAGGAACAGAACCTTCACAGTAAAGTCTGTCAGTGGGACTATTAGTGTAGAAATAGTTCTTGCCCCGGGGTGAAAATTAACTGATGCTTTGGCATAACCTATTGACTTTTAATTGGATCCCAGCTTATTTTACAGCTGCTAGTCTATGAGCTAAATTGCACTTTGAGTATGCACATTTATGACTGGAACAGGTCTAATGGCGAATTAGCCCTTGGAAAATGTACCTTGATAGAACAAAAGTTTCCGTTCCAAGATATATAGCCTCTGATTGTTTTATTGCCCCCAAAACAAAAGGTATTGAAATTTGACAATAGTGTAAGACATCTGCTTTAATTAAAACCGCGTATATTTTAGAATAAAGTATGTTCCATAATTGTTTCCTAAGAGCCCAGCATCTGGAATGTGTTCCCGACATCACCAACACAGTGGACAATATTTCATTTTTCAGGACGAAAAAGAGGATGCAGCAAATGCTAAATTATTAAGAAAGAATTATCAAGAAAGAGGATGCACTGAATGCTAAATTATTAAGGAAGAGTTATTAAGAAAGAATTATCAAGAAAGAGAATGCAGTGAATGCTTAATTATTAAGGCAACTATTCAGAAATCGCAATGCATTTCCCTTTTCTCCTCTCCTTTCTTCCTTTTCTCGTTGTTGTTGGGAATGATCTTGTTGTGTATCTCAGGCTAGATTTGAACTTGTAATTATCCTCCTGCCTCAGCCTCCCCATGGCTGGGATTAGAGGCACAAACCAGTATACCTGATTATAGTATAAATTTTACTATCATTATTTTCATTCCTATTCTTTTATGGCGCGAATATAGGAGGAGCAGGCATTACACAGTGCACATGTGGAGGCCAAAAGGCAACTGTGGGTCCGTTCTCTCCTTCCACCCTTCTGTGAGTTCCAGGAATCCCACTCGGGTCACTAGGCATTTCTTTCTTTCTTTCTTTCTTTCTTTCTTTCTTTCTTTCTTTCTTTCTTTCTTTCTTTCTTTCTTTTTTGACGCAGCACGACACCCCTTTATTTAGTCACAGTGTGGACGGTACATTTTATTCTTCAGATTCTCCAGGCTTACGAATGTCATCAATCTTCAGAATCATTCTAACCACCTGTGTGGCAAGAGAGATCTGCTGCTTTTTGCCAATCAAGGTTTCTATGACATGCTGATGCTGCATATCATTGGTGCCCTTATGCAGACAGTCAATGCCAAGGGCAGGGTTGGACTCCTTCACTTGTTTGGCACGGGCTTCAGTCATGGTCTGGATGGGATTCATGCCACTGTTTTCTGAAAGGGCCATGGGGATGACCTCCAAGGCGTCTGCGAAAGCTCTCATGGCATACTGCTCCAAAGTTGGGCACTTATCTGCTTCTTTACTGACTGCCAGGGCACAGAATATTTCAGCAGCCCCTCCTCTGTACGCAGCTCGATTGTCGCGGATGAGGTTCCGGATGACGCACAAGGCATCATGGAGGGATCGTTTTTGCTTCTTCAGTGACCATCTTGTTGCCTCCTCTGATGAAAATGGTCACAGCTCTGGAGTTCTTACACTGCTCAGTGACCAGCATTTTGTCTTTTGTAGTGCCAAATGAGATCTCACGCACCACACCGGCGAAGCCCAGCTTCTCAGACCTAAGCTTTGAGAACCTTGGGACCTTTCGTCCTCCTGTTGCAATGGCGATCAGCTCAATCTCGGGTCCTCCTACCCAGCGAACTGCAGGGAGGGCATTCTGAAGTAGTAAATGATTGGCTTCATCATCAAAGCCCCACTGGCAAATAGCCAGGTTAGCACCAGTTTCTTTAATCTGCTGAATCATCTCCTCGAACTTTTCCTTTTCATATTTCTGCAGGGTTTTGTAGTCCTCCACCGAGGTCACATCCAGCTTGTGCTTGGTCTTTGGCTTCGGTGGCTCAAATGGACACGTGAGAATCGCAATCTTAGCATCTTTCACTTGTTTAGGCATCTGCGGGTGGCTGAAGTCCTTATCCACGATCACACCCTTTATAAGTTTGGTGTCCTCCAGCCTCCCGCCCACTTTGCCTTCCACTTTGATGAACTCAAAGTCAACGTCTCTCTGCTCCACATCTGCCACTGTGAGGACGGCCTTCACAGCGATCTCAGCCATTTGTCGATGACAGCTGTTAACCACTTTGGAACCCAGCGTGATTTTCGCAGTCTGAATCAGGGGTTCAGGGTTCTTGATGTCAACAAGGACACGATCACTGATCTTGTCCAGGTGATCTATAGCAACTCGGGCAGCCTGTTCATAGCCGTCGGTGATTCTGGTTGGGTGGATGCCTCGGTCCAGCAGCTGCTCGGCTTCTTCCAACAAGGCACCAGCCAGGACAACCACTCCTGTGGTTCCATCTCCAATCTCAACATCTTGGGATTTGGACAGTTCAACCATTAGCTTGGCAATCTGATGATCAACATCCATCATGCTGAGAATGGTGGCACCATCGTTTGTTACGGTGACATCGCCATCTTTGTCTACCATCATCTTGTCCAGCCTGTTTGGTCCTAGTGACGTTCTCATTGTGTTTGCCACAGTTTTTGCAGCCATGATGTGAGACTTGAGGGCCTCAAGTCCCATGAGACGGGACTTGCAGTCCTGATCCTTGATGATGAGGAAGGGACGCCCATACTCATCGAAGGCGAGGGTCCCCACGGACGCCATGGTGGCCGAACTAGAACAGGCGCTTCCCGACAACCGGCAATGAATCACTCTGGAATCCACTAGACATTTCAAAGCATGAACATTTACTTTCTGAGTCATCTCACTCCCTAATAAAATATTTAATATTTTAATAAAATAATTTTATTTAAATTATATTTAATTAAAAAATTAAAAACACAATATTTATTTTATTTTTTAAACAATCTTTTTATTTTTACATACCAATCCCAGTTCCCTCTCCTCCCCCCTGTTCCCTCACCCCTTCCCCCAACTCCAGCCCCCCATCCATTCCTCAGAGAAGATGAGGCCTCCCATGGGAGTCAACAAAATCTGTCACATATATTGAGGCAGGACCAAGGCCCTCCCCCACAACTCCCACCCCCGTATCTAGACTGAGCCAAGTATCCCTCCATAGGGAATGGGCTCCAAAATGCCAGGTCATGCACTAGGGATACATACTGATTTCACAGCGAGCGGCTTCACAGACTGCCCAAACCACACACTGTCACCCATATTCAGAGGATCTAGTTTGGTCCTATGCAGGTTCCCCAGCTGTCAGCCATTATTTTCTTTTTTACATGTGTGCCTAAGTGTATGTCTGTGCATTGCAGAGGTGCAGAAGCTGGGGAAGGTTAGAAGAGAGTGTGGGTTCCTCGAGAGGGTCCTGAGCTACCATGTGAGTCCTGGGAACTAAACCCAGGTCCTATGCAAATGATCCCTAAAGTACATTTTTCTTTTGACAGGAGCGGACAGGGTCTCTCTATGTAGCCCTGACTGTCCTAGAACTCACTATGTAGACCAGGCTGGCCTTGAACTCACAGAGATCCATCTGCCTCTGACTCCAGAATGCTGAGATCAAAGGTGTTTGATACCATGCCAGCTCCCTACAGTACATTTTTATGAACTCTGTCCCCTAGAGAATGTCTGTTTTGAATTTTCATTTTTCCCCCATTGGAGACGGTAGCTGGAAAAACACAAGCAGCAATTATGTTTGCTTAAAAATCTAAAAATATTTTTCGCACAACCCCTTGACCCCTCTAATAGGAATTATATTTTACTTATCCTTCTTGGGTCAGGGCGTGAGGAAGACCTCCCATGAAGACTAGGCTGTCCTGGAACTCAGGTCTTCCAGCCTCGCTTCCCAAGGGCTGAGATTACAGCTCTAGACTTGACTGGTTTTTTTTTAAGATTTATTTTTATTTTTAATTATGAGCATGTATAGGTGTGGAGTGCGCATGTGAGGAGAGGTGCCCAGGGAGGTCCAAAGACGGTACGGGGTCCCCTGAAGCTCAAGTTACAAATAGTTGTAAGCTGCCCAGCATGGGTGCTGGGGACAGATTTAGGGTCCTCTTCAAGGCCAACATGTGCTCTTACCTGCTGAGCTCTCTCCAGCCCTGTGATCATTTGAATTTTCAAGGTCAAAAGAAAAATAAGCAATAAATACTACTTTCTAAGAAAATAATTTTTAAAGAAAAAAAATTTTTTTTTGAGACAAGCTCTTACTATGTAGCTCAGGCTGGCCTTCACCAAGATCCTCCTGTCTCAGCGCCCCCCTCTCCCGGTTCTGGGATTCCACCTGTGCACCTTCCTCAGCCCGAACACAGCTTTTCCTAAAGGAGGAAAGGAGAGGCCGTCTAATTCACTTACTTTGATGGAGAACTGTGCGAAACCAGAAAGCTGGAAATGGGGGGCTCGGGAGATGCTCAGTGGGCACAGGATTTGCTGGATGAGCATCCACCAAAAAGCCTGCTGCGGCCAGGCCAGCCAGCTTAGCCAGACTGTGAGCTCCAGGTTCAGTGAGAGACCCTGTCTTGAATTTAAAGTGGTGCGCAATTGAAAAAGACACCCATTGTTGATCTCAGGCCTTCACGGGTTCATACATTTTCATGTATCTGCATCCGTTCACACACACACACTCACACACACGCACATACACACTCACACACACTAAATAAATAAAAATACATCTCCCCACAGCTTCACCCACACACACATTAAAAAAATAACTAAAAGAAATGTGTTTGTGTAACTCATTTGGAATCTAACCAATCCAGAGAAGACATGAACCTCCACTGGGTCTGTTCCTGCAGTTTTGTAACATAAGGGAAGGAAATGGGATTTTTAAAAGTAAAAGACCTGGCGGTAATGCTCTTGAAATAGCTTTTCCTCTGAAGTACAGCTAAGAATCCCGAGCCTGCATACCCACGTGAACCAAGTTACCACGTGAACCAAGTTACCACGTGCAGGTGCGGGTCTGCGGCTGGGTTTTGTAAAATGGTGGACAAATCCCAGGGACATTTTCTGGTTCCTTCATTCACCTATAAACAGGAACCAGGATGCGCCAAGCTCCAACTTTGGTTCATCCTAGTGCGGAATAGGATCAAGAAAACCTAACAGGATGAACTGAACTAGCAGGCCTCTCTGCAGCGATGTGTTAATGCACCTCTAGCTGCCTTTCTTTTCAAGACTTTGTTTCACTGAGGTTCATATTTTTAGACATTTTCTTTCATAATGAAGGTTGAATGTAATTTTTTTAGGAAAAGATTAATTTTAGAAAAGCCACTGTGTGTAGGTTCCATTTTAAAATGTTCTTTTCTGTTGCTTCAGGCAAATTGTCTAACGGCACCACGTCAGAGTGCAGAGGGGGTCAGGCCTGTTCAAGCCACTGCTGATCGGAAGGGTTAGTACACTAAATGTTGGCTTTAAGATCGTGTGGATCTGCATATTACTTTAGTGAGTTATTATTATTATTGTTGTTGGCTTTTTGAGACAGGGTTTCTCTGTGTATTTGGAGCCTATCCTGGAACTATCTCTTGTAGATGAGGCTGGCCTCAAACTCTGAGAGATCCGCCTGCCTCTGCCTCTTAACTGCTGGGATTAAAGGCGTGCACCATCACTGCCTGATGAATTATTATTATATTTAAATACAGGGTCTTACTCTGTAGCTCTGACTGGCCTGGAACCCGCTATGTAGACCAGGCTGGCCTCAAACTCACAGAGCTCCATCTATCTCTGCCTCTTGAGTGCTGAGATTAAAAGCACATGCCATCCCACCTGGCTGTTTTAGTTTTGTTGTTGACAGAGTCTCACCATATCACCCAAGCAGGTCCCAAACTCAATGATCCTCTAGACTCGGCCACCACACCTGCCAGCAAGGATCTCAGAATGGTAGCTCACACCGTCTCTGAGTACTTCAGATGTGAGGGCAGAAGGAACAGAAAGTTAAGACCACCTGTGGCTCTATAGAAAGTTCAAAGCTGACCTGGGCTGCTTGAGACTCTGTCTTTAAAAAAAGAAAAGAGAGAGGCTTAGCAGTTAAGGAGGCTTCCTTACTGCTCTTGCAAGATACAGTTCCCAGCATCCACATGACTGCTCATTACTGCCTGTAACTCCAGCTCCAGGATATCCAGCGAGCTCCTTTGATCCCCATGGGCTCCTGTGCCCACCTGGTGCCCACCCATACACGCGGGCACATACACATATATTTCAAAATGCCTTTGCTCAACCAAGGAGACTGAATTTGACACATATTCAAGATCATGTGTCCAAGCTGGAGAACTGGCTGAGCGATTAAGAGCACTGGCTCGTTTCCAGAGGACCCAGGTTCAATTCCCAATCCCACATGGCAATCTCTAATTCCTGTTCCAAGGAATCTAGGACCCTCACACTGGCAAATCTTAAGAAACATTGGCAAGCCGGGAAGTGGTGGTGCACACCTTTAATCTCAACACTCAGAGGTAGAGGTAGGCGGATCTCTGTGAGTTCAAAACCAGATTTGATCTACAAGAGCTAGTTCCAGGACAGGCTCCAAAGCTATAGGGAAACTTAGAGAAACTTTATTTCAAAAAACAAAACAAAAGAAAACAAAAAACCGGAAAGAAACATTGGCAAAGCACCAATGACTATAAAATAAAAATAAACAAATCTTAAGAAAAAAGGGCCATGTGTTACCTGGAAATACACCTGGATCTCGTAACGATCTCTTTTTGCTCTAAAGATTCAGATTCCCTAAGTTTTCTGTGCTCATAGCTGCTCCCCATCGCCAGTCATCTGTTTGTCTGTGTCCTTCAGAATGACCTTTCTAGATGTGTTTGTTTCTCTCTACGTTTAAAGTAAGCCTCACATTTTGGATCCTGATTTGAGTTCTCTAATGCTGATGAAATAGGTTTCCCGGCAAGCATTAAACTTAGATGCCTCCAGGGTAACAGACCAGAGAAGGGATCAGAGGACTAAATAAGGTTCTGAGTCCCTGACATAATCAAAGGCCTATAGAAATGCAGGCAAGGGTACTCAGGATAAACAGACTGAAGAAACGAAATGCTTGTGAAATGGGACTGGAGAGCTGGCTAAGAGGTTAACAACGCGTTTTGCTCTTGCAGAGAACCTGTTTGGTTCTCAGCAACTGCGTGGTGAGTCACAGCGATCTGATGCATTGTGACCTCCAAGGGCACCAGGCACACACATGATGCACATACATAGAGGTAAATAATACACACATAAACTAAGATGAATAAATCTTTAAAAAACTAAAAACTCATGTGGAACAGAGTAATACAAACTTACTTCCATTTGTCTAGCAAGAGGAGGAGAAATAGAAATCGATTTGCATTTGTTTATGTCTGCAGGAAGAAATTTTGGAAGGGCAAGCAAATAGAAAGCTAAAGAATTTCTAGGCTAGTGAGAAGGTTTAGCAGGTAAAAGAGCTTGCTACCAAGTCTGAAGATCATAGCTTGGTCCCCATGTCCGGCATGAGAGGCAAGAACAACTCTTGGAAGTTGTCTTCTGACCTCCATTTCCAACCACAGCACACGAGAGCACACACACAAATGCACACAAACACATATTCAACAAAATGCATAGTTTGAGTTCAATGTGCTAAGTATTTTTGGCTCCCTGCTAGTAGGTTTCTCCACTGATACAATAAGCAAGATCAAGCTGAGTCAAAAAGACCAGGTTTAATGAGCAAAGTGTTGCTGGGTGACTCTCAAGCTCCCAGAGGGAGGTGGGGGACGGAGGAGGAGTAATCACATGGCAGGTCTGGGGACCAGAGCTTCAATACCCTGTAGGCCAGGCCTTGAGCAGCTCAGAGGGAGGCACCAATGCTTGGTGGGTTTTCTGAGAAGGGTGGGGTTTGGAATGGGGGGGGGAGTTCAAGGGGAGCTTCCAACTGAACACGATGATATACATATAATAAAATGCATTCATTTTACATCAAGTGCAATGATGTACAAAGATATTATAATAAAATTCATTATGTTTACAATGAGATTTAATAATAAAAATGCATAGGTTGGAAGAAGGAAAGAAACACTTCCTCCAAATGCCACTGGGGCCTGTTCTTTTGTTAGGAGAGGATGTTAAATGCCGTGTGGTGTAAACACTGTCCAGCATGTCACCACTCCCTGGAGACGCTCTGGCTCCCTAAAGTCACTCTGCTTTGGGGAGATGATAAAACGTAGCTCTTCAAAAGAGATTTCAGATTCCCTAAGAGGAATTTCTCAGCCTGAAACAGGCTGCTCAGAGAACATTTTACTTTTTAAAGCAGGTCAGAAAAGCTGCTATTCTCAGCAAGAAAGAGCAAGAGGTTTTCAAAAATTGCTTATTTTTCCCAAATGTATGAATCAATTAATGGCAAGTAGTTGGTAAAACCTATAGATGAATTAGACAAGATGACAATTTCTGTGATAATAGTTCAGATTTTTTTTTTTTTGTCTTTAGAGACAGGGTTTCTCTGTGTAGCCCTGGCTGTCTTGGAACTAGCTATGTAGACCAGGCTGGTCTCCAACTCACAAAGATCTGCCTGCCTCTGCCTTCCAAGTGCTGGGATTAAAGGTGTACACCACCACTGTCTGGATTAGGAATAATATTTAATTTTAAAAATTTAATTCCAGCTGGGATGTCATGGCACATGTTTATAATCCCAGCAGTTGAGAGGTGGAGGCAGGAAGATCAGGAGTTCAAGGCCAACCTCAGCTAGGAGTGAATCTAAGGCCAGCCTGGCTACAGGAGTTTTTATCTCAAAAAAACAAATAAACAAGCATTTGGGATGCTGCGGGCACGTGGATTTTTGTGAGCCTGAGGCCAGCCTGTTTCCTGTGGTACGCCTTCTCCAGTCACACTGCCTTCTTTACCACATTCAAGTCACTAAGCAAGTATTGGTCGCATACTTGTTTCTGCTAGAACTGCCGGGGCTGCCGGCAGCCTAGGACTTTTATTCCCGTGGGGGAGTAAGGTAATGAGTGATTCAACAAGTAAGATGCCATATTGGGATAAACAAAACAGGCTACAGGCTAGATAATGACCGTCGATGGTGGTCAAAGGGGAAAGATCCTGAGGAGGGGCACAGGCTCTGTCTGGGAACACGAGGCGTGATTGGGAGGTAAGAAGGAGGCACAGTGAGATTTGGAGGAAGAGTGTGGCTGCCACGGTGGAACAGTGTGCGCCACCGCACAGTATGCGAGCCTAGCGCACAGTATGTGAGCCTAGCGCACAGTACGCGAGCCTAGCGCACAGTATGCGAGCCTACCGCCTGCTTAGCTTTTGACTGATCATCCATTCCCCACCTTTGTGTGACTTAACATCTCGAGACAATTAGGGAAATAGTTTTGAAACGTAGCAACAGACACCCCAGCTTCACCAATCCAAAGGCTCAGAAAGTTGTTAGACAGCTCCTAAGGCCTATGGTAGAAGTTCCCCTGTTTCACTAAGCCCACCCCCTGAATGTTTCCCCAGTGTATTTGAGAAGCTTGTTGATTGACGACTTTCGTTATTCTGTTACTATGCCAACTTCATGAAACTGCTATAATGTTGGAATATGAAATTTGACGAAACCCAGATCTGTGTCTGGAGGCCGTGATCAGTCATATTTGGCTCCCGAATAAAGGTGTTGACTTTGGAGACAATAGCTGTGCTCTTTCTGTTGTCAGCACCCAAGGGTCTTCAGCACTGGGGGTTTTCCTTTCAAATGTCTCGATATTTGTAATTTAACAGATATGTTACATTCTCTTGAAAAATTCAAAGTCCTCAAGTCTCTTGCGTTTTTAGGGTTGACAAGGACTCACTGGTGCGGGAGAATTGTCTGTATTCTGTCAATCATATTTTAATAAAACGCTGATTGGCCAGGCAGGCAGTATAGGCGAGAAAGCCAGACAGGAAGTAGAGGTGGAGCAAAGAGACTGGGAGTATTCTGGAAAGCAGGAAGCTCCCTCCGCAGTTCTGCCCAGACCACCAGAGAAGAAAGATGTAAGCTGCCCCGCTGGAAAAGGTACTGAGCCGTGTGGCTAACGTAGATAAGGATAATGGGGTAACATAAGTTATAAGAACTAATAAGTAACCTGACCTAATGAGCCAATCAGCTTTATAACTTAAAAAGATATCTGTGTGATTGATTTTCTCTGGGACTTGCTGGTTGTGGGGTACCGGGCGGGAACAGATACCCCAACAAGCTGGCTCTCATGTTACAACTCACCTTTATTTATAGTCTTTGTTTGTTTTTATCTTGAGACAGGCTCTCATTATGTAACGGGCTATCCTGAAACTCAGAATGTAGACCAGGCTAGCCTCTAATACCAGAGATCTAACCGCCTCTGCCTGCTGAGTGCAGGGATTACAGGCGTGTGTCACCACACCCAGCTTTTATATTTTTTTGTTTGTTTGTTTGTTTTGTTTTGTTTTTCGAAACAGGGTTTCTCTATATTTTTGGAGCCTGTCCTGGCACTAGCTCTTTGTAGCCCAGGCTGATCTCGAACTCACAGAGATCCGCCTGCCTCTGCCTCCCAAGTGCTGGGATTAAAGGCCTGCGCCACCACCGCCCAGCTATGTTCTTTCTATAAAACAATTTTTTTAGAAATTACCAAGTGCTGGAGATATGATCATCAGTCAAGAGCACTAGCCTGCTCTTCCAGAGGACCTGGGTTTGGTTCCCAGCACCCATATGGCAACTTTCAACCTTCTGTGACTCCAGACACAGGTATCTATCCCTTTTTTCTGACCTTGATAAGTACCAGACACTCACATGGCACACAGATATACATGCAGGCAAAACAATCATACACATAAAATAAAAATAAATAAATCTTAAAAACCCATTTTACCAGCATATGCTAATTGTATATAATAATGAGTCTCATTGTAGCATTTTCAAAATATACAGAATGCATATATATTATAAAAGTATATGTATATCTGTGTGTGTGTGTGTGTATGTGTGTGTCTGCATGTGAGTGCAGTTACTCACGGAGACCAGAAGAAGATATCAGGTCCCCCGAAGTCACAGATGGTTGTGAGCCACCTGACCTGGGCGCTGGGAACCAACCCAGTTCTTCTGAAAGAGCAGTGAGCATTCTTAGCCCCACATAAACACAATCAATTTTTATTACATTCGCCCCCCTGTGTTTCTGCCGATCCCCTTCCTGCCTCACCTAACCCTCTTCTGTTTCTGGGTCTATGTTTATGTAGAACCCAATGGGTTCCATGAAGGCTGCTTACGGGACCTGGGTGAGGGACTAATTACAGCCCCAGGAGCCTCTTGCTTGTGGTCACACCACTGAAAAAAATATTTCTTTTCCCTAGCGACATTAACTTCTTAGGTGGAGGTGAGGCCTCCTGAGCTCCTTCCTCAGTTTGTCTGCATTCTTTATCATATAATTTCCTTTCTTAACTTATATAGCTTCATTTTATCTCCATTTAGGGACAATATTTAATTTTAAAAATTTAATTCCAGCTGGGATGTCATGGCACGTTTACAATCCCAGCAGCTGGGAGGTGGAGGCAGGAAAATCAGGAGTTCAAGGTCAACCTTAGCTGCATAGTGAATTTCAGGCCAGCCTGGGCTACATGAGTTTCTGTCTCAAGAAGCAAGCAAGGAAGCATTTGGGAGACCGAGACATATGGATTTTGTGAGTTTGAGGCCAGCCTGGTCAAGATGGTGAGTTCTAGGACAGCTGGATCTACAAAGTTAGACCCTGTCTCAAAAAACAAACAAATAAACAAACAATATGCCTTTAATCCCTGAACTCCATAGGCAAACGTAGGTGGATCTCTGTAGGTTCAGGCCAACCTGGTCTGCATAGAGAGTTCTAGAACAGCAAGGAAAGAGGGCCTACCCTGTCTCAAAACAAAACAAAAAGAAAGGCAAAGAGCAATTGGGAAAGATATTCTAGCTAACCCCTGGCCTCCACATGTGTGCACACACATGTAAAAAATACCTTAGCATCAACCCCAAAGAATGAAACTTCTGAGTATATCTTTTTGTATTTTATTTTTAAATTTTATAGTTATATGGAGGATGTTTGAGGGTACGCATGTACACACATGGAGGGCAGAGGACAACACTCAAGAGTCAGTTCTCTCCTAACTTGTGTGTTCTGAGGATGCAGTCCAAGTCTCTAGACTTGGCAGCAAGCTCTTTACCAGCTGAGTCACCTTACTGACTCCTGGGTGTAATGGTTTTCTGTCTCTTTAAAAGACAAGCCACGCCCACTCCCTCCTCCATCCGCTGAGGCAGGCTGATCTTCATCTTCTAGCCTGAGCTCTCTCTCTTTTACATCTTCCTCTCGGAGAGGCATCTTCGCTTCTGCCTCTCTCCCCACTTCTCCACTTTCCCCCTAGCTGTCTCTTTCTCCTCTCCTCTCTCTCCTCTCTCTCTCTCTCTCTCTCTCTGTGTGTGTGTGTGTGTGTGTGTGTGTGTGTGTCTCTGCCCCCCCTTCTCCCTTCCCTCTCTATAACCCCCTGAATAAATATTCAACCTCACTCTGCATGTCATGTCTATCCATGTCTCTGTCTCCTGCCCGCCCACCATGTGTCTCCCTGCCTGGGACCAGCCACCGCTCTGGGACCGGCAGCCGTCTCTGCCTGGGACTGGCTGCTCCCAGGGCCTGCTGTCTGCCGCCACATGGCCTGCTACCACCATTTGGGACCTACAGCATTTCTGCTGCCTACTGCCGCCGGGGATCTTGCAGCATTTTAAAAAAAATCATAAAACTGGGGGTGGGATTTCCTTTTTTCAGTTGGTTTATTGGGGTTCACTGACTGTTGTTGTTTCATTTGGGGTGTTATATTTTGTTTGGTTTTGAACCAGAATCTGGTAGCCTAGACTGGCCTCAAACCTACTACACAGCTAGGGATGACCTTGACCCCTTGACCTTCATACCTTGATCTTCCCAGTCTGGGATTACAGGTGTGTGCAGCCACACTTAATTTAGTTTGTTTTCTTTTGTTTTGTTGATTTGTTGTTATTTTGTTTGTTTTAGGCGGCTCGGTACCCTAGGCTGGCCTCAAACTCTGCTATCTTCCTGGTCAGCACTGGAGTATCCAGGAGCATAGACATGAGTCTGACTTGGTCTTTGGGGTTAGTCTTTATTTTGGGTGGGTGGGTGGGGCCAGGATCTCACTGTGTACACCAGGTTGACTCACAGAAATCTGCCTGTGTCTGCCTCCAAATACTGGCGTGCTGGGACTAAAGATGGGCATCTCCATGCCTGGATTCATTAGTTTGCCTTTAAAGCTTGTCAATCTGTAACCACCGACCACAATACACACATGATTTTGACGTAAGATAACATATTGAGTCAAAAGATCTACGTACCATCTCTCAACTTCACAACCATACGGGATAACTGGAGTAGGTGCTCACCTTTTGAAACCTCAGTTATTCATCCAGTTAACCAGAGCCCCAGGCAATCCTCTGGGCACAATGGATAAAATAGATTTGTGATGTTCTTCCAGCCTGAGTCAGACAACGCTTTTGTAAGTCCTTAGAGTGAATAATTGGTCCACTCATAAATTGTATATTTGTGTAACCACCATGGACGAACAGGACCTTTACTCTATGTGGCTTACATATATCATCTTTCATTGTTTTCCAAAGACTAACAACCCCCACGGTTTAGAGATTTTTTTTTTTCCCTCTCTCTCCTCCTCCTCACCACCTCCAGAGTTCGGGCCGCTGTCACCATGACAACCAGAACAGAAAACCTTGGAACCTTCCCTTTTACTTCTTCGCTATGGACACATAGCTCCCTGTAAGGACATTTTTATATGTCAGCCACACTGGACTCTGGAGGCCGTTCTTCAATTAGATCATTAAGTCATATTGAAATTGACAGTCTAGAGACAAGATTCTGATGGTCAAGGAACTAGGATCCTCACGTCTTGTGTCAAGGAAAAGAAAGCAAAGTGTAGGGATGTGTTTTCATGTCTAAACAGGGTTTCACATCAAACCCAAGTAGAGTCCTGGTTAGTATGTCCAAGATCCTCCTGAGCCAAGCCTGTTTGAGCACTAAGAGACTGGAAAATAGTTTCGGCAGCCAAAGCCTGTACTTTAGCCTTGAGCTCACACCTCCATCTGCCTCCTGGGCATTCCCCTGGCTGTCTCCAGGTCTTCTCGGCAATAGTCCCCTCCTTCTGCCCTCCTCTTCCTCCTCTCCATAAACAGGTGCACCAAGCAGCCAGTCTCCCATCCAATGGGAGCCATTCTTATTTGTCCCGCCCCCTTGCCTCTTTCCATTGCAATCCTTACCAAGTCCTAAACTAGAACAGACGTGTTTTCCTCCTTCAGTCCCACACACCGCTTTCAGTGAAAGCATAGCTGCCTTCTGCCTCTATTTTTGTTATTTGGGTTTTTAAAAAATGACTTATTTTGTTTTCTGGTATGAGTGTTTTGCTCTTGTGTATTTCTGAGCAAAGATTGTCAGATTTTTTTTTTCTAGAACTGCAGTTGTGGACAATTGCGAACCATCCTGTGGGGTGGGTGAACGAACGCAGGTCCTCTGCAAGTACAAGTACTCTAACCACTGAGCCATCTCACCAGTCTTCTCTTGGTCCTTTGAGACAGAGTTGATTGAGTTGGCCTCAATCTTGAGATCTGTCTCTGCCCATCTGGTGCTGGGGATACACATCTACAGCCCACACCTGTGTGCACGTCTGTAGCCCACACCTGGCTGCACGTCTAGAGCCCACACCTGGCTGCACATCTGTAGCTGAACCGGCTTCCTGAGTTAATCTAGGCTTCTTTTTCCTTCCCCTTCCTCATCGAGAAACCACAGTGATCTTTTCAAAGGATAGACCTGAGGCTGGAGAGATTGCTCAGTGGTTAGGACTGCTGTCTGCTCTTCCAGAAGACCCGAGTGCCTGTAGCTGATCCAGGGAGATCCAACATTCTCATGTGGCTTCTGAAGGAACACCCATACACATGGCATTCACACACACACACACACACACACACACACACACACAAATAAAAATGAGTATTTAAAAATAGATTAAAGGGAAAAGAAATAAAAGGGATAATAATCATAGAACTGTTCTCTTTAAAAATTCTTTGTAGCTTCCCCTTATGTATGAAATAAAAGCCTCTACTCCAATTTCTCATCCAGCCTCATCTCACCCCCACCCCTGCCCCTACCCCAGACTCCCCTCTACTCCAGTTTCTCAGCCAGACTCATTTCACCCCTACCCCCGCCTCTACCCCAGACTCCCCTCTACTCCAGTTTCTCAGCCAGACTCATCTCACCCCCACCCCCTGACTGCCCTCTACTAGGCTTGAAATTGCCTGGCTTCAGTTTCCTCCAAAGTCAAAAAAGTTGCCACAGGTCCTGCTTTTCCCACAATGCTCTTCGCTCATTTCCAAGCCTTTACACTCTCCACCTCTTCCTGGAACCCATTCATGGTTTTGCCAGCTTGTGGTGGCCATTTCCTTCTCATCCTTGAGTCTCAGTTAAGTGCCAACCCCTCAAAATGACCTCTGAGCCGGGCAATAGTAGCGCATGCCTTTAATCCGTGCACTCGGAAGGCAGAGGCAGGTAGATCTCTGAGTTTGAGGCCAGCCTGGTCTATAAAGTGAGTTCCAGGACAGACTCCAAAGCTACAGAGAGAAACTCTGTCTCAGAAACAAACAAACAAACAAACAAACAAAAACAAAACTTCTGACCAATCCTATTCAGCACTGCCCTCTTCCATCAGTGAATCTCCATCAGGACCCTTGGTTTATATCTGTATAAGACTTTCCAGAACAAGTGGCTACCTTGTCTGCATATTTGTACTCTTGTTTGTCTCCCAACTAGGAAAGGAAATTCCTTGTGGGCAGGAATTCAATCTTATATTCAGGATGAACGGCATACACGAGGCACTATTAACATCTGTACATAGCGGGGGTGGGCGAGTCTGTCCGCAGATCTGCTGAGGACCTCTCCTCCCAGGAAAGGTGCGTGCCCCTCTTCTCCCTTCGATGCCAGGGCTCCGTGACTGGGTTCTGTTCAGAAGATGCACACAGAGAATTTGGATGAGGAGAATATTGAGTGTGGGATGGGCTGAGTTAAGAAAACCAGCAGAAGATGTTCAGATACCGACTGGCAAAAGCAGGAAGTCATTGTATGTGGAAGGTGCGGAGGGCGGGAGGGGGGGCACAAAGGACTGAACGGGCAGAGTCCAGGAAGACCAAGGCTGGGAAGAGGGACCTCCATCCATCTAGGCGCTTGGTCTCAGAGGTGACAGCAAACCAGGACAAGAATTGTATCATCTTTTCTTACTCTGCCATGACTGGTCCATTCCCCTCCATGACTGGGGCGAGCAAGGGAGTCAAGCTGAATAAGTCAGTCTTCAGGATATCCGTCCGCCTAAATCACACAGAGAGAGAGACAAAAGGAGAGAGCCGAGCACAGCAGCTGGGTTTTAGGCTGGTTCTAAATCTCAGCAGTCAATCACAGTGGGAGTTTATATTTGGATTATAGCTGCCATTTTTTTTCCTACTGTGGGTCAAGGAAAAATATTTTTTTATTTCTTTATTGCTTTCGTCGTTCTGAAAAGGAGTCTCATGGCACCCAGGCTGGTCTTGAACTCACTGAGGATGAGCTTTCTAACTCTACCTCCCAAGTGTTAGGATTTCAGAGTTATAACCACCATCACAGCTTTGATCTGAAACAACCAACAGTAATAAACTCGAGAGCACAGTTCCTGGGGGCGTTGGAGCCTGCTTTTATCCTGAACAAGTGGGTGAAGTGTTTTTCTTATTAATAAGCACGACACTGCCTACTCAAGGAAAAGAAAATGGTACTCTTATTAGGTCACCTTCTAAATTGCATTATGAAACTTATTGATGATATTCATAGTATTTTCACAAAATCTATGGAACCAATACTCGGCCAAATTTGATTTCTTGATTTCTAGGTTCTGTCAAAGCAGTTGCAGGGAAAATAGCGCTGCAATCTGTTTTTCGGAGTCAAAATGATTTTACTGGGTTCCAGTGTTCATCCCTCTTTGAACAGTTTGCTGCGTGAGAGCGTCTGTAGCTGACTCATTTTGGTCTACAAATACCAAATCGCTCCTGGGTCTATTTCGGGGAGATTGGTCATCTTGGAGCTTTTACAGACATATGCTGGAGGACAAATTCATGGAATGCAGGTCTTCCTGACTGTTGGCTGTGCAGGTTTACCTTGGAGGAGCAGTGGGAGCCGGGCCAGCTCAGAACAGCTGGAGGAAATGGCGGTGTCAATGTACGGTTCCTTTCTACAATTCTTTGGTTTAGAATTTAACTTGAAAGCTTAGTTGGTTATATTGAACGCTTCCATAGGAGCAGAGGGGCCGATGGATACAGCGCCAGCTGCCTAATTGATTGTCTCTGTTAATTAGGTCCTGGATCTGTGAATGGAGCCCCCCAGCCACAACAGCAACTGGATTTTCAATTCATTTTTCTCTCTGCTTCCAATGTTCTGGACGTTGGAAACACTGCTTAATTATAATATCACCATCTGTCTTCTCTCTGCATTGTGTAACCAGAAAATACACAATGTGCTTATTGTGTTTATTGATTTATTTAAGCTTCAAAGATAATAGAATGCTATGTAATAGGATTCAGAGAAGATGGATTTTTATCCTTCTGCTGTTTAGAAAAGAGGCAAATTGCTCTATGCTTTCAAATGTTTGAAACAGACACTATGAGAAAAATTCAAATTTTTCCTGTACTCAGCGTTGCCCCGATAGAAAATTATGTCCTAAAATACCTAGATGCCACCTGGCATATATTTCAAGAGAAACAGAGTGGCCAATGAGGTTTTAAAAAATACTTGGAAAGCCAATTTGTAATGATAGAGATCTTAATTGAATCACCCGGGACCTTATGCTTAACAATATGCACCAAATGCCTCTGGCTTCCGCCTAATTAACAGTACTATCCCTCTTTTAGACATGCTATATACAGTTGGGGTAGAACCATCAAAAATACACACTACAGGAAAACCCAATGCCTTCATGATGTGTTTGTGTGTTTATGAGGCCATATGTGTTTAAAATGGCCTCATTTCTTTCTCTATGTTTGTAGTGACCTTATCAAGTCAGCCAGATTAAAGGATGTGGTAATAAATAGATAGATAGATAAATAAGTAAGTAAATAAATAAATAGTTTTGCATCTAGAGATGAGAAAAGATGAGAAAACACACTGGTGTAGACCTCAGAGAAACCAAGCTTCAGAAACTCTCCGTGTTGACTCAGAAACCTCTCAAATGTGGAGAAATACGTATGAGATTGGACTCTCATTCTTTCAACTATGAGGAGTCCAGGTGCTGAGTCAACCGGCTGTTGGCGGTTGGGAAGGGTTTGTGAGGGTCCCAGTTGGCAGGCTGCTCGTCAGAAACCCATATGCTCTATGACATGGATTAGAATCATCTTCCCATCACTCCTAGGTTAGTTCTTAGCAGGCACAGGAGCCAGCTCCATCCTGAGGGAGGCTCCTGCTGTGAAACCATAGCTGGCAATGAATCTTTCACAAAAGATCAGAACTTGACAGCACGAGAAGGAAGTGTGCAGTATTGGAAGTAACGCAGGGGTAAGGGGAGCTTCTAGACAGCACGGAGAGAAGTGGAACTTGATAAGCTTTCACACCACGTGCCGCGACTTCTGTGCGCTAGGGGCTGGTGACTATGTGGGGACATGAAGTTTATACTGTAATGTATATATACACATGTATTCTGTGTATATGTTCTTATACACATATACATTATACACATACATTATATGTATATTGACACACACACATATATTCACGTATTTTTAAAGTAGAATGGTGGAGCGATGCTTTTATTATTTTTATTTTGTATCAGGTGTGGATGCTGTTGTTGTTGACACAGGGTTTTTCTGTGTAGCCCTGGTTGTCATAGAACTCACTCTGTAGACCAGACTGGCCTCGAATC
Organism: Myodes glareolus; assembly: GCF_982192425.1. Lineage (NCBI taxonomy): Eukaryota > Metazoa > Chordata > Mammalia > Rodentia > Cricetidae > Myodes > Myodes glareolus. The sequence goes on from NC_142034.1 coordinate 35,802,904, forward strand.
CAGAGATCCACCTGCCTCTGCCCACCCGAGTGCTGGGATTAAAGGCTTGCACCACCACTGCCTGGCTTCAGGTTAATTTTTTTTCTAAGAAGAGTTATTCCTATTATTTTTAATTTTGTGTATGTGTGGGGGTAGAAACACATGAGTACAGCCTGTCTGTGGAGAGCAGAGGTCTTGGATCCACTGGAGCTGGAGTTCAGAGGCAGTCAAGAGCTGCTTAACCTGGGTGCTGGGAACTGAACTCAGATTCTCCTCGAGAGCATCACGCTATAGTCACTGAACGACCTCTCCGGGTCCCACCAGGTGTGCTAACTTGTTATACCCAACTGATGATCCAGAGATGCCTTTGGGGGTCTGGTTCACACACAGAACAGAAAAGACCGCCATTTTCATTTTTAATTCATCAGACCAGCAAAAATAACAGCAAAGGTTTTGCTTTGTCCCCTCCTCCCCCAAAGGATGTATGCATGCAAACTTCAAATTTGTTAATCTCCGTGGAAGTGGGGAGGTGTGCTTGGTGAAAAGGTTAAGCAAAGTACACCAGGTGAGAATTTATCATCTTCAACCTGTCCGCCTACAGCAAGGAAATTTCTTCAAAAGTAATTTTAAACACAACAGAGTCAGAAAAAGGTGTGGTTGTCAGAAAATTAGCAAAGGAAGTATAATAGGGTGTCAGCTCCTCCCCTAGCAGAGTTATTTCTACCTCAGGGTTTAGTTCAGTGCCCTGATTAGCTCTACCATAAAATCAAACGCAGAATATAATTAGTAAGTCCTGCAGGAGACAGCTTCCTAATTCCTCTAGCTGAAAATTATTTAGACTGTAGATTTAATTCAGATGGGCTTTCAAGCCAGCATCAACCCCACACAATAGGCAGTTTGAGGCCAGTGGAAGACAGTGAGTGGTGTGTGTGTGTGTGTGTGTGTGTGTGTGTGTGTGTGTGTTTCACTGAACTAGCCTCCTCTTTTGTCTGTCAGTTTTATTTTTGTTTCCAGAGACAGGGTTCCTTTGTGTAGCCCCGGCTGTCTTGACTCTCCCTCTGTAGACCAGGCTGGCCTCCAACTCAGAGATCTGCCTACCTCTCATGTGCTGGAATTAAAGGTGTGTGCCACCACTGCCTAGCTCTAATGGAATTTTATATAGTGTTCTGTCTGCATGTATGCCTGCAGGCCAGAAGAGGGCACCAGATCTCACTACAGATGGTTGTGAACCTCTATGTGGTTGCTGGGAACTGAACTCAGGACCTCTGGAAGAGCAGCCAGTGCTCTTAACCACTGAACCATCTCTCCAGCCCCCTAATGGGATTCTTATTTCTACTTTTGTTCAAGTTGATATGTATTTGTTTGAGCCAATATATGTATGTATGTATGTATGTATGTATGTGATGGAGGAGGGTTAACTGTAACATGAGGGCTGGCTTGTTGGGGTTTCTGTCCCTCCCAGTACCCCAACAGCCGGCAAGCAACAAAGAAAATCACACACAAGACTCCATAAGGTTATAAACTGATTGGCTCATTAGGTCAGGCTTCTTGTTAACTCTTATAACTTATATTATCCCATTATTCTCATCTATGTTAGCCATAATGGCTCCGTACCTTTCTCTGCTGGGCAAGTTACATGCTGCCTCTTCGGTGGTCTGTACAGGAATGACTGAGAGAGAGCTTCTGCTTCCAGAATACTCCCAGTCTCTTTGCTCCACCCCTACTTCCTGTCTGGCTTTCCCGCCTATACTGCCTGCCTGGCCAATCAGCGTTTTATTAAAATATGATTGACAGAATACAGATAATTCTCCCGCACCAGTTAACTGTCTATGTGTTACTTTCATTGGTTAATAAAGAAACTGCCTTGGCTTTTGATAGGACAATAGCTTAGATAGGTGGAGTAGACAGAACAGAATGCTGGGAGGAAGAAGGCAGTGAGGCAGACGCCATAACTCTTCTCTCCGAGATAGCCGCAGGTTAGAATCCTCCTGGTAAGCCACCACCTCGTGGTGCTACACAGATTATTAAAAATGGGTTAGATCAATATGTAAGAGTTAGCCAATAAGAGGCTACAGATAATGGACCAAGCAGTGTTGAAGTGAATACAGTTTTCGTGTAATTGTTTCGGGTAAAGCTAGCTGGGAGCCGGGCTACAGCCCACCACTCCCACCACTACATGTATGTATATGTATGTATTGCTGTTTAGATGTATAAGCTGATACATATATGCCTATATGTGAGGATGAGGCTGAACACACCTCATCCTAAGAGAAAGTTGCTGTGATGGTTTGAAGGAGAATCCCCGACCCCCATAATATCTAAATGCTTGGTCACCAAGGAGTGGAACTGTTAGAAGGGATCATAAGAATTAAGAGGTGTGGCCTTGTTGGAGTAGATATGATCTTGTTGCGGGGAGTGTATCACTGGGGTGGACTTTGGGGTTTTAAAAGTTTATTCCCGGTTCTCTCTGTCTCTGTCTCTCTCTCTCTGTCTGTCTGTCTCTGTCTCTCTCTCCCTCTCTCTGTCTCTCTGTCTCTCTGCGTGTGTGTGTGTGTGTGTGTGTGTGTGTGTGTGTGTCTGCTGATTAGGATGTAGTTCTCAGCTACTGCTCCAGTGACATGTGTGATGCCGTGTTCCATGTCTTAATGATATTGAGCTAAACTTCTGGAACTGTAAGCAAGCTCCCAATAAATGATTTCTTTTATAAGGTCATGGTGTCTCTTCACAGCAGTAGAACAGTGACTAAGACAGCAGCATATTGTTGAGAACTAAATGGGTCATGGTCATGGATTTGTGAATCCTAAATCAAAATTTCAAAATTCAGGGGGAGAAGGCCACCGTGGTGCCACACACACCTTTAATCCCAGCACTCAGTGGGTAGAAGCAGGGAGATCCCTGAATTTGAAGCCATCTTGCTCTACTAAGCATGTTTCAGAACAGCCAGGACTACACAGAGAAACCCTATCTCAAAAAAAATAGATAGATAGATAGATAGATAGATAGATAGATAGATAGATAGATAGATGGATAGATGGATGGATGAATGGATGGATAGATAGGTAGATTATTTATAGGGCTGGAGAGATAGCCCAGGGGTTAAGAACTCTTGTTTCTCCTCTAGAGGACCTGGATTTGATTCCCAGCACCCACATAATGGCTCACAGCCATCTGTAACTCCTGTTCGAGGGGAGCCAGCGCCCCCTTCTGGCCTCTGGGAGCACTGCTTGCATTTCGAGTACATAAGCGAAGCATCCTATAGATCACAGTTGGTAGGAGCTGGTTCTCTCCTTCCGCCATGTGGGTGTCAGGTTTCAAACACAGGTGGACAAGCTTTCACACTGAGTGAGCTACCTTATAGGCCTTGGGTCTGTTTTCAATCTTCCTGGGTTTGCATAATCAATACTGCTTTTCTCACCACAGGTAAAGATGTTCATGGTAATTGATGGGGAAAAGAGGCCATTTATCAAGTGCAAATATATATGATAAAGGAGAGAAAGCAAATGAATCCTTACCCGCAGCAAATTTTCTACAGTGATTCTCAACTTCCTCAATGCCGGGACTCTTCAGTACAGTTCCTCATGCTGTGGGGACCCCCAACCATAGAATTAGTTCATTGCTTCTTCATAACTATAATTTTGCTACTGTTATGAATCATAATGTAAATATCTGTGTTCCCCAATGGTCTTAGGTGACCCCTGTGAAAGGGTCATTCGATCCCCAAGGGGTCTCCACCCACAGGTTGAGAACTGCTGCTTTAGACTAAGAATTTAGTGGGACTGAGAGGTGGTTCAGCAGTTAAGAGCTCATACTGCTCTTACAGAGGACCTGGGTGTGGTTCCCAGCACACACATGGTGGCTCACAGACATCAGTAACTACAGTTCCAGGCAATCTGATGTCCTCTTCTGTATGCAAGGACACCAGGCATGCATATGGCTCACATACATACGTGCAGGCCAAGGATTCATATCTGTAAGTTTTAAAAGTCTAAATTCTTAAAAAAAAAAAACCTTAAATGTGGGGGCTGGAGAGATGGCTCAGTAGTTACGAGCATTGCCTGCTTTTCCAAGGGTCCTGAGTTCAATTCCCAGCAACCACATGGTGGCTCACAACCATCTGTAATGAGGTCTGGGGCCCTCTTCTGGCCTTCAGGCATACGTGCAGACAGAATATTGTATACATAATAAATAAATAAATATTTAAAAAGCTTAAATGTATGAAACAGTGTTTACCAGCATTTTACATGTATTCTTTTATTTCTTATACAAATCTTAAATACTTTATAGATTTCAGTCCTCTAATCACCCAGAAGATTTCCTCAGAGACGACTAAAGCTTAGCTCAAAGTTTAATTTATTTGCCTAAAGTCACAGAGGGATTGCATCTTCCAGGAAACAGACAAGGAGATGGAGTTGAGAGCACACACAGTTGATCTGGCATTAAAGAGTGCTGCATGCGGTGGAGCACACCTGGAATCCCGTGCATAGGAGATGGTGGCTAGAAGGTTAGGAGTTCAAGATTAAGATAGGTCACAAACTGAGAAGCCATCCTGTCTACCTGAGACCTTGTCTCAGACAACAAACAAAGCAACCAGAGGGAGTGAATGAGACAGGGGTCCCACAATCCTCCTTGAGGGCACCTCCAGTGGCCTAAGGACTTTCCACAAGACCCCATCTACCAGATTCTGAAGCTCTTGGGCTACACCTATTACTCAGGAGTTTCTGGGAGACACTTAAGATGGAAATTCTCCTTGGCATGGTGGCATACACCTTTAATCCCAGCACTTGGGAGGCAGAGGCAGGCGGATCTCTGTGGGTTCAAGGCCTGCCTGGTCTACAAAGTGAGTTCCAGGACAGCCAGGGCTACACAGAGAAACCCTGTCTCAAAAACAACAGCACAAAAAGGATGGAGATGGTAATCCTGGCAGGTGGCTCTTAGATACACTAGTTTTCACATTCCAACACAGCATAGGGAGGTCTGAGGTTCACTAGAGTAAGATGATATTACAAACCCCAGGACTCCAGGCCTGCAGGAGAGCTTAAAAGACCCAGATAAATCCAGATCCCTCTAGCAGGAAGAGAAGAGCCAAAAATCTAGGATTAGCCGGTTCAGTGACTCTGTTTCAGGAACTAGCTGAAGATAAAGTTAGATTGTAATCTTGAGAATAATCTTGAGAAACAGGGAGTTACCCCTCTGTGATTATCACTGGTATTTTCGGAATTTTCAATGACACCCTCACTACCCCCTTTGGATTACTGGGTTGTGGTTTTTTCCCTTAAATACCCCTTCTCCCAGCTACTTGGGGTCGAACTCCTCCCCTGCGTGGGTTATGAGTCTCGGCCCCAGTGCACTGGTTCCTGTCCTGTCAAATAAACCTTGTGTGATTGCAGCAAGGACGGTCTCTCGTGAGTTACTGGCGGGGGGGGGGGGGGGGATCGTGTTATCCCGAGACTTGAGTGGGAGTCTCCCCACACCGTGAGTCTTTCAAGCTCACAGGTTAAGATGCTGACTGCACAAGGCCAATGATCCAAGTTCTATTCCTGGAACCCACAGAAAGCTGGATAACAACCTCCACATGCTTGCCATGCCAGGTGTGCAATGCACCCCCAACTCAATAACAATATGTATTTCAAAACCTACAAGACCAAATGAAACATGAAGGCGGAGAGGGGAAGTGAGCATTGCATCCCAGGGTGCTCCGCGTTTGGAGACCAGGAGGAGAGGGGGCAAAGACGTGATGGAAAAGCACACTGAGGAAGACCTGAGGTAGCTGCTATTGTACAAAGTGAAGATAATACTTTAAAATTATTGTATGCGTGTGTATGTGTGCATGTGTATATGTGTGCATGTGTGTATGTGTGCATTTGTATATCTATGTGTGTGTAAACGCAGATAACTGTAGAGGCCCAAAGAGGGCATTGGATTTCCTGAAGTCATAGCCAGTTGTGAGTCACCTGATGTGAATGCCGGGAACCCAATCCAGGTCCTTCTTATCCCTGAAACCATCTCTAGCACTAAAGACAAAGAAATTACTTTAGGGAGTGATCAGCACCATAGAAGGTGCCGATGGCAGAGAGGAGACCAGGAGGCCAGGGAATCTGTCCCTGGGTTGAGCAAGGTGGTGTTTTAGTGTGTGTTATCTTGCCTGCTGCCTACTGGCCTTCATTTCCCCCCATCTCTTCCCAACTGTACAATGGTCTGACACACTCGTGTGTCCCTAGGATCTAGAACAGAGCCTGGTGCATGGCAAGTGCTCCAGGAGTCATCATCAAGTGTTTCCTGAATATTAAAAGAAAAAAATTACTGTGGAAGTTGGGTGTGGTGGCACACATCTCTAATCCCAGCACTTGGAAGGTAGGTCTCTGTGAATTTGAGGCCAGATTGGTCTATATAGCAAGTTCCAGGCCAACCAGGGCTATATAATTAGGACCTATCTCAGAAAACAATCCACACGACAAAGAAAATTAAATATTTCCAAAATTCTCTTTGTATGAAGAAAACTTGCTTTTGTATTTGGGTACAAGAGGAAATGATGTAAAGAAAAAAACCAAGATAGGGTCTCCTTATGTAGTTCAAGATGGCTTTGAACTTTCATTTCTTCTGCCTCAGCCTCTTGTATGCAGAAATTATATGGGAGTGTCTCATGCCCAGCTAAAATTTTAAATGATTTATTCAAAATTAAGCAAGGGCTTAACCTCACTGTATCTGTAAGAGGGGATGGCTCAGTGGGTGAGGCACTTATTGCCAAACCTGAGGACTTGGATTCAATCCTTGGGACCCACCAGGCGGAAAGAGAGGATTGGCTTCCAAAAGTTGTCCTTTGACCTACACACACACACACACACACACACACACACACACACCCTGTGACATATGTACAATTTCTCCAGCACAAAGTAAGTGTAAATACACTGATAAATAATTGTAAACTGTATTTTAAAGAAGCTGATAGCAATACAATAATGTTTAACACTTTACTTAGACTGGTGTGTGGGGTTTAGTAGGTATGTGCTTTGTAGGTCTGAAAGAGTCACACGTATCTGACCCCACAGCAGCATGGCAGGCTGTTCCAGATAAGCACGTCATTGGTAAAGTCAGTTCCCTCTGCTTGGGAAGGGATTTGCTGTGCCTCTCCCTCTATAGCCTGTTTCAGTCTCACTTCAAACACCAGAGACAATGGAAAGGTTCCTGGGGTTAGGTTTCTAACCAAAAGCATTCAAAAGCTTCTCAGGGCTGGCAAAAGGGCCCATAATAGATCTGGGTCAGCGTTGCTCTTGTCCTTGTTTTATTTAAGATGAAATAACTCTGAGAGCCAGATGTGCAAGGTAGCTCACACCTGTAATCACTGCATCCAGAGGCTGAGGCAGGAGGATGACTATTCTGGGCTACATAGAGAGTTCCAGACCAGCCCAGGCTACAGAATGAGACCTTATCTCTCCTCTTCTCCCCACCACTCCCAAATGTAATAAGTTTGTGCACACCACCTGGTTTCTTTGTTTAGGCTCTGTAGCTCAAACGTTGTGGATCTAAAATGACTAGACCTCCCTAGCTCTACATCTTCCTCTCAGTGATCCTGAGAGCAGAACTGGCGCCAAGGCTTGGGAAGGCCACACGGTTAGGATCTAGATAATTGACTCCAAAGGTTAACAAGGAAGCTCCCAGGAGCTCCTGTAGGTTTAAAGCAGGTAAAGATTCCATTTTCAAAGCGATTGGCCTTTAACAAGGGAAAAAATGTGCTGAGTGAGGAGGGTTAGAAGGGGTTGGGACAAGCAGTTGGAGCTGAGAGTCCATCTGGATTATCGCTAAGCAGCCTTGGCCTGTAGCCAAGGCTTGGAGTTAATATTTCTCCTTTGTTGTTCAGGATTAAGCAACACGCAGCCTTCTGCTGGTCTGCAGCTCTTCCTGCTCCAGACCCTGAATATTTCACCCTCACCTCTTCCGCTTGGAGATGGACGGAACTGATTACATTTTGGCACTGGTGAACTCATACCAGATATCAAGAGGAGGCGCCAGGGTGGTGATCAAAGTTAAGCTATTTCGGAAATCAGCATTTGGGGGAAGCCACTAAACGTTACAAAATGCTAAGGACTTGAAAGACAAATATTTAAAGAAAAGCTTCGAGCACAGACTTTTCCAAATAGGGGCAGAGTTTGCATTAGTACGCTGATTCTATTATTATTATTATTATTATTACTATTATTATTATTCCACGTAGGTTAGTGCGGTGGCAGGGGAGGAACAGCTGAATCAGGAAGGACAGAACACTGAAGTGTGAGGCAGGAGAATGAGCTCTTAAGTCTGCAAGTGTGCCCTGTGAGATGACTCACCGCACCATGCTGCAAACTCCCTCTCCTGTATTCTTGTCTTCACGGGGGCAATAACATCTCTGCAAAAGTGACTGCGCCTGACTGGCCTGTCATTATTTTTAACACATTCATTTGTCACTTCCTAATATTAGACGCTGTGCTAACTGCTCTGCATATGTTATTCCCTTTTATTCCTTATTACCCTCTGCCCCCCCCCAACAAACAAAAACCTCTGCAGTAGGAGCTATTAACGTTCTTACTTCATACAGAGAAAACAGCCTTAATCCCTTGGTCAGGCATCCGGAGAGTGGGCAATAAATCACTAGGGAAGAGGAACAAACACAGTTAAGGGCAACTTCACAAGGGTAAAGTGTGCTTAGCTGCAATAACAGGATGCTCGGGTCAGGAAGGAGCTTTCTGAAGCTAGGACTCTGAGTAAGAAATAAACACAGTCCCATTTCCATTCATGTTCTGTTTCCTTCCATGAACTGAGGATTGCGCTGGGCCCGAGAATAATGACCAGATAGATGCAGGACGTGTGCTGTTGAGAGCAGACAACTCAAGCCTTTATACCATAAAGCAGGGCTTTTAAAGCTTTTTCCAAACAGGGTAATCTCCTGGGCAGGCGGCCTACTTCCATGGAAATGCTCAGCCTCTAAAATCTGCTTTTCTTCTTCTTCCTTTACTGATCTGAAGATGAGCACCCACCGGTTCTCGGGAACCGAAGGTGAGGTGTCTGTCGGGCCTGGGGAGTTGCCATGGCTTCCTGGGGGGAGGTGACAACTGAGGCGTCACTTCAGCAGTTATTTCTTCTCCCTGCAGCAGGAGCCGCGTGCAGCGGTGTGAGCAAGCGCTGACCTATTTTGGATGCTAAGACACCATGGGAGCACATGTCCGGGCCTGGGGCAGGGCACAGAGAAAGGAAGGCATCAGGTTGTGCAGAACCTAAAATACCGTGTGAAGAAACTGAGAGCTTTGGAGAGGCTTTAAATGGCCTTGGTTGTTGTTGTTTTACTATTGTTTATAATATTTACCATTTGTAGATACATTATTTATTCATTTATGTATTGATATGAAATAGACTCACATCATATGTATGTTTTATAAATGCAACTTACTTGGGTGGTTGACAGGGTCTTAGGTAGCTGAGGCTGGTACCAAGCTTCTGATTGTCCTGCCTGTACCGCCCAGTGCTGGGATTTCAACTATGCCCCCCTGCCCAGCTGGAAAACGGCTACTGTTTGTCTCACAGTCATCGAGTCTACTATCTTAAATAGGAAACCTTTACCAATATCTTCTATTTTATCTTTGATTGAGCCTTGATTTTGTAGCCTAGCTCTATCTCCAGTAGTTCAAGACAATGAACAGTTTTAAAAGCCCTTTCCTTTTTGTGAAACGCTGGACCCAGGAAAACTCACCTACACTTTCCCTTTGCTGTGCCACTGCCCACTTTCATGATGGAAAACCTTCTAATTGGCTTTAGTTTTCATGGTGCTAGGGCTCAAATCCAGGGCCTTACATATGCTATGCAAGGTCTTTATCACCACTGAGTTAAATCCCCTATGCGGAGTTAAATCTCTCTCTCTCTCTCTCTCTCTCACACACACACACACACACACACACACACACACACACAGAAAGAGAGAGTGTCAGCTTCAGTTTCTAACTCAGAGTGGCCTGGAACTTGATATATAGAGAGTGGTGTGGACTGGTCTCAAGCTTGAGATCCTCCTGCCTCAACCCCCCAAGTGATGAATCTAATTGCCTTTAATGCTTACAAATTTATTAACTTAAAATAATTTTATCAATAAAATATAATTATTATGTAATAATTAAAGTAATAAAACCTTGAGTTAAAAACTTCTCTGGGCTGGGTATAGAGGCAGAGCCAAGAGGATTTCTGTAAGTTTGAGGCCAGCCTGGTTTTTGCATCTAAATGTGGGCACATACCTGTAATTCCAGTACTTGTGAGGTAAAGGCAGGAGAATAAGACATTCAAAACAAAACAAAATAAAACAAAGCACATAGCCTTTAGTAAAGATATAGCTTGTTTATATAGATACGCAGTATTCTGATAAGAATCTGAATTGAATCATTCATTAAAAATCTTAATTTTAGGTCAAATAAAATTTCGTAAAAAGATTAATTCATTTTAGGGAAAGAAGAAAATTAATAAACAGCAAAGAGTAATCTAGGAAAGCATTAGTATGACTCTATTGGTCATTTGGATTCAAGCAATTTATCCAATGAAGTGGTTATTTGTGGGAGAAATGTTGGCAATCTCCACTTTTCTCTTGTGTGTCATCTTTAATATCCTAAATGTCTGGGGGAACAGAACGCTAGCAGAGCGTAGTAGCTCAAGCTTGGAATTCCAGCTCGCGGGAGGCTGAAGCAGAAGATGGCCGGGCAAATGCCGGTGAGGACTACTATAAAACCCAGCTCAACAAAGAGACCAAACCCCAGCAGCAGGGTCCTCTAGTCCCATTGTGTCCACCAATCATCGGAGAAACTGAAAACATCCACGCTCGGGCATTTTCTTCCCACCTGTCACCCATCTAGCACAACTGGTTCTGTGTAGAACCCAGTGTCATGTTTTTTATTGTGGCAGAAATATGCAACGAAAGGGTTGAAGATGTAGTATTGTCGGCAGAGCGTTTGCCTAGCCCTAGCAAGGTCCTGAGTTCCACGTAGACCAGGTGTGGTGGTTCACTCCTGGAATCTTAACCCTTGGGGAGGAAGGCAGGAGGATCAGGACTCTAAGATCATCCTCTGTCGCACAGGGGACTAAGGCCTGCCTTTAGTGGCCCTAAGTGCACTGGCAATTGTGTAAGGCCACGACAATTGCCCAGCTGGAGAACCCCAGGAGAATTTCTGGTGAAAGTACAGCACGGCTCGGTGCTACCGTGCCTGCCTACCAAGCAGGAAACCCTAGGTTCCATCTCCAGTTCAAAACTGAAATAAAGCGACAAGGAAACCGCGTGCAGTTTCTGTACTTGGCAAACAGGAGTCGTTCTCCCTTCCCCCTCTTCTTTGGCCACTGCCATTCTGCTCTCTACCTCCGTGAACTTGTCCGCCTCTTCCTACCCCACACAATGTCTCGGCAACCCGTTCACCTTGCAGCATGACTAAGGACTTTTTTCTTTTTCAAGGTGAATAATGTCTGTTCAATGTATTTACATTTTTTGTTTACCCATTTGTCTATCAGTAGACATTTGGGTTGTTTCAATTTTTTGGTTGTTACCACCACCAACAACAACAAAATGCTGCAATGATCTAGTCAAGTCCCTGACCTCAATTGCTGATATGCACTTGGGAGTGGAAGTGCTGTATCAATATTGTACCACATGCTTAATTTTTGAGGCGCTTCCATTTTTTTCCATAGCAGTTGCACTATTATCTTTGGTACAGAGTTCAATTTCCCAACATCCTCTTCCGATTTAAGTAAATATTTAAATTTTATATAACATTTGATACTGCTTGTTTTTGATTGTTTCTTTCTTTTAAAAAATGATTTATTTTTATTTTGTGTGGATTGGTGTTTTGCCTGCATGTGTGTCTGTGGTGAGGGTGTTGAGTCCCCTGGAACTGGAGTTACAGATAGTTGTGAGCTGCCATGTGGGTACTGAGAATTGAACCCGGGTCCTCTGGAAGAGCAGCCAGTGCTCCTAACTGCTGGGCCATCTCTCCAGCCTTCGGTTGTTTCTCAAAGAATCAATGATTTGTTTATTTTTACTTTATGCATGTGAGTGTTATGTCTGCACGTGTGTTTGTACTCTTCACGTGTGCCCTGCCTCTAGAGACCTTGCGAGGGTATCGGATTCTCTGCAACTGGGGCTATCTTGGTTGTTGCCCACCATGTGGGTGCTAGGAACTGAATCTGGGTCCTCTGTGAGAGAAACAAGTGCCCCCACACTGAGCCACCTTTCCAGCTCCTTGTCGTTTTTGAGACAGGGTTTCACTGTAGCTCAGGCTGGCCTCTAATTCACTGCTTAGCCAGGGCTGTCCTTGAGTTCCTGATTCTCCTGGTTCTGCCTCTTAAGTGCTGGGGTTGCAAGTGTGCCTCACTAGATCTGGTTTAATTATTCTGTATGTCTAGGTTTTGTGATTTCAGTGTAGTATGAACACTTCTACACGCACCTTCTCTGGTTGTAAAGGCAGTATGTAATTGTTGAAAACCTACAGTTCATGTAATCCATACTTTTCCAACTTTCACAGAGCTGGGATTACTAGTAGCGCCATATTAGCCGTAGTGCCTGAAATGTGACCAGCTCTTTTGCTGTACACATCTATTTTCTCCTGCTTTGTCCTGCCCTGTCTTGATGGCTCTTCATGGGCAGTGCAGCCACTGATGTAGTTACCATAGCAGCCACTGGAGGGCAGCAGCTCGCTCTCACCTCTGACCCAGTCAATTGTGGAAGGGTTGTCAACAGGCCAAGAGCATTCCTGAAGCAGCAATTTACAGGAGCTGCTTGACATCTGTACAGACCCAGAGAGCTTCTCCTTCTTCCACATTACCTGCCCTTTGTCACATGAGTTTTGTAGAATCCTAGATTAATATCTGACTGAAAAAATGGAGGGGGAAAATGACGCAGATGGCTCTGTTGGTCAAGTGCTTGTTGAGCAAGCATGAGTGCTTTGTACACACCAGACATACCAGCATGCATCTCTAACCCCAGTTCTGTGAGAAGATGGCTTGAAACAGGCAGATCTGGAAAATTCCTTACTCAGTGACCCTGCCTCAAATAATGTGACAGCAGCTAAGGAGGCAGAGGCAGAGACAGGGGGATCTCTGCAAGTCTGAGGCTAGCCTGGTCTATCGGGTAAACTCCGGGCCAGCTAATGCTGTAAGTGAGACCCTGTTTCAGAAAACAAACAAACAAAACACAACAACAAACAACAAAGTGGCAGGGGCTGGAGAGATGTCTCAGTGATTAAGAGCACTGGCTGCTCTTTCAGAGGACCTGGGTTTGGTCTCCAGCACCCTCAGGGGAGTTCACAAACTTTCATAACTCCAGTTCTGGGGGATCTGACTCCCTGTTCTGACCTCCGAGTGTACTGCACAAACATGGCGAGGCACATACAATAAAAACAAATGAAATCTTTTAGAAATAAAGTTATAGAATTCAAGATGTGGCTGAGTTGGTAGAGCACTTGTTTAGTATACACCAAGCTGTAGGTTCAATTCCAACCACTTCCTAAAAGGTGGTGGGGTTGTTTGTACCTGTAATCCCAATTCTCAGGGAGTTGAGGCACGACCAGAAGTTTAGGTTACCCTTGGCTACATTGTGAGTTCCAGGCCATTGTGATCTCCATGAGTCTCCATCTAACAACAGACAAAATAAACAACAACAAAATAATAAAGCGGAGAAAGACGAGACAAACACTTGATGTCATCCTCTGGCTTTCTTAGGCGTGTGGGTTCACATAGACGAACACACGCAGATAAAGAAAACAAAATGGCCCTGGTACCCTATAGCTGGCCTCACAGTGTTCCTTCAAACGTAAAGTTCCCCCCCCCGCCCCCCGGTAACAGCAATCACCAGACAAGGTCACTTGGGTGCCTTGGGAATCAAGGCAATAACAAGCTCACACTGGCTGTCCTCTTATTGAGAAGGACACAACAAAGGGCATTAAACAGCCTTCCCGTCCTAGCATGAATGGTTCTAATGTTCTAGAGCTTTGATGGGATGGGGCCTCCGGCTGCTGTTTCCATGCTTTTCTCCTTGCTGCCTCTTCGGCCCCATCACCCGCCTCTCACACAAGCTGCTGCCTGTGTAATGGCGGAGGTGTCAGCGATGCTTCAGTCCATTAACAATGTATATGGGTGACTTTCTCTCTCTCTCTCTCTCTCTCTCTCTCTCTCTCTCTCTCTCTCTCTCTCTCTTTTTGGTTCTTTGAGACAAGGTTTCTCTGTGTAGCCTGGGCTGACCTGAATCTCTCACTTTTCCTTACTTCCCCCTTTTCTTCACTGCTTCCTTTCCCTCCACGCCCCACCCCCATGAATCCTTGTACCGCAAGACCTTAGGTGGGTTTGCAAGACTTTAGGTGGGTTCGAGCTTCTGGCTGAAGCCTCAGAGTGTAGCACTCTGCTCAACGTGGCAGAAACCATTTGATAGTATCTCTTTCCGATGCCTAGGAAGGAGGCGTCAGAACTACACCCAGGGGAGCTGGCGCTCTGCAATGCCGCCAATGATTTTACCCAGACCCCTGACCTAGGAAATGGTCCTGAAAATGGATTCCTGCCATGGTAATGTGTGGGCACTTCACCTAGACTGGACAGTCCTTGGCTATATAACAAGTTTGGGGTCAGCCTGGGATACAAGAAGGCCTGTTTCAAACAACAACAAAATAAATAAATAAATACAGTAAAAGTAAACTTTAACTTTTATACCATTCATTCGTGCATGTTAAAGTGTGTATGTACCACACATGTGGAGGTCAGAGAACACTCTTTCAGGGTCAGCTCGCTCCTCCTACAATGAGGGTTCCAGAAAGCGAACTCAGGTTATCAGGGTTGGTGGCAAAACACCTTTACCAGCTGAACCATCTCTCTACCTGTAAAATTCTTCTAGACTACGAGAGTGGTTCAAGCCTGTAATCTCAAATCTTGGGCTCAGAAAGCCTAAGGCAAGAATTCAGGTTGACTTGGAATTCAATCTGAGTTACATAGTGAGACTCTGTTTCAAAAAACAAACAAAAACAAAACAGAGGGAGAGATAGAAAGAGATTACACTTATTCCCACTTTATATATGTGTGCACTAAACCACAGAGTAGCTCAGTGGTAGAGCCCTTGTCGAGCGCATGCAGGGTCCAGAGTTCAATCCCCAGCACTGAAAATGACTGTTTTCCAAGCTCCACTCTACTGAGATAGCTATCAGGGACCCCTGTGTCTTTTCTGCTCCAAGCTGGGCAAAGTTGAGTAAATTAAACATTCACCCAAAGTAACTCATTTCCAGAGCCAAGGGGTAGACAATGGATGTTTGGGACCTGAGCACCCCAGCTAGGAGGAGGTCCTGAGCAGGCCACTTGCCCTTTAAGCTTTCCGTAGTTCTTTCCCTTGATCCTCCAGCCCTGCCCTGCCCCCAGCTTCCACACAAGCCTGCTTGTTCAGCTTTCCCGTGAATTCTGTAGTATCATTACATTCTTCGAGCAACTTCTTTTCTGTGTGAGTTTCTGGAATTTATGACTTTTTGTCACCAACGAGACTTAATAGATATCTTTGGAGGTTAAAAATGATTGGGAAGTTCTCTCTGCTCTGCATTCGGTGATACTTAGACTGAGAGGCCTGAGAGGCCTGCTCTAAAGCTTGGGTGCTCAACGTGAGCCCGGTTTTACCACTGCTGGTTTCTTCTCTACCCACTGGTGATAATCGTCGGAGCCACTTCAACGGCTGGTTGAGAGGCTTCAGAGAAATGTGTGATGTCAGTGGAGCAGCGTCAGTCATGTAGACTGTGAACCCAATAGTCATCATCCCTTCCTGGGTCTCCCCGACCCTACCCCGAGACAGGGTTTCTCTATATAACAGCTCTGACTGTCCTAGAACTCGCTCCACTTTTGTGGAGGTCAGAGGACAACTTGCAGAAATTGGTTCTGTCCTTCTACCATGCAGGTCCTGGGATTTGAACTCAGGTCTACAAATAGTCAGCTGGCCTCGAACTCACAGAGATCTGCCTGCCTCTGCCTCCCGAGTGCTGGGATTAAAGGTGTGTGTCACTACCACCCGGCTTATCGCTTCCTGTTTTAATCACGAGTATTTCTAGTGAGCTAAAGTTATTCTAACCATGAAGAAGCTGGGCACTAATATTGCTTCTGCGACAGGTTCTTTCCAAGTAGCCCACAATGGTATTGAATTTGCAACATTCTGCCTTAACCTCCCAAATTCAGGTATTATAAGCATGTACAACCACATCTGGCTTTTACAAGGCAATTTTAAATAATTATTACATTTATTTGTTTGGGGCTGTATGAGGGAGTGTATATGGGGGGTGGGTGTATGTGACCCAGCACTTTTGTGGAGGTCAGAGGACAACTTGCAGAAATTGGTTCTGTCCTTCTACCATGCAGGTCCTGGGATTTGAACTCAGGTCAACAGGATTGGCAGCAAATGCCCTTCTTTGATAAGCCATCTCAATGGCCCTACAGTGATAATTTCCAAATGCAATCCTCATAATTTTAGCTTGACTTTTGAATGCAGTCATGGCGGCACACATCTGTGATCTCAGAGTTTAGAAGGTTGCTGTGGGAGGATTGAGAGTTGGAGACTATCTTGGTCTACTGACTCACATGTAAACAAATAGCTAGGCATAGTGGCCTGGAAACAGAGCCTGCACTTTTGTTCCCAGCCACCCAGCCCCGACTAATCACACAAAAGCTATATTAGTTACAACACTATTTGGCCAATAGCTCAGGCATATTCTTAGCTAGCTCTTATATCTTAAATTAATACATTTCTATTATTTTATAGTTTACCATTAGGCTTGTGGCTTGTTACCTCACATCTTGCTTCTTGAGCAGCTACATGGCAACTGCCTGACTCTGCTTTCTTTCTCCCTGCATGCAGTTTAGTGTTTCTGCCTTCCTATATTCTGCCCTGCCACAGGCCAAAGTAGCTTCTTTATTAACCAATGGTAATAAAACATATTCATAGCATGCTGAGGGGAATCTCACATCAGTGGCACATGCCTTTAATCCCAGCAATTGGGAGGCAGAGGTAGGCGAATTTCTAGTTTGAGGCCAGTTTTGTCTACAGAGCAAGTTTCAGGCCAGCCAAGACTATTCAGTAAGACTCTGTCTCAATACACAAACAAAGAAGGCTGGGGAAATGCTTGCTATGAAGGGCTGAGTGCCGAATGTGGACTCCCAGCAGCTACATACAAGGCCAGGGGTGTTGGCATGCACTCTAATCCCAGAGCTGATAAGGCAGAGACAGGTGATCCCAGGGGCTCAAAGGCCATGCCGCCTGGTGGAGTGGAAATCTCCAGGCTCAGTGAGAGACCCTGACAAAAAACAAGGTGATTGAAGAAGACACCTGACATCAGCCTAGCCTCCACATGCACCTGCAGACACATGGACATGTGCACACACACGATAAGTAGGTAACAGATGATAGTCCCTTAAGAAGCCCACATCCACACTTGGGTTCCCCTGAGGGGTCTCCTTTCTGTCAACTCTCATGATTAAGTTGATGCTAAAAATCTCTTTTGTGAGAACGAAGATGACTCGATTTGATTCTTGGAACCCACAGAGTAGAAGAAGACCAACTGCTGAAAGTCGACCTCTGACCTCTACAGGTACACTCACACCCAACACACATGCATACATGCATGCAAGCATACATACACACGCATACACAAGCGCATGCACACACACACATACGCACACACTAACAACTAAACTTTAAAATTTAATGCTGGGCAGTGGTGGTGTCTCACATCTTTAATTCCAGCACTTGGGAGGCAGAGGAAGGAGGATCTCTCTGAGTTCAAGGCCAGTCTGGTCTACATACTGAGTTCCAGAACAGCCAGAGTTACACAGAGAAACACTGTCTCAAAAAACCAAAACCAAGAGAGAGAGAGAGAGGGAGAGAGAGAGAGAGAGAGAGAGAGAGAGAGAGAGAGAGAGAGAGATATTTAAACAAACTCCAACTCTGCTTTAAAATAAGTAACTTATTCAAATAATATATGGGTTCTCATTAAAATCTACAGCTTTTTCCCTAAGAAAGGTTATGTTCATTATGATTTTTTGATTCGGCTATCATGGATATGAGTCATTGCCAGCTTTGATAATTAGCTAGGTGAGAAATAGATTGTTTTTCCTATTGTCCTAAATTATCTTGGCTCCATCACACTCATTAGGTAAATATGTAACCCTCAAATTGGCTTTTCTATTTTGAAGATCAAAATATTCACCAAGAATAGTTTCTGTTAAAAATGCTGTCCCATCTACAATAAGGGCAGGTGTCTGATAAAGACCACATCATCAAAATTAGTCTAGAACTGATACATCTTCTTTTAAAATGAAAATTAAAGTTTCAATTATTTTCTTTCATTCAGTGAGGGTAAGAGATGCTCTCATTCCCAATTTATAAAGAACATTATTGGATAAAGCTACTAAAAATATGAGGGATAAAATGAAAAAAATATTAAAGAATCCATCTTGTGCTCATTATGACTAAATATTACCAAATGCTAAGCTTAAACTATATCTATATTTTTCCAAATTGGGTCATTTTCTCAGACTGTGTGCTCTCTCAGGGTGGGACAGTGACTGTTTGTTTCTCTGGTGCAAGAATCTTCCAGAACACAGAATTGCCCTCTTCATTCTATGTAGAATATGTTTTGTTGTTGTTCTTTTTGAAACAGTCTCATGTGTTCAGGCTGACCTCAGAACTCACTATGTAGCTGATGCTGGCTTTGAACTTCTGCTATTCCTGCCTCAGCCTCACAGAGCTGGAATTACAGGTGTGTCTGCTCCTTATTTAAATTTTCTTTGAAACAGGATTTAATGCATCCCAGGCTGGCATCAAACTCAATAAAAATCAAGGATAACCTTAAACTTCTGACCCTCCTTCCTCCATCTCCTGAGCACTGGCATCCAGGCATGTGCCACCACACCCACTTATGGTGAGCTTGGGAGCAAACCTGGAGCTGTGTGCACACTAGGCAAGAACCTTTAACAACTGAGTGACAGCCCTGTTATTCCTCAGACACAGCAGCTATACCTGAATCTACTGCTGTTTCATCCAGTAGTTGTGGGTCCACAGTCACTGGCCTGCTTCTCAGGTAGCGGCTGGGCACGATGTTTACATCCTGCTGGATCCACCTCCTGCCACTGCGACCAGGTGTAGTTTTCAATTAAATTTCTATCATTCTCTTTATCAATAAAACTTTATAGTCAGAGGCTTGGGTGAAAACCTGCTAACTCAGAGAGCTTGAGGAGCAACTAGCTGACTTTCCCTCTTTGTCAGTGTCTCATACCAGTGCCAAACCATAAAAGACGGCCATACTCAAAGTCCCTCCCTACTATTTCCTGTGTGCCTCTCTATCTGACTTCCAGAATCCCTGATTCTCTATGGCTACTTTCTGTCAACTAGTTGTTGGCTCTGCCTCCTGAACCAAGATTGATTTTATTTAATTAACTCAAATGCAAACTCAGGGTTCACAGGATAATTAAATATCCTGCAACATTTCCGATTTTTTGTCTAGATAAAAAGGAAAGGTTTTAACTCTTAGTAAAACTGTATACAATAAGAATAATTATCAGGTAAGAATTACATTCACAGTGTCCAGTCCATTTGTATTTGGCAAATTCAGAGAAAGAAATCTATTTTCTATTCTATCTTGGTGAGTCCAGAGTTTTATACCTAAACCACATTTTATCATAACTTGCATTACCAACCTAAAAATATCTTTTTAGACCTTAAACATTTTCTTAAATAAGCAACTTAAGCTTTTATGTTTTTTCTAGAATTTTTAATAGAAATTTTATATCTCTTTTGTAAGTTTCTTTTCTGAATTTGGTAACAAAGTAAATGGTATAAATATCTAGTCTTCAACCCATCAGAGACCTGAGAAGGACAAAATTTTACCTGAGTAAACAGGAAGTACAGAGAAAGCAACTTCCAAAACCATAGAAGTGACAGAGACAGCGGCATGCCTGGACAGTCACCCAAGTTCCTCTGCAACGTTGGGGCATCCATCATTGGCCCACAGGCCAAGAATATCTGACAGACTTTTCTGTGAAGCAGGAATTTTGAAGGACTGGCCTACCTTGTCTTGACAAAGTTGGACAGTTGACTTCCTTTGTGTCCCGCTTGCCCAATTTGGACAGCATACTGTCAGCAGTCAAGGGAATGGCAGTTTCTTGCCCAGTGACTAGTTTTGCCACATTGAAAGCAAACTCCATATGGAGGTTCTTTGATGTTCACCATCTTTTCTGAAGTAGATTGGTACTGCCAGGAGGAGCCACATCTCACTGTTATGAAAAGTCTTATGGCTCTTTCTTTTCCGTCTCCCTCTCAGAGAGGCAGCTTCCCTCTCTCCCTTCTCTCCTCCTTCTCTCTCTCTCCTCTCTTTTCTCTCTCCTCTCTCTCTCTGTTCTTCTCCCCTTTTCCCTTCCCCTCCATAACCCACCTAATAAATATCCAACCTCACTCAAAAAAGAGATAAGTCTTATGTTCTTAAAACATTTTAAGTGGCAGATGGATGGTAGTGGCACATGCCTTTAATCCCAGCACTCAGGAAGGCAGAGACAGGTAGATCTCTGTGAGTTTGAGGCCAGCCTGGTCTACAGAGTGAGTTCCAGGACAGCCAGAGATACACAGAGAAACCTGTCTTGAAAAACCAAAAAAGAACAACCCCCTAAAACATTTTAAATGCCATATTCCATAGATCTTTGAAGTGTTGAAGACCACCTATCTATCTAAAATAAATCTCTACTTAACCTTGAAAACATACCTAACACCACTGCACATTTGATTGTTATAGATGATTCACTACTAACCTACACTTCTTAATTATCCTAAACAATTTGTAATAATAGCTTTCAAGGACTCAAACTTCACATTACATTTTTAAATGAGCTGCATAGGTACAATACATTAAGCAAGAGTAGAAATATATACACAGTATGTTATAACAAAATACTCTTAAATTTGTATGAATATACAAAAACCCATACCAATGTAAAATATTTGAGACTAGTAGTTGCTTCTTTGTTTAAAAGTACACTCAATAAATAATCTATCCTTTTATCCTGTCATTTCTGTACCCCCTTTTTCACTAGATAGGAGAGAAAGAAGGATAAATAAAAGAAAAAGAAAGAAATTCCTTACTCTAACCTCCTTTGTTTAGTTTCCTTCTTGACCATGACCAATAACAATTTGCAATTGGCCCTTCTGAACAATAACAAACATTCCTAACTCACCAAATGACCAAAACAACTCACATTACCTTTTAGGAATGTGGGCATCATGATCTTACAATTAACGTTACTTTGTTTGGGAGTGATGGCATCTTTAGGGGATCCTGAAAAATTAGGATAATGGTCAAGTCCTGGGAGAGCTGGCTGTCTCATTTGGTGTTCAGTCTCTATGTGCTGGGAAAGTGCAGAGCTTATCTGAAGTCCTGAATGGAGCAGTCTGCAAGGCTGGGCCCTCTCAGCTAGCTGCTTCAAAGTTGTCCTGAGCAGGTTGTAGTTTGAAACTGATCTTCAGGTGGTGTTTGTCAGCTTAATGACATTATCACAGTCCAAGTGTGATATGTGATTCCCCTCTGTATGCTGTGAATATGTTTTATTATCTTTGGTAAGTAAAGAAGCCACTTTGGCCTGTAGCAGGGCAGAATAGAGCTAGGTGGAAAAACTAAATTGAATTCTGGGAGAAAAGAAGGTGGAGTCAGAGAGACACCATGTAGCTGCTGAAGGAGAAGGACACCCATCCGTAACCTTACTGGTAAACCATGAACTTTGTGGTAAAATACAAAATAATAGGAATGGGTTAATTTAAGATGTAAGAGTTAGTGAATAAGAACCCTAAGCTAATAGGCTAAGTGGTGTTTTAAATAATATAGTTTCTATGTGATTATTTCAGGTTTGATGGGCAGGAAAACAAATGAACAATCTCTGCTTATAGATGGTGCCCAAGGTGGGGAAACTACATCTACATAAAACTTGAGAGAGCTTGGGAAGCAATTCTAGACACAAAAGAACAGAGTTAAGCATGGCTTCTCGGTAATAGCATTTTCTCAGCTGGGCTCTGTTTGCTAGAGGCAAGTGTGTCTAACTTAAGAGAGGCTTCCTGACTCAGCTTTAGCTGCAAAAATCTTGCAGCTCTTTTAAGAGGCTCTGCCACAAAACACTTAAATGGTGTTTATGAATAGCCACCAGCATGCTTCTTGGTGGTGTCAGGGACCTTGAAACTCCATAGAGCTGTAACAATAAACATGACTCCTGATAGTACCTCAAGCCATGAAGGAAAGGGAGCCTGAGCTGCTGGAGCCCATGCAGTACGGATTCATGACGTAATGTATGAAAAGAAATAATGGACCTGGGCTGAAAAGTGTTTTCCTTAAAACAAAACAATGAAAGAAATGAAAAATAAACAAAAGTTTTATGGTTTGGTACTAACTCCCTGTTGCTAAATGAACAATTTAGCAACATTTACTATTTAGTATGTTGTTGGTATTTCCCACTGCATACAAATGCTTCAAGTAGACATTGAAGGCAAAGGGTGGGAATTATTTGATATAAAATTTATTGATAGAAATTCCACTCAGTTTAGGGTTAGCATCAAAGAGAATGGAAAAGAGGGCGTCTCCAAGCCAATCAGGATCTAACCGTGCAAATCCTCCCATTAAACCTCTCTTCTTCTTCCGACCACTGCTGTCTTCATCTCAGGCAGGCTTTACCCAGAAGCAAAATGAGCATAGGGCAGGCCTGGCTTATTTATTCATTTCCTTAAATTTTTTTAAAAAATATGTGTGAATGTTTGCCTGCGTTTATACGTGCACTGTGCACCTTTCTGGTCCCCCTGGAGATCAGAAGAGGGCATTGGATCCCTGGAACTGGAGTTACAGATGACTGTGAGAGCCACCATGTGGTTCTGAGAATCGAGCCCAGGTCCTTTGCAAGAACAATGTCTTAATCAATGAACAGTTAATCTCTTCATCCCCCAGCTCCAGCTTCTCTAATCCTGCTGAAAAAAGAGCAACTGTATTGCCTAAGCATCCGTACCAGTCTTTGGAAAGATCTTGTTCCCTTCTGGAGGAATCGTATGTCTAGGTTATTTCAGTACTCTGGGCAGCCTGCTTCAGAAATCCATGAGATTTGTTTTAGGGTCATGTGACTGGTGTCTGGGAAGAGAGTGTATATATATATATATATATATATATATATATATATATATATATATATATATATATACCTGGAGTTAGGCAGGCTCTCAGTCTCAACTCATTGTTAAGTCCTCAGAATTTCATGGAGTCCTAGTTTGCAAGAGAAAATGATCAGGTCCTGGAGGGGAGGCTCAGAGATTAAAAGCACTTGCTGCTTTTGCAGAAGCCCCAATTCTGTTCCTAGCTCCTATGTCAGGTAGCTCACAACTGTCTGTAACTTCCTCTCAGACACATCGCGCATACACACACACATGCACACACACACACACACGCACACACACGCGCACACACACACATACACACACCTCCTACATAAATAAAACTAAATCTTCTTTAAAGAGATAAAATGACCAAAGAAGATGTTCTTTACCCCCCACTTCATCCACCCCTCACCCCTTGAATAATAGATACCTACTTATATGGGATATTTTCCTCAGAGTCAAAGTTCTTCAGCCTGCAGAATACTAAATAAAACCCACTGGCTTAGAATATGTTGTCCTTCTGAAGAGATAAACGGCTTAGAGTTCAAAACAAAAAACCAAACCCTCAACCCACAGCATTATTCAAGTTACTTGAGGTGTTACATACAGTTTTGGTCTCTAGGAGATATGTAAATGACTCACTTTATTTTTAATCTGTAAGTAAATAGTGTCAGGCTTCCAGGTAGGTGCTGAAATTAAATACTTTAATGATGTTTTAAAATTATATTTATCTTATTATTTTTGGTTTGTGTAGGTTAGTGCTAGAGCTAGCTAGGTCATGGTCTTCAGTTTGTTAAACAATCATTTTGCCACTGAGATACACACCCCCAATTCAAAAAATACCAATTTTTTGTAGGTAGTAGTCTTCATATTTTGCCAAGGCTGGTTTTGAATGCCTGGGTTTGGGCAGGGGTTCAAGACCAGCCTGGGCTACAGAATGGTCATTTCTCAAAACAGAACTCACAAAACACTTTAACTGCTGTATTTGTTTTAGGGTGCTAGGAATAGAACTCTGTTACATGCAAGTGCTCTCCCATCAAACCACATGCTAGCTTGCTATCTTAGGGTTTCAATTGCTGTGATGAAGCACCATGACCAAAGCAACTTGGAGGGTTTTTTTTTTTCCTTCAGCTTACACTTCCACATTGTAGTCCATCAATGAAGGAAGTCAGGACAGGAGCTCAATCAGGGCAGGAGCTGATGCAGAGGCCATGCAGGGTTGCTGCTTACTGGCTTGCTCTTCATGGCTTGTTCAGTATGCTTTCTTATAGAACCCAGAAACACCAGTCCAGGGGTGGCACCTCTCACAGGAAGCTGCCCCCACATAAATTATTAAGAAAATGCTCTACAGTCTTTTCTACAGTCTGATCTTAGGGAGGCATTTTCTCAATTGAGGTTCCCACCTCTTCGATGACTATAGTTTGTTTCAAGTTGACTTAAACTAGCCGGTACACTCACACACTCTTCTTTCGTTCATTTTTTCTCTTTCTCTTTGTTGTTGCTGACTATGTCAGTCTCAAACTCAGAGATTCATTTCCCTCTGCTTCCTGAGATCTGGGATTAAAGGTGTGTGCCACCACAGATGACCTTTTAAAAAGAGTTATGCTCTATTGTTTGTGTAAGCATGCACGTGGGTGCCGCAGGGAACACGTGGAGGCCAGAGGAGGAGCCAGTTCTGTCCTTCTATGTGGGTCCTATGCACAAACTCAAATGATCAAGCTTGCTGCGAGTGCCTTTACCCATTAAGTCATCTCTTTCACTCCTGTTTCCTAGTTTTTTCAAGGTGAGTTATTACATCCATGCGTTTATATGTGTAGACAAGCACAAGCCACTGTGTGCAGAAGTCAGAGGACAACTTCTAGAAGTGTTCCCCTTCCACTGTGTGAATCCCGGGAATCAAAGAGGTCATCAATTTTGGTAGTAAGCCCCTTTACCTGCTGAACCATCTCACCAACACCCCTTCCTTTACCTGCTGAGCCATCCCACCAACACACCCTTCTTATTTTCCTTTTGAGATAGTGTTTCACAAAGTTGTCCATGCTGGGTATCAAACTCTTGGACTCAAATAATCTTCCTGCGTCAGGCTCCGGAGTGGATGGAAGTTCAGGTGTGTGTCGCCATGCCTGGAGTACTTGTATTTATTTACAACTGTCTGAGACCTGGTCCTCGCCCTGTATGATGACTGTAAGTGCCAAGAGGACAAGCACCTGGTGTGCTTTCTCAGGTGTCCATTCCACAGACAACACATTCCCAGCAAAGCAGGAACTCCAGGGGTGGTTGTGAAATTACTGTGTGAGCAAGCAAGATGTAACTGTGTGTACACTGACAGGCTGGATAAAAATTGCACACAAATAAGAGACCATCTCATCTTTCTCTGTGATGAACATGAAAGAGAGGAGTCCTTCCTTCCATTTTAGCTTTCAGACCTCTGGCTTTGTGACCGTTCGACTAATAGAAAGTGCAGTATGTTAGTGTCAGTCTCCTTCAGACCCATAATGTGAATGTCCTGAGCCTCTTGGGCCCTGACACTATCCCTAAGAAGGCACTATCTCATCCAACAGCGTACATTTCCAGGTTAGAGTACTGATGCAGGAAAGGAAAAAAATGCTGGGTGGTGGTGGCTTACGCCTTTAATCCCAGCATTAGGGAGGCAGAGGCAGGTGGACTTCTGTGAGTTTGAGGCCAGCCTGCTCCACAGAGTGAGTTCTAGGACAGCCTCCAAAGCTACAGAAAACCCTGTCTTTAAAAAAAAAAGAAAAAGAAATATGTATAAAAAGAGAAAGAAATATGTACAAAAAGAGATGAATGTCCTAGTTAGTTAGGGTTTTTTTTGTTGTTGTTGTTTGATTTTTTTTTTGTCAATCTGACACAATCATAAATCATCAGGGAGGTGGGAGGGAGTCCCAAGTGAAGGACTGCCCACATCAGACTGGCGGGTGGGCATGAGTCTATAAGGAACTGTATTGATTGTTGACTGAAGTAGGAGGGCCCAGTCCTCTGTGGGTGTTACTATCCCCAGGCAGGTACTCTCGGCTTATATAAGACAGCCAGCTGAACACAAGCAAGGGGGAGAAAGCCAGCTAGCAATGTTCTTCTGTAGACTCTGTTTTAGTTCCTGCCTCCGGGTTCGTTCATCCTTCAGTGACAGAATGTGACCTGGATGTGTAAGCAAAATAAACCCCATCATCCTTAAAATGCTTTCGGTGTTGTGTCTATCACAGCCAATAGAGAAACGCACAAGAAGAATGAATGATACTTTTCGGGAGAGTCATGTGAGAGGTTGGGACAAGTTCTTGATACATAGCCCAAAAGTCTTCAAATTAACTATGTAGCCCAGACTAGCCTGAAATTAGTGATCCTCTGCTTCAGCCTCGCAAACACTGGCAATACACCTGGCTTGTGAACTTTTTAAATATAAGTTTTCAAGGGAGACAGAAGAGAGTTAGAAAACATCACAAGGAGCACCACCCCCTCTCTCAGCACTTCTTGCCTTATGCAGTAGCTTCTCATCTTCCTCTCTGCTCACATTTGTTCAGGTTCTGTCTTCCACTCTCAAACTTCCTCTTTCCTTCCTCCTCTCTCCAACGTGGAGCAACTGGCTCTCTGTCTATGAAGGAACATTGAAGGAAAATTTAAGAAAAATGTATATATATAGAGAGTGTGTACACATGGAGGTCAGAGGACAACTTTGTGGAGTCAGGTCTCTTCCCACCGCGTGGCTCCTACAGATTGAAACCAGGCTGCCAGTTTTGAAAGTAAGTATCTTTACCTGGTGAGCCCTCTTACCAGTCCCAAAAAACTTTTTTTTAGAAAATCCAATTTGTAAACGGAGACTGCTCTTTCGTTCCCGGCTGCCCGACCCGAATAATCATACAAAAACTATATTAATTACAACACCGCTTGACCAATGGCTTATGTGTATTCCTAGCTAGCTCTTACGTCTTAAATTAACCCATTTTTATTATTCTGTATATTGTCACAAGACTGTGGTTTACCTGGTAAAGTTCCGACATCTGTATCCTTTGGCAGCTACATGGCACCTCATTGATTCATTAATGCCTACTCTCTATATATATCTCTTCCAGCCCAGCTATATTCTGCCCTACCATAGACCAAAGCAGTTTTATTCATTGTCCAGTAAAAGCAGCACATATACAGAAGGACATCCCACATCAACAATTAGCCAGGCACTGGTGGCTCACACCTCTAATCCCGCACTTAGGAGGCAGAGGCAGGCAGATCTCTGAGGTTAGCCTGGTCTACAGAGTTGTTCTAGGACCACAACAGGGTTACACAGAGAAACCCTGTCTCAAAAATATCAAAAGAAAAAAGAAAAAGAAACACAATTAATAAAACATGTAGATAAAAAATTATGAACAACTACTTTTGTTTTCTTTATTTTAAAAAAGTGTGTGTGTGTGTGTGTGTGTGTGTGTGTGTGTTATAGATAAGTATTGTTTATCAGGGAAGGTATCCACAAATGCCAGAGGAGGGCATCTGATCACCTGACAGAGAAACATTCTGGGCATCAATCATGGATTGAGTGATTCGTCTTGGCTTTTGTATCTCATTAGTGCTCAAAGAGTTAATTATAAGTTGTAGAAATTTACTAATTAAAGTGTCTCTGTGTAACTCCTTTAAAAGCACATTATAAATACCTGTGCATTTGCATCTTTCTCCCTCTTTTTATTTTATCTTTTGTGTGTGTAGGCCAGATGTCAACATCAGATGTCATCTCCAATTGCTTCTATACCTTATTTTTTTAAAATAAAACAAAACAAAACAGTCACTTATTGGTTAGACTGGGACCCCCTTCCTCTGCCTCCCCAGCACTGTGATTATAAATGCACTGGCTTTTTGCTGACCCATCTTTTCAGGACACCCACCCTGCCCCATACTGCTGCCTTTTATAAGACATGCCGCCTTCTTCTGATGGGCTGCGATTTGCTTGCTTGTGGCCTCCTAAGCTAAGACAACAGGTGCACACCACTGCACCTGTCAGTGCTCTCAGTTAAGGTATCTTCCTTTGCCTTCCAGTTGCACTTTGAGGTTTTAAAAAACCACCTCCAGCAACACACATCCCCCAACAGGGCCACACCCCCTCACCCTTCCCAAACAGTTCCCAACTGTGGACCAAGGTTCGAACATGTGAGCCTAAGGGGTCAGTGGCATTCAAACTACCACAGCTATATTTTCTAGGGAAACTTGTCTCTGACCTAGAAGACAGGGATGTGTGGTGTCACAGCTCAGCTTCAGAAGAATTATGCTTCCAAGACGGTATTTTAGACTTCTTCTCTCCCTTGCGGGCCTTTCTCTAAATAGGTAAAGTTTTGAATTCACAGTGAGTTAAATGTTAATAAATGGCAAAAGTTTTTTAAAAAAAGACATGCAGTGCAAACTGTCAGAATTTCAAGTGAGGACCTCAAGACTTGGCAGAGTTACTATAACCAGAGAGAGCTTCAGAAAGCCTCTCTGACTCAGTCGCTGACAGAGGGTACAAAGAACTAATCCTGATCCTAGACACCTGTGATAATTCAGATGTTGAATGTCCTCTAATGTCCACATGTCAGTAAAGACTTGGTCCTGAGGGTGGTGTTATTGGGAACTAATTGTGGTGCCATTAAGAGGCAGGGCCTTCTGAGAGGTTTTTAAGCCCGTAAAAGCATGCCTTTTGAAACCCCAAGACTGTGTTAATAAAATCCACGTTGGATCAGAATGCTGACCCAGCAGTTAGTTGACAGGAGTTAGCCATGGAGAGTATGGAGGAGTCAGGAATACGGATAGAAAGACAATGGAGATTCCCGGACTTCTTTGGTTTGGGACAAGTTAAGAGATGCCTCTCTTGCTGGGTCTCCAGACAAAAAGGAAGGTCATCTGGTTGCTTCTCAGATATAAAACTTTGGACTCAACAAGGTTAGATAGGTAGTAGAGTATTTTCTCTGAATTTGAATGGACTGGACATTGTGAATGTAATTCTTTTTTTTTTTTTCCGAGACAGGGTTTCTCTGCAGCTTTTTGGAGTCTGTCCTGGAACTAGCTCTTGTAGACCGGGCTGACTTCAAACTCACAGAGATCCACCAGCCTCTGCCTCCTAAGTGCTGGGACTAAAGGCATATGCCACCACCGCCCAGTTGTGAATGTAATTCTTAACTGATAAATGTTCTTATTGCATATAGTTTTACTGTGTTAGAGTTAATACTTTTAATTTTTATTTAGACAATACCTGGTAATTGCTCTTATTGTATATAGCTTGACTATGTTGGAGTTAAAACTTTTTCCTTTTATTTAGACAAAAGGGAGAAAATGTTGCAGGATATTTTATTGCACTTTGAAATCACAAGACTGTGTTAATAAAATCAGTCTTGGCTCAGGAGGTAGAGCCAGCAACTAGTTGACAGGAATTAACCATAGAGAGACAGAGGAGCCAGGAATACAGATAGAGAGACACACAGGAGGAGTAGGGAGGGACTTAGACTTTCGTGGTCTTCTTTGGTTTGGGACAGTGAAAAGACATGCTCTTGCTGGACCTCTGGCCAAAAAGAAAGGTCAGCTGGTTGCTTCTTGGCTTCTCTGATCTATCAGGTTTTCACCCCAACATCTGACTCCCGAATCTTTTTTGGTAAATAGAACAACTTAGTGAAAAACATCCAGCCACCTCTTTATTCCCACTTTGCTCCCTGTCTCTTGTTTTAAAAGGTTTTGCTCTCTGCCATGTGGTCTCACCTGAATGTTTCACTACATACCTAAAGCAATGGAGCCAAAGCTCTGACCCAAAATAACTTTTTTACAGGCTACATAGTAGAGAAATTGCCTACTACGTGTGAGGATCTAGGTCTTGTCCCAGTGTTGAAAATGGATTTCTTTTTTGAGGCAGTGTCTGGCTGTACTGGAACCTACTTTGTAGACCAGGCTGGCATCGAACTCCCAGAGATCTGCTTGCTTCTGCCTCCTGAGGTGCTGGGATTGAAGGAGTATCCCACCACTGCCCAGCTCAAAAATTATTTTTTTTAAGAGAAAGTTGTTTATCTCAGGTGATTTGCTATAATACTGGACTATAGAGAACTAAGACAAGACCCAACACTGTAAATAAGACATATGGTCCTTTCCCAAGGATAGCCTTTTCTGCTTTCACTTTTTCTTTGTTTTTCCCTTCCTTCCTTCCTTCCTTCCTTCCTTCCTTCCTTCCTTCCTTCCTTCCTTCCTTCCCTCCCTCCCTTCTTTCCTTCTCTCCTTCCTTCCTTTCAAATTTTATTTTTATGTGTCCTAGCTCTAGAGACCTTCCTGTTTCCCGCTTCCCTTATTTTTGTGGTGACAGGCATAGGTTCATGACCATGAATAACTTTCATGGGTGCTGGGGATTCAAGCTGGGGTCCTTATGCTTATCTAGGAAGTGCTCATACCCACTGAGCAGCCCTGCCAGCCCCTCTTTCTTCTGACTGTTCTTTGTACCCTGCTAGGGACTGAACCAAGAGCTTTGCAAATGCTAGGCAATCACTACGCTGTACCCTCCCCCAGCCACTCATTCCTTCTCCTAAGAAGTTTAAATTAATGACAACCATAAAATAATGTGAGATGGTAATCAATGCTATGAGCAAAACCCAAAAGGAGTGGATAGACAGATGTTGTCTAAGGGACCGTGCTCAGGAAGCCCGCTTTGGGAAGAAAGCCTGAGCAGGGACCTCAGTGACCTCAGTGAAATGAGACGGGCATCCACATGGAAATCTAAGGAGGAGCATTCATCCAGTCTTGAAAACTCAGTTTTGTTAGGTCAGCTTTGAAGTGAGAGTGAAAAACAGAGCAACGTAAGAAAAAAGGGTTCTCTCTCTCTCTCTCTCTCTCTCTCTCTCTCTCTCTCTCTCTCTCTCACACACACACACACACACACACACACACATCTCATCTCAAAATTAAGCCTGAACCTTCTTCTTAGTAACTGGCTGTGCTTCCAAAATCAATCAGCTTAACCAGTGTTAACGTTACTGCCTTATGGAAGGCAGAATCATCTCTAATCCCGGGCCAGCCGCACACTTTTCCTGGTATTAGCATTCCCATAATGAGTGCCAGTCAGCATTTGTTGCCGCTTATTCTCTATAAGGAACATTTGTTTTCAACGTAGGATCTTTGGTTGGCGTTATTGGGGTGTAACTTATATGTAATAAAATTCACCAGTTTGAAATGTATAATTCTTTGATGACTGTACAGATTACCCACCACCGCGGTCAAATATGGAGAAAATAGCTCCATGTTGTAAAAGTCACTCTATCTCTTTGAAGTCAGTCCCTGCCACCCGCCCACAGGACATGACAACCACTGGCTTGTTTTCTGGAAAAAAAAAATTGCTTTTTTTTTTGTTTTATTTTGTTTTGTTTTTTTCAAGATACAGTCTCACTATGTAGTTCTGGCTGTCCTGGAACTTATTAAGTACACCAGTCTGCTGGCCTTGAATTTATAGAGATCTACCTGCTTCTGACTCGCAAGTGCTGGGATTAAAGGCCTGCACCACTACACAGAGCTCAAAAGATTACCCTTAATAGGATGCAAATTCTTATGAGGACTTTCTGTTTTGAAATTCTTGGCTAAGCTACTTCATTGAATACACAGATAAGAATCAATCTATGTCCTTAAAGAGTCGTAAATGGAGTTGAGTTTTATGTAATCTTATTATGCTGCATATACATCACTCAGAACTGAATTTCAGAATGAACTGTGCCCACTAAAGAAGAATGAAGAAGGAGAAAGACCCCATATGCTCCAGGACTGGGAGAAGACTGAGCGAAACCCTGCACCTTCATGAATGCCACTAATTATGATTTCTGTAGAAAGGCACAGATTTATGATCACAAGATGTTCCAGGTAATTCTGTAATAAACTTTTTTTTTTTTTTAAAACCAAGCAAAATACAATAAGGAACAAGTACAAAACCCATTGGTGCACCGAGGGATAGCTCTAAGTTATTTAATATCAATGGAGACCAGTTTACTGACCAATCCAACAAAAAGGCAGCGCCCTGAAGTCTTCTGGCTCCAGTAGGATAATTACCTCCTTGAAGGAAAGTAAGAGATAAGGGAATAAAGCCCTGGAAAGGTTCACAGAGCATTGTGGGGAGGAGTGAGAAAATGGATGGCACATTAAAATTCATGAGATGCCAGTTAACTTCTCGGAATAACAAAGTGATTATTATGCAAGGTCAGGTTTTTCTTTCATCTTTCCATAAAGACACAAAATCATTATCATGATCTGCCACGTGTCTCTCCTTTGTTATTAGACGCTGGACAGGCTTATTAAATGTTCTGCGTTCCGTGGGGGGGAATGGCCCCAGTGGCAAGGAACGATCGCAGTGCCCATGGCTTTGTATGATTCTAATTGCAAGTGCATTTTAAGCAGAGAGACGGAGAATGAAGCAGGAGGGAACAGAGAATGGCAGGGTAGGCATTTTCTCGTGAGGACAAAGAAACGGATCTTTTCTTGATTTTACTGACTCTTGCATATATGCTTTACACCAGCCATTTCCAGAATACATGGCAGCCACCACGTCTGGAATGTCGTCGGCCAACACAGCATGGACCATAGTTAATTTCAAAAGGGATGTAACATATGCAAATTAAGGGAAAGTGGTAACACCAGGAGGGGAAAACCAGGTATAATAATCCTGTAGAACTGTGTGTGTCGCCAAGGCTAACTCAGTAAAGTGCTTCGAAGACCAGATTGAGCGCCGCTGAACCCGTGTGAAATATCCAGCCATGGGAGGCAGAGACAGTCATACCCCGTGCCGCCCCTCCCACAGGCTCACTGGCCGGCCAGCCTAGTCTACTAAAAAAAAAAAAAAAAAAAAAAAAAAAAAAAGACAGTGCCTAAGGAAAGACACCAGAGGCTGTCTTCTGGGTATGTAAGCATACACATGTGTATAAGCACACACACCTGTGTATGTATAGTGGCTCAGAAATTTACCAATATGCAAAGAAATTACTACTTTTTATTTTCTTAGATGGACACCATCTAAGAGCTTCTCTCTTGCTCCATAATGAGAAGAAAAAAAAAAACAAATAAACATGTCAATTTAGGTAACAATCTTTTTTAGTTCAAATAAGTTCCTTCCTTTTGAGTGCTATATTCCTTTGGAGTGATTGCAAAATGTTTCTCCCCACCTTGCTTGGCCCTGCTCTTATTCAAAAACCACATCCAGTTGTTTAGAAGAACCTGTGAGATAGTGGTGCTGAGGAGAGGAGAGTCCTCATCAACATGTGATGTCTCAGGGTCAAATGTCTCGGTAGCAGGGTGGATGCCTGTGGCCCGGTGGTCCTTGGTGGGTCCTGGGAAGAGACATGTGTCTGTCCTCTTCAGAGACCTGCACTCTTGTCATGTACACACACCCCCACACACAAACACACACAATTAAAAATAAAATTAAAGTGTCAGTTAAAATAGTGATTAGACTATTTGGTATTAAAAAGATATGTGCTTATTTTGTATAAGTGTATACGTATGTTGGTATACAGATGCCACCAAAGGTGTGAAGGTCAGAGGTCAGCCTGAGAGAGACGGTTCTCTCTTCCCACTGTGTGGGTCCAAGGAAAAGAACTTAGATTGTTGGGCTTGGTGGCAAATGCCTTTACCTGCTGAGCCGTCTAGGCAGCTTCGGTTTTATATCTATTGATGACATTGGTCACACAACTGTACATACATGACACGAGCCACAAAACTACTTGTTAAAATGATATTTTTTAATTCAATCTTAATAAACCTGACCATTCAATACAGGACTTTCAATAATGCTGAGCATAGATTTTAATGGTAATAAATACTTGTCAGCTCCCTTTTTTCCTATGAAGAAATTACAATAGAAAAGTCAAGAAGGACAATACAAATTAAAATATTAAAATGAAAAGCAGTTGTACCACTAAATGTGCATATACTAAATACTTATAAAATTTAAATAATACAGAGCATGTAGTACACACCTTAAATCCCAGCACTCAGGAGGAAGAGGCAGGGGGATCTCTGTGAGTTCAAGGTCAAACTGGGCTACCTTGTCAGACCTTGTCTGATTTTCTTTCCACTCTTTTGATTTTGTAACCCACTATTGAAAGTTGTTTTACTTTAGAGAAATAGTACTGTCTAATTTTTCTTTTACATAATGTTGCTGCTGAAATTTCCCAAACCCAGCTTGCCACCTTCAGGCAACTGCAAGATTTACAGAGACCATAGCTAGAGATAAAATATTAATTTTGCATCTTTCTCAAAATTCCTTGATAGTATTATGATCTGATAGTACCTTTGTATTTTGCTCTGTCTTGAAGCTTTTCTAGCATTTATTGGAATTGTCTCAACTTCCAAAGCTTAGTTCATTTTTTTCTGTTCTTTTCTGACATAATAGCTTGAATTCCCAATGGAAATAAGAAGGTTCAGAGATGGCTTTAATGCTTTGGAGAAACCTGAGTGTTCTCTCATTACCAGGGCTATTGCTGAACTACGCAAGCTGTTAGAAGGTCACACTCAACTTGCTACCATCCAAAATCTGATAAACTACAGCCCGAAACTCATAGCAATTCTCCTGCTTCAGCCTCCCAAGTGCTGGGGCCTTGAGTGCAAACCACCATACTCAGTTTTGATAAAGTTTATGTGTGATACTGGGAGTTGAACCCCAGGGCTTCCCATAGAGTAGATAAACTTGTTGGTCAGTTCTGTTGAAAAGGAGTTGATACACATACACTTTAAAGCAAAGTCTTGGATTCTAATAACCTTACATCTTTTTCATCTTGGTCAAAGAGTTGGGGTGATAGGGGACATCAATTTCTGTTGCTTTCCTGGAAATTTTGATTTGTTTTAACAGCAGGAACTATTGAAAAGTACAAGAAGCAGACAGAAATGATGACATCACAACACTTGGGTAGCTGAGCCAAGATGATGAGTTCTAGGGTAGCCTGGGCTACATAGTGATCTTATTTTAAGTGTAAGAGGTGGTTTCCTTCACATTTTGTTACACTTGAGTCTACGTAGAGAATCAGCCGGTATTTTAACTGAAGATCTGGTCCAACAGCATCTCTCCTGCCTTTTTGTCCCTTCTCCTTTCTTCTTCTCCCCTCTCCTTCCCTTCCCTTCTTTCTCTCTCTCCCACTCATCCACCTCCTCCTTCTCTGAGACAGGGTCTCATTCTGTACTCTAATGGTGGCCTGGAACTCATAGCAATTTTCCTGCCTCCACAACCCAAGTACTACGGCCATGGATGCAAACCACACACTCAGTTTGATAAAGTTTGTGTGTGATCCTGGGAATTGAACCCCAAGGCCTCCCACAGAGTAGATAAGTACTCTACTACTGAACTATACACCAAGTCCCCAGAGTATCTTTACACACACACACACACACACACACACCACCTCAGATAGTGTGTATCTGTAGAATTCTCAGCAGTTCCATTTCATTAGGAAGACACTGTCATTAAGTCAGTTTATTTCTAAAACAAACGTCATTTATTCATCTCTCCTCTTCAGATCGTGACTGCCACTCCGAGTCACTGCTACCTGCAGGTGTACAATGAATAATGGTGTTCTTAAAGTCTGGCTCCTGTGGAAACCATGCAAATAAATGTAAATGTAGAGTTCCAGGAGGGAGATGAAACGGCACGAGAATCTAAGTTTTGAAAACTACAGCACTAAAAGTTGGCTGGAAACTCAGTAACTGTGTGTCCTGAAAAGGAGAGAGGGTGGTGAGTTGCCCAGGAGCACAGTGTGTAGGACAGCTACAGCTCCTGGGAAAGGTCATTTCCAATGGGGTGTGTGGAGATAGAGGAGACCGGTGATGGTGTGGCACCTAAAGGAGGTGTCGTCCTGCCTTACTTTACTCTAGAATTTAAAAAACAAAACAAAACAAAACAAAACAAAAAAAACCAAAAAACGTGAACTAGCCTTCAGGGGCTCAGGCGCGGCTTCGCGGCTCAGGCGGAGGCACGTGCAGTGGGCGGGGCGCTTCTGGGGGCGGGGCCCCGAGGCCCCCCAAGGAGCGCGGGCCCGTGCGCGTCCAAGCGGCCGCCGCCACGTCATCGAGCCGCTCCTCCTCCCGTCAGTGCCAGTCGCACGCGCGGAAGTAAACACCCGCACGTCATCAGGGCGCGCCCTCGTCTTTCCCCTCCCATCTCCTCAGCTCGGTGGACGTGCTCGCCTCTTCTCTGGACCGGGTCTATGTCCCGGTTTCCCGCTGTCGCGGGCAGGGCGCCAAGGCGGCAGGAGGAAGGCGAACTGCCAAGAGAGCTCCAGGAAGAGCGGCCGTCAGCTGTTCGCATCGCTGACAGAGGTGCGGTCCGCGGGACGGCGTGGCAGCCGGCGGGAGTTATTTGAGGGGTGAAAAGTACATTTCTGGGTGGCAGAGGAGATGGGGAGGAGGCTCAGACGTTCTTTTGGTCTTTCAAGTCTGAAGGCGAACTTTGCGTCCAATGAGCACTTTGGCTTAGAAGGGGGCGGTCCCAAACCCAAGTTGGGTGAAAACCTCGCCTGGGGGTAAGAAAGTGGACCCAAACGCCCAAAATGCGTTCTGCTCTTAAGCAGCCTCATAAAGCCTTTGTTCTCTACCCGTTCATCCCCCTCCCCTTCGCCGGGCCGCCAGCCTGCCTTTGGGTACGGTATGAAGGGAGCCCGTTTCTAGGAGCCAGTTTCCATGGTTACCCACCACTTGGCCTTCTGGGATATCAGTCACTCTGAACAGGGACCTAACTTGAACCGTGAATCAGAAGCAAATACAGGTGGCTTCTTATTCTTCCGAGAGTTGTTCCGCTGAGTTCGGGTTTTTGCTCTATTGTCTAATAAAACTTGAGTTTTGTGCTTCTGTGGAGGTATGCATGCATACATGTTACCTAGTGCTAGACTGACTTTGTCAAGTACTTTGAGTTACACATCAACAATGTTGAAGTTGTTTAACTTTTACCAAAAAGTTACTCTGAGTTTATAAACTTTGACGTGTGATTTGCTCTTAGATGACGTCACTGGAAAGTCATGAATTGAGCCTTCCAGTTGTGTGATTTCTTTGATTTTCTTCTTTCGGTTCTGAGACGTTGTCAGAGACAGCTTCACAGGTCTTTTAATTGCACTATTTTTGTGTTGTTACAGAAGAGAAAGGATGCACATCGCAGGAGGGGGGAACAACTCCAACTTTTCCTATTCAAAAACAAAGAAAAAAGCTCATTCAAGCTGTGAGGGACAATTCGTTCCTCATTGTTACTGGAAATACAGGAAGTGGTAAAACAACTCAACTCCCTAAATACCTTTATGAAGCAGGTAATCTTCTTGGATACACCTGGAAGCATGAAGGAAACAAAACAAAACTTTAAGGTCTAGTAAAACTGCTGTAGTGTGTAAATGCCCATTTTTGCCTACTTCCCCATTTCCCCATACTTGCTCTGTCTCCTTTGCTTTATTTCAGGCACAGGGATTGCTGGTGACTTTTTTCCATTTTTATTTGTTGTAGTAATAGAAGAAGGCTGGGTGTGATAATACATATTTTGATCCCAGCACTTGTTAGAGGCAAGGGCATCTCTGAATTTTGAGGTTAACAAAATTTATATAGTGAGTTCCAGGCCAGCTATGGTTATATGGTGAGGAAGAAAAAAAATGCTAATTTTCTTCTTAGAATAAGGCTATCTTGTTACCCAGAGAGAACTGAAACGATTGTGAAGGGAAAAGATAGGTGTTCTCTGTTGCTGGCATTTTTATTATTCTTCCATCAGAGCTTTATCAGATAAATATTCTCAGATTCTATCAGCATCAAGCTAACAAATGACCAAGAAAGTGTCTGTTTCACTAGTATGACAACATTCTCTGTCTTAAGGTTGGAAAAGAGCAAAATCATATTGGATATGTTTCACATTAAAATAAAAACTAATTTTGCGGGGGGGGCTGGAGAGATGGCTCAGCAGATGAGAGTTCTTGCTGCTTTTCTAGGGTCCAGACTTCTGTTCCCAGCACCCACATTAGACCTGTAACTCTATCTCTGGGGAATCTGATGCCCTCTTCTGGACTCCTGGGCACCTGAAGGTGTACATTCAAGTACAGAGATATACACACTATACACGAACACATATCTTTTAAAACTTACTTAATTATTTTTTCATTTTTTTTCTTTTTTTGGTTTTTTGAAACAGGGTTTCTCTGTAGCTTTGGAGCCTGTCCTGGAACTAGCTCTTATAGACCAGGTGGGCCTAGAACTCACAGACATACTCCTGCCAGACAATCCCAAGTGCTGGGATTGAAGAAATGCACCATCCACTGCCCAACTTTTAATTAATTTTATTTTGAGAATGGCCTCCATCTACTCTTCTTGCTGGCCTCCATCACACCTGGCCCTTATATTAACCTAATCTGATGCATCAAACCTAATTTGTCATCTGCTAAGGCACACCATTATTTTCATGTTATCAAGAAAAAAGTGTTATCTAATATATATTGCATCTCCATCTTCAGAAACTTATGGAAATGTGGTTTATTTAAGTTCAGTTTTACTTCTGTGTCAAGGAAAAGTTTAGGAAGTGTGTGGAGGTTTTTAGATTTCAGTTTTACACTTCCTAAACCAGGTGCAGTCTTTATGCCTATAGTACCAGCTACTTGGGAGGTGGAGCCAAGACAATCAGTAGAGCTTAGGAGTTTGAGGGAAGTATGACAGCATAATGAGACCTTGTCAAAAAGTAAAACAAACAACCCAAACATACAGAATCTTGGCTTATTTACAAATGATTTTAAAAGTTGAAAAATGGGGAGTGGAGAGATGGCTCAACGCTTAAGAGCACTGGTTATTCTTCCAGAGGTCCTGAGTTCAATTCCCAGCAACCACATGGTGTTTCACAACCATCTGTAATGAGATCTTCTGCCCTCTTCTGGTGTGCAAGCACACATGCAGATAGAACACTGTAAACAAAATAAACAATAAATCTTTAAAAATTGAAAAATGAAAACCTCACACCTAATTAACGTTTGTACATTTATAATGGCTATGCATGTGTATTTTTTAAAATTAACTTCCTTTTATATCAGTATATATGTTTGTATAGACAGATGTGTGACACAGTGTGCATGTGGAGGTCAGAGAGTAACTTTAGGGAGTCAGTTCCCTCCTGCCTCTGTGGGATCTGGGATAGAACTCAGGTCATCAGGCAAGCATGCTTAACTGCTGAACCATCTTTCTGGTCTCTGAGTGCGCATTTCTATTTTAAATCAATAGATTTATTTGTAGTGTATTTGCAAATATGCTACAATATGTTGCAATTTGGAGGATTTTTCCTTTGGAAACATTCATACCATTTGTATTGATTGACCAGCAACAATTTTAATTTTAGTTCAGTAGGAAGAAACCATTGCTAACTAACTTTGTGTGTGTCTGTTTCTGGTTTTGGTAGGATTTTCACAACATGGCATGATTGGCGTGACTCAACCACGAAAAGTTGCTGCCATATCAGTTGCTCAGAGGGTTGCTGAAGAAATGAAATGCACTTTGGGCTCTAAAGTAGGATACCAAGTTCGTTTTGATGATTGCAGCTCCAAGGTACAAAAGTTTTACTGGTATACATTTAAAGTACTGTAAACTTACTTCCCTAACTCTTATGTTTGTCTTTCTGTGATCTCCTGTATGCACATATGTGTGGTGGTCAATGGGTAACTTTAAGTGTTGCCCCTCAAATGCCATGTGTATGTATGTGTGTTGTTTGTTTTTTACTCACGGCCTCTCACTGGCCTAGAACTCCCCAAGTAGGCTAGCTCCTTCATAAAAGCTAGCTCCTTCAAATAAATAGGCAAACCTTGAAAGAGTGGGGGATGGGGTAGGGTGATGTATGGCCTGGGGAGACAACTCAGTTGGTAAAGGACTTGCCCTGAAGCATGAGGACCTGAGTTCAGTCCTCAGAATTCACAAAAAGTAAGGTATTTTTGTTTTGTTATTTATTTATTTATTTTTTTACTTTTTATGCATGCAAGTATTTTGCCTGTCTGTGTGGTATATGTGCACCATATGCATGCCTGGTGCCTGAGGAGTCCAAAAGAGGGCACCAGGTACCTGCAACTAGAATTACAGATGGGATGGATCTACCTTACAGGTGCTGGCTACTGAATCCCACTTCTCTGAAAAAAAGCGGCAAGTGTTCTTAACTCCTAAGGCATCTCTCCAGTCCCTAGAATTAATTTTGTTGCATATGGTTAAAGCTTTATCTCTTAGGTACCCAGTACCCTCTTTTCTCCTTCCTCAGCTAGTTTATCCATTATCAAATGAAGGTAATGTTTATTTTTCTTAAGATACTTTTTTTTAATCTTAAGTTATTTGCATTTAAAAATTATACCTTAAAAATCTATTTTATGTGTATAGTTGTTTTTGTCTCCATGTATGTTCATGTACTACATGCATGCCTGATACCTGAGAAGGGCAGAAGAGGGCATTGGATTTCCTGGAATTGAAATTAATAGACGGTTGTGAGTTGCCGTGTAGGTGTAGGGAACCAAACTAGGCTCCTCTGCAAGAACAGCAAGTGCTCTTAACCACTAGACCATCTCTTCAAACCTAGTGTTGGTGGCATTCATATTTAAACTATTTTGTTGTAGTACTAAAATGTAAATAAGATGAACTTTGCCATTTTAACCATCTTTAGTGTATAATTCAATAGCATTGGGTACAGTCACAGTTTACAATGTTGTTTAATTATCACTGCTATTTCCAGAACTTTTTTACAATCTCAAACAGAAACTGTTTTCAGTCCCTGTGGCTCTCACTTCTATGAACATGCCTAGTCAAAGTATCTAAGTGGCATAACACAGTATTTACTTTGTACCTCTTATCATACTTAGCTGTTTTCAGAGTCTATTCATTATTTTAGTTTGTTTTTTTATTACTGTGATAAAATGTTAACCAGAACTGACTTAGGGAGGAAAGAGTTCACTTGGCTTACAGGTTACAGACCATCATTAAGGGAAACCAAGACAGGAACCTAGATGCAGCAATAGACATAGAGGCCATGAAGTGCTGTTGACTGACTCGTTTTCAATGGCTTGCCCAGTTTGCTTTATCATATAACCTTCTACAACCATCTGTCCCAGGATGGCACTATCCACCTCAGTTAATCAAGAAAATTCCCTGTAGCATGTCCAGAGGCTGATCTTTGGAGACAGTTTCTCAGTTGAGGTTCCCTCCTCTCAGGTGACTATAGTTTATGTCAAGTTGACAAAGACTAACCAGCTTTTCCAATACTGGGTCTTGAAGTCAGTGGAAAACTTGGCAACTTAATTAACCAAGTCAGCAAAGTTTTTTTTTAGTTTGTTTGCCATCCTGGGGATAGAACCTAGAGCCTTGTGCATGCTAGAGAATGCATGCACTGCCACTAAAGTATCCCCCTATCTTGTCTGTAAGAAGTTATCTTACCACATTCCACAGACTTCTTTGTATCTCCTTATTGGTGACTTGCTTTATCTCAGGACACTTCTTAGTTCCTGTTTATATTGGTGGTGTCTTTTATAGTTAACCATCCTTGTTAGACAGTTTTATGTTTCTTTTAATGTAGAACTTGGTGGTTTGATCTGTGCATTTGGGAATGGGGAATTAGTTGAATCTTAGTGAAGTTTTGTGATGCTACAAGTTGCTGTACTCTGCTTTCAAACATTAGGAAACAGCAATCAAATACATGACTGATGGGTGTTTACTCAAACATATTTTGGGAGATCCGAATCTTAACAAATTCAGTGTCATTATTTTGGATGAAGCTCATGAAAGAACTTTAACAACAGTGAGTATTTCAGTTTTTTTTAATATAATAAGAAGTTTGCAGGGCAGTGGTGGTTCACACTTTTAATCCCAGCACTTGGATGGGAGGCAGAGACAGGCGAATCTCTGTGAGTTTGAAACCAGCCTGGTGTACAGAGCGAGTTCTAGGGCAGGCTGCAAAGCTACACAGAGAAACCCTGTCTTGAAAAACGAAAAAATAAAAGCAAAAAATAGGTCATTAGTTTGGGGAAACTTTTTACTGTATCAAGAATCGCCTCCTCTTACGTTTTATTCTATTGAAATAGAAATTCTTTGGTTATAGTAGCAATCTATTTTAAATAGGTTGTGATTGGGCATGATGGTAGATGACTTTAATCCCAGCACTCAGGAGGCTGAGGTAAGCAGATTTCTTAAGAGTTTGAGGCCAGCCTAGTCTACAGACGAGTTTCAGACCACCCCATGCTACATAGTGAGACCTTTTCAACAAACAAAAATAAAATAAAATAGGTTAGCTGGGCTAGGGATGGAGCTCAGTTGGTAGAGTGTCTGCCTAGTATGTACAAAGTCCTGGGTTGATCTTCAATATCACATAAAAATAGGCATGGTTGTACACTCCCTTAGTCCCAGCACTCTTGAAGGGGAAGTAGGAGGATTTGAAATTCAGGGTCATCCCAGATTATATATCTAGTTCTACACCAGCCCTGGGCTACTTGAAACTCTGTCTCAAAGACATAAATATTCCTTATACTCAGGAGACAGAGGCAGGCAGGTTCCTGTGAGTTGAAGGCCAACCTTCAACTTACTTAGTAAGTTTTAAGTCAACTAGAGCTTCCCAGTGAGACCTGGTTTCAAAAATAAATAAATAGAAATGAACAAATAAGTAAAATAATAAAATGCTAGCATTTGTGGCTTACTAGATTTTTCTTTCAGGATATCTTATTTGGTTTACTGAAGAAGCTGTTTCAGGACAAGTCTCCTAACAGGAAGGAACATTTAAAGGTGGTGGTGATGTCAGCAACTATGGAGCTAGCCAAACTCTCTGCATTCTTTGGAAACTGCCCCATATTTGATATACCTGGAAGGCTCTATCCAGTCAGAGAGAAATTCTGCAATTTGATTGGCCCACGAGACAGAGAAAACACTGCATATATTCAAGCGGTATTACTTAGCAATCTTTTTGTGTCTTTTGTGTATGTGATTTTACTTGGGCA
Organism: Myodes glareolus; assembly: GCF_982192425.1. Classification (NCBI taxonomy): domain Eukaryota; kingdom Metazoa; phylum Chordata; class Mammalia; order Rodentia; family Cricetidae; genus Myodes; species Myodes glareolus. The sequence continues at coordinate 35,845,993 of NC_142034.1, forward strand.
ATTTATCTTATTTTTACAAATTTCATTTATTATCGGGTGTGTATGATGTCTTGCGGGGGGTTCACATATGCCATAGCATGCATATGGTGGTCAGATGACAATTCTGTGAGGTTGTTGTCTCCATCTACCTTTGTGTGGGTTGTAGAGATTAAACTAAGGTCATCAAGCTTGTGTGGCAAGCACCTTGCTTACTGAGCCATCTTGCCTTCATGAATGCTAGGACTTTGAGGGAGCTTATTTTTTGTTTTGTTTGTTTTGTGGAACAAGAAGATATGGTAGTGAATGAGTATTTTATACCAACATATGATTATTGTATTTTTGCTTTTTTCTTTAGATTGTGAAAGTGACCATGGATATTCATTTGAATGAAATGGCTGGGGACATTTTAGTTTTCTTGACTGGTGAGCATTCTCTACTAGGTTTAATAATATCTATAGTTTTTAAGCCATGTGTAGTGGTGCATGGTACTAACCTCAGGACTCTGGAGGCGGAGGCAGGATGATTGCTGCAAGTTCAAAGATAGGTCAGACTACATACAAGACTAGCTTTGAGCTATATGATAAGCCCCTGTTCAAAAGCAAAGAGGGACAACAACAAACAAAATCCTCAATTCTTCAATAAATAAGTAAGTAAATGAAATGATTTTGTGGTTTTTGAGACAAGGTCTTTCTTGATATATTGCCCAGACCATTCTGGGAGAGCAGGCACACATCACTGCACCTGGTTGATGTCTTTCTTTTGGAAGCAGGAAATATGACACTGGAGTGGACAGACTGCCCCTTCTACTAGGATATTTGGACTTGTTTCTCAGCTGTTGCCTTATCCGTTTATGATTCTCAGCTAGATAATAGGTAGACAGAACACTAGGCTCACCAATAAAACATATGAACTACACCACCTTTTCATAGAGAGAAATTAGGTCTGGAAAGTATTTTTTGTGTGTGTGGGGGGGATTAATATAGTCAGAGCTCTAATTTGATTAAGTAATCCTTGTTCTGAATAATTAATTATTTTATTCAGACATCTCAACTGTCATTCCTTGAAATGGTGAAATAACACAGTGTAGATGCGATATAGATTCCATGTATTACAGACAAGCCTGTAGCAGATTTGGGGTGTCAAAAATAGAGCAGTTACCAAGAGTAGTTTAACTTTTTAACTAGCTGCATCCTAACAGAAACAAGTTATTTCATTGCTAATAGCTTATTCTGCCTGTACTAATGTCTGAAGTGAGACTTTTAAAACTATATCTTTGCTGTTTGAAAGTTAAGTTCAAGTTTTTGCAATGTACCTGAATTCAGTAATTCCCTGGACTAGTTTCTCCTGTGTGTAATCTTCCTGAACTCTGTATCAACAGCATGAGGGCTTGAAGATGATTAACACTTTTGCTTCTTTAGAATCAGAAACTTACTTCTGCTTGAACTTTGTTGTTGAGGTTGGGCATACCTTACATGATTAAAAAAAAGTCATATAGCATAACCTTAAGCTAATTTTAAACTGGACTTTAAAAAGATCTTTAAAATTTGCAGTTCAGGCCGTGTGATGGTGGTGTATTTCTTTAATCCCAGCACTCTGGAGGCAGAGGCAGGCGGATCTCTGTGAGTTCTAGACCAGCCTGGTCTACAAGAGCTAGTTCCAGGACAGGCTCCAAAAAAATTGCAGTTCAGTTCCTGAAGTTCTTCCTTCTCATTCCAGGTCAGTTTGAAATAGAGAAGAGTTGTGAACTGCTTTTTCAGATGGCTGAGTCTGTCGATTATGATTATGATGTTCAAGACACCACTCTAGATGGCTTATTGATATTGCCGTGTTATGGGTCTATGACAACAGGTAATTCCTTACTATGAAAGAAAATATGACAGGCTTTTAACGACTTTTTAAAAACGATTTAGTTTTTTTATTTATGTATTTCTATGTGTGTCAGTGTATGAGTACATGCTTGTGGGAGCCAGCTGGGCCAGAAGAGGGCATTGCATATCTAGCGCTATAGTTACAGGAAGGAGTATGTTGCTTGATAGGGGTGTTGGGCACCAGACTCTGGTCCCCTGAAAGTGTAGCAAAAGCTCTTGACCACTGAACTATCTCTCCAGCGCCCTTTTAAAATGTTTTTCATTAATTACTGTATATAAATTACTGTATATATACAAAACATATATAGATCTTTAGTATTTGGGTCAAAAAATTTCACAAACTGATCTCAGTTTTGTAACTTCCAGGTCTTAACCCAAATCATGAAGTAAAATGTTAAGAGAGTCATCATCCCTTGAGAGAAACAATTTTGTTTAAAGTCCTTTCATGGTAGCTTTCAAGAACCTTGGATCTCCTCAGTATTTTAAGAGTGAATTTTGTGGTCTCCCAACAGAACAAAGTTCCTTTTGGGCATTCTTTCAAATGAGGACTATAGTCTCTCAATACTTAGTCTGCCATTGCTGAAAAATTGATAGAAATCTTAGGTGTCCTGGTATGTCTTACAGTAAAGAGTGGATTTTTATTCCCTATTAAGTAGCCATATATTGGCTGCTTTTCAAGAATCGTCATGTATTTGGTGTGTGTGTGTGTGTGTGTGTGCGTGTGCGTGTGCGTGTGTATGTTCAAAGAGGATATGCAAATTTTTATTTGGGTATTTGGCTATAATCAATATTGTTGAATGAGACCTAGAATTTTTTCTGTGAAACTTCTTTTATTATTGGAGTTAATTTATAAAACTTAAAGGGGTGCTGTGGCTGAAGAAAGATGGCCCAGCAGTTAAGAGCACTGACTGCTTTCCCAGAGGACCCTGGTTAAGTACCTGATACCGTATGGTGGCTCACAACCATATGTAGCTTCAGTTCTAGAGGATTGAAAACTGCTTCTGGTCTCCTTGTGCACCACACACATGAGGTAAACAAACATGTATGTAGGCAAAATATCCATACACATAAAAAAATAGAAACAATTTTTTAAAATCCCTCCTCCACCTAATCTTGCTGCTACAGAATTCAGTTATTTTATATTTTTGAATGAAATACATCAACCATCCAAACAGATTCGACCTAAAGTACATCTATATGGTTTAAAGAATGTTTAAATTAAGAACTCTAACTTCAACAGTACCTGATTCACTTCAGCAAGTATTTCTGTTTTATTCTACCCATATTTTTTTATGTTGATGGTATCATGTTTTATGATTGCTTTCCTCTGCAACTGACATTTTATTCTTGCCTCATTACCCAGAGAGAGGTCTCGCACTGAATTTGAAGTGCAGCTTTTTGGGTAGGCTGGCTGGCAAGCTCTGGAGGTCCTTAATGCTGCGATTACAAGCACATGTGACTGGCTTCTTAATGTGGGTTCTGAGGATTTGAACTCAGGTCTGCATGCTTGTGCAGCAAGAGTTCTTATTTTAATAGCCACATTTATCTGTTTCCCCTTTTGTGTTTTCTTATGAAATCCTTAGCATCTCAAGGTCATCAAAGTATCCCATGAGAAATAATTTTAAAAAAAGAAAAGCTAAAAATTACATTAGTAGTTAACTATAGACCAGGTGTTATTTTGGAACTATTTTGTGATAGTAGACTCTTGATCATAGATTAAATAGTGATCTCCGTTTTACATCATAAAGGCAATTATTTTTCTTTTCATTTTTTGAGGGGAGGGGAGTTTGAAACAAGGTTTCTCTGTGTAGCCCTGACTATCCTGGAACTTGCTCTATAAACCAGACTTGTCTGGAAACTTCCAACTCAATCCAAGGCCAAGTCTCAAGGACAGATACCAAAATTAATTCAACTTCTATAGACCAACTTAGATGTTACAAGGTTCTGTCTGATTGTGGACTGTTGGGTGTAATATACAAACTAAGCAACTTGTTTTTGGTTTTGTTTTGCTTGTTTTGATTTTTTTGAGACAAGGTTTCTCTGTCTCAAACTCCATTTGTAAACCAGGCTGGCCTTGAATTTATAGATCTGCCTACTTCTGCCTCCTGAGTGGTGCCATTAAAGGTGTGCACCACCACCTGGTTTAAAGGCAGTCATCCTCCCACCACCCCGGACAGCATTTCTCTGTTCAACAGCTCTGGCTGTCTAGAACTCACTCTGTAGACCAGGCTGGTCTTGAACTCACATAGATCCACCTGCCTCTGCCTCCTGAACACTGGGATTAAAGGTATGCTCCACCATTGCTTAAGAGCAATTATTAAGGTTCTCATTGTTTTCTGGACTTTCATAATTAACTTTGTAACTAAAAAATTTAGAAACCATGGTTAAAAGCCAAGTGTGACAATGTGTGTCTAACCCCTGTGACTACTCGTTTTCTGGGACTATTGCTAGCCCTTCTTCCCCAGCTTTGTTTCCCTCACTGAAATGAGACTGCTTCTTAAGGTTTCAGTTTTAACTTGCTGTTTTCTTAACCGTTTCTGTTTGGCAAACGTGTCAGCCTTACTTTGCGCTTTCATGACTGACTCTTGAGAGCCTTTTCTAGTTCTCTCTTGCTCTTGAGCTGTAAGCCTCTTGGGTTTCTAAGTCAGCTTTCTGACTTGTGCATTTATCGACCTAGATCTTTCAATCCAAGTAAATAGCAACTTGTAGAGGTGTTTTTTTTTTAATAGTAGCACTTTTTAAAAATATATATTTAATTTTTATGTGCATTAGGGTTTTGTCATTGGTGTCAGGTTCCCTAAAACTGGAGTTAAAGACAGGTGTGAACTGCCATATGGGTGCTGAGAATTGAACCCAGGTTCTTTGGAAGAGTAACCAATGCTCCTAACCGCTGAGCTCCTGTTCTTTTAGCTGATTCTTTCTTTCTTTTTTAACCATTGCTACAGTTGTGTGTGTGTTTTGAGTTGTTCCTGTAGTCTACTAATTCATTTTCCTGATTTAATTTGCCATCGAGCTTCAGTGGTAAATATACCGTCTGAGAGTATACTTCTGGTTTCACTATGACTACAAGCTGTGCTCAGCTTTATTTCTGGGTCTATGCAATTTTTTCTGTCTATCTACATGATGATGTTGTATGAGTATGTATGTAACTCTTATTGGAGGTTTCAGTTTGTTTTTTTCTTTTGAGTACTATCATGTGTAAGTTCTTATGATCCATTATGAACATAATTATAGTAGCTTGTAATAGTACAAAGAGGCATTCAGGTGGAATTGCTGCAGTACTGATTAATGTGCAAACTCAGCTATCCCTGCTTCGTTTCTCATTCTTATTTTGCTTTTATTTTGTTGGTGTTTTGCCTGTATGTATGTGTGAGGGTGTTGGATCCTGGAGTTACAGACAGTGTTGAGCTGCCATGTGGATGCTCGGAAATGAACTCAGGTTCTCTGGAAGAGCAACCAGTGCTCTTAACTGCTGAGCTATCTCTCCAGTCCCTAAAAATAACTTTTTGAGATATAATTTACATATGATAAATAAATAAGACATATAATATTATTTTAAAGCTATGATTCATTGAATTTTGGCAGTTTGTCTACTTACATAATCACAAGCATGATAAACACCCCTGATGTACTCTTTGTCTTCAGATTCAGTGCTTCATTTCAAGGAAATTCTCTTGAATTTTGTCTTTGAATGCAGTTTCTGCCCCTTTTGTTGGCTTCTCTATTTCTTTAGCATAAGTCATTCTCATGTTGCATAGTCTCTGTCCTTCAAATGTCTGTAGTTTCTTTCTATTCTGATCATTTTTTAGATGTATTTTTGTAATTATTTAAGATTTTCTCATGTCAGGAGGTTGATTTTCATGTGTTGTTAATAATGCTCAAGGCAGGGTAGGGAGGGAAAATTTTGATTGATTATTTAAAAAAAAACAGTAAAAAAAATGCTCCAGGCATTTCTTTTATGCATCAGATGACTTCTCAGGGTGGGCAGAGTTTGAACTTGGAAATATTACATTCCACAGTCATCCTACTCTTTCCTTCTTGATTGGCAGTTGTTGAGGTTTTACTACATTGAATTATATTCCTTTTATCCACATATACTCTATGCCTGAACAAGTATATTTCTGCTTTGGGCTCTTTTGGTAAGAGTATTTAGACAGGGAATTCCATTAGTTTTTATCACATCTGTCACAGAAGCTTTATTTCAGTAAGAGTGTTAAATGGTTCTTTAAAAAAGTCTTTATTTTGGGCTCTGTGGTTAAGAGCACTGGCTGCTCTTCCAGAGGACCTGGGTTCAGTTCCCAGCACCTACATGGCCACTCACAACTGTCTGTAACTCCAGTCGCAGAGGATCTGACACCTTCACACAGACACATGCAAGCAAAACACCAGTACACATAAAACAAATAAATATTTAAAAGTACATCTTTATTTCTTGGTAGGATTTGGAATGTTTCTTCCTCTGCCAGTTTTTCTTCCTGATTATTATAGTCCCTTATCAGGTGCTGGGTTATGAGGGCTATGGTGTGTCTGACTATTCCGTGATTAGGAAAGTTGGGGGTTGAAGGCAACCATAATTGCTGTGTCTTAATGAAACTATTACACAACTTATTTATAATCATAAACATAAAAAGTTGAAAGGAATGTGAAAAACATAAATGCAAATTAAGAATTTTTCTTCTTGGTATGTGGTCCTGGTGTAATCTTTAATCTTAGCACTCAGCTGTGAAGTGACAAGGCAGATCTCTGAGTCCGAGGCCAGCCTGGTCTTCAGAGCAAGTTCAAGGACAGCCAGGGCTATACAAAGAAACCCTATCTCAAAAAACAAACAAACAAACAAACAAAATTTTCTTCTTGTCCCAGTAGTTGAGCTCATGTTCTTGTTTTGGATGTCATTGACATAGATGATCCATCCATGCAACTCTTTTAGGGGAAAATATTTATTCCTGGTAAGACCAGAGACACAAGCATGGAGGTACAATATGCATTGCTACCCAACCCCTACTAGTAATGAGTGTGGCCTTACTTCTTCGGAGAGGTAGACATTAGGGAGGCAGACATATCCCAAAAGTAAAAACTGTTTAACTGATCAATATTTTTTATTTTTCTGAGACAGGCTTTCTCTGTGTAGCCTTGACTGTCCTGGAACTTGCTCTGTAGACCAGGCTGATCTTAGACTCAGAGATCCACTTGACTCTGCCTCCCAAGTGCTGGGATTAAAGGTACTTGCTAGCTGATCAATCTTTAAGAATGACAGAGATCCTTAGTTTGGAATCTGTGGATTAGCTTCAGGAAGTTTGAATATGTGTGTATGTATGAATGTCCTTGGTTTTTAATAAGTAAATTCATACTTTTATACATGTTTTTACATGGAGCTATAACCTAGATAAAGGACATAGCTGTAAGTGATATTTTTGTAATAGTAACAGTATATAATTCCATATTTTTAAAAAATCTGTTAGTAAAGATTTATGTTTAATTGTATGTAGGTAGGTGGGTCTGTGCACATGATCAGGTACCTTTGGAAGCAGGAGGGCTTCAGATCCTCTGGAACTGCAGTTAAAGGTTTTTGTGAGCCAACAGATGCAGTGCTGGGATTCAAACTTGGGTCCATAGGACGAGCAGTAAGTTCCTTTAAGCTCTGAGATATCTTTCCAGTCTAGATTTAAAAATCTTAATAGTGAAACATTAAGAAATAGTTTTTGTTATTTCAGCTTATATTCTAGTTTATTTAAGAGGTGATAAGCTAGATGTAGTGGCACACATCTTTAATTCCAGCACTCGGAGCAGAGGCAAGCAAATCTCTAAATTGGAGGTAAGCCTGGTTTATGAAGAGAGTACCAGGATAGAAGAATATCCAGGAATACATACTAAAGATAAAGAAAGAAGAGGTGATAAAAATACAACTTCTACTGAAAAGAAATGATTTCTTTTAAAGATTGATGTTGACAAGAGCATGTCTTAAACTAGTATTTTTTTTCTCTGTGTATATTTTAGATCAACAGAGGAGAATATTTTTGCCACCTCCACCTGGAATTAGAAAGTGTGTCATATCCACCAATATTTCTGCAACATCTTTGACAATAGATGGAATAAGGTACAACTTTTTTAAAAACCTATTTGTGCATATGTATGCTTGTGGAGGTCAGGACAATTTGAGGGTCCGGTTCTTGCCTTCTACCATTTAGGTATTGGAGATTGCATTCAGGTGGCCTGACTTACATACAAGTTCCTTTTCCCACTGAGCTGTCTTGCTGGCCCAGGTTTAAAACTTCTGAAAATTCTCTAAAAGTAAAGGAAACCATTTAGTTAACATAAATCATTACAGAGTTTGCAAACCTTTGTTTTTTTACTAATTCCTTTCTCACCTATTTCTTAGTGTTTTGTTTTCTTTCCTTTTTCTTTTATTTTGTCTTTTTTTAATCTGTTTGTTTGTTTTCTCTGTAGCTTTGGAGCCTGTCCTAGAACTAGCTCTGTAGAACAGGCTGGCCATGAACTCACAGAGATCCGCCTGCCTCTGCCTCCTGAGTGCTAGAATTAAAGGCTACCACCACTCGACTTTTTCTTTTTTAAAATTTTAGTTGTATGTACATATACACAGAGGCCTGAAGGCATTGGGTGTTCTCCTCTCTCATTCTCTACCTTATTCCTTTTGAGGCAGGGTTTTTCACTGAACATAGAGATCCTGTTTTTCATCTAGGCTGGCAGGTAGCAAGCCCCATCAATTCTGTCTTTCCTTGCTCTGCTAGGGTTACAGGCATGCCAGGACCGTGCCTGGCTTGCTACATGGGTGCTAGAATTAAAATACCCATGATTGTATAGCCACTGCTCTTAACTGCTGCTAAGCCATCTCTTCAACCTCTTTTTAATGTTCTTAACTTATTCTCACCTTTGTTGTTTTTGTTTTTGTTTTTCTTTAAAGAGTATCACTGTGTAGACCTGGCTGCCTTGGAACTCACTATGTAGATCAGGCTGACTTCAAACTCAAGAGATCTGCCTGCCTTTGCCTCCCAGGTGCTGTGATTAAAGGTATGTGCCACCACACCTAGCTCACCTTCCATATTTTATAATTACTGATTGCTTTGAGTGAGAAATGGAGTAGGAAATACACTCTGAATTGTGTAATCTTTTAAATTAATTATTTGTTAACTTGAAGCCTTTTTTTCCTAAATACAAGATTATTTATAGTGCTTCATAGGTTTTAGCCAGCTGCTTTTCTAGCTGTCATTATCAATCCTTACATGGTTTGATACACCTTTCTGTCCCCAGCCCAATTTGGTACTTTTGTCCATGTAATGATTATCTGGAGGGAGTGTTTCTTTCACTTCCTTGTGAAATTGAATTATGGTGCAAATTTCTATTGCTTTTGGATGCAATCAATAATGCAGTCAGATTTTGAGTAAAATTAGTAGAGAATCACCTGGAAAGTTCAATTCCATATTTATAGCTAATGTGAAATTCTTCAGGCTTCTAAGCTATATCCCTTTCGGATTCTTTATCTGTTTTATATCTTTCACTAAGTCATACTGTCTGCCACACAACAGCTAAGTCACAGTCTCTAAGACTCAATTATATTTCTTCTAGGTGAATGAGTAAAAAGAAATTACATTTCTTCTACTTAAAAAAACAAATAATGATTATGGACTGGATAGTTAGCTCAGCAATTAAGCATGCTGTTCTTCTAGAGCACGCAGGTTCAGTTCCTAACTCCCACATGGCAACTCACAACCGCCTGTGACTCCAGTTCCATGGGATACAGTGCCCCTTTCTGGCCTCTGCAGGCCTCAGGCACATAGGTGGTATACAGACATGCCTGCAGGTAAAACATGTACGTACACACGTACACACACACACACACACACTCAGAGAGAGAGAGAGAGAGAGAGAGAGAGAGATGAACACATGTACATACAGAAAGAGACAGAGAGAGATTTAAAAGAGTACTTGCTGTACTTGCAGGGGACCTGGTTTTGGTTCCCAGCATCCACATGGCTACTCAAAACTGTATGTACCTCCAGTTCCAGGGGTTCTGATGCCATCTTCTGGCTTCTGTGGACAGTCCCTTCATATGATGCACATATATACAAAGAGGCAAAAATCTATATACATAAAAAGAATTTTAAACAATAAATAACACTCAGGAGGCAGAGGCAGACGGATCTCTGTGATTTCGATGCCAGCCTAGTCTGCAGATGGAGTTCTTGGACAGCCAAGGCTACATAGAGAAACCCTGTCTCGAAAAACAAATTTTAAAAAAGTAAATAAAAACAAAAAATAATGGTTTCTTATCCAGGTATGTTGAATTGTAGTATATCTGTAATTCCAGCACTCAGGAAACAGAGGCCAGGAGATCTTGAGTTTGAGGCCATCTTAAGGTACATGTAGTGACTGCAGAGTCAGCTTTGGCCATATCGTAAAACCTTGTATCAAAAATAAAATACAAATAGATACATAAAATTTAAAATATAGTGATTTCTCTAAAGGGTTAGAGCAGTAGAGTACATTGACTTCTGTAATTGTATATTTCCTGTTGTTTAGTAAAATGATAGACTTGGTGCTATTCCTTTTTACCCAACTTGTTATACAGTGGCTTAAAACAGGATGCTAAAGAATTAGATTTTGAATCTATTACAACAGTTCAGAGCTCATTCTGAACCCTGTTTTAATAAATTTAAAAATGGAAAAAAATTAAATTTCATACATTTACAGTTTTGTATAAGTACTACCTCTATCTAGTTCCCAAATATTGTTCACTCAAAATAAAATCCCATGTCTATTAAGTGGGTACTTTACCCACTGGGCCATCTTGCTGGCTCTGAATCTGTTAGGGTTTTTTTAAAATGATTTTTTTAAATGTGTATGGGTGTTTTGCCTGTATTTATGTCTGTACATCAGATGTATGCAGTGTCTGTGGAGGCCAGAAGACTGTAGGATCCTCTTGGACTAGAGTTACAGGTGGTTATGAGCCATTGTGTGATTTTATCTGTAAGAGAAACTACTGAGCTATCTCTCTAGTCTCCAGTCTGTAAGGTTTTAATGAACAATTTGGTGAATTTTTACTTTCTTGGTTTTTGTTATTACTTCTGATAATTCTACAAATGTTTGTATTTTTTTTTTTTTGGTACGTTTGTATCTGTACTTAGGAATGGAATTGCTAGATCACATGGTAATTCTATTTTAGCTTTTTGAAGAAATGCCAAAATGTTTCCCTCATTGGCTTTTACCACCATTAGTTTGTGAGGACTTTACTTTGTCATCAACTATGTATGATGATGATTCCATTTCTTGACTTTCAACTTCCTTTTTGTTTTCTTTCTTTTTTTTTAACTTTCATTTATATTATTTAACACTGTTTGTGTTTGTGTGTGTGTGTATGTGTGCACGCTTGTGTGTGTTGGTTCTTGCCTTGTATCATCCTGGTTCCAAAGATTGAACTCAGGTCATCAGGATTGTTGGCATGTGCCTTTTCTATCTCCAAATCATCTCACCAAGTTGAATCCCAATTTTTATATTTAACATAAATAGTGCAGTAAATGCGGTAGAAAAGGAGACCCTGAAGTGGTTAAAATGGACAAGTTTTGGAGCTGGAGAGAGAGCCTAGTGGTGAAAAGCACTGGCTACACTTCCAGAGGGCTTAGTTGTGATTTCCAGCACTTATTTGGTAGCTCCCAAATGTCTGTAACTCCATTTCCAGGAGATCTACTAGTGGTCCTCTTCTTGACTTTGTGCAACAGACATGCATGTGGTGCACAGTAATGCACACGGGAAAACACCTATACACATAAATTAAAGTAAAAATTAACACATCTCCCCTTATTTTCTAGACATTTAACTTGCTTTTGTTCTCTTAGATATGTAGTGGATGGAGGCTTTGTGAAGCAATTGAATCACAACCCCAGATTAGGGTTGGACATCCTGGAGGTGGTTCCTATTTCAAAGTAAGTCTCTTTATCAAGCTTTTAAATTCAAAGAACAATTAGCTGATTAGAGTATTTCTACTTGGTTTGAATATCAGAAGTAAATTACTTGGCAAACCCACAAAACATTTGGGGACTATTTTTGTTTTCTTTTGTAGAAGTGAAGCATTACAGCGAAGTGGCCGAGCTGGCAGGACTGCCTCAGGAAAATGCTTTCGGATTTATAGTAAAGATTTTTGGAACCAGTGTATGCCTGATCATGTGATCCCAGAGATTAAGAGAACTAGTTTGACATCTGTAGTTCTGACATTAAAGTGCCTTGCCATACATGATGTCATAAGGTATGTGGGCAACCTCGAAAGAAATGTGGCTAGAGTGGAAGAAACCTTGTTATGTCTCAGAAATCATTTTTACTTTCTGACTAATGTGTCCCTGGGAATTGAGACTAATCTATTTCCAGGGTTTCTTCTCTTGTTGGTTGCTATTAAACTAAATCAAAAATACTAATTTACCTAAAACAGAACTCTGTATTTTAGCCATTTTAAAATGTGCAGTACAAATTGTTGTTAGTAGATTCACGTTACATGATTATTACCACTGTCAAATTTCGGAACATTTTCATCAGTCTCAAATTGCTATAATTTAAGATTGAGGAATCTTGAAGTAAACAGTGTTAAACTAATACTTGCTTTTAAGGTTTTTGATTTTTGTTTTGTTTTGTTTTTTATTTTTTGTTTTTCGATACAAGGTTTCTCTGTAGCTTGGGAGCCTGTTCTGGAACTAACTCTGTGGACCAGGTTGGCCTCAAACTCACAGGGATTCACCTGCCTCTGCCTCCCAAGTGCTAGGATTAAAGGCATGTGCCACCACCGCCTGGCCTAATTTAGATGTTTTCAAGTAAGACTAGATTTTTTTTTCTCTTTAAGACAGGGTTTCATTATGCATCTCTGTCTGGGCTGGAACATACTATATAGATCAGGTTGGCCTTGAACTCAGTGATCTACCTGACTGTGACTTCTAACTATTGATATTATAAGTGTGCACCACCATATCTGGCTCAAGACAAGAGATTTTCTAATTAAGAATGTAGAGGAGAACATGTAAAATTTAACTTTATTAATAAATTATGCCAATGAGAAATAAATAACAAGCCATTGAAAGAACTAAACGACCAAATAGGAAACTTTCATGTAAATCTAGATTTCAAAACAGTGTCTTGAAATATTCTTATTTAGGAAGAGGAGACTCTGAAAGCAACTGCCCAGTAAGCTTGGTATTAATTCCTAGCATACTCTCAAAGAACTACAGAGTACCACATTAGAAAAATAGGAATGAATAGGCATTGGTCCATTTTAAATGACTTAATACTGTCTACATTGCTACTACTCTTTTGCTTTTTTTTTTTAGATTTTTATTTTATTTTATGTATATGGCATACCCTTTACTCCCAACACTCAGGAAGAGGCAGGCAGATCTCTGTGAGTTCTACAAGAGCTAGTTCCAGGATAGGCTCCAAAGCAACAGAGAAACCCTGTCTCAAAAAAAAAAAAAAAAAAAGATAAAAAATGGGAGTATTGCAGCCAAGGAGAATGAGGTATATTTTGAATGAGAGGAATGTGATTCCAGAAAAGCAAAATTTTCCTCTTTTTGAATACTGACCATGGTGCTAGAATGTTTTCAGGGAGAGGAGGACTTGAAAAATGGAGGCAGGGCATGGTAAAGCACACCTCTAACTCCAGCACTTGGGAGGCAGAGGCAGTGGAATGTTTGTAAGTTTGAGACCAGCTTGGTTGAGTTCAGGACAACCAGGGCTATGTAAAAAGATACCTTGTCCACAAAACAAAATGAAAGAAAATGAAGTGGATAAGTAAAACCTTTTAAGGAAGTTTCTATCAAGTGTGTTTTAAATTCTGTTGTGAATAATCTTGACTTTCTCCTACACAGGTTTCCATATTTGGACCCACCTAATGAGAGACTTATTTTGGAAGCACTTAAACAGCTTTATCAGTGTGATGCTATTGACAGGTATATAATATAATGTAAACATATTGTTAGTCTTATTTTGTTTGTAGCTATGTAGCTCAGCCTAACCTGAAAGTCATTACATAGTCCATGCTGACCTTGAATAATATAGTCCTCATGCCTCAGCTTCTCAAGTCTAGAATTACAGGTGTGAGTTTTTGTGCCTGGCTTTTGATTTGTTATTTAAAAAAAGGTTCTAAGTCTTTCTTCAGAAGTAGAAAGGAATTTTTTTCAACGTGGATGAATTGTTTTACATGATATTAGTCTTTATCACAGTTCTCAAACACTGAGCTGTAAAGACATTTTCCTGTAACAGAAATGGAAGTGTGTGCCTGTAATCTGTGACCCCAATATCTGGGAGCCTGAGGCTGTAGTATGGAGTTTGAAACCAGCCTTGAGAGGCTCTGCCTAAAAAAACCAAAACCAAAAAAACAAACAAACAAAACCCGAAAAACTCTGTAAACAAGAAGAAGAAATGAAAGTTTATTTTAAAAAGCCAAACTAAGCCGGGCAGTGGTGGTGCACATCTTTAATTCCAGCACTCGAGAGGCAGAGGCAGGTGGATCTCTGTGAGTTCGAGACCAGCCTGGTCTACAAGAGCTAGTTCCAGGACAGGCTCCAAAGCTACGGAGAAACCCAGTCTCTGAAAACTAATAGATAGATAGATAGATAGATAGATAGATAGATAGATAGATAGATAGATAAGGCCAAACTAAATCACTTTTTAAATGTGGTTTTAGTTAACAAGTGATTTTGAATACCATCTCAGTGCCAAGCATTATTCTAGTTACATAAGAATGCTAAGACTCTTCATTGTCATGGTTGTATGTTGAGGTAAGATTTGATAATTGGTTTCTCTATTGTAAGGGGCTGCAGGCAGGCCTGCTTTTTATCCTGCCCAGCTCCCGCACGGCTAGCTTAGTCCCAGAAATAATAACACACAAATTGTATTCATTTAAGCACTGCCTGGCCCATTATCTCTAGAGAGTTAGTTACTGACTAACTCTCATATCTTGATATTAACCCATTTCTAATAATCTGTATAGCACCACGAGGTGGTGGCTTACCGGGAAAGATTCAGCATGTCTGACCTGGTGGCTGGCTCCATGGCGTCTGCCTCATAGCCCTCTTCCCAGCATTCTGTTCTGTTTACTCCGCCTACCTAATTTTCTGTCCTATCAAAGGGCCAAGGCAGTCTCTTTATTGACCAATGAAAATAACACAATAGACAGATAACCCTTCTCCATCATTTCCCCTTTTTCTGTTTAAACAAAAAAGAAAGGCTTTCATTTTAACATAGTAAAATTACACATAACAAAACAGTTATCAAGCAAGAATTACAGTCACAATATTTATAACTATATCTTTATCATAATAATGGAAAACTATAACTACGACTATCCATTCTTTAACTCCATCAAAGACTCCAGAAGGATATATTACCTAAGTAAACAAGAAGTAAGCAACTTCCAAAACTCTAGAAATGACAGAGACATCTTGCTGCCTGGACAGTCACCCAAAGTTCCTCTGTATCGTTGGGGCACCCATCTTCGGCCTTCAGGCCCATAATATCCAGAGACATTTCCATGAAGCAGGAAATTTCAAAGGCAATTCAGTCACTATCTGCTGTGTCCTCCAGAATGTCTCGCAGACTCTTTCATGAATCAGGAACCCCGAAAGATCATCTCACCTTTAGGCAAGTTCAGCAGTCCTCTCTCTGCGGGTTCTCTGTGTCCAGTTTATATAACAGTCCAGGCAAGAGCAGTTTCTTGCCCAAATGGCTAACCAACTCCATAAGGAGCCTCTTCGATACCCATCTTCCTCTTGAAGTAGATTGGTGCTGCCAGGAGCAGACGTGTCTCATTGTCATGAAAAGTCCTAAGTTATTAAAACATTAAATGCCATGTTCTGTAGTCTTTGAAAGATATGAATGTCTATCTGAAATATATCTATGCACTTCTAGAAAATCAGACTAACATTACTACAAGCTAGTATTATCCATTAACAACCTATATTTTTAATTATACATTGCATTTTTAAACAAACTACACAATCACAATACCTCAATCAAGATCAGAAACATATATACATATAACAAAATTGACCTTAAAATCCATAACAAAGCAAATTATTCATATCTATACCATTTCTCATCATTTCTTCAAGAATATCTCTGCTCTGTTGAATGTTTATAGCTTTTATATTACAGTTATTTGGGGGGGGGGATAATTTTTCTGGGCCATGTGGTAGCGGTGCCTGCCTTGAATCCAAGTACCCAGGAGGCCGAGGCAGGCAGATCTTTGAGTTTAAGGCCAATGTGGTTTACAGAGTCAGTTCCAGGACAGCCAGAGCTGTTACATAGAGAAACCCTGTCTTGAAAAATTAAAAATAAGTAGATAAACAAATACACAAATAATCTGGACTGACCTGAATCTGATAACTGATACCACAGGTGGAAGAGGAAAACCATCCCCACAGGTTGTCTGCTGACCCCCACATACGTGCTGCTTCATGTGCGCACATATTCATTATTTAATAAATAAGAATGCAACAAGGGAAAGAAAAGTAAAACTTGTAATAATGGAGGATTTATTTATTTTTAGCTGTTTTTCAAGACAGGGTTTCTTTGTGTAGCCCTGATGTCCTGGAACTCAGAGATCTGCCTACTACTGCCTCCTGGAGTGTTAGAATCAAAGGTGTGGGCCACCACCAACCACTTTTCATTGTTCTTACCAGTGACCATGGTGTTTTATTCTTTGAATTGGTTTTCTAGAGATGAGTTTAAGTAATTAAATTATATCTTACTTATTCTGAATGATGAACATTGTATTTGTATTGTCCCAGAGTCCTAAGAACTTTTTCTTTCTCTTAAGGAGTGGTCATGTGACGAGATTGGGTTTATCTATGGTGGAGTTTCCTCTCCCCCCACATCTGACATGTGCAGTGATCAAGGCTGCTTCTCTTGATTGTGAAGATTTACTGCTTCCAATAGCAGCAATGCTATCTGTGGAAAATGTCTTCATCAGACCCGGTAAGCACTTTATTTATTTTTAAAGATTTTCTTTGTATTACATTATTTTATCTATTAATTATTTTGTGTGTGTGTGTGTGTGTGTGTGTGTGTGTAATTCCTCCCCCCTTTTTGTGGCATGATAGCTCATTTCTTTTTATCACTGAATTGTATTCCATTCTATTATATGGAATTTGTTTATCCACTTATTAAAGGGAATGGTTACTTGTAGACTAGGCTTGACTTGAATTCACAGAGATCTGCCTGCTTCTACCTCTTGAGTACTGGGATTAAAGGTATGTACCACCTCATCTACCCCAGTATATATTTTGTTAAGTCTTTTTGTTTTCCTGAGACAGGGTTTCTCTGTATAGCCCTGAATGTCCAGGAACTCACTCCGTAAACTAGGCTGACCCTAAATTCACAGAGATCCTGCCGCTTCTGCCTCCCAAGTGTTGAATTAAAGGTATTAGCCACCACTACCCAGCTGTTAAGTATTTTCTTCAAGTCTTTGATTTATCCTTTCATTGTTTTGGAATTGCCTTTGACAGACAGACGATTTTGATTTTAATGACGTCTAATATAACTGTTTTCTTTTGTGGATCTTGCTCTTGGTAGTATATCAATGTGGTCATTCCCATACTATGGACATTTAGATTTTCTCATAATGTTGTCATATAATGGTTGGGTATACATTTGTTTCAAGATCATTTGTCAAAATACTGTAGTTTCTCTATTGAAATATCTTTGTTTCTCTGTTATAGAGCAGTTGACTGAACTTGTTGAGCACTCTTCTGTAGTTAGATAAGGGAGTTCCTGACTTTGTTCCTCCCCTTCAACACTGCCCTGGCTGCTCTCACTCTTTTCCTCTCCACGTGAACTGCAGAGTCAGTTGAAGTCCATAAAAGGATTGTAGTGTGATCTGGTCAAGTTAGGAGAACTGCCATCTTACCCTATGGAGTTTCTAACCATGTACATGATGTCTGGCTGTTTACTTTGGTCTCCAGTAATTCACAGAGTCTTTTAGGGGGGGTAACCATATAGCTGTGGAGCAGGAAACTGGGTAAATGTTTTTATATTTTGTTCTCCTTTAACTTAGTTGTTTGGCATAGGGAGTATATAACATTCTTAGCTAAAAGTTAATTTCCCTTCACGGATAAAGCTAGATAATAAGGTGAACCTTTGTTCTCTTGTGGTAAATTAGTAATATATTAACTTGTTTTCTTAGAATGAAAAGAACAGGTAGTTTAGCCCTTTATCCTTAGGGTATTCGTTTTTTCTTTTTTTAGGTTTCCATATCCTTATTTATTTTCCTTTTTTTTCTTTGTTTCTTGGTGTGTCAGTATGAGACAGTTTAACATGTGTTGGCTTTGTTTTTATCTAGAGACATAACTTTTTACCATAAGGAGAGTAGTCACTAGACCTTTAGCTAATGCTATAACAATAGATTACGTACTCCACTGGCCTTTCCTTTTGTTGGTTATGATTGTTGGGTCCAGACTGATTTGTCATTGCTATGATTATAATGGTAAATACATTTTTCTGTAAAAGTACTGTTATTGAATCAGTTTGCTGCCTACCCCAAATAGACCTCATTTTTAACTGTCAAAATTTTGATTCTTAGGCCCGCACAATGGCTCATTGAGTTAAGGCACTTGCTGCCAAGTCTGATGTCCAGAGGTTTTTGTTTTTTGTTTTTAATTCATTTTTATGTGTATGGGTGTTTTGTCTGCATGTTTATCTGTGCACCATGTGCTTTCTTGGAGCCTATTGAGGTCAGAAGCGGGGGTTGGATCCTCTGGGACTGGAGTTACAGACAATTGTGAGCTGTCATGTAGCTTCTGAAAAGAACCAGGTAATTCTCTTAACTGCTGAACCATCTCTCCACTCCTGACGTCCTGAGTTCCTCAGAATTCAGAACATGATGGAAGGAGAGAATTAATTCCCATAAGTTATCCTCTGATATATGTATACCACATACATGTCTTGGCAAATGAACATGCACAAACACAAAATAAATTTTTAAAATGTACTCAAATTTTTACAAAATTTTAATTCTCATAATATATCCAATTGCAACCTTTTTTTTTCAGTTAAATAGTATGTGCAATATATAATGTTAATTGGCTTTCATTAGGGAATATCAAGCCTAAAGATTACCGAGAGTATGAAGTGAAAGTCAGGAATTGAGTGTTCTAACAGTTCTGTTACCTGACTATGAGCCTAGCTTTCTCAGACTCCCATGTTTTTAATTTATAAAACCAAAGAGCCAGTTATAGTGGTACATACCTGTAATCCTAGCATTTTATAAGGCAACACAGGAGGACTGAACTCTGGGCGTTTGAGGCCACCCTGGGTTATATAGTGAATTTATGAACATCTCTCTCTTTCTCTGTTTTTCTGTTGAAACTTTCTTACCTTCTCTCAGAAAACAAAACAAAAACAACAGTAGCAAACCAGGGAATTGGGTTCAATAGTTAAGGCTAGAAAAAGAATCCGGTTGGGTGACAAGATTAAGTGATCTTGAAGGTCTTTATTGACATTTTAAAGGCAAAATTTGAATATAGTGAAATGCATGCACATTAGTATAATTCAGTGAATTTTGTGAAATGAATACAGCCATATAACATGCACCCCTATCAAGATAGAGAATGTTTTCGACTGGTGACATGACTGAATTATGTTGTGAGCACTTGCCACCAAGACTGACAACCTGAGTTCATTTCTGGGATCCACAGGGTAGAAGGGGAAAATTCCTACACATTGTCCTATGAGCTCCATTTGCAGAGTGACATGTAGTGTGTGTGTGTGTGTGTGTGTGCATGCCTCACACCCCAACATGAAAAAACATTGATTTGATTGTTTTGGCTTTTCAAGACAGGGTTCTCTTAACCTTGGCTGTCCTAGAACTTAATCTGTAGACCAGGCTGGCCTTAAACTCATAGAGATCAGCCTGCCCCTGCCTCCCTACTGGGATTAAAGGTATGCACCACCACTGCCTGGCTCCAAGTTGGTTTTTTTTCTGGAATTTATTTTTTTTTATTCATTCATTCATTCATTCATTCATTTTTTTTTTTTTTGAGACAGGGTTTCTCTGTGTAAATCCAGCTGACCTGGAACTCTTTAGATCAGGCTGGCCTCAAACTCACAGAGATCCACTTACCTCTGCCTTTTTAGTGCTGGGAATAAAAACGCATACCACCACCACCCAGCTGGAATATTCTTTAAATGTTAGGTTTTTTTTGAAATTACAAGTAGAAATATACAGTATGCAATTTTGGGTGTGTATTAGACTTTTGGTGAACTTACTCCATGTGAAATTCATCTGTATTGTTTTATTTATGTGTCTGTATTTTGATCTTTTGTTGAGTAGTTTCCACTGTATAAACAATTAATTGATTATGTATTATTCTGTCTATGAACATGTGTATTATTTTTATTTAGTGCTGTTTATGAGTAAAATATTGCAAATACTCTTGAATAAATTCTTGTGTGAGCCTTTTGTATTTTTTATTTAGCTTAGCTTTAAAAAAAATACCTGGGAAAGAAATTGTTGTGCTATTGAACAAGTTTATGATTAAGAAACAAGCTGGATTTAGTACCTTTAATTCCAGCATTAAGAACACGGAGGCAGGAGGATCTCTTTGAGCTTGAAGCTAGCCCACTCCACAAAGTGATCTCAAAAACAAACAAAACAGCCAAATCTTACTCTTAAAATAGTTGTACTTAAAATAAATATTCCATAAATACTGTTTGTGGAAGTAGCTTGAACTATCTTGCACATATCCTCCTCCACAATTGGTATTGCACTGTATACACTGTATTATGTATTTCTTTATTTTCACTTTTACAGTTTTGTGATGGCTAATAATGAGGTTTTTGTTTTTGAAACATAGTCTCGCTGAGTAGCCCCCACTGACCTGGAACTCTGCAATGCACAGAGATTTCTGTCTGCCTCTTGAGTACTGGGATTAAAGGCGTGAACTATTATGCCTGAAAAATAATGGTTGTTTTTCATGTGCTTATTTAGTAGATTAACCAAGAGATTTTACAGGGTCTCACTGTGTAGCCATAGCTGGCCTGAACGTTGTAAACCAGGCTGTTCTTGCTCTCACAGAGATTCACCTGCCTTTTCCTCCCAAGTGCTGGAATTATAGGTATGTGCCACCTATGGACTTTGTTTTGTCTTTTCCTTTGACTCTGTGTCTATATGCTTGTATATGTGTAGGTGTGTTTGGGTATGGAGGCCAGAGAACAATTTCAGGTGCCATTCTTAAAGCATTATCCTCTTTTCTTTTCTTTTTTTTTTTTTTCCTGAGATAAGAATTCTCCCTGGGTGGGGTATGGTGGTACATACCTTTAATCCCAGCATTGGGTGGGTCAGAGACAGGCATGTCTCTGTGAGTTCCAGGACAGACTGGTCTACTTAGTGAGTTCTAGGATATCCAGGGCTATGTAGAGAAACCTTGTCTTAAAAAAAAAAAAAATTCTCACAGCACTTGGATTGATTGGCCAGTTAATCTCAAAGTTCCACCTCTCTCTGCCTCCTGCTCCAGTACTGTCATTACAAATAGAGACTACCACATTTGAATTTTTAAATTTTAATTAGAATTAAATTATTTAAAATTTTAAATTTAATTTAAATCTTTAAATTTTGTCTATTTTCATTATCTGGATTCTGGGGATCAAACTTAGGTCCAAGCTTGGCAAACACTATACCACTGATTTCCCTAGCATTTTTTATTTGTTTGTTTTTTGAGGCAGGGTCTGTGTAGCCTTGGTTTAAAACTTCCCATATAGACAAGACCAACTATGAACTTGCAGAATGAAGCTGCTATCTCCTTAAGAGGCTGAGCCAGAGTGTAAATGACTATAGTAGGCCAACTGAAGGTTTGTAGCATTGCCTACAATGAACAGAAAAATTAGGCCATATATGTTAGCTTCTCTATGGCTTTATAACCCAGGGGATCCAGGCAGAATGAAGATTAATCTGATAAAGTTCTGGGTGGGGAATTTGACCAGAGAGTGTGTCAGTCTTGTAGTGGATTTAGAAAAATAGGATCAAAGTAACGAAACAATTAAATCTTAAAAACATAATGTTGAACAAAAGCAACTAAATGCATCAAGTACATACTGTGTGATTCCATTCATATAAAGGTTAGAAGCAAGGCTGGTAAGATGGGCCAGTGGGCAATGGTGTCTACTACTAAGATGGACAGCTTGAGCTTCATTAGTGGGACCCATATGATGGAAGAAGAAAACTGGTTTCTGGTCCCTGAAAGTTGTCTTCTAACCTCCAAATTGGATGCAGTGGCATGCTCACACACATAAAATAAATGTAAAAACATGTTTTTAAAGGTTAGAAACAGGCAACACCCATCTGTGGAGTTAGAAGTCAGGCTATGGTTACCCATCTGAGGAAAGTAGATA
The DNA here is from genome assembly GCF_982192425.1 of Myodes glareolus. Lineage (NCBI taxonomy): Eukaryota > Metazoa > Chordata > Mammalia > Rodentia > Cricetidae > Myodes > Myodes glareolus. The sequence goes on from NC_142034.1 coordinate 35,868,216, forward strand.
TTATTATGTGATTAGGCTTCTCTGATGCTTATGGTTGTTGATCTGCTACATTATGTTTATAATTACCTCTTGGGGTATACATTTACAGCTTAAGTAGTTTTCTGTACATATGTTATACATTATTATAAAATTAGGGAATACTTGTAATAGGGATGCTTAATGTATATGGAGGTCCTGTTTAATTACATATTATTTTGAATTTGTTATATAATGTCTAGTTAAATTGTGTATGTTCTTTGTACATTTAGGCAATCAATGCTTGATCACTTCTTTGTATGTGTATAATGTACATGTTTGTCATGGCATCGTATGTAGAGGTCTAAAGACAAAACTGTAAGTCAGTTCTCTCTTACCTTTACATGGATTCTGGAGATGAACTCAAGTCATCAGGCTTTTGAGGCCAGTAATTTTACCTGCTGAGCAATCCTGCTGACTCTTGACCACTTTTTTGATCCCTGGAATCCACATGGTAGAAGGAGAAAAGCAGAAAATACTTGACAGAGCACAAATTTACTACAGATTTTCCTTGATTTATGATGGGACACATTCTAATTAAATTCTTGTGATACTGAAAACATCCTAAGTAAAAAATGCATTAAAACACCGACCTAGGGTTGGAGGGATGGCTCATTGGTTAAGAGCACTGGCTGTTCTTCCAGAGGACCTGGGTTCAATTTCCAGTACCCACATGGCAGCTCACAACTGTCTGTAACTCCAGTTCCAGGGGATCTTATATGATACCTTCGTACCAATGCACATAAGATAAAATTAAATAAATTATTAAAAAACCACTGACCTACTGAACAAAGCTGCATGGTGTAATGGAGTTTTTGTTTTTTTATCTTACTTATCCTTATAATTGCATGGCTGACTAGGAGCAGAGGCTCAATATGGTACTAACATTGGGAGAGATTGTTGTGTTGAAATTTGGGAAAAGATTAAAGTAGAAAATCGGAAGTACAGTTTCTACTGAATGTAAATTATATATTGCTTTTGCACCATTATAAAGTTAGATTATTCTAAGTTGGGGACCATCTCTAATAGTGGTTAGCCCTGAAGACTGCTTATGTAACAAACTTTGGACATGGAACTTTATACCCCTTTTAACTATGGGCTACGCTTATACCATGATTTTTTTTTTAGACAGTAAATTCCAGATACTATTTTAAAAACAACTGAACTGAAAGAAGTAATGTTGACTATTGTAAATCTCTAGCATGCGTTTAAAAGAAGAAAAATAGCTATGTGGGTGGTACAGTTCTGTAGTTCTGTACTACCCAGTGCTTGGAAGGCAGGGGCAAGAGAATTTCAAGGCCATGGTGGGCTATATTCCAAATTCCAGGTCATGCTGAGCTATTTAGGGAGATAATCTGTCTTGCAAACAATGTGGGGGAAGTGGGGGACAATGGGTCAGGACACGGGATGATTACAATACTCATGGAAGAAACTGGACTCTCTAAGAAGAGCTAATTTAATTCTACCTCAAGAGTGAGGCAGATTTTGTTGAACATGGTGAAAAGGAAAGCAAAGTGAATGTAGGCACTTGACTTAAAACTAAACTGTCTCTTGATTTGTCTTTTAGTTGATCCAGAGTACCAGAAGGAAGCAGAACAGAGACATCGAGAATTGGCAGCAAAAGCTGGAGGATTTAATGACTTTGCAACTTTAGCTGTCATTTTTGAACAATGCAAATCAAGGTATGTGAGCTGGTCCTTGGTTCTGGAAAACATCACTCTGCTCTGCAGCTCCATTACATATTTACTGTGTATGACCTTAGACAGTAAAGATCAATGGGATGAAACTGACTTCAAGGTATTTTTAACATCAGTGAGATTTCCCGGAGGCTGTCATGCCATTTAGTAGCTGTTTATTGAAAATGGTAGTTCTTCTCTTTTCTCAAATCCTTCCTGAAAATGATTTTTACAGAATTTTTTAATGTAAATACTTAGATTAAATATTTATTTGTTAATTCATATATGTAAAAAGAAACCCATTTACAAATTATTTTTTAAAATTTAGTCAGAGGGCCTGACATTATTTTTTATCAATTTTTTTTCCTTCTTTGAGAAGATTTAAGTATATGAGTGCTTTGCCTGCTTGTATGTATGTGTACTACAGCCTTGCATGGTGCCCATAGAAACTAAAGCAGGTGTAGGATCCCCTGGAACTGGAGTTACTGATGGTTGTGAGCTGCCATGTGGGTGCTGGGAACCAAATCCAGATTGAAGAACAAGTGTCTCTCCAGCCCCTGATAATTTTTTGTGTCATATTTTCTAAAACGCTTCTTTTAGTGTTTGTCCAGATCTCTTCTTTTGCTTATCGGTTTCCTTTTGGGGTTTGTTATTGTTGTTTGGTTGGTTGATTGGTTTTGTTTTTTGTTGGTTTTTTTTTTTTTTTTTTTGAGATGGTCTTCTATAGCCTAAGCTGGCAGTGACTTGCTATTTAATAGATGATCTTGAACTCTTGAACCTTCTGCCCTTACCTCAAGTGCTGAGGTTGCAACCACCCTAACCCTGATACCACACATGTTGTCCATTTTTAGTAAAGGAAATGAGGACGTTTTTGTCTTTTGTTTATAGAAGGTATTTTCAAGACACCAGTATTTTTGTGTTGTAGTGGAGCTCCAGCTTCGTGGTGCCAAAAGCATTGGATTCACTGGCGGTGCTTATTTTCTGCATTTCGTGTGGAAGCTCAACTTCGGGAACTGATCAGGAAACTTAAACAGGTGATCGCTGTAGTTTGCATTGTTTTGTTTTCTTGACATGCATTTTAAGCCTGTCAATGTCATACTGAACTTTCAGTGATGTCCATTTTATTTATGCCACCTTTTCTAGTCGGCCACCTTCCATCTGCATGCTGCTTTGTCCAGCCATCTTTCTGACCCAGTGAATCCTAGTAGCAGTAAAGAAATATATCTGAAGAAATGAAAATATTTTTAAATAGTTGTACTGAAGAATAGTTGACACATAGTAAGCTTTACGTGTGAGGCTGGTGAGATGACTCAGCAGGTAGGGGTGCAAGCCACCAAATCTAACGACCCAAGTCTGATCTCAGGAACTCCCGAAAGTTGTTCTCTGACCTCCACACATATTTATGCTTCGGCATGAGCATGTCCACCTGTCCACTCACCAAGCAAATGTGAATACATTTAAAACACTTAACAAAAATGCCCAGTTTGCGGAGTTTTGACGTCTGCACATACCTGTTAAAGCATTACTAAAATCAGAATAACAGGGCTGGGCTGGGCTTGGTGGTGCATACCTTTAATTCCAGCACCTTCCAGGCAGAAACAGATGGATGGATCTCTGTTAATTGAGGACAACCTAGTTTATGTTTCCAGGTTAGCCAAGGCTTAATAGAGTCTAAAAAGAAAAGAAAGAAGAAAGAATAATAGTGCAGGACAGACTGTACACATACTGCTCTTGCAGATGAGTTCCCAGTACCACATCAGGTGATTCATAACTGCCTTTAACTCCAGCTCCCAGGAATCCATTGCCTCTGACCTCTCTACTGTACTCACCTGCACATATTCATGAAGACACACACATTTACATAATTTAAAATAAATATTTTAAAAATAATAAAACCTCTCAATGTTTCATGATATTTTATGTATGTGCAGTTTGGGATTTTTTTGTTTTGTTTTTGGTGTATATGTGTCTGATTATGTAGCACTGGCTGGCCTGGAACTCCATATATATCTTAGGGCCACCCCAAAGTCAGAGATCTGCTGCCTCTGCCTCTGAAGTGCTGGTATTAAAGGTAATCCCCTTCTAGATACTCTATTCAAAAACCAAGCCTTAGAAGGTTTTGTTTTGTTTTATAGCATCATGCTTAGCCCTGTGAGATTCCAAGCATTCTTATTTTTCTGGGAGGTTAATTACTTGGGCAGATACTTATTTTCTGCAGATCTCCAGTGTTGTTTCTGAATATCTCTCCTGAATTTACTCTTTCCTCCAAAATTCCAGCCACTTTGGTCTTTTCAGACTCTTGGCTCTGTTTCCTTCTGGGTTCCATTTGGATTTTTCTTTTTCTTTTTTTCTTTTTTTGAGACTGGGTTTCTCTGTGTAACCCTGGCTGTCCTGGAACTTGCTTTGTAGACCAGGCTGGCCTTGAACTCACAGAAATCCACCTATCTCTGACTCCCAAGTGCTGGAATTAAAGGCATGCATCACTACCGCCTGGTTTTGGATTTTCTTTCTTATGCCATAGTCAGAATTTTTATTGGTATTAATTTCCTGTCTCTTGGTTCTATGTCTCCTTTTGTTGCCTGATACACAGTATTCTGTCAATTATTTTATACTGTGTCTCTTTTTATTTTGGGTACAAGGCTAAATCTAATCCTATATTACCCAGAAGCTTTTAGGAATGTGAACTTTGAAAAAAGATTAGATCATATTGTCCTGTGATCTTTATCACTGAATACATATTCTTTCTACAGCAAAGTGATTTCCCAAGAGAGACTTTTGAAGGGCCTAAACATGAAGTACTACGAAGATGTCTTTGTGCAGGCTACTTCAAAAATGTTGCTCGAAGGTGAGCATTATGCTTGGAGAGTTCATAAACACTACTGTATCTAATTGCAGTGATAAAATATTTCAAGATTGAAGGTTTGATATAGATTCTGTGGTGATGATAACAATTATAAGAAATTTTTTCATAATTGTCATCTGTGCACAATGAAGTACTGTTATTCAAACTGGGGTGCTGGAATCAAGGCAGGATAGGAAGAGAGTACATACTAGGCAGATGTGTCAACATCTAAAGTAAATGACAAGGATTTTTGTAGTTTTGTGGCCCCAGGTAGAGTGTAAGAGCCAAACAAGACAATGGCATCCCTGGCAAAGCTTAGATACATGGACTATCAGGATATCAGAACTCAATTAAGAGGGGTTAAAGTAAGGGTATCTTTGTAAGGAAAGTAAGAACACTGGTAATGGGAAATTCATTATGGATCACATAAGTAAATATTGTAAGGATAATGGCAAAAGGAGTTAGATATACTTAGAGTTGGCAGGGATAGTGGCTTATGCCTGGTCTCCTGGCATTATCATCTGAGAGAGCCTGGGAACAGTGATACTGCTATGAAAGTCGGGATGAGCAAGTGTTCCAGCATGAAGGAGATGAAAAATAAAGGTGGTTCTGATTCTAAATTGAGTCGTTTTGCTTTAAAAGATATTATTAGGACAGTGGTGCTATGTCAGTGGGGTCTTAGGATTTGATGTTAATAATGCATCAGTGTTAATTTTATGGTTTGGTGGCTTAACTAGGAAGGAAAATGGAAAGCATGTGGTAATAATGCAACGGTGAGGTATTGGGTTGGCAATTTACTGTTCAATACTTCTAGTAAAAAAATTATTTTGTCTTTTACTTTGTAATTTTCTGTAAATTTAGTTTATTTCAGAATGAGATTAAGGTACAGAGAGAGACCCTTGTCTTAAAAAATAAAGTGGACAGCTATAAAGGTGTGTGTGTGTGTGTGTGTGTGTGTGTGTTGACTTCTGGTCTCCCTATTTACATGCATGGACACATGCACACACGTACTAAATTATTGAAGAGAATGTTGAGATGAGCTAACATTCTGAAGTTACTTTCGCATAAACATATAATTGTAGGGCTGGTAAAATGGCTCAGTGGATAAAGGTGCTTGCCTTGCAAACCTGATGAGCTCAGTTTGAACCCTGAAACTGAAATACAGGTAGAAGGTGAATTGACTCCAAAGTTGTCCTTTGGCCTCCACATATGACAAAGCATGCATACACCCCTCCCCACATGCATTAATATATATTTTTAAAGGTATAAGGTATAAACCCACTAGTTAATTCTCTTCTGTAATAACAGCTTCCTTTCTTTAGAATTGTGATGAAAAAAGATGTTCTTACTGTATAGATACTCATTAGGAGAATATATAATTTGAGCTTATATGTTTATATGGCTCTTTTAAACTAGCTCTTGTGACAATATTGTTACTTAAATGGTTCTTCTTCCCCAGGTAAACTTCTGCTTATTTTAGTAGTAAAATATTATATAACAGTTAACTTATTGCTTTGCTATTTTAGTCTTTATCCTTTGTTTTTTCTGTGTATAGATCTGTTGGCAGAACGTTTTGCACGATGGATGGGCGTGGAAGTCCAGTTCATATTCACCCTTCCTCAGCAGTAAGTACTTTTATCTTTTTTTGAAATAGAATGTCTGTGTAGCTTAGGCTAGATTCAAGCTTCTTTTGCCTTTACCTCCCAAGTAGTCAGATTACAGGCTTACACTACCTTGCCTTGCAATAATTGCCTTTGTGGGTTTTTTATTTTTGTTTGTTTTTTGTTCTGTTTTCTCTTGTAGTACCTGGGACCTTGCACATGTAAGGCAGGAACTTTACATCCCAAGCCCTTAAAGTACCTTTTTTTTTAAAAAAAAAAACAAAAACAAAAACAGAATTACATTTTGGGGGAGTGTGGAGAGGCATACACACGTTAATGCCAGAAAATAATTTGCAGGAGTCAGTTTTCTCCTTCCACCATGGGGAATCAACTCTAGTCAGTTGAGTGGTCTTGCCAGCCCTAATGCATCTTATATTCAATAAAAAGGTAGGCATTTATAAGAGTGTAGTACTAACATACCAGTGTCTTCTAGTTTTCATTTTAAGATTTTTACATCTCTTTTATGTAGAGCTTAAGGGTATTGGTTGGCATATGACTTCTGTTTTTTGTTTGTTTGTGTTTTTTTGTTTTCTTTTCGAGGCAGGGTTTTTCTGTAGCTTTGGAGTCTGTCCTGGAACTAGTTCTTGTAGAACAGGCTGGCCTTGAACTAGGAGATCTGCCTGCCTCTACCTCCCAAGTGCTGTGATTAAAGGCGTGCACCACCACCACCCAGCTATGACTTCTGTTTTATAGGAAGAAAACATTCAGAAGGTTTCGTGATATTATCTTCTTTTTATTTTGGAACCAGAGTCTCTCTCTATAGTCCTGGCTTTCCTTATTTTCTTGCTCTAATGCAGAATAGGGCTAATTACTAATAGTTATCCTTAAATGAAATTTTTATATTCATTTAAGCCTTATATTTATTTATAGCTTCATGAACAGGAAACCAAACTTGAATGGATTATTTTCCATGAAGTATTAGTTACCACCAAAGTCTATGCAAGAATTGTATGTCCAATCCGTTATGAATGGGTGAGAGACTTACTACCCAAGTTACATGAACTTAATGCACATGATTTAAGCAGTGTGGCTAGACGTGAAGTGAGAGAAGATGCAAGAAGAAAATGGACAAATAAGGAAAATGTGAAGCAGCTAAAGGGTGAGTGAATCATTTGTTCTACTATTTTTCTGAGATGGGGTTTACTTTATAGACCAGAGTAGCCTCAAAGTTGTGGTAATCCTGTGGTCTCAGCATCCTGAATCCTGGGATTATTGTTCTCTTAACTTTGAAACCGTCTTCTCCCAGTGTTTTTATTTTGTTTTGTTTTTGTTTTTGTTTTTTTGGACAGTGTTCTTCTGTCAAGGAATTGTCCTGGCTGTCCAGGAATTTGCTCTGTAGATCAGGCTGGTCTTGAACTCAAGAGTTCTGCTTGCCTCTGTCTCCTGTGTACTGGGATTAAAGATGTACACCACCACTGCTTGGCTCACTTTTTTAATTTTGTTTTCCCCAGTTTTACTTACTGTTTTTATTTTGTGACTTTTTACCTCCAAACTTCTATTTTTCTAACAGGTTTTCTGAACAGTAAGGACTATAGATGGAAGATATAAACAGTTGTGGTGATGAACCATAGCATAAAACACAATTAACTCACATACATTCAAAACCTTTTGATACAACTTTTTGAGGCAGAATGATGAATTGTATTATATTTAACATCCCTGGGAAATAGATGGTAGAACATGTTGCTCAAGAAGTCACAGAAAGGTTTCTTGTTGAAATAGAACTTCACCATGTAACTCTGGCTGACTGGACAATTGCTATGTAGACCTAGCCAGCCTAAGTTCACAGAGATCTATCTACTGCTGACTCCCAGGTGTTGGTATCACCAAGTACACGAACCACCATGCCTGGCTAATCCAAAGGTTTTTCAATATGGTAATCACTAGATGTTTTATTGCAGTATTATAATACTGTCCTATGTGCTTGAATTAGGGTTAGTTTTTCTGACTGGTTGGCCTTTCATGAATCTTTTTGTTATTGTTATTTATTACATTTATTTATTTGTGTGTGTTTTCTATGTAAGTTTGGGCAGAGGACAACTTGTGAGAGTTAGCCTTCTCCTGTCACATGGGTCCTGGTGATTAAATTTAGGTTGGCAGGGCTGGCAAGACGCACCTTTACCTGCCGGCCCATGTACTTTTTGTTATTGTAGTGGTAGTCCTAGAGTCTTGTTTGTGACTTCTTGTGAAGTATACATTGTACCACTGAGCTCAGCATCCTCACCTGTGTGCTCTTTCAGCCAGACTTTAATCAAGACAACATTTAATTACCTTGATGATCTTTTCTCTTTAAAAAACATTTGTAGCCGGGCGGTGGTGGCGCACACCTTTAATCCCAGCACTCAGGAGGCAGAGGCAGGTGGATCTCTGTGAGTTTGAGGCCAGCCTGGTCTACAAGAGCTAGGTCCAGGACAGGCTCCAAAGCCACAGAGAAACCCTGTCTCGAAAAACCAAAAATAATATCTGTATGTTTATGATGTGTGTATTCATATGTGAACATGTGCATGCGGACAGAGGTCAGAGGGCAGCCTCAGTTATTGGTGATTACAGGGTCTTTGTTTGCTACAATGTGCTCTAGTCTAGCTGGCTTGGTGCTCCTAGGTATTTGTCTGTCTCCACCTCTGATTTTGCTATACAAGTACATGCTTACTAAACCATCTTCCTAGCCCAATTTTCTTAATGTTGAAAATCAGGATATCTTTGCACTGTTTTCAGATGGAATATCAAAAGAAGTTCTAAAGAAAATGCAAAGAAGAAATGATGACAAATCTATCTCAGATGCACGGGCTCGTTTCCTTGAGAGAAAGCAGCAGAGAACCCAGGACCACAGTGACACATTGAAGGAAACAGGCTAAGCAGTGGACCATCCAATTCAGGAAGTAGGAAAGCAGCCAGGAAATGTGCTTCTGTTTTGCCAGTTATTTTAGACAATACTGCAAGAGGAAGTGGTCAGCCGCTGTTCCTAGCCTGTGAGCTAAAAGCAAATCAGAATTTATAAATCACATCTCATCAATACCAACAAATGACATTTTGAAAGAAAAGATTGGGTTGCATAATCACAGGCAATGGTAATGAAACCAATGAAAGATGATACAATATTTTCCTCACTTCTGTTCTGCTGGCCTTAACTGGTATCAAATGCTGTCACAGTTATTTTCAAAGAACACTGAATTGTATTTAATCAGCGTGTATTCCATTTGCATTGAAGCATTAAAGATTATTTTCCTTAAATCTCTTCAAGGCCTTCTTATTGCTATTAGAATAGTGTTGTATCAGGTATGTGACCATTTCCTTCAGAAGGCTAAACTTACATAAGAGGTTTTTACTCAGCAATACTTAGATATCTAACCATTTAATTGCTCCAGAGCTTTATAGATATTTAAAGACCCAATTAGTAAATAAAATTGCCTATGGAAGGATTCTTTCTTAAATTAATCCTATTCCTTAAATTGATTTTTCTGGGATTATACAAATTCCTTTTTATATAAAAGTATATTGTTTAAAACAGTAGCTATAGCCATTAACCAAAGGACAGATGTATATATACACATGCACGTGCATACACACACATATAACACACAAATTCTTTTCACCTGTTCCTACATACTTGTGTCAGCCCTGTATCTGTAGATGTGACAGTGCTTTCAAGCAGCCCCTCCACCAGGCCTACTCCTGACTGCAGCTGTTTGGGTCGCTGTTTGGGTAGGACCATTTAAACACCTGTTATGCTAATCTGGGATTTTCAAAGCAATCAACACTTTAGCATTTAAAATTTGAACCTTAAGGCTAATATTACACTCAGGCCACATTCAGCATTTGCCTACTCTTGTTTACTGCCTTGTATTGTAGTTATGTGTGTATATGTCTGTCTGCCTCATTAGATTATACGCTCCTGGTGGGCAGGGTTTATGTCTTTTTCACCTTTGTATCTTTCATGGCACTAGCATAGTGTTTTGCACATAGTAGTCACTCAGTGTTTGTTAAATAAAGCTATTAGTGTCGCTAAAACTCAATAGATAGTATGTGGATTTATTTATTTCTGTATAGCCTTAGTTGGCCTGACATTGCTATATAGACCAGGATGGTCTCAAACTCAGAGTTATCCTCCTGCCTCTGCTTCTCAAGTGATACACACATACATCACACACACACGCCACTATACCTGGCAGAGTTTTGTATATTTTTGTGTGTGTAAAAATTGGATCAAATTTATTTTATTATGTAATTCTATCCTTAGGTATCTAAAAAGTTTTAAGTTCAGTGGTTAAGTACTTGAAGCCTTTCTGAAAATTGGTGATAGCCCAAATCTTGCTTTTCACTGATGGTAAGTAGTGATAATTTCTTTGAATGTTTGCAGCATTATTAATTTATTTTTTAAAATAATTTAGTCCTTCCAGTTTTTCTTTTCAGGTACATAATAAGTACATTATCCTTAGATATAGGGATATGGGTGGATTCTTGGAATGCAAGCTCTTTTATAATCTTTTTAGATTTATTTTTATCTAATATGTATAGGTGTCAATTTTTCTGCACATAAACTGTGTACCATGTATGCCTGGTGCCTCTGGAGGCCAGAAGAGTTCATTAGTAACTGGAATTACAGATGATTGTGAGCTTCCATATGGGTGCTAGTAATCAAACCAGGGTCCTCAGGAAGAGAGCAGCCCATGCTTTTACTTTCTGAGCCATTTCTCTAATTCCTGAAAGCTTTCTCTCTCTCTCTCTCTCTCTCTCTCTCTCTCTCTCTCTCTCTCTCTCTCTCTCTCCTGCCTGTAGGCCAGAAGTGGGCACCCGATCTCATTATAGGTGGTTGTGAGCCACCATGTAGTTGCTGGGAATTGAACTCAGGACCTCTGGAAGAACAGTCAGTGCTCTTAACCTCTGAGCCATCTCTCCAGCCTCCCCCAAAATCTTTTTTAAATCAGTAAATATTAACTACCAAATTCTGTATCATAGTTCACATTCTAATTTCATCACTTGTTCTAAATAATCTCTCTCTTTTTTTTTTAAGTTGAATGAAAGTAGACATGGCGGAATTCTCAGCAGAGAGGAATTTTAAGGGAGAAATATGCCTAATCTTTTTTCATTGTTATTTGTTCATTTTGAGATAGGGTTTCTCTCTATGGCAGTGGCTGTCCTGGTACTTGCTTTGTAGACCAGGTTGGCCTTGTACTCAGAGATCTGTCTGCCTATTGGAGGAGGCCACTTGTTTGTTTCCCAGCTGCTCAGACTCCCAAAATAATCACACAGAAGCTGTATTACTTAAATCATTGCTTGGTCCATTAGCTCTAGCTTTTTATTGGCTAACTCTTACATATTAATTTAACCCATCTCCATTAATCTGTGTATCACTACATGGCAGTGGCTTACTGGCAAAATTTCGGCATGTCTGTCTCTCGCAGAGGCTCCATGACTTCTTCCTGACTCCACCTTCTTCTTCCCAGCATTCAGTACTCCCCCACACACACACCTAAGTTTTGCCCTGCTCTGCAATAGGCTCAAAGCAGTTTCTTTATTCACCAATGGTATTCACAGCATACAGAGGGGAATCGCACATCATGCCTCTGATTCTCAGTGCTGAGATTAAAGGTGTGTGCCACACCTCTCAACTATTAGTAATCTTTTAGATTTTTTTCCAGTTTGAGATTCAGCAAAGGATCATGTGCTATATTTGGTCTGCTCTTCTTCTTCCTTCCCTCATTTCAATCTGAAAAAAAAATCTGCAGTCTTTAACTTTATAGAATTAATTTTTAAAAACAATAACAAAAACAACCCTGAGTTGTTATTTTATATGGTACCATTGGTTTGGATTTCTCTCTTTCCTAAGGCTGTGTATGTGCATGCATACCACCCCATGAGGAACCAGAGGTTGACATCAGGTCTTAAGGTCTATCGCTTTCACCTTACTGTTTTGAAAGCTTACCAACTAGTTAGGGTGGCTGGCCAGCAAGCCCCAGAAATCATTCTATCTCCACCTACCAGTGCAGGGATGAGCTGCAACACCAGTATTTTACAAGTGTGCTAAGATCTGAACTCAGGTATTCATGCTTGTACAAATCTACCCTGCTCCACCGTTAGATAGTTTTACTTGAATGTTTCTTAAGCTCTCAGAATCTCTTCTAGGGTATCATAGCTGAAAGTGCATTGTATTTGCCCTTATTAGTGATACTAATCTTTATTATATGGTCTTTACGCAAAATTTCTTCAACTTTTAATATTTCAAAGTAGGGCTGGAGCAATGAATAGCTCAGAGGTTAAGAGTACTGGCTGCTCTTGCAGAGGTCCTGAGTTCAATTCCCAGCAACCACATAGTGACTCACAGCCTCTATAATGAGATTTGATGTCCTCTTCTGGCACACAGTCATACATGGAGGCAGAATGTTGTATATGTAATAAATAAATAAATCTTTTTAAAAAATTCCAAAGTACTTCGGGGCTGGAAAGACAGCTCTTTGGGTAAAGGCATTTGGCCTAGTGAAGACCGAGTATGATTCCCTGAACCCATGTAAAGAGTGGAATGAGACAACTAATACTAAAAAGTTGTTCTCTGACCTCCATATATGTGCCATGGTACACAAGCCCACACAAACACATCATTCCTACACATACATCGAAATAAATATTTTCAATTTAAAAAGTAGTTTGAAGGCAAGATACTTTAGAATTATTAAAATATCACATTACAAACACAAAGATCTAGGTCAGGTGGTGATTCTTGCTTGAATCAACTTCAAGGATTTTTTTTTTGAAGTTTTTTTTGTTTGTTATGAAACATTGTCTCATGTACACCGTAGACTGGCCTAAACTGATTCTTCTGCTTTCATTTCCTAAATGCTGGGATTACAGACATCTGCCAGCAGATCTGGTTTTATACAGTGTTGGGGACTGAACCCAGGGCCTCATAAACACAATCATTTTATCCTCTGACATCTCTGGCTCCAGGGAATTTTTTAGTGTGTGTGTATTGTATGTATTGATATTATTGGTATATACTGGCATCTTGGTATACATTGGTGTGTGTGTGTGTGTGTGTGTGTGTGTGTGTTCCTTAAAAAAAAAGAACTTCCAGTAAACATATGAGTTCTAGGTACAACATGGACTAACACAGAATTAGAAAGCTCAAGGACTACACATATCTGCATTCATACACTCACAATTTAAAAAAAAAATTCCAGCTAGAGAGATGTCTTAGTGATTAAGAGTACTTGCTGTTTTTGTAGAGGACCAGCATTCAGTTCTTAGCACCCACGTTAGTAGATCACAATAAGCTATAACTCCAGCTCCTGGGGATCCAATGTCCTTTCTTGGCCTCCATATGCACTCATAATGCACAAACCCAAGCAGAGAGACATATCTCTACTAATAATTAAGACTGAAAGCTGAGTGTGGTGGCACCTGTCCTTAATACCAGCACTGGGGAAGCAGAGGCAGGCAGACAGATCTATGTTTGAGGGTGGCCTAGTCTACATAATTGTTCCAGGTCATGCAGGTTTGCACAGTGAGATCCTGTCCCTCCAAAAAAACAAAAACCTTGGGGTATTTCAGAAGGGTGACTAACTAACAGCATTACTTGGTACATAGAATATATATGTAAGAAAGTAATGACATAAAAAGACTGAAATCACAGATCATGAAAACCGGTGGATTGGGAATTATGGAACAAAATTCTAACATTTGTTAGAAGAAAATGACATCTTTAAGATGATTGTGATGAGAATATTAGTAAAAAAAAATCTCAATTTCCATTAAGACTATTAAGGGAATGCTTGACCTAGTTAAGGCATGAAGGTGAATAGAAGCTGGGGGTAAAAGTATAGTTGAAGGGTTTGCTCTTGCAAGAATAAGAATTTGCCTCAAATTACTACACAAAGGAAACAAATGTTACAGTAGAAAAAGTACATGATCAGTCATTTCATTAAAAATAAGAATGAACTTTTAAAATGTTCTTTTGCAAGATTTCCAATCTGTCTTTTTTTTTTTCTTAGCAGGGTGAGTGAGATACCAGAAATAAATGAATTTATGTCTTTTCTCATTTTGTGTGCTTGTGTTTGTGTATGGGCATGTGTATGCCATGGAGTGCATATTGAGATCAGAAGGACTACAGTGGGATTTGGTTCTCTCCTTCCAGTATGTGGTTACCAGAACTGGGACTCGGGTTATCAGCCTGGGGAGCAGGCACCAGCACCCACTAAGCCATTTCATTGGCCCTAATAAATTTAAAAATAAATTTAAATTGAACATCTCCCAAAGATGTTTAAAAGTAATCCTTATTACTGTTCAGTGCTCCTTAAAACTTAAAATACAAATTAATACAAAATGTCCTTTGTGAGTTGTTAAAGATTCTCAAAATAATGTGTTCAGATAAAATCCACCTGTGTTCCCTAATGTAAGGTTACTTGATTTTCATTTAAAACATGAAATGGGATTGGCTAATCCAAACTATACTCTAGCATCAGATTGGTGTTTTGTTTGTGGGAAACACTTGCATACATACTCAGTTTTGTGGTTCTGAGGATTGAACTCTGAGACTTGTGCATACTAGGCAAACACTCTACACCCACTAACAGACACCCCCAAGGCCCTGGAAACGTAAATGCTTGTTCTGTTAAGTCCAGGTGTGGCTATTGGCACACTAACATAGTTGTCAAGTTAATGGGGTAAAATAGTCAATAAATAGCAGGTAGAGAAAGTAAATGAGTTTTAAGCTAGGTTATCTAGGAATAGTAGGGTTTAACTGAAACAAACTGTTTTTACTCTTGGCTTTTGTGGAGCTTGCCACCCAGCTCCCTAAGAAATTACACCCAGGCTTATTCTTTCTTATAGCGCCCCTCCTTAGCTTGACTTATTTCTAGCCAGCTTTTCTTAAATTATCCTATCCTTTTGCCTCTGGGTTTTTATCTTTCTCTATTTCTGTATACCTTTCTTTACTTCTTATTCTGTGGCTTGCTGTGTAGCTGGGTGGCTGGCCCCTGAAATCCTCTCCTTCCTCTCTCATACCTTGAGCTCTTTTTCTCCTATTTATTCTCTCTGCCTGTCAGCCCCACCTATCCTTTCTCCTGCCTCGCTATTGGCTGTTCAGCTTTTTAGTAGACTAATCAGGTGTTTTATACAGCCAAAGTAACAAAACAAATGCAACATAAAAGAAAGCAACACATTTTTGCATCATTAAACAAATGTTCCACAGTATAAACAAATGCAATACATCTTTAACTAATATTCTACAACATAGTTAACCAGAGTTAAACAATGGAAAAGATTTTAATGTAGTACTGAGAAGGGGCTTTAAAAAGGTTTTACAGTTTTCAGTCTTCATTCAGTAGGTCAAGTAATAGTTTGAGTGCCATTTACTTTCTTGAAGTTGGGGTCTCATCTATCTAGACTCAAGTTCATTATGTAGCTTAGGGTGACCTTGAACTCCTGCTCCTACTTCTACTTCCCAAATTCTATGATTATTGCCATATACTACTACACTGATTCTGTGGTGCTGAATATTGAACCCAGGGTGTAGAAGGTGTAGATGGAAGATGTGCCCGCAGCCATTCAGTCCCAAAGAAACACATAGAGGCTTATATTAATTATAAACTGTTTGGCCTATTAGCTCAGACTTTTGTTTTGTTTTTGTTTTTTGAGGCAGGGTTTCTCTGTAGTTTTGGAGCCTGTCCTGGAAACTAGCTCTTATAAACCAGGTTGGCTTCGAACTCACAGAGATCTGCCTGCCTCTGCCTCCTGAATGCTGGGATTAAAGGTGTGTCACCACCACCCAGCTTCAGGCTTATTATTAACAAGCTCTTACAACTTAAATTAACTCATAATTCTTGTCTATGTTTAGTCACATGGCTTGGTACCTTTTCTCAATAAGGCATTCTCATCTTGCTTCCTTTGTGCCTGGCTGGTGACTACTCTCTGCCTTTCCTTTTCCCAGAATTCTCTTAGTTCCCGCCTGTTTACTAGACGAATCAGCGTTTTATTAAACCAATACAAGTTTTCAGTGTACAAGAGCATTATCCCACAGCACAAGGTTTCATGTTTGCTAGGTAAATACTCTACCAATGGAGCTACATATGCCCAGCCTGAATGCCACTCAGTCTAGAGAAAACTTTTAAGTTAGCCTTGGCTGAGATTATTCTTTTGTAGTATGTAGTACTTACAGTCTGTCACTGTGTGCCAGTGTGCTCATCAATTTACTTCCCTTTTAAAAACTAGAATTTTAAAGTCTTCCTTAGTAATGAGTCTCATCTTACCACATCTGATCTGATCTGGAGACTGAACTAAATAGTAATTAAAAATACATAAATTATATGTGTGTGTGTGTGTGAGAGAGAGAGAGAGAGAGAGAGAGAGGGAGAGAGGGAGGGAGAGAGAGAGAGAGAGAGAGAGAGCGCTGTTTTGTCAGGTTGGTTTTTATTTAAAAGCTTCGTTATATTTGTGTGGGTGGTGGATATAAAAGAGAATCTTTTTATGACTCTTGGTGTTAATAGCACTGGCTCAAAAAAGAAAAATTTGATATCAGTATGAAGTAGACCTCTGTATGTTACTTTTCTACTACTGTGATAAAACACTATGACCAAAGGCAATTTAAGGAAGACAGAGTTTATTTTGATTTATGGCTTCAGAGGTATAAATGTCTATCATGTCAGGACAGAAGCATGACAAGGCGCAGGCACTGGAGCAACAGGAAGCCAAAAGATCAAATCTTTTAATAGCAATCCTGAAGTGGAATGGTAGAATTTGGGGAAGCTATACACTCTCAAATGTCAGTCCCAAGTGATATACTTCTTCCAGAAAGAATGTGCCTCCTAAAATTCCCCAAAATAGCACCACTAATAGGGACCACATATTCAAATGTATAAGCCTATGAGTTGTGCATTTCTCATTCAAAGTACTACAGTTTATATCATGAATGCCACAAATTTCTCAATCATTCCAGTATCACAGAATGAATGGAAGTTTTATAGTTGTATTATTTGGATAATGTTAAACTCGAATACTTGGAATATGAGCAACCAGGAAAAGCCAACCATCAGACATATAAAATTTTTTTTTCTTGTTTTGGTTTTTCGAGACAAGGTTTCTCTGTGTAGCTCTGGCTGTCCTGAAACTAGTTCTGTAGACCAGGCTGGCCTTGAACTGACAGAGATCCGCCTACCTCTACCTCTCACAGGCTGGGATTAAAGGCATACATTTTTACAAGTTGTGACAGGATAAGAAAAGGTCTTCCATGTTTGTGACTAGCCCGGAACTTGCTATGTAGACCAGGCTAGCTTTTTCTAAGTCACACTGATTCTCCTGCCTCTGCTCCCTCAAGTGTTGGGAATGTAAGTAAGTGATAGGGCACTGTCCCCTCCCTAGGTTTCCTTTCTATTGTGCTCCTGGTTTGGTACATATTGAGACGAGGTAATAATGTTTGTTGGGGTACTATATAAAAACACCACTGTGATGAACATAAGACCTTTAAGATTCAGAATTACTTTTCTTTATCAATTTTCTGAACTTTAAAAATGTCTAAGTATATACGCTAGCATAGGACCCCCTGGAGCTGGAATTACAGATGACTGTGAGCTGCCCAATGTGGGTGCTGGGGACTGAACTCTGATCCTCTTCAAGGGCTCTTAACAGACCTCACCATCTCAATTTTTTAAAAAGTCTTTACAAAAGAATTTAACATCTGCATATTTGACTTTACAGATGCTGGAAAATATTTAAGAGCATAACTTAGGTTATAATTCCTTAAACCGTCATTACTAATAAACCAAAACTTTACTAAGTTTCAGTCCTTAACTATTCTGTCCTGAGGTAGTGAAAGTTTATTAAAAGGTATATACACTGCAACTGAGATCTAACCTTTCAGTATGACAACATTGATTTTTGAAGGAACATGTTTGTGGGTAACTTTTCTGCTTTGACCTGGAAACAGTAATACCTCTAGGGCATGAAAAAGACAGTTCTACATATTTACAACTTGGGGAAGGAGCTGGGAGGTAGTAGATAAAATGCTTACTATGCAAGCATGGAGTTTGATCTTCAGCACACATATTTTTTTTTTTAAAGGGAATCTTAAAAAAAATCTAGACATGGTGGTGTGTGCTTGGAGGAGAGGTGGGGGGAGAAGGCTGTCTCTTCAGCTCCTGGGTCCCAGTGACAGACCAAAGCAAGGTGGATGGTTTGGTTCCTAAGGAACATTGGCGTTTTGACTGTCTTATGTGTAGACACACATAAGAAATTCATGAGGGAAAGACCTGTAACAAATCTCTCCTAGGCTTGACAGTGATGGTGCACACCTCTGATCCCAGCACTCAGGAGGCAGAGACAAGAGGATCTCTGTGAGTTCGAGACCAGCCTGGTCTACAGAGCAAGCTCCAAGACAGGCTTTGAAACTTCAGAGAAACCCTGTCTCAAAAAACAAAACAATAACAACAAATAATTCCTTTATTTTACCCTCATTGCTTTGGCATTCAACAGAACCACTCGAGCTTTTGTGACTTGTTACCAGGTGGGGGAAGGGATTTGACTGGCATTTATTGATCAGCATGGTTAAAGTGTTTCCACAATGGTCTGTGATTCTATATTTAAACCAATGTTCCAAGATTACTTTGGGGGAGAGTGGTTTTTCAGATAAGGTCTTATTCTGTAAATCCAGGCTGATCTGGAACTTACTATATAGCCTAGGCTGGCCTCAAATTCAAGACTGATCTTCCTCTTGATTAGTCTTCCAAGTGCTAGAATTAAAGGCGTGACCCACCACACTGCCTTAAATAACTTTGTAAGAGAATGTTCCAAGCTATTTCCTTCCTCTGCAAGGATGTGTCAGAAAATATGGAAGGGACCTATTTAATGTAACCAGATTGGTTGGTTCCCACCAAGCTAGTCTTAGCCTCCCACTTGCAACATACGCGTGCTAATAAGGTGAATACTCCATTCAGACCTTACTGCCATTCTGACACATTATAAATCTTGTCTATACAGTGGCTCAAAGTAAGTTTGACAGTGAAGGATAGCTTATAAACTCCATTTCATACTAAACTTTGCTTTGCAAATGTTTCTGTCCACCCTCATCCTTGTTGAGGAACTTTGCCTGATCATAAAGAACTGAAACAGTATGTTGACCAAATTCCTGAGACCCAAGCAATACTCATTTTCTTAGAGGCAAGTGCTATGGTGTTCTTTTATCTTGCATGAAAAGCTAAAGCCTTAGACTAGTCCTGTTGGGATTTATATCAGTAGCCCTAGAAGGCTGAGGAATTTCAGAGGTGCTGTTTAAATGACAAAATCAGTTATCTTACCTGTGTAATTCCAAAGTGTGTCTCATGATTTTATTAAAATCTGAATTATATTTGATATGAAGCATTAGTTTTAGAGTTCTGCTTTCAAATTAATCTTTGACTATCTGAGGAATGCCTTTACTCTGTGACTTTTACAGTGTGGTTAGCTTAAGCTGTTCTTTTTAAAAAGTCAGTTTTTTGAAAAAAAACTTTAGTTTTGGGGTTGTCTTAAAATGAACAACTGTGTCCAGGCGGTGGTGGTGCATGCCTTTAATCCCAGCATTCGAGAGGCAGAGGCAAGTGGATCTGTTAGTCTGAGGCCAGTCTGGTCTACAGAGTGAGTTCCAAGACAGCTGAGGCTACACAGAGAAACCCTGTCTTGAAAAGCCAAAAAAGAAAAAAAGTAAAAAACTAGGAAGGAATCCTACAACAAAAGGGTTGTCTTTTCATTCATTCACTTTTTTTTAAAAGAAAGTGTTCCTATTTTAGGCTGATCTTGAACTGCCATCAATCCTCCTGCCTCACCTAACCAGGTGCAGATTTCTGGCTATCAAAGTTTTTGTTTTGAGGCAGGGTCTCCTGTAGCTCAACCTGACTGAAACAGAAAAACAGCCTTGAATTCCTGATTCACCTTCTGAAACCTCCCAAGTGCCAAGTGCTGGGATTAAAGAAGTCTATGTATGTACCACCACACCCATCCTAAAAGTGGTGTTTTTAGATTTTTATTTTTCCAGGATGGTTATACATATTTAGACTTCAGAGTTCCTGGCATAAAATATAAGTACTAATAAATAATATAGTTTTCTTGTGTAGGTTTTGAGAAACTAGAATTACTCAAAATAATAGATAAGCAATGTATTTTTTAAGGCACTTAGTATGAAAGGGGCTACTATTCATAATACTATAAAAATAGCTTTAATTTCAGACCTTGATCATTTAGGAACATGGCTTCTTTACTAAATCATCTGAAACTAAAGCCAGGCTGATGAGTCATCCATTGCAGCAGTCTGTTCCGGGTAGAAGAATTACTCTGGATAGCAGAATTTGTTTTAGGGCTTATTGGGTTCTGTTTTAAGGCAGGACCTAAAACCATGCCTTTCAGGTACAGGTTAGGAGACTTGGTTTTGAAGGCAGGGAACTGCCTTTCTCCTGTCTCCATGTGGTATCAATACTTAGATAGCACAATCTCATAATACACATCTTCCGTTACAAGTTACTCATCTTAAAAAGACATGCCAGTTTGGGGCTGTTTTAGTTTTGTGGGACAGGGTCTTGCTATGTGATGGGGTTATCTTGAACTCTAGGTCCTGTTGCCTCAGAACTCCCCAGTGTAGGGGTTAAAGGTGTGTAACACAATGCCCCCAGCATTGGGTAACAACTGATTATCTTGTGGCCCTTTTCTCTTTGGGGAAAAAAAAAGCACACTAACTTTTAAATTTAAGGTGCCTTTGCTGAGAGAAATCTGCTTAGTCATTTTAGCTGCTTTTAGTGTTTTTCCCCAATACTGTCTTTCATAATTAGGATGTGAGAAAGCTCAGGCAGGCAAGAAGGCAGTTCTATTAATAAGCAAAATAATTTGGGATATCACAATTTACTTTTCTTCTTCCTAAATGATTTCTGAAAACAACCGATTCTTGAAATTTCTATGTGTGATGACACAACAGTCTCAGGACTCAATTGCTTTGGAGAGTGTAAATATACTTAAAATTACAGGGTCTGTATGAAAATGCAAGACTCTTGTCAATAAATTAAATTGTGGTGATCTGTTAATGATGTAGTTCTTACATCCCAAATTCTGAGACTGAAAATGCAATCCGATTTAGCTACTGGCATGTCTGCAATAAAAAAGTAACTACCTTAGAATTTTAATTTAGAATTTGCCCACTTCTAAAAAAGTACTTAAAGCATTGTATTAAAATGGTCATATCAAACGCTGCAGGACAAAGCCCATTCAAGTGCTTGTCTTAGTAAAATAAAGTGAAATTATGCAAACAGAGCATCCTACAATATGGTGGCAAGGTTCTTCACAACCATCTCCGACTGCCCTCTTACTGGCCAGTTTCTTCTCTCAGCCTAGGTATGAAAGACAAGATCTGGGGGTGGGGTGGGGTGTTGGGAGACACTAAAAGCAACTAAAATGACTAGGCAGATTTCTCTAAGCAAAACTGCTTACACGAAATTATTGTATACTCAGTGGGGACTTATGTTCTTTAGGGGAAAGGGGCAGGGAAAATAGTCTTCTCAAGAACTTTCAGAGGAATTAAAAAAATACAAAGACGAAAGGCATGGGGTTGAACTCTATAAACCTTTCTTACACTAGTGCTATTGTGAAACACTACATCTTCTAGTTTATCAAGGGCTCTGTCAGTCGCTAGTGATGCTGCAGGTAGGTACCTTAACGGAGGGGGAAGACATGGTGCTCCGGTTTTGCAGTGCTTACAGGGCCCACACTGCTCCTACAGGCAACGTCCTCCTAACGCATGTGACAGTCAATCCCTCCGCTCCAAGAAAGCCCCAGAGGTCTCTTGCAGCAGCCCCCCCCCCCTTGATCTAAACAAGTCATCTGAGTCTCTAAGGCCGAGCTGATCTCTACACGAGGCGGATCTAAATCCACCAAGATGTCCGCGGTAGCGCTCCCCAGGGCCAGCCTGAGACGGCTCACATGGCCTTCAGTGTCCTTTGAGGTGGAACTCGGAGAGCCGGCCGGTTCTCCCGCGTCAGCAGGGCGTGCGTCAGGACAGGGAGGCTGGCGGGCCGGCATGGTCCCCCTCCCTGAGGTGTCAGCAACCACCCACTGCGTGAAACCGGGCGGGGGAGGCCGCCCGAAGAGCGCTGCGGCGAGGCCGTTTTCCTGAGTCACCCCGGCGCCCACGCCGCGGCCTCCGCCTCAGGAACTCACTCTCCTCACTCCCCGGCCGCCACGCCGGCAGGGGGCCCAACCGCCACCTCATTCCCAGAAGCCGCGGCCATTCCCTAGCCCTCGCCCTCCGCTCTGGCAGCCGTCAACCGACCCTTCCCTACCCGCATCACGTGCACCGGGAAGTGCGTGGGTGGGTCCTACAGCGCCTGCGGAAATGACGTCGGTCGCCCCGAGTCGCATGATGTGGCAAAATGTTAAAAAAAAAAAAAAGAGGGAGGGGGGAGGGGAGGAGGGAGCAATCGAAGCCTGGGGAAAGTGATGAGTCTAAAAAAAGTAGTCCCTGGCTTCCTCTGTTTCCCCGCTGTCGCTGCGGCGGAGAGCGCTCCGCGCACTGCGTCCCTGAATTCCTACGCCCGACCGCGGCGCGGCGCTCGTGGAAGGCTACATAAGGCGGAGGGGGTGAGGTGGCTGGGCGGAGTTCTGCCCCGGGATCCTTCCGCAGGGCTCAGCCGTTTCCGGAGTCTGCGCTGCTCCCGGTTCCGCCATTGCGGCTCTCCCGGCCCCTGAAGCCTCCGCCCCCGACCCAAGCTCTTTCGTCTGCCTGCCAGTTTCCTGCGTCCCCGGAGAGTATCCAGCTGAGCCCAGCCTCCCCCCCTTCCCCTTCTCCTCCTCTCCCTTGGAGAGCCCGGGCAGGCTCTGCCCCGTAGCCCCAGTGACAGGAGGAGACCATACCCCCCGACAGCACCATGGCCCAGATTCTGCCAATTCGTTTTCAGGAGCATCTCCAGGTGTGTGTGGGTCGGGGCTGCTGAGGGCCTTTCCGAGGGTAGTGGGAAAAAGAAGCTGGTGGCCTGGCCCGAAAGGGATCGAGGGGAGAGAAGTGGGGGGGGGGGGTTCGGTTTTGGCGTAGATGGAGGAAGGGATACTGTCTTAAAAGCTTAGAGGGTTAAATGATATTAGACTAGGATGGAAATGACGAATCGGAGTGCAAAGGGCGGCGGGGCCAGGCCTTACGTCTGACGGCCTCTTATTCTGCTTCCTGAATTGCAAGAACTGCGCATACTAAACTAGACCCCCTCCCCATTTTACCCAGTTCATTCATTTGGGTAAGGGGGTAGGTGGGAGAGACTGTCTCTCGTTTCTCCCGGAGCGCGAATTCTCGTTAATCCCGGGCCGATGCAGGGCTGTCACCTTCCCCCGGTCTAGTCCCATTTCCACATCGAGTCTGCACCCAGAAATTGTGTGGCGGGTGGCTTGGGGAGGAGCAACCTTCTTCATCCTCCCTCTGCAGTTCGCAACCGAGAAAGGCACCTTGGGGTTGGAGTCTTGTGTCTTGCCTTCCCTGGATTTATAAGGAACCGAAGGTCACTCACTGCGGGAACTGAAAGAAGATAGAATAGAGGGGCAGCTAGGGGCGGTGTCAGCCTCAGGGAGTATGGGGTCAAGGTCCCAAGGGGAATGTACACATTTTTCCTTTCTCGGTTTCTTCGTGGGGTGCGTTAGCTCTTAGCTTCACTTTGATTCTGTAAGGTGGGCAGTGCTATTTAGAGGCTATTTGTGGCCTTTTGGAATCTAGCAGGTAGTTGTGGGATTAGGGCAGGAGTATGTCTCTGAGGGCTGTGTGGAATTCGGCAGAGCCTGGTAGTGCATACCTGCTCTGAGTCAGTACCAAACAAGTTGATCTGTAACTGACTTCTTTTTAGTAGGTTGGGGCGTCCTTCCCCCCACTGTGCCTTATCCTGGAGTCAGTCAGTACACCATTGTCTAGCCTGGCAGCATGCCAGCAGTTGGCCTAGACAGGTGACCATTGGAGGGCTTCGCTGAATTAAGCTTCTTCAGAACTGCTGATTTTCCTGGTTCACTTGTCCTGACTCTTTAACATCATTATTTATTCATATTAAGGTATCTCGCCCAAATATCCTTTTGAGGGAGCCTGCTTTCAGCTCTGTCTTCTGAAGGGCTAATTTCTGAAAGAAGATGCAGTGGTCCGGTAATAGTAATAATAAATAATTGGCAATAAGATCACAATTATGCAAAGGTCTAAAAAATGACAATACTGATCAAGAAAGAAATTGTTGTCCTTAGTTCAAACTTGTTTGGGTTCCCTCTGTTAAAAATGAATATGAACAGTTAGTGCCTTTGCACTGTTCCTGCATCCTAGTGAACAATGGTTTTGTATGCATTAAAGTGCACCAGAAATAAAGACTTTTCTGCAAACATGTTTATAAACCATACGCAAGAGAAGCAAAGGCAGTCGCTAATCATTTCCCATGACAATGGTTTGCTCCTTGGTAAATCTTATTTGTTGATCGTTGGTTGAGTAATATTTTTCATTTCTATTAAATACGAGACAAGAATTGTTGAATGGTCCTACAGATTGGAATCCAAACTTGTCCTTAATTAAAATAGATTTGATGCAGGTGTGTCATGTGAGTAGCAGTTTCTGCAAATAGTTGCAACTGTTTCCTTCTCAAATGTGAAGGTTTTGAATATTTATAAAATAGCTTTACAAGTATTCTTGAAGCTCTTGAATGTTGATTTTTTTGGGGGAGGGGGCTAGGACCATGTTACACTTTAAGCTTAGGCTTGGCTGGTAGGATTCCATTCCAGTAGGTAGTGGTCAATTGCAACAAAAGCCCTAATCATTGTTCTCTTCCAAGATAATGTATCTCCTGACCTCAGGTTTTTATCCCCTCTCTTTGAACACATCCTTGTAAGGATTATTCAGCTAACATCTGAAGTCTTTGATTTCCAAGCCTCAGCCATTTTGCTTAGCAGAAAACAGTTTTCTAAAACACACAGGAGAATTGGAAATGAAGAACTAGAGAGTGTGGAGTTAACTTGTGAAACTTAAAAGTTTAAACTTTTAAGATGTTGTAAATAAAAACTTGCTCTTAAGCCGGACAGTGGTGGTGCACACCTTTAATCCCAGCATTCGGGAGACAGAGGCAGGCAGATCTCTGTGAGTTCTAGGCCAGCCTGGTCTACAAGAGATAATTCCAGGACAGGCGAGACCCTGTCTCGAAAAACCAAACCAAAACAAAACTTGCTCTTTATTTTCATGAAGATCTATCATCAAGGCTTGGAACGTCACATCACATCACATTTTATAAACGTAAATATTTTATGTGATGGAGTTTTTGTCAGAGTTGCAGATTTACTTTTAGTTTTTGTCTACAAATCTCCCCACTCTGTTCTCCCTTTTTTCCATAAATGCAGGCATGCAGTATGTTGCTGAGTTGAATAGTAGGATTCTTGCTAAGGTTTTGGTTTTCAAAGAGAAAGCAGGGTTTTGCTGGGATGAAGTAAATGCTAGGTGGACTAGGAGAGCACATTGCCTGGAATTAGTCTACCATGGAAAGAGTTTCTCAACTGAAGACAGATTTTTTTCAAAATTTTCTTAAGTGTTAGTTTTCTCAGCTTTAAGGAGTTGAGCTAATTTTAATGAAAATACTTGGGCTCGGATTGGGGAATACTTTAAAGTATGTAAAACTATAGTTTTCATTTTAATGCAGTGAAATTTGTAGTGTTAGGAATTTGGTAGTTTGCTGTTGGAGCAATTGTTTCTGATCATAGCTGGGATTTCTCTCTTTAGAGACATGGTGATGATAAATGAGGACCAGAGAGTGACAAGAACAGCAGATTCTTGACCGTCCCTTTTGTGTTGTTAGGCACTTTCCTGTCCTCGCTCAGTCCTTGGCCCTTTCTCTTATTAACAATGAAAGAGGACTGAGGTAGTGTTCAGGACCGTAGTCAGAACGGGACCTATACCTAGGAGTTCAAAAACAGTATTTTGAAGCATGGAATGATTTTTTTTTCCCTTCCCTTCCCTGCTTCCCTCCATTCCTCTCCCTTTTTTTTTCTTTTTTTTCTTTTCTTTCCTTTTTTTTTTTTTTTTGAGACAGGGTCTTACTAAGTAGCACTATCTAGTAGTCTGGAGCTCACTATGCTTACCAGGCTGGCCTTGAACTCTGGGATCTGCTTTCTTGCTCCAGAGTGCTGGGATTACAGCACATACCAGCACACCTGGCCATAAACCATCTATTTTTGAGGCAGTATCTTGCTGATTTGCTCAGGGTGTCATCAGACTCAAGCCTCCTCAGTGTTGGGGTTCTAGGCCTGCCACCATGCACTGCTACAGTGGTTGCCTTTAAGAGATGCTATGCAGGGACTGGAGAGATGCCCAGTGATTGTTACTCTGAGAGCACCTGGGTTTGGTTCCTCACACGCAAATGACAACCCACAGTCATCTGTGACGCCAATTCCAGAAGCTCTTCTGACCTCCGAGGACAGTGTGCATATACAGGCAAAATGCTCCTGTGAATAAAATAAATAAATCTTTTAAAAAAGAGAGCAAAAAGCTCCTCAGATTTCCTACTGCTGCTGGTTCCTGTTGGACTTTGATCTTAGCTCTTTAAACTTACCTGTTTAAAGTGTGGTCCATGATGTGATAACAGTGAACAAAGCAGGGCTCAGGCTAGTGAAACAAGTGCTGACTACCAGAAAAGTGAGCCACTTTGCTTTACACTGTGGTGGCCATATTAAAACTAAAAAGAGAGGTGGAATTCATGTCTTATTTAACTCATTACACTGAAAATGCTATTTTATGTAATCAGTATAAATTTGCTATCATGGTATTTTGCTATTTTTGAACATTTTGGTTTTCTTTAAAATTTTATTCAAAATGGATTTTACTATGTAGCCCTAAGTGGCCTGGAACTCATGTAGACCAGACTGGCCTCAAATTCAAAGAGATCCACCTACCTCTGATTCCCTAGTTCTGGGATTCCAAAGGCATACACCACCATGTCCAACTTCCTTGATGTTCTGATAGTTGATTAGAACCAGGCCTTTATTAGTGTATTCCCCCACCCCCTTAAATCTCACTGTAGACCAGGCAAGCTCAGAAATTGCTGAAATTGTATAGTTCCATTTAGAGTGATAGCAGCCTTTGCCCCACTGCACCCTACTCTTTTGCTTTTTGGTTTTGTGGTTTTTTGGGGGTGGGGGAGGGGATAGGGTGTATCTTAGCTATGTAGTCAAGAAGGCTGGTCTCAAGCTCATGGTCTTAGTGGTAATGGTGAAGTGAATATAGTCACTGGAGTAGGAAATATGTTCATAGTTGGTAGTCCTTTATACTAGAATGAATTCCTTTTACATATCTGCCATGCTAACACTACATGAAATCAAGTTATCTTATAAGCCAGGGGCAATCATACCTCTAGGCGTCTGCCATCAGCTCATCTACTCTAATGTTATTAACTTGTAGGAATGGCCAAAAGCTTGGATAATTGCCCACAGATTTGAGCTACAAAATCAAACTCCCTTGACTTTTACCACTACTTAAATACCTACTATGTACTTACTAAAAACTTACTAAATGTTTTATGTCTATGGATAGATGAGATTACCCTTACTTTATAGATAGGAAAGCTGAAGTTACAGCAGTAAACTTATGGGACCACACAGATAGTGATCATGCATATGTACACCATAATAAAAATTAAAAAAAATACGCCACTATTGCTTGTTTTACTGAGGTGTTCTTTAATTCATACATTTAGTAGTGTTTCTTTTCATGCATTTGAGTGTTTTGTCTGTGTGTAGGTATGTGTACCACATGTGTGCAATGCCCATAGAGGCCAGAAGAGGGCTTTGGGTCCCCTGGATCTGGAGTACAGATAATTGAAAGTTACACTTTAGATGCTGAGAATTGAACCCAGGTCATTTGGAAGAATAGCTAGTGCTTCTTCTTAATGCGGAACCATTTCTCCAGCCCCAGCAGTTTTAGTTTAGGTGGTTTTGTTTTGAAGATAGGGTCTTTCTTCTTATGTAGACTAAGTGTTCTTGAATTCTTCATTCTCTTACCTTAGCCTCCCAAGGGCTAGAATTACAGGCATGTGCCACCATGTCTGGGGGGCATAATAGTTTTTATATGAGCCAATATTTTCTCTTTGCTTTAATTATTTAAATGATACTTTAAAGAAGGTTTTCTCTAAGTTCTCAGATAAAATATCCACAATATATTAGGATCAAGTTAACTTGTGACCAGAATTATTTGTATCCCTCATTAGGTAGAAGTTTTGGGACTTAGTACTTAGTACTGTTGCCTTTTTCTTAATGACAAGAGTGTGTTCCATTCAGAAGCCACTGTTGTCTATATCACTGTATGTTCATGCTTAGGGGTTTATACTAATGCAAAATTTGAATTAGAAGACCTTGTTGTACTTGAGGATCAGGGAGGGAAGAGTAGAATATGCTTGCTCAGCTTGAGTATCATAGGAATAGGGATAGGAACGAAAATGGTTGCAGATCTGTCGGGTTGTGCTTTGGAGGCAGCTATGTTAGTACTTCCTGTTATGACTTAATAGGTAAGTTGTTTTTGTTCATTTGTTTATTTGCTTGCTTTTAAGTTAGGTAAAGTAGGCTTTTTTCCCCGGTTATTTCTGCAAGAATAGGAACAAAACTCATTAAAACCACATTTTATCATACTTGAAACTTTAAACTGCAGTGTACAGTTCTGGAAAATGCCAGTCTGGGTTTTATTTGATTGTGTCAGGATTTTAGCTTGTCCCAACTTCCTCATTTATTAGCATACTGCTCAGCAACTGTGAAGTTAGACTGTAGTACAGGTTGTGTGTTTGGTATAATACTTAGACCTTGTAAATATTAATCCTTCTCACCTCTCTTGGAGAAGTGTCCTTTTATCTACTCAAGGTACACATACATGGCATGTTGAAAGAGAAAACTACAGTCTGCCCAGTTATTGTAGCCAAAATCTTGGAGTTTTGCCAGAATGTTTCCCGTTTTCTATACCTAGGCTACTTCTGGAGTAGGGAAGGGAAGAACCCGATGGTGATGCACACTAGAGGGTCGTAGAGATGACAGTGTTTTGATGATCTTCATCTACGGAAACAGGAATCATAGTAGAGGAAAAGTGGGAGTTGGTTAACAGTTGCTTTCATTTATTTCTGATCAGCTGGCTCATCTGAGAAACCACCAAAAGACTACACATGCTCAACTTGTAGAATTTATGAGTATATAGGCTTATAGAACTTTGAATGGACTTTAATTTGAGGATGATTAATTAGGTGAAAAGAAACCTGTAAGTCTATAAAACCCATCTCTTTCCCCGCTTTGCAAGTTTGTATTTGGGCATATCAAAATGTAGACAAGATGGATTTGTGTTTGTTTGGTGTTTTTTTTTTTTTTTTTTTTTTTTTTGTGGGGTAGGGGGAGTGGAGTTTGAGATAAGGTTTCTCTACATAGCCTTGGCTGTCTTCTAACTCATAGAGATCCCCTGCCTTTGTTTCCTGAGTGCTAGGATTTAAGATGTGTGCCACCACCGCCTGGGTGTTTGTTTGACTTTTAACCTTAAAACATCTTTTGGGAAAGAATTGCTTTAAGAGTCTTACTGAGGACCTGCAAGTTGGCTCAGCAAGAAAAAGTGCTTGCTGTGGAAATCTGATGACTCACTAGTCCCTGGAACTCATAATGGAAGGGGAGAACCAACTCCACAGAGTTGTTCTCTGATTTCCACACGGGTGTCATGGCACACAGGCACACACTCAACCCATGCGCTATTGTAGCTATTAGTTAGATTTTACAGCAAAAGAGCCTTGCTGAGGCTGACATGGTAGCAGGAGGAATGGTCCAAGTTGAGACCAGCTTACCTTGTGTATTGAGTACCAAGCCAGCCATGATTATATACCAAGACTGTGTTTGGAAAAACAGAACTCTGCTTGTTATTAAGCCTCTCACAGTTACTTATTTGAACACCAAAACATTATTTGACAAAAACTACCATGTGCCTGAAATCACCCGTATTTGAATAAGGCTACTTTATACATCTTACAATTTCTTCTTTTTTATGTGGTCTCACAATTGGAAATGTTGGATGTCACAAACATCTTAACTATTCCCTGATAACTTATATCCTAAGACAAATGGGAGGAAATTCCCTGATAGGCACATGGAAATTTGAAGCATGTCTAAAAGTTTTGTGGTTGTACCATAATAAATTTAATAAGCATATCAATAGATAATATGTATTATATATTATACATTTATATATAGAGAGAGAGAGAGCTCAGATGATTGTGAACTGCCATACAAATGCTGAGATTCAAACCTGGGTCCTCTGGAAGAGCAGCTAGTGCTTTTAACCACTGAGCAATCTCTCCAATGCAACCATAATGGATTTTTTGTTTGTTTGTTTTTATTTTTCGAGACAGGATTTTTCTGTAGCTTTGGTGCCTGTCCTGGAACTCACTCTGTAGACCAGGCTAGGCTCAGACTCACAGAGATCTGCCTACCTCTGCCTCCTGAGTGCTGGGATTAAAGGCGTGCACCACCACCACTTGGTGCTACCATAATGGATTTTTAAAAAGCACTTTGGGATAGAGATGATTTTCTGGTACTAATAAAAGCACTGATATTTTAAAAAATGCTTATGAAAATAGTGTTTGTTGATTTTTGTTGCTATTACAGAACACACGAGAACATGTAATTTATAAAGACTAGAAATTTATTTTTCTTATGATTCTGGGAGGTGACAAGTGCAAGAACATTGCATTTGGCAAGGGTCTGCTTACAGAAGGCATCACATGGCAAGAGGAGAGTAACTTTTGGGCTTGTCTCTTATAGAGCGATGTCACCTCATCTAATCTTTGTTACCTTCTGTGTTATTTTTTGTGTAGCTGTGACCAAGATATCTGTGAATGTGACCTGAAGGTTGAAATGGGTTTTGGGGTTCAGTCTATGGTTGTTTGGGTTCATATTCTTGGGAAGAAAAATCATGGCAGTAGGTGTCTACTCCTCATGATTGAGGGAAGGGGCTCTTCATGTCATGACTGCTAGAAGCGGGTGCTGTCCCCCTCACTTCTCCAGAATTCCAACATAAAGCTACCAAGAAACTGAGGATCAAGTAACTGAACATGTGAGCCTGTAGGAGACATTTCATATTAAAACCATAATACCCCCAAAGGCCCACCATTACAACAATATGATTTATATATGATTTGGGTTTTAGTTTCCTATATGTAAACTTTGTGTGGGGGGGGACTATATTCAAAGCATAGCAAAGTTAAAGTTTCTGAAATGTGATGTGTAAAAATCTACATGGGAAGTAGAAAAAGACAAGATCTCCTGAGTAAATTGGGACCATGGGGACCCTGGGAGAGGGTTGAAGAGGAGAGGGGAGACAAGGGAGGGGAGCAAAGAAAAAATGTAGAGCTCAATAAAAATCAATAAAAAATATTTTTAAGTTGCTATTTTTTTATTTTAATAAGTAGGGGATAGATTCGGGGTACCCATGAGGCCAGAAGAGGCCTCCGAAGCTGGAGTTAGAGGCACTACTTATGAGCCACCCAACATGGGTGCTGGGAACTGATCTCTGGTCCCCTGGAGGAGCAGGAATGCTCATCTTCTGCACCATTTCTCCAACACAAGTTTACTTTTTTGTATGTAAAGAAAGTCAAATGACTGAATTATTTAAGTCTGTCTAAGCTGAGTTTATGCTTTCAAAGGGGCTAAGCATTTGCAAGTGATGCTAGTGTGTATATGTGTTGACTAGCTGGTTGTAAAGCCCAGGGCCTTCCCTCTGCTAAGCATAATCTCTGTTTTCTGAGTCAACTCCCTAGCCTTTTCAAGATTGTTTGTTTGTTTTTGTTAAAATTCAGGAAACCTAAATTAGCTGTTTTAGTATGATAATGAATGTGAACAGCATTCAGTGCTATGTTTGTGGCACAATCTGAGAAATTTAGCACTCATTCTATAATCTCAGCTCTGGGGGTGCTGAGGCAGGAGGATTTGAGTGCGAGGTCAGCCAAGACTTTATAGGAAGACCCTATTTCTAAATAAATAATTAAGCAAATAAAAACTGAACGACTTGTTTAAGTGTGACGTCATTTAGGTGTATATTTTTGGAACATTTTCATTGTCTGGGATGTTAATTTTACCTGTTGAGCAATCAATCTATCTTCCTCTCATTCTTTCCATTGCACGGCAAACCGATAATCCACTTTCTGTCACTAAGAACTTAATTTTGTGGCTATTTTATATAAAAGAATCATACATTGTGTTTGATCTTGTTTCTGCTGTGTGTATGGGCAGGGGAAGGCAAGATTTTGCTGTGTAGCCCAATATGGTGCTTACTTGCTTGGCCTCTTCCTGTCTTAGCCTCTTGAGTGCTGGGATTACAGACATGTACTACCATGCCTAGCCAAGAACAGGTTACATATTTAGGAATTAAAGTGACCAAAATAAATACAAGTTATTTTTAGATTGTGGAAACAAGCTTTGCTTACATGAAGGAAGCAAGATTAGTTTGATTTCTCTTTGACCAAACAAAACAAGATACTTCTTTGTCTTTTTGAGACAGGGTCCCACTGTATAACCCTAACTGGCCTGAAACTTGCTGTGTAAACCAGTGTGGCTCCACCTGCCTCTGCCTCCCAAGTGCTGGGAGTAAAGACGTGTTCCACCACACCAGTGTTCTTTTTTTTTTAAACCTGTTCCAGTGATTGTACTTACTGAAATGTTTTTTTTTCCTCTTTTGGAAAGCATGATCTACAATTTAAATACAAGTTTCTAAAAGCCTAAAATCTACTTTCCCCCCTTCAATTTCCTTAGTGATAAAATTGGAATTTAATGAAAGTAAAAGTTTGACAAAAGTTATACTTAAAATACTGGATTGAAAATGAACATGGGGAAATCACTTGGGAGATTGAGGCATAAGGTCTCAGTATGTAGGCCAGGCTGAACTACAAATTAAGATCCTTTCTCAGAAAGCAAGAAAGCAAGAAGGAAGGAAGGAAAAAGGCGGTGGTGCACGCCTTTAATCCCAGCACTCAGGAGGTGCAGAGGCATGTGGATCTCTGTGAATTTGAGGCCAACCTGGTCTAGAACAAGTGCCAAAGCTACACAGAGAAACCCTGTCTTGAAAAACCAAAAAAATAAATAAATAAATAAAAGAAAAGAAAAGAAAAAAATCATTTCAAAATAATAGGTGCTCAGTTGGTATTAAATGAAGACAAATAAACTATATAGTGATTACAATCTTGTTGAACTCCTTGAAATGCTAATATTTTAGTCACTAACTCTTGATGTTGAATGCAATTTTATTCATTATGTGAGCTTGAGATTTGCGGCATTTGTGCCACGAGAAAATAAATATTTCAGTAATTAATATGTAAAATAAAATGATTCTGGTTTTGTAACTTGTAGCACTTGATAAACTGGTAAATTTGTTATGCTATAAATTAGTAATTCAAGCAGAAATGAGTAGGACAGCATGATATCTAATTTCTTAACAGATCTGTTAGCATATGGTAGAAAATTTAAATGAGTGTAGGCAGCAGCGTACTGTTGGAATTATGACATAGAAAATGTTTTCAGGTAGCCATACCAAGAAACTCTGGTGTCTACCCAGCTGTACAGGAAAGGTTTTTACAATCCTGGGGACTGACCCCAGGACCTCATGCTTGCGCTTGCACACTGGCATTGAACTCAGTCCTGTCTCAGCTTTTGAGGGTCTTTATGTTGACACTAAATTTTACATTCTTGAGCCTTGAAATAAATCCCTTTCCCTCCCTTTGGTGTGTTATTTGCCTACACAGTGGCCATTATACAAGAAAGGACGTAATCTTGGTGTGCCATTTCCGTCTTCAAAGTCAGTATTTCATCTGATCATTGGATTTTTCCTTTGAATAAGTCAAATTTAACATTTTTAAATTCCCAGTCATGTTCCAGATCAGCCAGGGCTATACAGAAAAACTCTTGTCTTGAAAAAAACAAAACAGAAATTCAATACATTAACCTGGGCAGTGGTGGCACACACCTTTAATCCCAGCACTTGGGAGGCAGAGGCCAGCAGACCTCTTGAGTTGGACATCAGCCTGGTCTACAGAGTAAGTTCCAGGACAGCCAAAGCTATACAGAGAAACCCTGTTTCAGAAAAAGAAAAACAAAACAAGCCAACAAAACTCCCAGTCAATAGTAGGTTACCAGTAGGAAAAATTATTTAGGAGACTCTCGTGCTGTCAAGCTAATGTTTTTCAGTCCTTGTCTCTGTCTGTAGATCTTCGCTTGTATTGCATTCGATTTGTAGTTATTGCCAAGAGTCAGAAGTTCTCCCAAGAAAAATAGTGATGCCTTCAAAGATTCACCTAGAGTAGAAACAAACCTAAATGTTTTAAGTGTGGGATCAGCAAAGGTTAAAAGTCTTTAAAAGTTTGTTTGTTGCTTGAAATTTGTGGAGCCAACAAAAACAGTGGCTGGCATCCTGTTGATGGAATAAACCCAGGCATGCTGCATTCTCAGCATTCCTCATTTCCTGCAGACTACAGCAACTGCAGTTTTTGACACTCTTCTTTCTAGTTTCCAGGAAGATCCTAGTGAAGTGACAGCTCAACATTTTTTCTATGTGTTTAGTGCTGGAGGAAGGTAGAGGACGTTTGGTGTTGGTAGAAGAAATTAGGCTGAATGAAATACTTTAAAATACCTGTACTCGGGAAGTAATGGTAGAATAATGACTATAGAACAACTGTAGGTCTCTAAAACTTCAACCTTTAAATTCTTAATAAGTCCTTTAATCTTAATAAGTCCTTCATGTTACAAGAATTAGCGGAACTGTACATAGAGCATTGAGAAAGTAGCTTTGTCTGGAACACAGTATCTCATGCTTGCTGACGTTGTCTCAGTTCAGATGAAACAAAGAAGAAGGATCCGAAAAGTGTGGTGCCAAGCAATAATTGTGAAACATGAGTCCTAAGTAATGCTGTCAGAAACACAAGCTTTCTTGTATTTTACTTTTCAGCTGATGTAGCTGCTAAAGAGCTCTGCTCCAAGTTTGCTAGGCGTTAAAGGGATACATCTTCCTTGGGTGTGCTTGTACAGAAGATGATTTGTGATTCATGTAAAAACTGCTGGGTGGATGAAGCAGAGCAAACCTATTATTTAATAGGCACAAATGTAGTTCCAAGTGATGACAGAAATTGAGCCATTGTATTAGTGGGGGAATTGTCTTTTATTATTTGACGTAGTGTGGTTTTGTTTGGTTGTGTGCCTTCTGTTAGCATTTTGTTCTGTGTGCGTATTACCAGATTGTGTATGGTTATGGTTCATGTGGTCCTTTAGCAGTGTGTTCACAGTTTTAACCAAACTATATTCTGGCACTGGTTTACCTCTACCACATTTCCTGGTCCCTTGGCTTATCAAGGTTTTCCTGATCTCTTCAAGTAAACAAGAACAAAGCAGTTGTCCTGGCAAAGTTTACTTAGGAAATTGTAGAACGACATCCAAACCAGTTTGTTTCAGAACAGTCTGCATCAAACAAGCTATAGTTCTAGAGCTTGGTAACGATAAAGACAGGACTCCCTAAAATAACAGTGTCCTGTGTGGTGTGGTAAGTCAGTACAGTTAGAGTTTTTAGAAAGCGGGGAATTAACAGAACTTGTTTACTTCAGGTCTTACTCAGATTTAACCAATTTTTTCCAATGGTGTTGACTATGAAAATATAGCTCAAACAACAGTCACATTTAGTGGTCCTACTTGCCTTTAAATTTTTTATATCTAGAATGTGCTGTATTTCAAGACATTTTTAGAAAGGTATAGTTGTGTATAATTTTGCGAAATGTTCCTCAGTTTGAGCCCATCTAGTAGGTTGTGATTGGAGTTGTCTAATTTGGGCACAGTGTCATTAAAGTGGGAAGCATATGCCATCAGTTCGAGTCATTGCTTGTGATACAACTTGCTGAAAGCTGGAGCTGAGTTTTCTGCGTCTGTAGTTATCTTCTGGGAAAGATAATGTTGAGTCTGCAGATTCCCATTTCTCCTTAAAATCCCTTAGTTTTGGCATCCATTGTTTTTTTTTTCTCCTAAAGCAGTTAGTGTGATGGTTGTCTATATTTAAAAGAATTTTGCCTTTCCTTCCACACGTTTGGGAGAGTGGCTTACTATGCAGAAGCTCACACTGGCCCCCAACCTTGAGATCCTCCTGTCTCGGCCTTCTGTGCACTGAGATTACTACACTACACCACTTAAAATTTGCATTTATAGGGGCTGAAGAGATGGCTCAGAGGTTAAGAGCATTGCCTGCTCTTCCAAAGGTCCTGAGTTCAATTCCCAGCAACCACATGGTGGCTCACAACCATCTGTAATGGGCTCTGGTGCCCTCTTCTGGCCTGCAGGCATACACACAGACAGAATATTGTATACATAATAAATAAATAAA
The DNA here is from genome assembly GCF_982192425.1 of Myodes glareolus. Taxonomy (NCBI): domain Eukaryota; kingdom Metazoa; phylum Chordata; class Mammalia; order Rodentia; family Cricetidae; genus Myodes; species Myodes glareolus. The sequence continues at coordinate 35,904,762 of NC_142034.1, forward strand.
TATAAAAAATTTGCATTTATATATTTTTGTGTATATGTGCATGTGTGAAGTGACATGTATATGGAAATTGAAGGACAACTTGTGGGAATGGGTTCTTTCCTTCTGCCATGTTGGTCAAAGGATCAAACTCAAATTCTTAAGCTTGGTGGCAAGCACCTTTTTGATGAGTCATGTGTCCAGTTTATTTTGCCACTTTGTTTTGTTTTGTTTTTGTTCTTTGAAACAGGTTTTCTCTGTGTAACAGCCCCAGCTATCCTGGAACTAGCTCTTGTAGACTAGGCTAGCCTTGAATTCAAATCCTCCTGCCTCTGCAACCCAAGTGCTGGGATTAAAGATGTGTGCTACCACCACCCAACTCCATTTTGCCACCTTTTAGTTAGCTTTCTTCTATAAGAAATTAAGAAATAGGGGCTGGAGAGATGCCTCAGTGATTGAGAACATTGGCTGTGCTTCCAGGGAACCCACATGACAATTCACAACTGTCTATACTTCTAGTTCCCAGGGATCTGACACCCTCATATGGACATAAATGTAGGCAAAACATCAATGCACACAAAATAAAAATAAATCATTTTAAAAAGAATCATTTAAATCATTTAAAAAGAAATAACAGCCCCCTCCTTTTAGTAAGCATGATTGTTGTGCCTTCACATAGAACTGAGCATTAGTTGCATGTCTGGTGCCTCTGGAGACCAGAAGAGGCCATTGAATCTTCTGGAACTGTAGTTATGTATGATATGAACCACCATGTGGGCACTGGGAATTGAACCCAGGTCTTCCAGAAGAACAGCCAGTGTTCTTAACTACTGAATCATCTCAGCTTTTCCTTCTTACCAGTTTTTTATTTTTGTTTTTTAATGTCAACTCTTGGATTTTATCTTTCCACCCACAATTATCTTGAAAATTTATTTAGAGGGTCTTTTTGAGTAAGAAGGTTCTAAACTAATTAGAGAGGCATGTTAAAAATCAGTGGTAGAAGGGGTGGAGAAATGAAGGTTCTAAACTAATTAGAGAGGCATGTTAAAAATCAGTGGTAGAAGGGGTGGAGAAATGACTTAGCAGTTAAGAAGAGCTCTTGTTGCTCTTGCAGAGGAGTTGGGTTCAGTTCCTAGCACCCACATGGTAGCTCACAACCATCCATAGCTCCACTTAGAGTTCTAGTTATTTACACTCCTGTAACTAACTCCCTTGCCCTCTTCCATGGGTTTTAGGCATGTACTTGGAGCACAGACATAAATTCAGAGAAAACATAAGGAAAAAAACTCAATGATAGATTTCTAAAGAAGCTATTTTATTTGGAGAACCTAAAGATGAATTTTTGAAGGTAACCTGGAATTGTGGAGCATGGGCAGATCAGGAAACCTGGCAGCAATTGGTGTGGAGCAGTCTAGGCTTTGGACCGGTGGCTTCACTCAACTCTTGTATACCAACAAGAAAAAAGGAGTGCCTACTTTCCACTTGCCCTTCTTAGTCTTGAGTGTTTAGGTTGAAAGAAACTTTGAAACTAACCTGATGTTAGCTTTAGCATTTCCCATTAAGTCCCCACAACTCTGAGAGTAGATACTGTTGTTCCAAATGTTTGCAGTGAAGAAACAGTACACAGATATTAACTGAGCCGTGATTATTTTAGTGGAAAATCTAGGGCTATAACCAGACATTTGGACTCTTATGAGGATTCCAGCAATTAATTTCAGATGCCACTTGAACTTCATAATCAAATTATGAAATTTGTTGTAATTGTTTACTTGAATGACGTTAGCTTTGCTAGCTTCCTCTTCCATGAGCCATTTGTTAGTTTTGATAGAAGACTTTAGTAATGCTGTTCTGTCTGCTATTAAAAAGTTAATAGGGTTGCTTATCAGGAATATGTGGCATGGCTTTGACGATTCTGTTCTTTGGAATTTAATAAGCAAAATAGCAGAATTACAAGTCTTAGAGTATAGTTTCCTTCGCAAAAAGAAAGAAAAAAAAGACTTGGGAACACATGCTTGCAGTCTGCTTTCAGGAAGTAGAAGAATCATAGTCTTCACTGTGTGTCCATTCAAGGCCAATCTGGAGTATACAGTATGTTGTTACAGCTAGGGCTACATAGCAAAGTTGTTTTTTTTTTTTTTGTTTTTGTTTTTGTTTTAAAAAAAAACAAACGGAGAGGGAGGGAGAAAGAAAGAAAATTTCAGGGTCTTGGGTAAGATTTTGAGAGCCTTCTAGCTGTTATCAAGGTAGTGAAATGAAATTCACACCCACAACCTATGGACAGCTGAACGAAGCAGATAATGAAGTGCCATGAAAGACAGTTGGCTTGAGCCGGGCCCACAGTTCTGCTGCACTGATAGTGCTGACTGAGGGCCTGGTGGCGTCGGGCATTGTTTTTAGTATTTCACTTTAAGTCTCCACAACTCTGAGAATATGTACTGTAGTTCCAAATGTTTGTACACAGATACTAACTCGTAAATGGGTATTTCAGTGGAATAACCAGGATTTGGACTCTTTATGAGGAATCCAGAAAATCAATTAATTCTAGATGATACTTTATAATCATAAAATTTACTGTAATTGTCTTGAATTAAGGAAATGTCTGCGCTCTAGAGTATGGAAAATTTTAAATACTATATCTTACTACTACAGAATCTTAAGACTGAAGTGCCCCTCTCTCTCAGTTTGATCCAACTTGAAGCAAAGAAATTATTTGGTTTTGTTTTTTTCAAGACAGGGATTCTCTGTGTAGTCCTGACTGTCCTGGAACCAGGCTGGCCTCAAACTCAGAGATCCCCCTGCCTCTGCCTCCTCAGTGCTGGGTAGTGGTGTGCTCCACCACCACATCTGCCTTATGCATAAAGGAAAGGTTTATATATTGTTTATAACTGGGTAATTCCAGGGCACTCAGAAGTTTTGAGTTGGTTATAAGCTAAGTTCAAGCTTAGGTCCTAAAGTAATGCCATTTGGCAAACCAAAATCTAGCCTGGAAACCAAATAATAGGTTACAAAGATCATGTGTTTCTCAGAAAGAAGCAGTTGGTAATTAGTATGTTTTTGTTTATTGTCCTATTAATTTTTGATCGAGAACTTAGAATGGAATTATATTCTTAATTGTACTAGGGAAAAATATCCCTAATTGCCTGAATGAGAGACTGATGGGGTGAGTGGTTTCACAGGACTACAGGACTATAATGAACCTTTTTTTGCTATTGGAATGCTATACTATATGCATGTGAATCCAAATGCATTTTTTTCCTAGATTCTCAAAACAGCTCTTTGAAGTTTAGAAAAAAATGTCTTCATAATTGACATTTTCAAGCTTTCCTAAGTTTCATTTCTGTTGCTGTGATCAAGTACTCTGACTGAAAGCAATTTAGGGGAGGAAAGGGCTTATGGGATTACAATTCCAAGTTACAGTACATCACTAAGGGAAACGGAGGCAGGAACTTACATAGCAACTCACATCACATCCATAGCCACAGAGAAAAGACCACACAGATACTGACTGCTTGGTTCTGCTCATCTAGCTTCTTTTGTTTTTAAACAGTTCATTATGCCATGCCTAGGGAATGGTGCCATTCACAGGTCATTTAACAATATGGATGAGCCTCCACAGTACAACCTGTTCTAGATAATTCCTCATAGAGATTCCCTCTTTTGAGGTGACTCAAGGTTGTGTCAGGTTTACAACAAAAACTAGCAGACAAGCATATCTCAATGTAGAATATCTTTAGCTTCAAGGGCAATGTTTTGTCAACTAAGACTACTGAGATACGGCTATAGTTGGGTATTGCTGTGGGTCTTCTGAAAATTGATGCAAATTTGTAGATTTGCCTTCTGAAATCATCAGTTCTCTGGCATTGATCATATACCATTACACCTTTATAGTTGACTTAAGAATATTTTCTGGTTGTTTTGAAAATAAAACCTTTAGCTATATTGCTACATTTTGAAAGATTAAGTCCTGTACAAATATTATTAAACATAGTTATCAAGTATGGCAGTCTTTTATGTGCTCTTACTCTAAGGGTACATCTAAGCCAGAATTACAGTTAATGGTGGCTGACCCTATTAGTTACTGTTATGATATTTTTCTGTCTTTCCTATATTATAGAAAAATATGAGCAGAATTGGTGCATAATTGCCTCAGGTGATAACAGGAAGGGAAAAGAACTTGCCAACTTTCTCTGCAGAGGGGGGTTGCAAGTGTGCCTTCCTGCTAACTAGGAGGATCCTTGAAATTCCTGTCTTTTGCTAACATCCAGGAAATACTTTCTAGGGAAGAGGAGTTTTTTTAGTTGTACAAATGGCCATAATTTAAATGTGTTTTTAAACATATTTGGATGTTTTAGTTTCAATTTAATCCACTTGCCTACACACACATAAGCTCTCTCTCATGCTGTCTCTTATGCTCACTCTTCCATGCTTGCTCTCTTGTTCTCCCTTTGTCTGTCTGTCTCTGTCTATGTCTCTTTCTATGTCTTGTGATATAGCTCAGGTTGGCTATATCACAAGACATAGAAAGAGACATAGACAGAGGTTAATGAACCTTTTGCCTTAACTTCCTAAGTAAGTAGGATCACAGGTAGAAGCTACCAAACTCAGCCATTTGGAGTCCTTTTCAAGTCCTTTCATCTTTATCCTTAAAATATTTAGTTATATGACCTATTCTTCAGTTTATAATGAATTTCCTATTACCAGTGATCCCCTAATAAAAATGCCCTTACCTGTGCTAATCTAAGAGACTAGACTAAGCCCCTTTCTGAGATCTGAATACTTCCTGCCAAAGTACCCTCAGGGATGTCATTCTCAAACTGACTACACTTTATTTTTTTGAGACAAGTACTGGGATTTCAAGAGGGAACTACCAAGCCGCCTGCTCTTTAGCTTTACTGTCTTTTCAAGTAGTGGCTTCTTGTCTTGGAGTTGCCTTTGAAATTGAAGGTTGTCCTGGAACTACTTTGAAGGAAGACCAAGCTGGCCTCAAACTCACAGAGATCCTCCTGCCTGTGCCTCCCAGGTATTGGGATTAAAGGTGTGTGCCACTACTGCATGGCATCATTTTTCTTTTTTTAAATGGAAAAAGTATTATGTATTTAGATGTTGGCCTGCGTGTATATCTGTGCATCATGTGAATTTCTGATACCCACAGAAGTCAGAAGAGGGCATCAGATTCACTGGAACTTTTGTTGACAGATGGTTGTGAGCTAACATGTAGGTGCTGGGAATCAAACCCAGGTACTTTGGAAGAATAGTCAGTTCTCTTAATGCAGAGCCATTCCTCCAGCCTCTGGTTTAGCTTTTTTGAGACCCGGTCTCTCTAGTCTGGCAGTCCTTCTGCTTCATCCTGTGTTCATCATTGCAGCTTAGCAGCCACTGTGTCCTCCTCCCTACAATATTGTTTTTAATTTTGGTTTCTGACTAACACTTTATTTAAGTCTGTAGTTTTTTAGATACTAAAGAAATTAAACATGCTGGGTGGTGTTGGCGCACACCTTTAATCCCAGCACTCGGGAGGCAGAGGCAGGTAGATCTCTGATTTTGAGGCCAACCTGGTCTACAGAGCAAGCTTCAGGACAGGCTCCAAAGCTACAGAGAAACACTTTCAAAAAATCAGAAAAAAAAATTAAGCGATGATAATCTGTAATTTAAAAGTGCAGTAGGTGAAGGTTTGGGATAGAGAGTGTGTGTCATAGTTCTCATGAAGTAATCCAGAAGCTAGTGTGCTGTGTTTCTGTGTATAGCTATGTGAATTCTGAGCAATTGAAACACTTTTTCCAACTACTGAGAAAGAAACTATCCACATGAATCTTTTGAGAATCTAATGGCCTTCTATTCTGAAAAACAGATGCGTATTCTTCCTCGGGAACTAGGTGGATAACTTGTATCCAAAGAAAAGACTTTGTCTCAGAATCCAACTCATGGTCCATTTGTTTATTGGGACAACTTCCATTCATCTTTCTCTAAATCTGAAGTTAAAAGTAGAAACTAGGTGGTGGTGGCACACCCTATAGTCCCAGCACTCAGGATGCAGAGGCAGGTGGATCTCTGTGAGTTTGAGACTAACCTGATATACAGAGAATTCCAGGACTACACAGATAAACTCTGTCTCCACCCCCTCCCTCAAATAGGTTAATGTCAAAAAGAAGTAAAAATCAATTTATACTGTTTTACTATAACCACATTCATTATAAGTTACCTATTATATAGCTTTTGATTTGTCTGGTGTTGCATATCTTGAGTTTATAAAGCTGGTTAATATTCCACTTTAATGCTGTGTGTGTGTTAATGGTTAGATAGTTGCTTGGCTCTTTGCCCTCTAATGCTGTGTCTGAGTTAGAACTACATTTTATAACTGGTTATACTATAGTGTTTGAGTAATTAAAGGGAAGTGAAAGTAAAAGAAGCTCTTAAGCTCGTTCTGGATCTATTTCAGATCCTGGCCTGTTTATTTGTAGCGAAAGAGTTTGACGAAAGAGTTCCGTAAAATACAACTAACATTGCTCAGCCAGTGCAGTGAAGGGAAGCTGTGTAGCTGGGGGACAAGGGCTTTTTCTCAATTTACACCATGACAATTTACTACCATGGAGGGAGAAAAGGGTGTGGGAATGTTCTGGTCTAGGCTAGTAGACCCAGCCTTTCAGGCAGTCTCTTTTAGAAGGATTTGACCACCTGGAGAATTGCTGTTCCAGTCTAGTAGATTCTAATCACAGGTGACTTCTGTACTCAAATACTTAATTTGCTTTCAAAGATGTACCAGCTATAGAGCAACTATTTACTGAATAAATACTGTAGTGTCTGCTATTCATACAGAGCAAAAATTTCCTTATTTTTGTTTTTGTTTTTCAAGACAGAGTTTCTCTGTGTAGTCCTGGCTATCCTGGAACTTTATCTGTAGACCAGGCTAGCCTCCAACTTAGATCTCCTGCTTTTGTTTGGATTACAGACATGTGCTACCATGCTCAGCTGTTAAAATTTTTAAGTAGTTCTTTTTACCTGTATTGTAAGTTCAGGATTCTTAGGAGGTAAATTTAGCTTGTCAGGCAAGCCGTTCTTTCTTGCCTCCCTGTATAATCTTTATTCCCTGCTCAACCCTTTATTAGTCTATACTCTCTGTGTTATTTTAAGTACTTGTAGCTCCTTCAGATATTTTCATAGGCCTTTGCATTAGCACATGCTTCCCCTGGAGAGAATTCTCTGGACTGGTTTCTTGAAGGTATTGCTTATATAGAGGCGTCTGACAGCCGCTTCTGCGTAGCCTGTCTGACTCTTTGCACAGCATAACTTTGTCTGCTCCTGCTGTCCCATGTTTCTTCTTCAGATTGAGAACTCTGTGATTTTAAATTTTTTTCTCCTTTTTAAAGTATTATTTTACCTGAAGCCTAATGCAGGGGGATAAATAATTATGCTAAGTTAGTGGGGGTAAGAGAGAGTAAGTTCAATAGTTCAAAGATTTACAGTTCACCAAGAAACAATGGTCATAAATCCCTTGAACCATAAACACCAGCACTCAGAAGTTGCTCTTCCTTTAACTTCATCTCTAAGCTCCTTAGTTGTAATGTGAAGTTAAGCTGCAGCAGTTGAATGCCACATTTTTTCAGACAATGAAGAAAGTCTATTACTTGCCCATCATCACTGTTGGCCTTGCATTGATGGTTAAACTAGGATTTAAATTGATGATAATATATGAATGTCAAATTATACTTTCATATTTGGTAACGTGGTCTATGTTTCTTTTCAGCTCCAGAACCTGGGTATCAACCCAGCAAACATAGGCTTCAGTACCCTGACTATGGAGTCAGATAAGTTCATCTGCATTAGAGAAAAAGTAGGAGAACAGGCCCAGGTGGTAATCATTGATATGAATGATCCAAGCAATCCAATTCGAAGACCAATCTCAGCAGACAGTGCCATCATGAATCCTGCCAGCAAAGTGATTGCCCTGAAAGGTATAAAAAATTGTGGATGTTTTTCTTGAAATTCTTATGTATATTTTATACAAATATAGTTATTGGTGTTCTCTTTTAGTATGTTGAGTAAATTTAATTAAATCCTGAACTTGAGTTAGTGTTCATGACTTTTACATGGAATGTTTCTGTGAAATGTCTTAGAATAGATGTACTTGGAATAATTTTAGGTTTTTAGGATAAATACATTTATGTTTTATATCTGATATGATGAAACAACTAAAAGCATTTCTGTATAGAGTAATGAAAGTAATACTCTGTAATAAGTCATAGCTTAATATTAGGACTTAAGTACTTCGGAGTTTATTGTGATAATCAGCTTCTCCATTCTGTGCCTTTAGGCCTCTTAGATCATTAAGCTCTAAAAATGGCTTGAGTTGACCCTGGTTAGAGAGGGTGGGAAAGAAGGAGAAGGAATGCATACCAAGCTTTGGAATCAAGGGTGTTTGCATTTATTCAAACTGTACAGTTTTCTTTGATTTTTATCTACCTATCTATCTACCCATTTATTTATTTACTTATTTTTAACTGAGTCTTGCTCTCTTCTTCAGGGTGGCTTTGAACCTCTTGCCTAAGTCTCTTGAGTAGCTGGGATCATAGGTGGGAGCAACCAGGCCCAGCAAAACTAACTTGTTTCCATGGGGAACTATACTGCTTATCAATTTAAATAGAGTTGAACAATCTCATATTATCTGAGAACCCATTTTCTCTTCCTTTGAACTAAGTGTGGATGAGTTTTTAGAGGTACTGAACTTTTAACCAGTCTTTCTTTCACATCATTTAAACTCTGTTTGGGGTCTTGCTTTGGTTGTTTTCTGTTTTCTTTTGGTGAGATAAGTCTCTTTGACAGTAGCCTTGGCTGGTCTGGAACTTGCTGTATAGACCAAGCTGGTTTCAAACTCACAAAGACCCATCCACCCGCCTCTGCCTCTGTAGTACTGGAATTAGATTGCAGCAGCATGCCCCGCCTGTTTAATCTCTAATAATACATGTTGAGTAACTTATTAGAAATGCTCAATTCTAGAAGTATTGAGCTTTTTGGCTTTGGGGAGTTTATTTAGAATTCTTATAACATTTTGTTTCTTTTGTGTGTTTCTGTATGTGGGTGTACATTCGCAGGTCAGATGGCAACTTGGGGAAGTCTGTTCTTTGGTTCCACCATGTGGATCCTGGGGACGACTTGGCAGCAGCTCCCTGCTGAGCAATCTCATAGGCCTGCATTTGGGAATCTTTGCGTAGACTTTATTCTTGAGCATCACTAACCTGAACGTTGAAAATTAGAAACCCAAACCTTTTGGTTTCATGGTACAGATTTTGGAACATTTTGGAGTGTCAATATTTAACCTATTCTAGGTTGTGAGCTAAGAATAGCATAGTCAACAAAATCATCAGTATTTATCACAGGCGAAAGTTGGTCTCATCTTCAGGAACCAGATGTTTTATGGCAGTATACATTTGCTTCTGTCTAAAAGTATACTACATTTTAAATGTCCTTTAGCTTCCTTAAATAATTTGAATTCGAGTGCTTAGCATCCATCACACTTCTTTTTTAAAGGGCATCAACTAAATTTTGCCAAATTCTTTTCTATTTTTAATGTTACTGTTATCTTATCATATTTCTTAATGCTTTCTTATGTGTGCAGATGGTGAGTTACCTTAAATTAGATTGTGTTAGTCATTGTCCTGTTCTTTAAAAAGAATCATTGAGAATTTTTTAAAGCTTTGTAAAATAGTATGTTATACTTTGTGTCTATTGGTCTATATCATGACTGTTATCCCTTGTTCCTCTCCCAGACCCTTGAACTTGCACATTTTCCAGCCCCTTTCATGTAAAACAGAATGAAAGTCTAGTTATCTGGAGGTTGGTGGGTACAGCAAAGAAAAGCAAATCATTACAAAATTCTGCTTTCCTCTGAAGCCAGTTTAAACTTCATGCCTTCTTTTTATAAACAGGACTATAACTTTCACAATTTCTTGAGTCTGGTTGTGGTTTATAAACTGTGGGATGGGAGTCCTATAATCTGCCCTGTAGAAGAAGGCTTTGTTATGCAGTAAGTAAGGTGGGTTATGGTACAAAGCTCTGTCACTCTCCCACTCTGACAGCTTTTGTCCTTTAGGAGCCAGATTGTCTATGGCTCGGGAGTGGAGTTACCTTAGTCTCCAAGAATGAATCTTCACAGCCTAATAATAGCTGTGGGCTTTGGCCACTGTTCATTGCAGTGAAATCACCTTTTCGACTGTGGTCGGTTTCACATGACCGGTATAAGCCTTTGCATCTGACTCTGGACTTTTAACATTCGAGGCAAATTTCACCCTCCTTTTACTAAATGCTTGCTGTCTTAACTGGATGAAGCTTGAACTTGTTCTCACCTCCAGTATATTAACAGCATCTGAAACCATCCTCCTCCCTGTCCCCCTTTCCTTTCTCCTCCAGCACTTATTCTTTCCCTTTGTATCTTAGACCAGTTCAATGTAGCATGCATTGTGGTGACACGGCAAAGTTGAAGTACAACTTCTTTTCAAAACGCAGTTTCCACAATATTGAATTGGATGAGAAATGACTGCATTTTAAAAAGTAGATATTTCCTCCTTGTGTTTCTATAGACTTGCTTTGTCCTTTGTATATACAGCTACCTTAGTTTATGCGTCAGCTGTGCAGTGAAAGTTACAGCTTTGTTTGCTTTTTATCAATAAGAAAGCTGTTCCTTAGTCTCGTTTTCATTTGGGGTATAGAATCCCGTAGAAATCATGTGCTTATAGTGTTACAGTGTCCATAGAGGTAAGAGTTTTGCTTAAGGTTGTAGGTGTAGATTGGTTTGCTTGGTCTCAGCTATTAGCTCCTCAGTGGCTGTAGCTCTAGCAGTGTGACTCGCGTAGTTAGTTTTTAGTCTCAGGATAGAACCACATAATTTGAAAGTTAAGGGCTAGTCTAGGTAGGTATTAATTCATTTTGAGCTTTGCTTTTCTCATTCTTTAATTCTGTATTTAGCTGCAAAAACTCTTCAGATATTTAACATTGAAATGAAAAGTAAAATGAAGGCACATACCATGACTGATGATGTCACCTTCTGGAAATGGATCTCTTTGAATACGGTTGCTCTTGTCACGGATAATGCAGTTTATCATTGGAGTATGGAAGGAGAGTCTCAGCCAGTGAAAATGTTTGATCGTCATTCTAGCCTCGCAGGATGCCAGATTATCAATTACCGTACAGATGCAAAGCAGAAGTGGTTGCTTCTGACTGGCATATCTGCACAGGTAACTTTTTTTTTTTTAGTTTTTGATAAAGAAGTCATCTAAGGGACTGTTGACACACACACTTCAGTTATGTCTTTAAACCCAATATTGTTGAATTTGGCTGATTTTGAAAGACTTTTTCTTTTTAAAAATAGTGATTGCTGGCTTAAACCTTAACCTGACATAAAAATGTCAATACTCTTAACCAATTTTTAATTCTTGCAGATTAAGTAGAGATTGAATGATTTAGAATTTATTATGGAGTCTGTACTGCAAAGTGAATACTACTGTATTGTATTAAGATGGCATAAAAGAGAGGCTGGAGAGAGGGCTCAGGTTAAAAGCACTGGCTGCTCTTCCAGAGGTCCTGAGTTCAATTCCCAGCTACCACATGGTGGTTCAGAACCATCTATAATGAGATCTGGTGCCCTCTTCTGGTATGCAGGCAGAACACTGAATACATAATAAATAAATAAATCTTTTTTTTTTAAGATAAAGCATAAAGAGATGATTAGATGAGGCATGTTTTATACATTCACAGCTTTAATAAGATAATGTTTGGAGTTAAACTTTATTTTAAGATGTATCAGCTCTACATTGAGAAACTCAATAACAAGTATGCTGAAGATGGCAAAGTATTATAACCGTTTCACTGATTGAATCTGATATTTATTCATTTATTTATTTTTGATCCTTTGTAGCAAAATCGTGTGGTTGGAGCTATGCAGCTCTATTCTGTAGATAGGAAAGTGTCTCAGCCTATCGAAGGACATGCAGCTAGCTTTGCACAATTTAAGATGGAAGGAAATGCAGAAGAATCAACGTTGTTTTGTTTTGCTGTACGGGGCCAGGCAGGAGGGAAGGTAAGTTTTGCCTGTGATAATTATTTTAGTGGGTCTGTTCTGCTCTTCTTTGTTATCTAAGTTCAAGATAGTCATCTTTATTCCTCATTAATTTCATAATTAATATTCAGATTTGTGACTGACAAATGGTATGTATGGTAGTACTTGTGTAAAATGATGGCATTCTTTTAATATTTTTATTTCCTATTCTGCCATCTGTGGGTTTTACTTTTAACAGTGTCTTGTTATATAACCTAGACTGGCTTTGAAGTTGGTCCTCTTTCCTCAGGCTCTTGAATGCTGGCATTATAGATCTTTATACCATTGTGCCAACTTTGAGCTCTTTGTATTCTTTATTTTGATTGTCTTTATCAAAGGCTTTTTGTTGATGTCTTTCCCTTAATTCTGGATAGACTCATTAGAGTTGCTAAAATACCTGTTTGTGTGTGTGCTACATGTCTAAAGTCTGATTCATTAAGATTGTCCAAGATGAAGTCTGATTTCGTTAAGCGCTGTCCTTTTTAAATCCCCTAGGTGACTTGATGTCGATGGAATGGACAGCAGCTTAAGTTGGAGAGTCTCATCCTTAGCTGTACATTGAAATTACCTAGACAGATTGAAGCACTTTGTGTATTAGAATTCGTAGTTGAGGACAGCAGAAACAAGGTCTGGTTGATTAGAGTATAAAAAATTTATTGACAGGTTACCGGATACCTGACAGTAGCTAGGACAGCTGTATCACTAAGTGTGGGAAATAAGAAATGAGCAAGCATGGGTAGTAGCCAGGGTGCCAGCCAGAAATCATGCTGCAGATCTTTGAACTGTGCTTTTGTTACGCCTGCACTGCTGGATGCCTGGTGACTCAGTCTGCTGCTATTTTCACTTCCAGAGTAGACTCTCCCTCCATCTTAAAATAACCTGATGTCCTGTGCTCCCTCTTTGAAGTCCCACATAGGCAAAGTCACATGGCTTGCATCCTAGCTCTGAGAGACATGGAAAGCAACCGTTTGCTGTTTCTAAAATGGAAGAGTGGCTCTACTTGCTTCCAGAACTTGTAGACTACTGTCCTCTGTCTCTGGATCCCAGAGTCAGAAAAACCCTAACTTCATCTTTGTTTTACAGTTCTCTACCCCATGTCACCCTAGTAGGTAGTTTTCAAGAATAAAGAAGAAGATTGCAGTGACCTAAATCCTAGCACTCAGGAGTCTCAAGTGATTCTCCTGTCACCTTTCGAGTAGTCCTAAGAGTGCGGGAGCTTTACAGATGCATCTGACCTTTTTACATGGCTTCCAGGGATTGAATTTAAGTAGTGGGTCAGGCCTATTCCATAATTGCTTTTACTGGCTGAGCCATCTTGCCAAGCTCCATCATGACTTTAGCGTCAAACCCACTTCGTACCTCTATAACTTTGCCACTTCGAGAATGGTATATTGCTGTGCATGGTGGTGCACACCTTTAATCCCAGCATACAAAATGCAGGCAGATTTCTGAGTCCCAGGCCATTCTGATGTATTGATTTCCAGCCCATCCAGGGACACATTGTGAGACCTCGTTTCAACAACAGCAACAGAAATCATACAGTAAATGTGTGACTTTGAGGTCAGCTTCCTCCTAGTCAGTTTTAATTTATGGAGGAACGTCCCATAGTATAGATGGATCAAATAGAGTTTTGATTGTAGACATTTTGTCTATTTCCATTTGGGGGTTTCAAAAAACTTGCAATGACCAACTGATAAATGATTTAGGTTGATAGTAGATTTTATTTTCTTTTGAACAGTTGCATATCATTGAAGTTGGTACACCACCCACAGGGAACCAGCCCTTTCCAAAGAAGGCAGTGGATGTTTTCTTTCCTCCAGAAGCACAAAATGACTTCCCTGTTGCAATGCAGGTATTTCATTAAAATAATTGGATTTTTAAAAATTTCAACTTAATTCCTGTTCATAGTTGGTATGAGTGTTGCTTAAAAGAAAGAATTACTCTAAAATAAAAATTATTAGTAAAATTTGATAACAATGACACTCCTATTTTCATGTAATAAGTAAATTTGATTATCTTAAGTTGTCAGAATATACCTTATCTTTTGTCTGTAAGATTTTTCATTCATACTCTTGTGTTTTATGTTTGAGCTTTAGGTATCCCACATATAAATAACAAGCTGTAATGAAGGAAACCTTAGTATTACTTTAGTATATTTTCTGTAAGTTTTGTGTCAGAGTTTTATAGAAAGTGTTTGTTTTCTCTTCAGATCAGTGAAAAGCATGATGTGGTGTTCTTGATTACCAAGTATGGTTATATCCACCTCTATGACCTTGAGACTGGCACATGCATCTACATGAACAGAATCAGTGGAGAAACAATCTTCGTTACTGCGCCTCATGAAGCCACAGCTGGAATAATAGGAGTCAACAGAAAGGGACAGGTAAGAAAGCCTTTAAATTAAGCATCTAAGTAACATGTTATCATTAGTGGGTTTTTTTGTTTTTGTTCTTTGAAAGATAATTTTGGATATCAGAAAAGAGTACATCATGGAAGGGGAAGCAAAGAGGACAAATGAGATAAAGGGCACAGGACATAAAATAGCAGATGGAAGTTTAGGCGCCTCCTGTCCAAGGAGAACATTAAAGCTAATAAAATTAATTAAGGTGTGTGTGTGTGTGTGTGCGTGTGTGTGTATGCATGGATACACACATAACACCTGCTAAATAAATATAATTTAAAAGATTGTTATATAGAATCTGGCATGGATGCATGCCTTTAATCCTCCTACTTGGAAGAATGAGGCAGAAGGATTTCTGTGATTTGGAGGCAGCTAAGGCTATATAATTAGAACCTGTTTCAAAAAACATAAAATAATAATAAGATATAATCTTGTTATCTAATTTGTTTTTGCATTGGCTTAATTATATTTACCTTGATCATTTCTAGGTCTAATAAATGGTATGAGTCATTATTTAGTTTTTGTTATTTTATATGTCTGGATGTTTTATCTGCATGTATGTCTGTGTACCACATGGGTGCCTGGTAGTGTCCATTTTTAAAAAAATCAGTCTTTGAAAAGTGGCATTTTTATCATGAGACAATTCTGTCTCTTTCCTCAGCTCTAGGCTCAGATGCTTTGCATCCCTGACCTGAAAATATCTGTCTTTGTGACATTTTTGCCATACTGAATTGAAGTTGGTTGATGTTTTTGTCATCAGTCTTCCTTAAGAAAGGGCCTTATTTTTGTTTAATGATATTTCTAGCACCACCAAAAGATGATCTTTGAAAAATGAGTAGTTCTCATCTATCTGTTCAGTTTGTATGTGTCTCTCATGGAAAGAAATCAAGAGTAAGTCGGTTAGGGTGACTTGGTAATCAGGAGCTGTGGAGCCAGGAGTGCTTCCTTCTTTCTGCTGTTGTGTTGGTGTTAACCTAGAATTCCTTCTGTAATTTTACCATAACTGTAAGCATTGATAGTGAAGGTTCTAGAAATCATGGTGGCAAAACAAGAAGTGTCAAAATTTCACAAAAGTAACTGATTACCTTTGTGTTGTAATCTAAAAAGATTTAACACAGTGTAACAATTCTCTAATTGTTAATTTGCAGGTTCTGTCAGTTTGTGTAGAAGAAGAAAACATAATTCCTTACATCACCAACGTCCTACAAAATCCTGATTTGGCCCTTAGAATGGCTGTGCGCAACAACTTAGCTGGTGCTGAAGAGCTCTTTGCCCGGAAATTTAATGCTCTTTTCGCCCAGGGAAACTACTCAGAGGCTGCAAAGGTGGCCGCTAATGCACCAAAGGTAAAAGTTAGGAGACTGATGTTGCTGTGATCGACGTATTTACTCTCTATTTCTGATACTTCTAGAAGAGGAACCAGCTTTGTAAGAGTAACTAGCCACTTTCCAGTTATATTTTTCCTTTAATAGAATATGATAACTAATTCTCAGTGTCTCTAGAGTTGTTGTTTAAAACCCCAGAATCTTAGAAAAGATATGTAGATAAAGACCTATGGTAGATGTAGGTGCAACCATATCCAGTTACTAAAGAACAACACTGTTTGACCTCAAAAATGATGGCTTTCTATTTTAATTTGGAAAGCTAATCACTAAACAGATGCTTTTGAATTTGTAGTCTGTAGAGTTGTCAGAAAATGAGCTGAATTTATTCCTATAAGACTTTACATTGGTTTATGTTAAACTGAATTTAAGCCTTGCATTCCCAACCAGTGTTAATTATAAAATTTGTACTTAATTGAACTTGATTTAATGACTAGCGGTTACCATTTCATGATTATCTTTTTTCTTTTTATAGTTTCTTTTTAATTTTTGAAATTAAAATTAATACCATATTTCCCTTCCCTTTCCTCCCTCTAAACCTCCCATATGTCTCTTCTTGCTCTTTTTTACATTCACCTCTTCATTAGTTGTTGTCACATACCTATATGTGTATGAACATGTTCCTAAACCTGCCTAGTCTGATCCTCATTATAGGTACATGTTTTCAGGGCTGACCATTAGATAGTAGGTAACCAATTGATGTGCTCTTCCCTGGGAAGGACTCTTTGTGCTTATTGTTTCATACATTGGCATAATTATTTACCTTATCATTATCTGGTTATTAATAATTTTGTGACATTGAGCCAGAGGTGTGACAGACATTTATTGAATCTGCACTATGTGGTGAATATTTGGAATGTGGAGTTCATGGATCAACCATGCACTCCAGATTGACCAGAGACCTGTAGGGTTAGTAGTGTGACTCGGCCATTGAGGAATCTTTAATATTTCTTCTTAAAGGGAATCCTTCGTACTCCAGACACCATCCGTCGATTCCAGAGTGTCCCAGCTCAGCCAGGTCAAACGTCACCTCTACTTCAGTACTTTGGAATCCTTTTGGACCAGGGCCAGCTAAACAAATACGAATCCTTAGAATTGTGTAGACCTGTACTTCAGCAAGGGCGGAAACAACTTTTGGAGAAGTGGTTGAAAGAAGATAAGGTACTTTATATTGATATACTTTTCCTTTAATTAAGTGCCGTGCTAACAAGTTAAAATGATTAGTTTCCATCCGAGTATCTCCATCTGTTATTTGTTAAATGTTTGTGGAAATAGAACGAGAAGAGACCTTGCCACTTTAAAATTTGATTCAGGAATATTGCTTGGTAGTTAAAACTACTAGCCTTTTGGCCTTGGAGAATTTTCCATACGCTTGCTTCCTTGTGCAGGCGTATTTGTCAGTGTATCTGACATTGCCCGGCATGTGAATCTCCCCCCACACACACACTCGACATGCATGCCTAGCAGTTCTGCTCTCTCTCTGTCCCCTCTGTCTCTCTCTGTAAGAATTTATAAACTGTCATCAACATGTAGTAAATATACTTGGGTATTCAGGGAAAACATGTTATATAAAATGTAAGATCACTCATGTGTTTATGAGATAACCACGCTGGCTGTATTTGATGTAGTGAGGTAGAGTCTGACAGTGATTTCATAAAATGCTAAATGGTATTACATGAAAAAGTATTTAAAAGGCTTCAAATATAGAAGCCTTTTGTAAAATATATTTACTAGCTTTCTGTACTGTAGAATTTCTTTGTGTTTTATATTCATTCAGCACATACTTTATATTGTTTTGCAGAGCAAGGTTTCTCTGTGTAGCTCTGGCTGTCCTGGAGCTCACTCTGTAGTCCTGGCTGGACTCAGACTCAGAGATCTGCCTGCCCCTGTCTCCTGAGTGCTGGGATTAGAGGTGTGGGATACCATTGTCTGGCAGAGCACAATTTTTTTTTTTTAATGTAGAAGAATGACTGAAAAGCAAACAAATATTATTTAAAGGGCAACAAACAGCTTTTAAACAATTTATCATTATTTCTCTAGAGTTACACAAAGCTTTCCTACTTAAAGTAACAATATTGAGTTACCATGTTTCACGCCATTATCAAAAACTGATATAACAGTCTTGTAGTTTCTGTTTTTTGTTTTGTTTTGTTTGTTTGTTTGTTTTTTCAAGACAAGGTTTTTCTGAAGCTTTGGTGCCTGTCCTGGAACTAGCTCTTGTAGATCAGACTGGCCTCGAACTCACAGAGATCCGAGTGCTGGGATTAAAGGCATGTGCTACCACCACCTAGCTTGTAGCAATCTTGTAGTGAATTACATACAAAGATATCAAACTTTTCAACATTAGTGTGTATTGACAGTATTGGTAAATTCTGGAGTCTAAGTTCATGTTTCTTAACCTGGCTTCTGCTAGTCTTGTCTTACAGGAAACTAGAGGATAGTACTTTAGACTTGAGAGGTTTGATCACATACCATTCTCTACTAAAGAATAGCTAATCTAACACATATTTGAGAGCTGTTTTAATGGGGTAAAATAACATAATGGGAACAGCACAGATAACTGAGTTTACCTATGAAATAGGGTATTAACTTTTTTAATATCATTACCTTTTGTTAATCAGATGGAACTCATTTGTAGTAAAAATAGTTCATTAATCATTTGTTAGCATGTTCAGTTAAGATGTGTAGATTGATAGAACTTCTTTGAATGCTGAGTTATAAGGGCTACTCTCTTTTAAAAATTCCCATTGGGGCTTGAGAGATGGCTCAGTAGTTTAGAGTACATAACTGCTTTTGCAGAGGATCAAGTGAAATTCCAAGCACAAATGCTAGGCAGCTCACAGCTGCCTGTAATTTCCAGGGGAATCTGATAGCCTGACCTTCATAGTCTCTGACATTCGTGTATGTGTATATATAGAATAAAGTAGAAAGGTGGACTGGAGCTGTGGATTGATGGTAGAGGACCGACTTATTTGGGATCTGCAAGGCCCTAGTAGGTTCTCTTCCCAAAACTGCAAAAAAGAAAAAGGGGGGGGGGGGAATAGAAACTTATGCAAAGTTTTGTGTGTGGGAGGGGTGCGGTTGGAGACGGTTTCTCCATGTATAACAGGTTTGACTGTCCTGGAACTCACAGAGCGCCGCCTGCCTCTGCTTCCTGAGTGCTGAGATTAAAGGTGTGTGTCACCATTGCCTCGACTCAAAGCAGAAATTTAAAGAAGCTATCTTGAAGATGTATCTGCTGTATACTAACTAGAAATTTTTAAATTTTGTATGTTTGACTTTGTAAGTTTAGTGTCTACCTACCATCTCAAATCCTAAAATTAAAAAAAAATAAAAAGATGGATCTTAGGCTCTCGAAATGTAAACATTATATACTAGTTTAGAAATTATTCTCAGAGTTTAATGTAAAGGTTATATACTAGTTTAAAAATTATCCTTAGAGTTTTAGAACAGCTCTTATGTAAGTAAGGTTGTCATTTAGCTCAGTTTCTAATGATTTGCTTATTTAGAGACAGTGTCTCTTTGTGGGGCACAGGCAGGTCTTGAACTCCTGTTTAGCTTCCCAAGTGTTAACATTACAGGCTAATTGACATTGTTGGTTTTTATTTGACAATACTACATTAAAAGTTGTATTATCTGGGGTCTAAAGAAATAGCTTAGTGGTTCATAGCATATATTAAGCTCTTCCTGGGGACATGGGTTCAGTTTCTAGCACCCTTGTCATATGGCTCACAATCATTTTAAACTACAGCTCCAGGGTGTCTGACACCCCTCTTCTGATCTCCACAGGCACACACACCAGTAGAAAAACCAGTGGCATTATTTTTGAGAAGTTGAAACATGACTGTTATATTTGAATCTTATTAGTTAGATGCATAAGGTTCTGTGGGTAAAGGAAAGGTATGTTCTCAACAAGGTCATGGGAAATTACTAAAAACAAAGTCTCAGTGGCTGTCTATCCCTAGTTAAGGAGGAATTCTGGAGAATTATACAGAACCATGAGTGTAAGAACAGTATCAAGAGTTGAACAACCACAAACCCTGCATATTTGCATATTTATATTTTTAGAAAATGAGTATGAATTTTCTATATGTTATATTAATAGGGAAGTAGTATTAACTACTCGTTTATAAAACATTTAATGATCTCTAATCAAATTCTTTTTCTTTTGGACAGCTGGAATGTTCTGAAGAACTGGGTGATCTTGTAAAGTCTGTGGACCCAACATTGGCACTTAGTGTGTACCTCAGGGCCAATGTCCCGAATAAAGTCATCCAGTGCTTTGCAGAGACAGGTCAAGTCCAGAAGATTGTTTTATATGCTAAAAAAGTGAGTTCAATGGAACAAATTATCAACACAAATTATTTTTTTAAATAAGAAAGAAAACAAGAAATTAGCCTTAAGTTGCTTCATTTTTATTGGTTAATTTCCTTAAAACTTTGACCTACTTGGAAAAGCATAATAAATTCTTTAACTGTTATATGTAGAGTCCATACCTAGTGTTAATTTTAGCATGAAAACAAGTACAGTTCTAAGATAGCAGAGGCATGTTAAACGTGCTAGTATAGTTTTTGGAATGGTCATTGCTGATTAGAAGTAATATAGTTACATAATCTAGACAGATATGTCATTATAAAAGTCTTATTGGATGTGTAAATTATAAATAATGTTTTATCCTCATTAGTAGTTCTCTGTTAATAATGTTTTATTATGGAAAAGGCTTTAAAAATGAAACTGAGGCATGACTGAAGTCTGTCCATTTGTAGGTTGGTTATACTCCAGACTGGATCTTTCTCCTGAGAAACGTAATGCGCATCAGTCCAGATCAGGGACAACAGTTTGCTCAGATGCTAGTTCAGGACGAAGAGCCGCTTGCTGATATCACACAGGTAATGGCACTGGAAGACTGCAGTTCATCCAGATGGAGCTTCTGGAGAGTCTCACTTTCACAAGGACAAAATGTATTGCAGAAGAATAGATTTTCTAAATATTTACTATTTTGTGCCTGTTAATGCAAGCACATGTGTGCTGTGGCCTGTATATGGCGGTCAGGGAACAACTTTGGGGAGTCATTCTTTCTGGTCACCTGGTTGGACTCAGGTAGTTAGGCCAGCACACACATGCCTCTGTCCACTGAACTATTTCATTGGTCCAGTAAACAGTTTTAAAATAAGTACTATTTGATTAGGGAAGGATATATGAAAATCATATGTATGATCTTGTCCAAAAGGCCAAGAAGTGAAATGTAAACTATATGACACAAACAGTGGTGTCTGTCACTGGTGAGGAAAGAGGAGCATATAGCAAGTGTAAGTCAATTTTCAATATTGTGTTTCCTTTGATTTTTTTTTTAAACCTTTTCTCAAAGTAACTCCGTTTTTAATAACTTTTATTTTAGGTTTAGTTTGTTTTGAGACAAAGACTTACTCTGTAACTTTGTAAGCCTGGATTTCATATGTGACCAGATTGGTCTGGAACTTAAGTATGAGGTCAGGTTGTCTAAATAATATTATTTAAATCTGGTGTTTGGAGGGGGCTGGAGATATGGCTCAGCAATTTGGAGCCCTTGTTGCTCCTGTAGAGGACTCAGGTTTGATTCCTACATGGTGGCTTACAGACATCCTTAATTCTAGTTCCAGGGGATATGATGTTCTCTTCTTACCTCTAAGCACCAGACACGCATATGATACACATACATACATTCATACATGCAGAAACTCAAATCACATATGAGTGTATGTGATATACCTATGAAATAAGTAAATATCAAAAGACTTAGAAATAAGTAAACCTTGTACTTAATACTTGACATTTTTTATATATAAAAAGATAATGTTAATTTGTGTACATGTTATCAATAATATTTTGGAAATTTTAAAAATTTTAATGTAAAAAAATGAGTTTTAGCATGATTTTTTTACATCATACACATTGTAGTTTTTCATCTTACCCCCCCCCCCAAAAGCGGATCACACTCCTTGGTCGTACCCCTTTTCCCCCTTCAATAGTATCTTATATCTTGTGTGATTTTTTTTTTCTCTTTTAATAGATTGTGGATGTCTTTATGGAATACAATCTAATCCAGCAATGTACTGCCTTCTTACTTGACGCTTTGAAGAACAATCGCCCCTCCGAAGGTCCTTTACAGACACGATTGCTTGAGATGAACCTTATGCATGCACCTCAAGTATGTGTCCTGTCTTAGGGTTTCTGCTTCTGTGATGAAACACTGTGACCAAAGCAACTTTGTGAAGAAAGGGTTTATTTCATCTTAAACTCTTCACTCCATCACTGAGAATTCAGGGCAGGAACCTAGAGGCAGAAATTGAAGCAGAGGTCATGGAGGAACACTGCTTATTGGGTTGTCACCTGTCCAAGGATGACACTGTTCCTGGTGGGCTTTCCCAACCCTATCATTAGTCAATAAAACGCCCTAAGACATGCCTATAAGCAATCTGTTAGAGCCATTTTAAAAATTGAGGTTCCCTCTTCCCAGATGACCTTAGCCTGTGTCAAGTTGACGTAAAAGCTAGCCAGCACAGTTGTTGTGCTTCTTAGTCATGCTTCCAGTCCTGTTCTTGTGACTGATTATACAGAAGTTCAGATTGTTACTTAGAGTTTGAGGTGTTTATTCTGTTTTTCGAGACAGTGCTTCTCTGTAGCTTTGGAGCCTGTCCTGGAACTCACTCTGTAGACCAGGCTGGCCTAGAACTCACAGAGATCCGCCTGCCTCTGCCTCCCGAGTGCTGGGATTAAAGGCATGTGCCACCACTGCCAGGCTGAGGTGTTTATTGTTAATTAAAAAAAAATAGCTAACATTCTTTGATACTTTGTTTTATCCATTCAGTGTTGAACCTTAATGTGTTTTCTGGGTGTTGTGGATGCTGCTGTAAAACAGGTGAGAGCAGCTCATCCTCTCTGTGGTTTTCTAGGTTGCAGATGCTATTCTGGGGAATCAGATGTTCACCCACTATGACCGGGCGCATATCGCCCAGCTGTGTGAAAAGGCGGGCCTACTTCAGCGTGCATTAGAACACTTCACCGATTTGTATGATATAAAACGTGCAGTTGTTCATACCCATCTTCTTAACCCAGAGGTATTTTGTTTTTTATTTGTTAGATGTGATTAAGTAGTATGTTGGTGCTGGATGATAGTAAATTATTAATTAAAATTTTTCCCCCCTAGTGGTTAGTGAATTACTTTGGATCCTTATCTGTTGAAGACTCCCTAGAATGTCTCAGAGCCATGCTGTCTGCTAATATTCGTCAAAATCTACAGATCTGTGTTCAAGTGGCTTCTAAGTATCATGAACAACTATCAACTCAGTCTCTGATTGAACTCTTTGAATCGTTCAAGAGTTTTG
This sequence comes from Myodes glareolus, assembly GCF_982192425.1. NCBI lineage: Eukaryota > Metazoa > Chordata > Mammalia > Rodentia > Cricetidae > Myodes > Myodes glareolus. Next base: position 35,927,970 of record NC_142034.1, read on the forward strand.
AAGGTAATAGGAATGTAAGAATTGGTAGACAAGAGAGACATAATCAAGTTGTTGAAAACTGTCTTTCTAAAAAACTTAATTTTATGGTACATGAGATCCTATGGATATACAGTGTAGAAGACCATCTGCTTGGATATTTTTTAAATGAAGGGCAGAATTTTGGATAAACATGCATTATCTTTGTGTTGTGTAAAATGAAAATGCTGATGACTAGTTATAGTGATATTGCATTCATAGTCTGCCTCTTGTAATAGCAGTTCTCTTAAGGGCATTTTGTGCCTCATTAACCCAGCAGTGCTTCTCTGGGTTGGTACTGCACAGTAACATCAGTTCTGGCAGTTGTATTATCTAACCACTTTATTAGGTGGCTTTTAGGATCATTAGCTGAACTCTGGTCCCTCCCTAACCTTTTCTCTGCCTTTTGTAGTATAAGTGCTCTAGGTAGAAGAGCTAGATTCTGTTAAGTTACCTTGGTATTGGTGTGCTAAGACTATGTTGAGTTTACTGTTTCGCATAGCAGCTATGACCACGTGTAGTCAGTCTAACTGAACTTGAGCTGAACCATGGGAGGTTAAGTGGCTGAAGCAGACAGTCTAGGTGAGAGTAACTGTCATCCTTGCAGAAAGTTCTGAGCAGCACCATACTATATTCCTTTGAAACTGTTTTCCATGTCTTCTCTTTTATGTGGAAAAACACTGGTGTATAGTACTTCATTTAAAATCTCTCGTATGGAATGTAGTGTTCGCCTTACTATTGATCTCTTGCTATTTGAAAACTTTAGGGCCATTTGCCTGTATTTCAGCACTTAGTAGAATGAGACACGAGGGTCACAGATTCAAGGACACCCTGAACTCAATCTTTCCAATATCCTCCCAAGGAACTAAACAGAAAAACACTTTTAAACAGAATTTTCTATTTTATTGAACTGGTTTCTGAATTAATTTGTATTCTTACTGAACTTCTAAAATCACCAATTATATTAGGGACATTTACCATAACAATGGCTTCTAATTAAATTTTAGTTTTATTGTTTTCAAATATGTCCACGTAGCCAGGCTTGGTGGCACACATCTTTAATCTCAGCACTTTGGAGTCAGAGGCAAGAGTATCATAGTGAGTTCGAGACCAGCCTGGCTTACACAGCAGAATCCAGGACAATCTAGCACAGCCTCTAGAGTTCCTCAGAAAACAAAGTAGGATGCTCAGGGTTGCACAGTGAGACCTCGTCTCAAATAAATAAGAAGAGAGAGTGTGCTTATGTCATTTAATTCAGTTGTTTCTGTTTCTTTAAGGTCTCTTTTATTTTCTGGGGTCCATTGTTAACTTTAGTCAGGACCCAGATGTGCACTTTAAATACATTCAGGCGGCTTGCAAGACTGGGCAGATCAAAGAAGTGGAAAGAATCTGCAGAGAAAGCAACTGCTATGATCCTGAGCGCGTCAAGAACTTTCTCAAGGTAGGTGGTGTTGAGCAACATTCTTCTGTATGATTGAGGGTCAGCAGTTCTTTAAGGGTTCAGTTATGCTTGAAAATGTTTTCCTTACATTTGAAACTCTTAGCATTCTCAAACTCTATGCTTAGTTTTTTTTTTTCTTCTGAGCTTCAAATCTAAAACTCTGTGGTTTCTTAAGAAATAAGGAAGGAAATTAGTAAGTTAGTAAGAAGGAAAAACAGTTTCAGTTTCAAAGAATTTCCTTTTTTTTTAATTTCAAAAGAAAAAATTTTTTTTTCCTAAGACAGGTCTCACTGTGTAGCCCTGACTATCATGGAACTCACTATGTAGACCGGTCTAGACTCGAACTCACAAAGATCCGCCTGCCTCTGCCTCCCAAGTGCTGGGATTAAAGGTGCACACCACTATGCCCAGTTTAAGAAAAATGTTTTTAAAAGACACAGGTCAGCACTTGGGAGTCAGAGGGCAGCAGTTCTCTGAGTTCAAGACCAGCCTGGTCTACATAGTGAGACTTTGTCTCAAAATGGGGGGAGAAGGTAATCATCCCAACTCCTCGTTCTTAGAATGCTTTGATTCCATCTCTTTTCTTTTCTCTTCTTTTCTCTTCTCTTTCCCTCTGTCCCTCCCTCCCTCCCTTCTCTCTCTCTCTCTCTCTTTCTCTCTCTCTCTCTCTTTCTTTTTCTTATTGGTAAGGCCCAGGTGTTTTTGTCTTTTTAATTATTACTGCCTTGAAAATTTTTTGTGTGGGTAGAGGAATGTGTATAAGAGCTAGTTTCCTGCTTCTGTCATGTGAGTTCCAGGGATCAAACTCTGTCAGTTTTGGCAACAAACACCCTTACCCTTTGAGCTGTCCTCACATACCCGCCCTCCCATTTTTTGAGCTGTAGTCTCATTTTGCAGTGTCTAGTCTGCCTTGTGTTTATAGTCATGTTTCCTCATCCTCCAGATGCTTAAGACTATAGGTGCTGAACGACGTGCATCAGTTCTGGCTTGGGTTTCTTTTCTTTTACTCTCTCTCTTTATTTAAAAAAAAAATATATGTTTTTATTTTGTGTTGGTGATCTTGTTCTTGTACCCAGGCAAGCACATGGAGGTCAGAGGTCAATTGCTGGGAGTCAGTTCTTTTTTTGCATTATGTGGGTCCGGAGTCTAGAACGCAGTGTTAGTCTCAGTGGCAAGCACCTTTAACTACCAAGCCATCTTGGCAGCCCTGACTTAGATTTTATTTTACTTTTTTTATCAGTTTACCTTTGGTATCATTTTCAGGATCCTTCACTAGATGTTAAGAAAACATCCAGGTTTACTTCTAGCATCAAATCTGCCTGAATTCGGAAAAGAATACATTAATCATGTGTGATTCATAAATCAAGAAGGGTCAAGAAAACTTGGCTGTGTGACATGAATTCTGCTGGAGAGAAGCAGAGACCACACGTGCTGGCGGGGAATCCTGGAGTAGAGAGTGCAGGGCTTTAGAGTACCACTTGCCCACTGTCACACAGATGCAATTATTTTACTTTTGTCTTCTGGGAGAATTACAGGTTGAGCACAAACTATTATTATATGAGAATTGCATTTCCTACTCTCCAACTATTATCACGTGGAGATAGTTCATAGCTGTATTGATTGGTTCTCTTGAATTGATCTGGGCTCTGTGTTATAGCTGAACTCATAGAGGTTTTTAATGTAACAAAATAGTCAAAGTGCTGAAATTGTCTTACATTGTAGAATGAAAGATAAACTTAATAGAGTCACATCTTAGCCTAAGTGACTCTTCTGGAGACCTAGCTAGCACGATAATGCTGAAAGTCAAACTTTCTAGGTTCCCAAATGCAAGGAGTTGTCCGCTGTTGATCTACTGCTAGTGTACCACACCATCCCAGGACAAAACTTTCTTCCTCTTGAGTATCTGAGTTTTGTTTGGTTTGGTTTGGTTTGGTTTGGTTTTTAATATTATTAAATTCTTAGTCAGATTTCTTTTTGTAATTACACTCATCTTTTAATTTCTCTTCAACCTTGGGAGATAATGTTTGAGTTATTTGTATGTTAAAACAGAACTAAACTATCACAACTTAAGTATGACATTCTCAAGTTTAACAAACAACATTTAGCCAGACAGTGGTGGCTCATGCCTTTAATCCCAGCACTTGGGAGGCAGAGGCAGGTAGATCTATGTGAGTTTGAGGCCAGCCTGGTGTATGGAACGAGTTCCGAGACTGCCAGGGCTACACACATGGACACTGTCTTGAAAAACTTTAAAAATAAACAAACAAACAAAAAACCCCTCAACATTTCAGGCTGATGTGGGAAACTGTAGTGTGGGAATATTTTCAGAGCCATGGTCCACTCCTTGCCCCGTTACCTTACTTTCTCCCACACCGTGCTTTGTCTCTTGCACGCCCTCAGTCTCCCGGGTCACTCACTGCTCCTGGAACTAGCCTGTTGGGAGCTTTGTATCTGCCCCAGACAGGTTTTCTCTAAGACCGTCATGATTTCTTCCTTGTCCTTTGGGTTTCTGATCAAATGTCATGAGAGGTTTTTCTCAAGTTACTCAACCTAAAATAGAAACTCCTAGAGCTAGGGAGCTAGCTAGCTCAGTTGGTAAAGTGCTTGCAATGCAAGCTTGAGGGCCTGAGTTAGATCCCAAACCCTAGTGAAAACGTTGGATGTGGTGCCTGGGAATCCTTGGCAAGGTAGATCCCTTGGTGAGCTCCAAGCCAGTGAAAAGACTGTCTTAAAACAAATGAATAGTGACACCCAAGTCCTCTGGCCTCCACATCACATAGGCAAACAATAGAATGTTTGTAACCAGATTTTCCTCTTGTCTTGCTTCCTTTTCGCTGTAATACCCTCTGCTCTTCAAGAAAATACATTTTTTTCTCACGTTGAGGCAGTTTCTTTGAGACACAGAACTGTTTGCTAAAGAGCCTGATACATACTCAGCAAATAATTGTTAAATTCGTGTTGTAGGAAAGCTCTATATGAATTTACACAATTCCAGTTTTTGTCTTAAAATGGTTGCTAACAAGTATAATAGGTAATAGCTTAGTAAATAGTTGAAAATGTATAGCTAGCATGAAACTGGAGAATTGCCACAGTCTTGTCAAGAATGCAATAGCTAAGTGATCCGCTTGCATGCTTTCCACTAAGTGATGCAGCCTGTATTTTATGTGCACAGAAGGTTCATGTGATACACTAAGTTTTTAAATATTTATTTAGGAGGGAAAATTGGCCTGGAAACTTTGCATTTGTAGAAGCAGACATCCTTTCTAGAAATGATTGAAGTAGCTGTTAGCTGTGTTTTTTGAAGTAAATACTCAACGTTGACTTTCCTTAATGTGAACAGCCTACAGTTGAACTTTGACTTCAAATTTATAGCCATTTTTTTTCAATTTAGCTTCAATTTTGCTGCTATTTTTGACCATTTCATGGACTAATCTTCATGTAATTTATAATTGGGTAGCTAGAGCCTAATCTAAAGATCCATTTTATTGTCTGGGGATGTTGTTTAGTGGTAGAACACTTTTCCAGCCTAATCCCCAATACTAGAGGAAAGAAAAAGAAAGAAAAACAAAGACAAAAGAACTATTTTATTCTAACCTCTAAAAGAAGTGGCTACCATTGGGTAAGTCCTAGCCTGCTTAGTTTCTGTTTCCTTAGTTGACTCTTAGAGGAATCATTTATTGAGGGGTGTGTCTGTGTTATAAATGAATTCCTGATGGAAACTGTTGTTTTTTGTGCTGTACCGTATATCTGTGGAATATAACAGGACATGTATCAGGTAATTGCCCCACACAGGTCTTACCCTTTCCTGTCTATAACATCTTTGCCAGTCTCTAAGTAGGACTGTACCTTCATCTTTGTAATGGTGAAAGCAGTTTATAATTTAAATATGTCTTTTCTTTAAATTCTTTGTTGTTTTTAATTCATGGCCATTATCACAGTACTTTTTCATAGACTTTATTATAGTAGATTGTTAGAGCCTGGGTGTATAGCTTGGTATTGGGGAGGGCTAGAAAATAAATCATTAGCTTGAAACAAATGTGAGCATTTGTGCCACCAATGTGAGGATAATGACTATATCAACTTCCAGATTCAGCTATTTATTAGTGACGTCCCCATGTAGAGATTTTAAAGCCTGTGTGCTTCACTTGTGGCTCACAAATCTTAATTTGTCTTTTTTTTTTTATTATTTAGGATGTGTGGGAAGGGCTTGGCATTTTGCTTGTGAATCTAAACTTTGCTTAGTAAAATGTATTGAAATGGGGAGATGTATACTCAGCTCTGGGGGTCATTTCTTTCTTTTAACAGAAGAATCTCTGAGCATCAGCAAAGAAAGGAATCTCATATTTTACTTAGTGCAAGCAGAAAACTGAAGCTTCTTTCTGTTTGTTTCCCCCTCCCCTCTTTTAGGAGGCAAAACTAACAGATCAGTTGCCACTTATCATCGTCTGTGATCGGTTTGACTTTGTCCATGACCTGGTGCTGTATTTATATAGAAACAATCTTCAAAAATATATAGAGATATATGTCCAGAAGGTAAATATTTTTATGCCTAAAATAATTTAGACCTTATCATTACAGTTTTCTGAATTGTTCTTGATGGTTTTGTGCCTGGTAAGAATGGTCTACAAGAGTAGCTTTCAGCGTTTCTTGTCCAAGCAGTCTTTTCTTTGATTAAAATTTTATATCCATGCCAGTATATGAAGCGTGAGAATAGAACTGCTGTAGTAACAATTTTTGATTTATGTATTAGAAACTTTATCTTTAATCTTAAGATATTCTAGCTGGGCAGTTTTGCCGTAATTGAAGCTTTTGCATTTGGTAATCATTGCTGTTGTTTTTGTGCTTAGCATTTGGAGCAGTTCTTAAGTGGGGCTAATTAAGCATGGGAGACTGTGGGCAAGTGCTTCCAGTGCTTGCTAGACTGCGAGCCCTTCTAGCTGGACGTGTGCTAAAGCCCTTCATGTGACTAGAAATTTAGATGCACAGTTTATTGCTAATTTTTGAATACTGGGCTTTAAGTTTTAACTCAGCTTTGCCTATTAATGTAATGATATATATATTTTTTTATTTCTTTTTTCCAAATACAGGTAAATCCAAGTCGACTCCCTGTGGTTATTGGAGGGTTGCTTGATGTTGACTGCTCTGAAGATGTCATTAAAAATTTGATTCTTGTTGTGAGAGGTCAATTCTCTACTGATGAGCTTGTTGCTGAAGTGGAAAAGAGAAACAGGTGTGGTACTGTTTTCACCATTACAAGACATGAGTCTGGAGAGTGCGGTAATAGTTGAGATGCTGCTCAACAGCTGATGGGACACTGACAAGCTAGCTTTCAGAGTTGAAATGGTTTTGGGAGGAGTTGTTTTTGTTTTTTCCTATAATGTGACGCTGGAGTTATGAGAGGACTGTGCTGTCTGTAACATAGTATGTGGGGCTCTGTTGTTCTCACTAGATTGAAGCTGCTTCTGCCTTGGCTTGAGGCCAGAATTCATGAGGGCTGTGAGGAGCCTGCTACTCACAATGCATTAGCCAAAATATACATCGACAGTAATAACAACCCAGAGAGATTTCTTCGTGAAAACCCCTATTATGACAGTCGTGTTGTTGGAAAGTATTGTGAGAAGAGAGACCCACATCTGGCTTGTGTCGCTTACGAACGTGGTCAGTGTGACCTGGAACTCATCAATGTAAGTACTGTTTGCTGAGCATATGCAGAGGCAGCTGAATCTCTTCAGCTAATTGTATATCTGATTAGGAGAATTTGAGTTTCTGTCTGATTTTAGGTATTACGGAGCAATTCTGGGCAGATAGGTGCATTTTTAAAACTTAATTGGAAACAGAAATAAACCTAAAAGTGCCCAAAATGTAAAGTCTGTATACATTCCTGATTTGGCATGTTAACCCCATTAACTTTACATGTTCTTGTATACTGTCATACATCCTGAACATAAGCATTTTTTCTTTGTTACATACCTCGTGAACTTGTGTCCGTTTAGAGTCTATTTTCTATGAATGGAAAAGTATCTTCACGTAGATACTAGCTACAACCAATATGACATTAACAGGGTACTTTGAAGAATCTGTTTTCTTTCAGTGTTATCAGATTTGTGTGTAGTTCAGTAATCATAATTGTATCCTCTCTCTTTAGTCTTTATTCTGAATCAGTTCTTAGAAATGTATTTTTTAATGACAGATACCTTTGCTAAAACTCAATTTTATTGGTGAAATAAAATGCATAACCAAATTTTCCATTGTAAAGAGAACAATTAAGTGGTTATCAGTAAACCCACAGTGTTACACAATCACTGCTCTCTCCCACTTTCCAGGCCCTCATCATTGAGAAAGGACACCTCTTTTCAGTAAAGCTTCTCCATACTCTCGATTTCCATAGACCCTCTCAAATGCCAAACCACACTCAACCCTTGTGGATTTATTTGCCTGTTCTGTATTTTTTTAAACTAAAATATTTATATTTTGTACACATGTATGTAGAGATCAGAGGACAGTTTTGGGAATCTGTTGTCTCTTGGGAACTAGACTTGGGTCATCAGCCTTGATGACAGGTGCCTTTACATACTGAGCCATCTTGCTGACCTCTATACATTTTGTATAGATATATAGTCTCCTTTCCTTTCCCCTCATGGCATGCTGGGAGAGACTGCATCACCTGAGCCACGTGCCTGGCCAAAAGTAAAACATTTCTCATTTTAGTTTCCCTGTATCATTTCCTAACTTGTCGACTGTACTCAAGTGCTTCTGTGACGGTTCTCTGTGCTTGGATATAGATCATACATTTCAACTCAGGATGTGTCTTAAGTCACAGTTGTCCCATGTTTCTGCATTCAGAAGCGCATTATAAACAGATGTGCATGCTCTGTAGACCGTGCACATATTTTCTTCCCCCACTCTGCTTAGCCTCTGTGAAGCTTCAGCCCTTTCTCCTGGTTGTCTGAACACTGGGCTGGTATGAGCAAGGCCCTGGATATAATCCCTAGCAATGGAAAAAAAAAATACTGTTGTATTTATCAGCCTGGATTCATAGATTCTTGTTTTACTCTTTATAGTCATGGCTGTAGTTGGAATTTTCTTTGGGCTGCCAATTAGCGCCTAAATAAAGAAACAGAAACTTATTATTAATATCAGTTATGAATGCCCGGCCTTAGCTTAGGCTTGTCCCGCTAGCTCTTCTACCTTAACTTGTTTCTATTGATCTGCATTTTGCCTCGGGGCTTTTTACCTTTCATTCTGTGTGTCCTACTTTCCTGCTTCCTCTGTGTCTGCCTGCCAGGACCCTGGCCTCTCCTTGGTCTCTTTTTCTTTATTTTTTTTTTTAGCCTAAATCCTCCTCCTACTTATTCATCTTGCCTGGAAGTCTCACTTTTACCTCCTTGATATGGGATGTCCTGTGTATTTTGGTCTGGGCTGCTGGGAAACTAAAGTAAAGCCTCCATTTACACCTCCTCCCTTACTATTGGCCATTCAGCTGATAGTAGACTAGTCAGGTGCGCTAGGCAGGCAAGTTAAAAGAGCAACACATCTTTAAGTGGTTAAACAAATATTCCGCAACAACTGTTACTTCTGTTGACACTCAGATGGTCGCCTGATTTGTTGGGGCACTTCATTTCTGATAATTAATACAGCAGGATCACTCTGTAACTTTCCAAGCTTAGAGTTGCTCATTTTTCCAGGAGACCCCCACCCTTTCTAGCAAAGAATGCCATTAGCAACCACATTCTATACTGGGGATATATTTGTTTCTAGAATCATTTCAGTGATCAGATCCAAGAAACTTAATTATGTATGTACATACTTTCAAAAGTTTTGTATATCTATATGGAAATATATAGAAAGTAAGAATGTAAGAGTAGTTAATAAAATACTAAAAGAAAGCTTTGGAGATAACAAGCCCTGTATTAAAGTATAACACAAAGCTTTATAACTTAAAGTCATACAATACTACTGTTTGAACATCGAAAATAAGCTGAGTATGATAGTGCATGTCTGTAATTCCAGCATTTGGAAATGGAGGCATGGGGATAGGAATTTGAAACTCTGGTATATGAAACCACCATCTCAAAAAAAAAAAAAATGATGTACTATTAGGACGCTTTTTTAAAGTCCCTAAAAATTCTTTTTTTCCATTGTTGAGTTTCAGTGAGTACATCTGACTGTGCCATTCCCAAGACTCTATAGAAGTAATAGATGTCTTACAGAACCAAGAGTCATCTCGTTTGCAGATAACTTTCAGGCTTCTATAGTCTTTACTTCTAGTGTTGACATTAACCCTTGTTGTTTTAATTAGGTTTGTAATGAGAATTCCCTCTTCAAAAGCCTTTCCCGCTACCTGGTCCGTCGAAAAGATCCAGAATTGTGGGGTAGTGTGCTACTGGAAAGCAATCCGTACAGAAGACCCCTAATTGACCAGGTAAAAATGGCAAAAGTGTTTCTCTTCTCTTTGGCTTGGAATACTTTCCTTTCACTATGTACCCAGATACTCAAATGAGTCATATAGAACTATAGTGGAAAGCAGAAAAAGTGAAAGAACATTAAAATTCTGCTACGTAAATGTAAAATTATACAGATTTATATTACATATAAGGAAAGTGAAATCTAAAACAAAATTACCTTAAATTCATCATCTTTAATTAAAAGAAAATAAATTAGGATTGACTACAAATTATTGCCTGACCACATGACTAAATTGAAGACATTTAAAATACGTCTTCATGTAAGTCAGCACCCAATGAGGATTGATAATACAAAATACAAAATACAAAAAAAAAAATCCAAGTAATTTTTTTGGAGGGAGGAGGAAAATACGGCTTATGCCTGAAGTCCCAGCACTTAGTTGTTTGAGAGAGGAAGAATGTGAATTTGAGTTCACCTTGAGCTATGACTGTATCATGATCCTATCTCCAAGTAAGTATCATGGAGATGGTTCCATTTGCAAGCGTGAAGATGTGAGTTCACATCCCTAGCACCCACATGCAAGCTGGGCTTAGGGGCCCCTGTGGTAGGTTGATAGGAAGACCTCTAGTACATTCTGGTAAGCCAGTCCAGGCAAATGGATGAGCCCTAGCTTCAGGGAGAGACTTTGATCAAAAATAAAGTAGAGGGGGGGAGTGGGAGGGTGTTGGGAGGAGGGGCGGAAATGGAAACTTTTATAATTTAATAAAATTACTTTCTCATCAAAAAAAAATAAAAAAAAAATAAAGTAGAGGAGTAACTGGGCAAGACATGGAATAACAACCTTTGACACATGCACACGCTCCTACACACATTCATACACACAACCACAGGAATAGTACATACTATCACACACAGTGCCCAGTTCAATGATAGTAAATCTAACTGAAGAACCACAGCACCACAGTTGAAGTTTTATACCTATATGATATTGAAATCTCGAATTTTAAAGTGCTAATTATTACTTGTTATTATAATGATTCTTAAATTCTTGTGGTAGACAAATAGGTACAGCATTTTGAAGAGCAGATTACTACCTCTGAGTTTTTTACTAACCCCAGGAAGCATTTCCAAGGCACATTCCCAAGTAGATAGATACAAAGCTTCCTGCAATCATTGTGGCATCTGGGCTTATAAAAGTAGCCAAAACCAGGGTTGTTCATTTTATAATCTGCATCTGGGACTTGAAAATAAGAAGCCATTAAGTAATAGTGATAAGTGTTATTATGGATAGTGTTTTATCAGGGGAAAGTAAAGATTATGTAATTGCTAATGTTAGTAGCATAATTAGAAACAATATGTGTTCATGTGTATTTATGTACAAAGATCGTTGAGTAGTAAATTAGAGGTAGTTTCCTCCTATTTGACATTTTCTAATGAGAAGTTATCAGTTATTCTTACTAGGCAATGTATTGTTAAGAAGACCTTGGGTTTTTTTTGTTTTTTTATAACTATACCATGTATATCCTCTGTAGGTTGTACAGACAGCCTTGTCTGAAACTCAGGACCCAGAAGAAGTGTCAGTAACTGTGAAGGCTTTTATGACAGCAGATCTTCCTAATGAACTCATTGAACTGCTGGAGAAAATTGTACTTGATAACTCTGTATTCAGTGAACACAGGTATGCTACAGAGGACTGCACTGATTTTTCTGCTCAGTCTTTCAATGTGACCTGTTGGTTTGGGGAAGGAACAGAAAATAAATTAGAGGCAGTTTCTGTTACTCTCCTAATACTCTTCCCTCTTCTCACCCTGTCCCCTGAGACAAATGACCCTCTAGTGCCATACTGGTTATTCCTTGCCACTGATACGCTTTTTAAACATTGTGGTTGAATGTCTTGGTTTCTAAAGGAATCTGCAAAATCTCCTCATCCTCACTGCAATTAAGGCTGATCGGACACGTGTTATGGAGTATATTAACCGCCTGGATAATTATGATGCTCCAGATATTGCAAACATTGCCATCAGCAACGAGCTGTTTGAAGAAGCATTTGCTATTTTCCGAAAGTTTGATGTCAATACTTCAGCAGTTCAGGTAGGTCTTGAAATTAGGTAAATTAATATAATAACTACAATAACTTCTCTTGATGTAAAGAATGTATTGTCCTATTAGTGTGTGTGTATTGTCCTATTAGTGTGTGTACAGATTGCTATCACAGTAGAATCATAAATAATCATAAAATGCTATCGGTTTAAACATGTAAGGTCTATCTTACTGTAACACCAATTCAAAAATGTTGCTCAGGTCTTAATTGAACATATTGGAAACCTGGATCGTGCATATGAGTTTGCTGAACGCTGCAATGAGCCTGCTGTTTGGAGTCAACTTGCAAAAGCTCAGTTGCAGAAAGGAATGGTGAAGGAAGCCATTGATTCTTACATCAAAGCTGATGATCCTTCATCCTACATGGAAGTTGTTCAGGCTGCCAACACCAGTGGTATGACTTCTAATCATTATGTATTTCAGACCTCAGAAAATTACTAAGCCATGTATTTGTGTAGAGGGTCAATACTTCTCAATTACTTGTGAAAACTTGCAGCCCAGCATCTTAATCCAGCTTAACACTGACTGCATTGTGTGAATTTAGAAGATCTATGGAGAAGGTTAATTTTAGTTTGAAGTCTGATAGAGCTCATATATATAACTTTTAAGTGTGTGGCAAAGGTATCAGATATTCTTTGGATCAATAATAATACAGGCATATATGATGAAATTTTTATACTTTTGGGCATATCCATTTTTATATGTTGTTCTGTGTACTGTTTCTTTGAAAAGGGAGTTAAATTGGTGAAGTGATGTACATATGCCATCATAGCAGTTGGGAAGCTGGGACAGGAGGTCTTAAGTTCATGGACAGCCTGGGCATCATCATCATAATGTGTGTGTGTGTTTGTTTACTGGGATGCTTGTATGTAGATACTGTAAAGGCCAGAGGACAAGCTCTGTTTTTACCCCTCAGGCACTATCCACTTTTAAAAAAATAAAAAAGACAGGTTCTCTTGTTGGCCTGGGTATAAAGTAATTTAGGCCAGTTGGCCAGTAAGCATAAACATAAACATAGCATGATACTCTCTCAAAAAGAAAAAAAAAATGTAGGGGGCACAAATAGCAGATCTTACATATTTGGTTGGAAATATAAAATAAGGATGATAATTTATGACTTATTTGTCTCTTTATTTAGGAAACTGGGAAGAACTGGTGAAGTATTTGCAGATGGCACGAAAGAAGGCTCGAGAGTCCTATGTGGAGACAGAATTGATATTTGCGCTGGCTAAAACAAACCGCCTTGCAGAATTAGAAGAGTTCATCAATGGGCCAAATAACGCTCATATTCAGCAAGTGGGTTCCTGTTTAAGTGTGTGTGTGTGTGTGTTTGTGTTTAGTGGGATGCTTGTATGTAGGTGCATATAAAGGCCAGAAGACAAGCTCTGTTTTACCTCTCAGGCACTATCCACTTTAAAAACAAAACAAAAAACAGGGTCTCTTGTTGGCCTGGGTGTCAATAAGTAGTTTAGGCCAGCTGGCCAGCAAGTGTAAAGGATTGCTCTGTCACTGTGTCGGTGCTGGAATCACAAGCACACCATCTCACCTGACTTTTTTTTTTTTTTTAATAATTTTTATGGTTTATTTAACTTTATTTTATGTGCATTGGTGTGAGGGTGTCAGATGCCCTGCAACTGGATCTTCAGACGTTGTGAGTTTTCATGTGGGTGCTGGGAATTGAATCCGGGACCTCTGGAAGAGCAGTCAGTGCTCTTAACCATTGAGCCATCTCTCCAGCCCCTCACCTGGCTTTTTATGTGGGTGGTGGGTATTAAACTCCGATTCTGATGTTTGCAAGGCAAGCAAGCACTTTTCTAACTGAATTATTTTACTACCTTCAGATTTTAAACATATGTGAAAATCAATGATTGAATAACTTTGTTGCTTTGGAAGAATCAACATTTTAGAGAGAGACAGAGTGTATATGTGTTCAGTGCAAAGATAGGAATTTGAAAGAAGGATTGAGCTGAGACTTGCATTTTATTGATCGTGGATTGCCTTTGTCCCTAGGTTGGTGACCGTTGTTATGATGAAAAGATGTATGATGCTGCAAAGCTGTTGTACAATAATGTTTCTAACTTTGGACGCTTGGCATCTACCCTTGTTCACCTTGGTGAATATCAGGCAGCAGTTGATGGTGCTAGAAAAGCTAATAGTACCCGGACCTGGAAGGAGGTAATCTAAACCTAAGTTTGAATGCTGACTTAAGTTTTCTGTTTGAAAATTCTATTTCTACTGTTGAGTTGGAATAATCGTCTACATTTACATTTGGATTCTCATAATGAAAAATGTTTATTCTAGGTCTGCTTTGCCTGTGTAGATGGAAAAGAGTTCCGTCTTGCTCAGATGTGTGGACTTCATATTGTAGTACATGCAGATGAGTTAGAGGAACTTATCAACTACTATCAGGTAATGAACATCAGGACTTCATATGAATTGAGACCTTTGCGTACATGTTCTCTCCTCTAATTGTTTATTTCTCTTTTTAGGATCGTGGATACTTTGAAGAACTCATCACCATGTTGGAAGCAGCCTTGGGACTGGAGCGAGCTCACATGGGAATGTTTACTGAACTAGCTATTCTGTATTCTAAATTCAAACCACAGAAAATGAGGGAACACCTGGAGTTGTTCTGGTCGAGAGTGAATATTCCTAAGGTAACCAGTCTTCACCACTGCCAGGCAACTCTAATAATTTAAAACACCATGCTCCTCATTAGGCTAATAGGTAGCAGAAGTTAGATTTACAACTTAAGCGACCAGTCTTTCTTATGCAGGTGCTGAGAGCTGCAGAACAAGCTCATCTTTGGGCAGAGCTGGTGTTCCTGTATGACAAGTATGAAGAATATGATAATGCCATAATCACCATGATGAATCATCCCACCGATGCATGGAAGGAAGGGCAGTTCAAAGATATCATCACCAAGGTATGTACCCTCAGGTATGGGCTGTGGAAGGAGAAGGCTCATTGAGGGAGCAACTGATTTTTAATGCATGGGTTTCTCCTACTTTAGGTGGCCAATGTGGAACTGTACTACAGAGCAATCCAGTTCTACTTAGAATTCAAGCCTCTGTTGTTAAATGACTTGCTCATGGTGCTGTCTCCCCGGTTGGATCACACTCGTGCAGTCAATTATTTCAGCAAGGTAACCATTTTAAACTGAGTTTCATAGTGAAGATTTTGCCATGCTTGGATAACAGTTGTCCTAGACCTTCTACAACATAAACTTTATCTTAAAGGTTAAACAGCTACCACTGGTGAAACCATATTTGCGCTCTGTCCAGAACCATAACAACAAGTCTGTAAATGAATCACTGAACAACCTCTTTATTACAGAAGAAGATTACCAGGTAAAACCTATGAATTCTTGTAAATACTTAAGACATCAGGTCCTGATTAGGCTTAAAGTTGGCTTTAAACAGGTTCTGTAGTAAAAGCTCCTGTTATCCTAACGCTTATAAAAGAGTAGACGCGTGGGTGCCTAGGTTCTTTCAGTTAGTCCTTAAAACTTACTTGCTATTAAGTGGACTTAACTGATTATTACTTTTCTTGCATAATATCTTAGTATTTGTCTTTTAAGATAATTGCCTTTTTTAGTTTCACTTATTGTTGACCTGACTGGAACTTGCCTGGTAGTCCAGGCTTGCCTCAGACTTGGGCATCTGGCTCACCATGATTTTCCTTTAGGCTCAGAGCCAAATCTGTAAGGGTGAATATCATGTTAAATTATATGAATAGTTTCCTGACAGCATAAGTTTTTGTCCATATTACATATTCCTTGAGTTCCATAGCTATTCAAGTTAATATAGATACTGGAAACCTTGAAGAAAATTGTGCATTTAGAAAATTGTACAGTGCATTTGAGGATTTTATTTATTGTTTTAGAAGTAGATGAAGAAAGTTCACACCTGAACATAGGCTACAACTTTTGTAGTTTGATGCTTGAAACTATGTTGCTATATTTCATGCTGTCATCTAATTGCCTACATCAAAATGAATTGTGCAAAATAAATGTTAAACTGAAAGCCTTTAGTTGACTTTTGAATGACTTTGTCTCATCTCTTAAGGCTCTGCGAACATCAATAGATGCATATGACAACTTTGACAATATCTCACTTGCTCAGCGTTTGGAAAAACATGAACTCATTGAATTCAGAAGAATTGCTGCTTATCTCTTCAAAGGCAACAATCGCTGGAAACAGAGCGTAGAGCTGTGCAAGAAAGACAGCCTTTACAAGGTTGATAAAGTGGGGGTGGGCTGTCAAGCAACTCAGATGGTATCTTACAAGTGATGTTATCGAGCTGTTAGTCATGGGTATGAGAATTGGTAGTGTGAATCCCTTTTGTGATGTGATCTTTAAGTGAGTGGGGTTTTTTTGGTTTTTTTTGTTGTTGTTGTTTTGTTTTTACTTTTAGGACTGGTTTAAGTCAGCATATTTGGGTTAACCTCTGCCCTTCATTGTTTCCTCTGAACAGGACGCAATGCAGTATGCCTCTGAATCTAAAGATACAGAATTGGCGGAAGAACTCCTACAGTGGTTTTTGCAGGAAGAAAAAAGAGAGTGCTTTGGGGCTTGTCTCTTTACCTGTTATGATCTCTTAAGGCCCGATGTCGTCCTGGAAACTGCATGGAGGCACAATATCATGGATTTCGCCATGCCCTATTTCATCCAGGTTATGAAGGAATATTTGACCAAGGTAATGATGGTCAGAAGTATATTCAGAACTAATAATTTTGAGGATATTTACAATTCTACATGCATATTATTTTTTATTTTTTTCGAGTAGAAATTATTGATCATAAAATGTTCTTATTACATGGAACTTTTCTTAAGAGATAACAGATGCCATGGCTAGGAAGAGAACTCAAATTTGTCATTGTTTACCCTCTATATTCTTAAAGTGAATAGCACTTTCTGTTTTAATGTTTGAAATCTTTTAAAATAGCATTTTAAAATTAACTCCTATAACCCAGATTTCCATGTATACTTCTATAGACTACCTTTGTTTAGTTCCTGACTTCATGTCTTTACCTGTTTCCCATGGGAAAGCTGCATCGTATAAACAGCCTGCTAATAATCATCAGATTTTTTTGATAATCAGATACCTAATTTTAAAAAACCATAGGTAATTTGCAGTTAACTATGTTTCCTAAATACACATTAAATAAACTGAAGATACAGCCACCTTATAAAATTTACTGTTCATTTTAGCATCTTCTTTTGATGTTAGAATAGTTTTTGCTTGCCCTGAGTTACTAGATATGCATAGACAATGTAAATGATTTTGAAAGATCAATTTTGTCAGAGCAAATCAAGCTTAAAATTGAAGTCTCACTTCTGATCTCTTCAGTGTGTCTGAGTACAAGTGGGGAAACACTACTAACTCCCTCAGTATAGAGAGATTTTCCTTAGGGGGTCACATAGCTCATGTTGCACCTAGTTTTTTGTTGTTTTTTTTTTTTTAAGGAGTAATATTTTATATGTAAGTTCAGTGTGATTAAACAGTTACCACAGCTTAGCCATAGGGGAGACGAGCTTCTTTTCTTATGCATAATACCACCTTTTGAGACTTGGCTGCTGTTAACCTAAGTGCTGTCCATTACTAGCCATTAAACTGCTTCCTTTCACACTGACTTAGCATAAATACTTCTGCAGTGAGCTTTGAAGTTAAAAAGGATTCTCAATTTTGCTTCCGTATGCCCTTTACCTCCACTTCGCTCCTACCTTTTTTAGTGGGTACATGTTTCTCCCTTGAACCTTTGTTGCTGATTCTACCTTTTTATGCTCAATATGGAATTTGATTTTTTTTCTAAGCTGCACCTTCTGAATTCCTTTGCAGGTTGATGCAATAAAGGAAAAGGTGAAAGTTGATTCTTTTCCATCTTTAAGTCTGGAGGACTAAGTCTAAGGAATTTGCATGATTTTTTTCCTTCCTTTTCTACACTGCTGCTGCTGCTTTCCCCCCAATAAATTTTCACTAAGCCTCTGCAAGTCCCTTGAAACATAACTATAATAGAGCTGTAGGATATTAGTAGATGTTTGCTACTAATCGGCTAATAGGCTTTAGGAAGGGCAGGAGGCTAATCAGTAGTTGGTTCACAGTCTCTCTTTAATATATTATTAAAACTGAGCATGGTGAGTTTCAATACTAATTCCAAACTATCAGGGTATCTGGACCATAGTAGGACTCTCTTAATATTTGAAATAAATTAAAACATCTTCTTTTTTATTTTGTGAGCTTGCCTGACAGTTGTTGAATTTATATCTGTATGTACATGCCCTAAGAGGCTTTTGGAGTTCTGTGGGGCTTTTTTGTTTGTTTGTTTTCTGGGGTTTTTGTGGTATTGAAGGACTGTGATCCAGTTTCTGATCTCTTGATTCTTACTAATTTTTTTTGCTGAAAGTAGATACAAGAGATACTAGCTGCTTCAGAAGAGACTTTCCTCATGTTTCTCCAGGTGTCCAGTTCTCATGGTGCTAGTCCATTTTTAAGAGGAACCAAAATCTTTTCAATCATGAGAGAGCCAAGCTTGCTGTAACTGTTGCTAAGCAACATGGATTGTTAATATTTATAACAAGGCAATATTAATACCTATCTGTAAGAAGGCTTGCCTTAGAAACCACCTCAAATTTACTGTCTTGTTGATTAGTTGGCTCAATATCCAAGAATGCCAAATTTAGGCACCGTTTGGTTGCTGCTTTCTTCACTGGCTTGTCTCCATCCCAGTATAAACAAAACAAACTTTAAAACTTAAGCCTGGTGTAAAATTATGGCTAGGGAGGGGTGGGGAAGTAAAGGAGTGTTAAATTTAAATGAACTTGGGTGGGTCTGATGCTTTGGGATTCTGTTCATCAGACTGGAGTCACCACTGGAACTTAGGGCAAACCTGAGTAAAATGCATTGTGTGTGAGACCCTTCAGCAGCTAGTAAGCAAGGCAGTTAGAAAGCGTGTGTGTGAAAAATGGGTAATTGAACTGTAGTGTTATGCGTTGTTTTAAATCAAGCATGTACAAGTCATTGCAATTACATCATACTACTCTGAAACATAGAGCATTGCTGTGGGCTGTGTGTGTTTCTTGAGAGCCTGTATGGCACCAGTCATCTTCAGATCTCACTTCTTGCTTCAGTACTTTTGCCTTTTTTTCATGCACACATACACCGAAATAACTGACTGCATGTTGACTTTACTCTGCAGCATATTGCAGTCTTTGTGGAAAAGCCTTTTGCATTTTAGTGAATTTTCAATATTGCCAATGGAACTGATTTCAGTGACATAATTATGTTTAATTTTTCTTCTTCAATCTGAAGATCAGAAACTTTTGTTACAGCTCTTAACAAAAGCTTATGTTCATAAAAAGCCTTCTCTGATTTTTCTTTTTGTACAATCTAAATTGGGTTATTAAATAAAAATTGGATGTTCCTTTGCCAGAGGCTGTCCCATTATATAAACATCAACATTTTTGCTTATGTTGGTGTTTCTCCTCTGGGATTTGTGTTTTTCCTCCTCCCTCCCTGCCTATGTCAGTGACTGGGCAATTGGATAATGCTGGCTCTTTTAGTCATGGTATTTCTCTAGCAGACCTGCATTCAACATTTAATCAGACATTAACTTTTATATGTGTCTGTTTACTGAAGTTTTTTTTTTTTATTCCTTGAAAGTCTGGAGATGTATTATGCAGTGCTGGGTTTTTTGGTTTCAGTTTTCCTCTTTATCTTAGAAATTATTTATATGCAGGTATCCATGTTTCCTGTATAGCTTTTGTAGACTAGTCTCACACATTAGCTAGGTTACCAAACCCCAAATCACCTTGATGGCATAGCTGTTCTTAAACTCTACAGATGAATAATTTTTCTTGTAAATTTGGATGCCAAATAATGGGTACTTCACATGAGCTTTACATTCCATGGTAGTCTTTAATTTGATAGTAGGATAATTTGTAACATGATTATAATATAGGCTATAAAATAAGGAAATAGTATATGAAAGCAAACCACCACCACATGCTGACTTAAACCAGTTCTAAAAGTTTTAAAAAAAAAACTGACTTAAAGACCACATTCACAAAAGGGATACACAGTGAAACTCTTTCTCCTCCCCTGAAAAAAAAAAAAAAACAAACCACAGACCTTGAAACAAAACAAAACAAACCCATTTTCCTAAGGTAGACAAACTACTGAAGCTTACTTCTTAGAAATCCTTTAACAAGACTGGGTTAGACTCAGATTGCTTTTAATGTGTAGCAATTAGAGTAAGTCTAAAACATTGTCTTGAGCTGTTTCAGCTGGGACAGACACTTGCCGTCAAGCCTGACTGATGCTTGATTCTGTCCCTAGGACCCACATGGTACAATGAGAAAACGGACTTCTGCAAACTGCCCTCCACCCTCTTCATGCACACCATGGCACCTGTTTGTCACCTCTTGCCCCCAAATAAGTACATGTAATTTTTACAATTACAAAAAGTACTGTCCTAACCCTCTGTGCCTGTGTGTATACTCAAAGATGCTATTTTAAATTTCCAGTAGAACATGGGGTCTGCTTTAGCATTTTAAAATGATCTAGTTTTCACAACTTTTCCGCAGATGTACATGTCTGCCCATGTGCTTCCTCCACCACACCTCTCCACATTGTCTTTTGGAAGAATACATGAGGTTCCTCTCTGCACTCACAATCTTACCACACTTTTGGCCTTAAAAACAGTACATAGAACACTAAGATTTGAAATTTAGTTGTAGAGAAAAACTGGTTCAGATGCCAACTTTTGAATATAGTTTGAAATATAATTATAGGCTAGTGTAAAGGCAATAGAAGTTAAGTGGTACAGAGGATTCTGTAATGCCAGAATCCTGTTATTTTTCTCAGTGTGTGTCCCAGACTTACAGAATGAAATTATGTTAGCCCCACAAAGAACTTCTAGCTTCTTTCAGCCTCATTTTCTAGAGAAGGAAATCCAATGGATGAAAAAGTGGTTTGCTAAGCCCCCACCTAGCTGGGTAATAGCCATCCTGCCCTTCAGTCGTACACTGAGACTGATACTATGTGATATTGCCTGCTTTGATTAGCTAGTATACAGAAGCCATTTATTTCTTTGGCTTTATTAAAAGAGCCAGGTCAGGCAATCCTAGTTACTTAAAGACATGTGCCATTAATCTTTGCATTTTGTCTCAGACAAGTAAAGAAAATGGTACTATATGGTCAGATTGAAAATGGAGCTCCTTGAGACTTCTCAGCCTGTAAAATATAAGCCTCAGCAGGAGCTATGCACAGTTGGCAGAGCAGCTTATCCTGCTCAAGTACTTAATCTAGCCATTAGACGCAGTTCACTTTTTTGCAAACCTATTCCCTTGGGGAAGGAAGTCTTGATGGTTCGTGAGTTCTTATTACCTCTGATAGTGTGTGCACTTCCTTCTTACTTCCTCCCTTGCTCAGGCTGCATCCCAGCATGTCCAGTCTTAGCCTGGTGTGAGCTCTTATGCATTTATAAACCCCTCCTGCCTGAGGGGTTTTAACAACAGTGCCGAAAACCACCCTTACTGAAGTATGAATATTGCCATTGAATTTGATGGGGCCTGAGAATGTTCTTGCCAGTCTGTTTTATTTTGACAGAATTTAACATACTAAGGCTTTTCCACTCTCTGCCATAAACCTAAGTTTGTAATGCTTTTGAGGTTCTAACTAAAATGATTTCTTTTTCTCTAGGTGGATAAATTAGATGCTTCAGAGTCATTGAGAAAAGAAGAAGAACAAGCTACAGAGACACAGCCCATCGTTTATGGTAATCTGTCTCTTTAAGTTAGACCCTTCTTAAATGTAGCAAGCTGAGTTAAGGAATAGTCCTTCCAATTATTAGCATATTCTCCTGAGGACTGTTTAAAACTCTCTGATGTTTTCCACTCTAATAATTTTCCATGCATAGAATATCTCAAAAATAGTTATTAAAGATGGTCTAGATTGCCGGGCAGCGGTGGCGCTCGCCTTTAATCCCGGCAATCGGGAGGTAGAGGCAGGTGGATCTCTGTGAGTCCGAAATCAGCCTGGTCTACAAGAGCTACTTCCAGGACAGGCTCCAAAGCTACAGAGAAACCCTGTCTTGAAAAACAAAAAAAAAAAAAAAAACATCTGTTGCTAGATTGATGACTGATCTATTTGTTTCTAAGTCAGTAAGAAAGAAACAACAATGAATTCCGTTTTTTAGAAGAACCAGTATCCCATGGATGTCTTCAGTGTGCTTTGCATAAAGAATCCATCCTCACTTTAAATCTATCTAGGACAGAGAATGGGGGTTGAATTTCCATTTGAGAACTTTCCAGAGAGGTAGAACGTCCAAACCCTAAAGTATTTAAAGCAGTTGACTTCCTCTTCTACTAGCCTGTGCGGGTTACTTACCCTTTGCATTTCATACTTGGTGAACTTGGGGTTGAGGAATATGATTAAAAGTTTTATAGCCAGATGTATTTTAGAAGGAAATATAAAATTATGATCATTTTTGTCTCAGACAACTAAGGAAAATGACAGTATAGGAATCATTATTATTATTATTATTACAGATAAACTGTTTGGAGGAATTTAGGGGACAGGGTAGTTTTGATGAAGGGCTGGTTAGACCTAACATGTTAAATAAGGTTTTGACATCTTTGAAATAGGGAAAAAATGATAGTTGTGGTTATTTAGTAGGCATTCACAGACTTGGCCTTCATGGCGTTTGAGTGAACTAGGGTTAGAATTTTCAAGGTAATCTAGGGGTGATTCTTTGGTAAGCCAGTTTCCAAAAAACCCCCAAAACTAACTTACTGAAGACAATTTTGGTTGTACCACAAGAAAGGAGCCTGTTGTGCTGGGAGAAAGATAGCTTCTGTTCTAGCGGGAGATGATGTGCAGGGCTAGGGAGGTATTGTGTTTCTCTCTCTAAAAGTTGTTTACATGTCATGTTTTCTCTATGTGGTCAGCAACTATTTCAGCTTCATCAACAAGTATTTGATAGAAGGTATATACGTTCTCATGTTTTTCATGCCTAATGCATTGCATATCTAGTGCATATTTGAATGTGTTTTTTCTATTGCTGTCTCTAAATTAGCGCTGGATTCTTTGCTAGAACCATATTAGGTTTCATTACCATTCAGATGTTTAAAATCAGAAATTTAAATTAACAACTTGTAAAGTTTTCCTGTGCTAAAATTTTAGTCACTAAATGTAATGTGTATTATGTAATAGGCTTGTTGGCAGATGTATGGCCTGATAAATGTCAAATGTGCATGTGTTACTGCTTTAAATATAGGATGTTGTGGCCCTCAGTCCTGCACCATTGGCTTTTTTTTTTAAGACAGGAAACTTCTCAGGGTGAGACTATTCCAAACCGGGACAGTCGAAAGTCCCCCCCACAACTTAGTGAATTGTGATTGCGCTGCTAGAGTGGGAAAGATTATAGTGCTAAACCTGGATGCTAACAGATTCTCCTCCTCTGTGTCACTTTTAGGTCAGCCCCAGCTGATGCTAACAGCAGGACCCAGTGTGGCAGTACCTCCCCAGGCACCTTTTGGTTATGGTTACACTGCACCACCATATGGGCAGCCACAGCCTGGCTTTGGGTACAGCATGTAAGATGGAAGCTGATCCTGTAGTCTCCTATTTTCATACTGAAGCATCGTCTACCCACTTCTCAGTTTATAAACGGGGAAACAGGCAACATGTTCTCGTAACCTTTATTTCATGAAGGACTACTTTTTTGTTTCTAACTATAGACTTGGATCGCCTATGTTAAAACCTTATTTTCACATTCCGCATCATTAGAACTTCTTTTCAAAGGGGAATAGTATTCATGTGGGCTTTTTTCTCCCCCCTCATTCTTTGAAGAACTGCTTACTATTCAATCTCTTGTGAAGAACCTGATTTGCACTCTGTAGTGTTTAAAGAAACAAAGAAACTCTAATACTGAATCTCTTAAATTTAGTGTATGTAAACAGCTTTCAATATGTATTGTCTAAATGCATTTAAATCTCTTTTATTCAAAGAAAAGCTAAAGTGAAAATACTGGTATGTGACCATGCAAGACTGTCAATGCCAACAAAGACAACACTAATCAGCATATGCTACATTGGATCACAGCGCTCTCCAAATTATTTGAAAATGCATACAGACAACTTGCCTGATGATTTTTAAATGAGCATAAAAGGCCCTTTAACCTATGCAGGTTTCCCCATTGCGCATATAGAAAATGCTAGTGTGTTTTGCTCACTTCATGTGTAACAGGTGCCCTCATGTTGTGCTGTATCCTGTGCTTTTTCTGTGGGACCATTCCATTCAGGAACAAAGAGCACCATGATTCCACACGTGTGTATTTACTAACCCTTCCCTGAGGTTTGTGTATGTTGGATATTGTGGTGTTTTAGATCACTGAGTGTACAGAAGAGAGAATTCAAACAAAATATTGTTGTTCTTCAGTTTTGTTTGTGGAATTTGAAATTACTCCAATTTAAAATAAATTACTGGACTGTGGAAATAACATGTAGAACTGCAGTATTTAATTAAATACATCTCACACCAGAAGAACGGAGGTTTCCATGGTTTCATACTGGATGCTGCAAGAGCATTCATTACAGGGTGTCATAGAGGGAATTATGGAGAAAATCGTGCATTTTGTCATTTACATGCGTATAGTTGAGAAAGTTTATGCTTTAGTCTTAAAAGCAGTTTCTAAATTAAATACTGGGCTACTTGTCATGTTTCCAGCATTTTAATGAAGTGGCACTTCAAGGTTTTAAGCATTTTCACCTAACTAAATCGTGTTACATTAACTTGAAATAAAAGTGTATTTTTTAAAAGTAGTTAGCATGACATTTCTTATCATGAGCTTAAAGAGTACCAAATTTAAATATTTACCATGGCTAAAAATATTAAACTTATTTCATTATGACTTAATTCTCTACCTTAGTGCCTAGCTTATATTGCTCTATAACACTCAGGCAAATTACCTAAGCTTCACAGTTTTTTAACACACACACCCATTGGAAATTTGTGTTAACGTGAAAACCATTTGTTTGTCATAGTGAAAATGTGGCCTGTTCAGGCCAGAGCTACATGATGTTCCCAGATCTCTTTCTACCTTTCATCATAAGGAATCAAGAGATATATAAGTCAGTTTGTTAACTTTTCCTGTAGTTGTGGAATGATGTTGTATTTTCCCTTCTTGAATAGAAGAAATTTGAAATATCGTATTTATTATGTGTAAGGGTGATTTGCCTATATGTATGTCTGTATGCCATGTGCATAGTTCCCTCAGAAGCCAGAACCTCGAGGAGCTCAGATCCCCTGAGATAGGAGTTAAGGTACCCTGTGGATGCTAGGAATTGAACCTGTTGAACCTGTGTCCTTTGGAAGAGCAGTCATTGCTCTTAAACACTGACCATTCTCCAGCCCTACTCTATTTTCTTAATTGTTTTATTGAGGATATTTTTCCCCGACAGATTCGCTGTTCTAATCATGTAGTGTTATCCTGTGATGCCATGTTGCCACTTAAAACTGTCCGTGTTGGGCAACACATAAAACAAACCTTGGTAATGTGCCAGCCAATCAGCAGGCTGCTGACTCTCTTATCAGTGTACCAAGTGCTTTTCAGAATTGCTGGGCAAATTATTTTATATGTATGGGTGTTTTGCCTGCCTCTACGTTCATGCACCATATCAGTGCCTCATTATCAAGGAGACCAGCAGAGGGCACTGGATCCTTTGGAACTGGAGTTACATACAGATGGTTGTGAGTCGCCATGTGGGTGCTTGGAATTGAACCAGGCTCTATTGCTCTTAATTGTACATTCTCTCTAACCTATTGGTTTGTTGATTCAGGGTCTCCATATATAGTCCATGCTGGCCTTCCTTGAACTTGAGATCCTTTCTTCTAAGCCTCCTGCATGTGGGGATTATAAGTATGCACCACCTGTCAGGTTATCTTCAAATCATAAAGTGCCCAGCCAAGGTATCTTCACTAACATTCTCTTGAGTTTATCACTGGGGTACGTTCTAGAATAAGAAACGTAAAACTGTACTAAACAGTTCTTAAATGTTGCTGGAACTAAGAAATGAGAAGACGAATGAGAAATTCTGTGACAAGCTATCTGATCTTCTGATATATAAAAATAGCCACTACATAAACAAACTCTGCTAGTGGTTAACAACTATGTACTCATGGACATATTAGAGCAACAGCAAGTATCACTTCTAGGTCTTTTTCTAGTACAGCCACCATCTTTCTCTGAGCCTTGTCTACCAAACTACTGGACTTTAGTTGGTCATTTCTGTCAGTGACAATGAAAAAAAAACAAAAAACCAAAGCTCTGTATATCGATGTAGAAAACATTCATTTGCTGTATGGAGCAGAGGAGTGCTTTGCCTGGTGTGTGAGGCCTGAGAGCGATCCCCAGCACTGCAGCGAGTTGGGGTTCTTTTGTGCTGCTATGGTTCAGTTCCCAAACACTGATGTGTGAGAGGCTGAAAAAGTTCTCCAAACTTCTTCCAGTTTTTCTTGAATTGGCTAGCGCATTTAGGTTTTTTTTTTACCAACTGTCACATGTGGGTTTGGGGCAATTATAATCCCTTTCTCTTATTCTAGAGACAAGAACCTTGCTGTTAACCTGGAACTTGGAGAAATTCTCTGGTCTCAGCCTTCAAAGTGCTGGGATTGCAGAATAAGCCACCACACCTGGTTCCTGGTTGGTTGGTTTTATTAATTTTTTTATTGTCTGTGGCTCAGTGCGATGGCACTCAAGAGGAATGAGAGGACAGCTTTGTAGGTTCCAGGGATCAAACCCAGTTACCCACTGAGCCAACTCAGTAGCCCTAAGTTTATATGTGTGTGCTCGTCTATATAAGTACGTTAACTTGAGTGTTGGTGCCCATTGAGGCCACAAAAGGATGCTGGATCCTCTGAAACATTACGAGCCAGAAACCAAACATGGGTTCTTTTCAAGATTTTAACTTCCCAGCCTCTTGTTTCAGTTCTTATAAAAGTAAAAATATTCCATGAAACTGAGTTCACAAATAAGTGACACTATATACTAGCCTTTTAGACAACCAGACATTAACATGAGTAGTCGTGGGTAAAAAATGATTTTAATAATTTTTATTTAGAATTTCATACATGTATTCAATTTACTATGATCCTAACACCCCCACTTTCTCCCAAGTCAGTGCTTATGTGCAGTTGTATGTTGGACCATCTACTGAAGCATGGGCAGCCTACCAGGACTTCTCTGAAGACTCCCTTGTCCTGCATTCTGCAGTTCTCAAAGCCCCTCCCCTACATATGCTAGGAAAAAGCACTGCTCTTTTTAACTGCTTCTTCAGGACGAGTGAGACTACTACAACGTGGGACTGTGTAAGCTATGACTACTCATTCAAGTAGACCATCAGTGGGCACACTAGATAGAGAAAAGACAATACCTTTCATTCAAGCTAATATACAGTCACATAAAGACTCCTTGGGCTCTGTAGAGTATGCCTTGAGAGCTATTTGATAAGAGCGTATGAAATACGCATCAAGAACAGGTGAACAAATACTGTGATTTGTTACCAGAATTAACAATTTTCACTGTTACAGGTCCTTGAATCAGCTACCCCAGACATCCTGCTGGGAATGCAGTCTGTCAGTGTGGAGTCATGCTGTAGTCTGCAGCAAGTCTCATAAATTACCTGAGTCATAACCATTGTATTTAAGTTGAGTTCAACTCAGTTACAGGTGGTTGCATCACTCGACTCCTGTATAAACATTCTGTTTAGAAACTGTTGCTACTGTGGCATCATTCAGTGTAAACTGCTCCTGAACCATCTATGCTTCTGCATGATAAAAATGCGCCAAGCATTATAACTTGGAAACTGCCTATGGTTTAATCACTCTGCCTAGTTTCCACTTACAACCTTACACTCCTTGACATCATAGTATTAAAGGATATAGTGAACGTAGAAATAACTGTCAATCTTCTGGAGCTACCAAGAACAATGGATTCTAGCAATACTGTCAAGAAAGCTTTATGTAGTCAAGTATGCTGGCTAAGCCTTTAATCTCAGCATTGGGAGAAAGAGGTAGGAGAACCTCTTGAGTTCAAGGTCAGCCTGTTCCACACAGTTCCAGGTTAGTCAGAAAAAGTGCCCTTAAGTAATAAAATTATTTAGTTCCTGACATTTTAGGAGAGATTGCGTACAACTACAGTCCTTTAGTGACCATAAATTCTCACATTTCCACGTTCAGAGTCCATAAAGTTCACAAACTCACTGGTTTCACCATTGATGTAAAGGAATTTTTATAGCTTGTATATTAGAACTACTGTGAAGTATCTTTATCCAAGCGGATCGGAAATAAGCATCAAAATGCTACACAGGTCATAAAATTTCAACTTTGAAATAGAAATTAACTGGATATGATGACTGATGCTTTCAGTCCCAGCATCTGGGAGGTCAAGGCAGGAGAAATGCCATCTCCAAAACATTCAGCTAGATAAAGTCTAACGTATTGCATGATGGGTCCATGCAATGATCTCTTAATTAAAAAAGATTATCGGCCATTCAAGGAAAAACTGCCATGATTCTTGAACCAGGTCCTCAAAAAAGGCCAGGAATAGCAGCATGGTTTGACTGGAGTAATCAACACACAGATACCTAATTATACACGGGAAAGATGGCTCCTTTCCCACCCAATGTCATCATTGTTCTAGCATCTATCACTCGAGCATTTAAAAAGTGTATTTTTATTCCTTTTTTTGTTGCTTTGTTTTTTTTTGAGACAGGGCATCCGTGTGTAGCCTTGGCTGTCCTGGAACTAGCTCTCTAGACCAGGCTGGTCTCAAACTCACTGCCTCAAAAGAGCTGGGATGCAAGGCGTGCGTTTACTCTTCAGATTTATGTGTGAAGTGGTTTTGCCTGTATGTATGCCTAGTTACTGAAGAGATGAGGAAGGGTGTTGGATGCCTGAGAACCGCAACTACGGTGGTTGTGAACTGCCATCCCGATAACTAGGAACTGAACCAGAGTCCTCTGCAAGAGCAACAAAGGCTCTTAACCACTGAAACGACTCTCTAGCCCGTCAAAAGTATTTTAAACTCAAGATATTAATGGTCCAGTACATGATAGAAGAACATGGGAACATATTTTAAAGTGGAGCAAGAATTAAGCTTTTATTGTTACTGACAGGCTTCATACTTTTTAGACAGAATCACCATTACATAAAAGCTCATCTAGTAAAGTTTTAGGTGGCCAGTAACTTCATCAATTAGCTCTACTGGTCCTGGCCCAATTCCAAGGACAGTTCGAGAGCCTGGTTCAATCTGAGTACGTCCAGCATCTTGGATTAAACTTACAGTCAGTCCCAACACTTTGGCATGGGTCAGTAATGCAATGAGGGTTTCTTCATCTGGGGCTTTGACCACCACTTTGGGCTGGCCACAGTACTCCCACTCTTTGAGCACTTGAGGGTTTTTCCTCTGAATCTGCTTGTAGGCAGAGACAGCAGCGTGAGAACACTGGGCAGCAACCTTCCCTTTCCCCATCTTTAGGTCAGTTCGAACCACAAGAATCATTTTGTACTCCCCACTCTCCCCAGGAATGCTTGCTTCGGTTTCTGTCTTGATGTCTCCATTTGTCTCACTTGTTGAGTTCTGGGGTAACATGCCAATGTGACCCCGGAGGCCCCAGCCCAGGCACATGCCACAAGCAACTCCAGCAGCCAAGCTGAGTGTACCAGGATGAGCCAAATACTCCATAACCAAGAATTTGAAGAGTACCTTAAGGGAAAAGAAAAAAACTGTTATCTAAAACTAGGGTTTCAAGCTATTCAGATAAACCACCTACAAGCAACAAGCAATATTTGAGAACCACACTAAGTCAAACAGAGGAAAGACAAGATGCATTGTGGGTCTTATGCACAGACCCTGCTTCCATCCATCCCCAAGTACTAGATGATTCAAAGATCCACAAGGAATAGTTTGGGCCATTTTGAATAGTCAGCAGACTCTTCAGTTAAAAACCCTACCATTCAGTCTTCCTTAAATTCTACGGGAAAAGGAAATGATGGCTTGGCCAATATGCGTAAAGAACTGTTGAGGGAGCTGGGCACTGATGGAGCTCATCTTTAATCCAAGGACTTGGGAGGCAGAGTCTTGCGGATCTCTGTGAGTTCAAAGCCAGCCTGGTCTACAGAGTGAGTTCCAGGACACCTACGGCTGTTACACAGAGAAACCCTGTCTCGAAAAACAAAACAAAAAATCAAAAAAGAACTGTTGGGGATCCAGTGGTCCTTGTACTCACAGAGAAGCACTTAAGAGAACCAGGAATGTTAATCACACAGGTGCATGTCTCCTCAATGGAAGAGATACAAACCAAATACTTACATTCCATCCAGAAAGCAACAATCTGGTGACCTTTTTGCTGCTAACCAAAGGGACAGACCTTACCCTAATTCTCCAGAATGGTTATTCCAGACTCTTCCCTCCCTAGACCATTCCCTATCCTTAGAATAGATGTCACAAGTACTTTATGGCCGGCTGACCTCTATGCTATCAATCAGAGACCACACTAGATTCTAGATCTTTTTGCTATAGAACCCACCCTCACGGTCACATGTACTTTGTAAGACTTTCTATGTAGTCACAAATTTAAGCTTTATCGCACACCTGGAATTGGACTAATTGTTGCCTGGAAACCTTTCCCCAAATTGTACTGTATTTAAATATGCTGACAGTGAACTGTCAGAAGTCTGATCCAGGTTGATGAGGTCAATCTGCACTCTGTTTCCATTCTTATTTCTTGACATGGTTTGCTTCCGTGCTGCATGACACCTATAGGGACCCCCTTCAAGGATCCTAAAGCAATAAAAACTAACTCTGGAAAGCAATGTAAATTTCTGTCTTCATAAGTCAGTGGTTCTCACTGTCATAGTAAGCCTGTAGGAGGTGCACTAGGCCATGAGTCAAGATGCTATAAGCGAAGTTTCAGCATTGGAAATGAGCATGGATGGAAACTTATCCAAGATCCTAATACAAATTCATGTTACATCTGAACACAAAGTATTTGAAGTGGGTTCTTAAATTCAGTAATTCTACAAGTGTAGCTATCCTAGAGGCATTGAATTCCTTTCACTCCTTCCCACCTTTAACAGGGTCACATCCTGTAGTACACCATGCCCTGGAACCCAGACAGGCCTTGCACAACCCTCTGGCCTTAACCTTCCAAATGCTGGGATTTGAACAACCAGCCTGGCTTGGATTTCTATGGTAATGGGAACAACCATCAGTTTCTTCCTCTAGTGTAGTGTCCAAGCATGAAGCCACCATTTTTACAGTACTTAAGTAACACTCTAAGAACTGTACAATACACGACCTAAATGGATAGGAACACTTATTTTAGCATAAATTTCCCTATTATTCTTCATAAATACATGTTAACATATGCTAAGTGAAGGGACTCTGGCCAGCTCCAGCGTAGAGAGCATGGCTCTGGCAGGCCTTGCCTTTTCTCCCATTCCCTCTGCCTTGCTCAAAACTATTAGATTACATTTCTGAAGCTAGCCACCAAGATCTATATCATATTCCTACGGGAATTGGTATGAAGAATATTTTGAGTTAAGCAATGACAGACTGGGATCGGCTTTTTTTTTTTTTTTTGAGACAGGATCTCATTATGTCACCCGGGCTGGCTTCATACTTCTGACCCTCCAACCTCAGTGGTGCTGGAACTATAGGCATGTCCTAGAACAACTGATTCCTTCAGAGACAGTTTTTTGTTTGTTTTGTTGTTGGTTTGGTTTTTGAAAGAGGGTCTTACATAGCCCAGGCTAGCTTTGAACTCCACAGGAAGACAGAGCTGACCAATAACTTATCTTCCTGCCTCTACACCCCAAGTGCTGGGATTACAGGAATATGCCACCATGAATGGTTTTATGTGATGCTGGGAATCAAACCCATCATTTCATGGATGCTAGGCAAGTACTCCATCAAATCCTCAATTACAGTTCTTAGTCACTAAAGAGATACATACCATAAAGCTCATTTGTACATCAGGTGGCCACATGAACTATGTAGTTGAAATGCAGGTCAAAGTTTATAGTAGAAACTTTAGATGGTTCAGCTATCTATTTAAACCCAAGTGAATTAGTAATTACAAGCGTTTAAGAGTCAGTATGCGTGCTTTGATTATTCATATGATTACATGACATTGTCAGTATTAGCTCTCAAACTGAGAGATGACTTTATACTACAAAAACTCTGATCCAAATGTCAGATTATTTACAACATGAGTACTTTTCAGGGATGCAGCCATCCAGGGCTGGTGGTGCTGTGCTGAATCTAAGAAAGATAGTAACAATGCACCAAGCTCCTGAAAAAGAGCATCAAACTAGATGTCTGGATTAGACTTGGTTAGAAGCACAGACCTTTCAGAGTGCTGAAATAAATGGAAATGATTAAATAAAAGCCTGACTTTTCTATTAGGTTAGCTAAGGAAATCAGAGAGAGATAGAAATATACATAAAGAGAACGCACACAACTTAGCCAGAGTCTAAGTCTACAGTGATTAAAGCAGAAATTAAATAGCAATGCCTTTCTCTTTGTGTGTCTCTCTCTCCTCTCTCTTTTTCCAGATAGGGTGTGCACTCACATGGACGAGAATGTATGGAGGTCAGAGGCCACTTTCCTCCAGTGTGTGTTCTCTTCTACTGTGTGGGTCCAGGAAGTTGAATTCAGGTTGTCAGGCTAGGGGGTCAAGCACATTTTCCTAGTGTGGCAGTTCACTGACCCCTTTTCTTCCTTTCACTGGCAAAGACAATTCGATTTTATTTATTTGATTATCGAGGGTCTCTGTGTAGCCCTGGCTGTCCTGAAATTGGCCTCTACCTCCCAAGTGCTAGGGTTAAAGGCACGCACCACCCATCTGGTTGTGAATCCATTTTAACTGACAACCCTACAGGTAAAGGTTATAGTATACTACCCATCCTCTAAAGCATTTGTTTAACTCTGTGAGACTGTTGATTCTCTGCCTGTCTAAAACACCTGATGGTTTAATGAAGAGCTGAACAGCCAATAGCAATGCAGGAGAAACGATAGGCGGGGTTGGCAGGCAGAGAGAATTATAGAAGAAATTTGGGAAGAGAGAAGAGGAGGAGCAAGAGAACATGGAGAGATGCTAGGGGTCAGCCAGTATTGGAATAAGAGCTAAAGTAAGATATACAGAAATAAAGAAAGGAAAAGGCCCAGAGTAAAAGGTAGATAGGGTAATTTAGGAAAAGCTGGCTAGAAACAAGCCAAGGTCGGGCAATCACAAGTAGAATTAAACCTCTGAGTGTGTATTGAATTGGGGTTGGGTGGCGGGCCCATAAAGAGTAAAACCAACAACTACATTTTGGCATTCCAGCATGGGGCTAGGGTAAAAAAAAAAAAAAACAACTACAGCTAGGCAGTGGTGGGTAAGCCTTTAATCCCAGCACTTGGGAGGCAGAGGCAGGTAAATCTCTGTGAGTTCAAGGTCAGCCTGGTCTGCGCAAGCTAGTTCCAAGACAGGCTCCCAAACTAGAGAGAATAAGAAACCCTGTCTCGGAAAAGAAAAAGAAAAAAAAAAACAACTTCACTGACACTTTAACACAATTCCTCACGCTGTGGAACACCCCCCCCCCCCACACACACACACAACCATAAAATTATTTCGTTTCTACTTCATAACTGCAAATTAGCTACTGTTATGAACCGTAATATAAATATCTGTTATGCAACCCCTGTGAAAGGGTTGTACAAACCCAGAGGGGTCATGATCCACAGGGTAAGAACCACTGCTCTAGGGCCTCCTGCATATTAGGTAAGGACTCTGCACTGGTGAGACTCACCCCTGCTTCTGCTGCTTAAAACTGCATCTTGCTAAGTAGCCTAGACTGCTCTTGAACATGATCACGATCCTTTTGCCTCAGTCTTCCCAGTAGCTGGGATTCCAGGTATGTGCCCACAAACCTAGCTCCCTCTTCATAACTCTTTTCAAGGTATACATTGTACGCAGATTTTAATGACTCAAGCATTCAACAGCCCCAAAGAAGGGTGGGGGAACAGAGAAACTAAAACCAAGAGAAGTCTAATAAAGCAGATGTTTGGTAGCTGTCTGCCAGGTGGAATTAGTAGTCCTCACAATTTCTAGGTGGCAAAGTAAGCAAATATACCATATACCAGACCAAGGAAAGTTAACCTCTCTACAAAGTGTCTACTACAGGATGGGTAATATACTACAACCTTTACCGATACATTTGTCAACTAAAATGGATTCACATTGGTGTGGGGGGGTGCATGCCTTTAACCCTAGCACTTGGGAGGTAGAGTCTGTTCTACATAGAGCATTTCAGAACAGCCAGGGCTACATAGACCCTGTCTCAATAACTACATAAATAAATTAAATAGAACTGCTTTTGTCAGTACACAACTAGGAATAAAGCTAGGAGGTTATAAAGAAGAGGATCTCCCAACTATGACTAAAGACTGCCAGAATGAAAAGCACACACAGAAGCACAGCTGCTCAGTAAGTGCCTGCCCAAGCTTGGACTTTACATCACACTTGGTACTAAGCCTTGTAGACAAGGATTAGGATTCAAAGTAGTTCATGTCTCCTCAAAACTCATTCCTTGGCCCAGGCATGGTGGTTCACACTTGTAGTCCCAGCATGCAGGAAGTTGCAGGAGGACTCTAGGTTTGAACCTAGCATGTTGTGATTGTCCTGCCTCAGTTTCCTGGGTGCAAGGCTTAAAGGCATCCTCGACCACAGCTGACTCAATATCCTTTAATGAGTATGCAATTTACCAAGGTATGCATAGCTCCAAAGCAATGTAAACTCTCAAAGAAGCTCACCCATCTTCAGACCATCAGTTACTTAGGGCGATATATTTATTGTTCTGAACATTAAAAGGAAGCTCTAACTCTCATTTTTAAAGATGAGAAAATGAGGATCAATCAGAGACGATATGGCTGAATTCTAAAAAAGCTAACAGCCATTACAAAAAGCTGCTCGATCTCATTTAAAAATCCGTGCATCAGTGACAAGCAGGGTAAGGAGAGAACAATGAAAACGTCCTACTCAGGCCCTACACTTCATGAGGTCACTAATAAAACTCAGATTGTTCAGACTAACTCCTCTCATGGGTGTTCCAGTCTGTCTCTCTTTCTCTGCATCCTCACTAGAAGCAAACCAATAAGCTCAGGGTTTGACATTGCTCATAGTCAGTCTCACAGACAACCTTTAACAACCCAGTAAAATAAGTGTCTCTATAAAACCCTCTTCTTTGGGCCTTCTAATTAGCCTGCTTCACCAAGAGTGTTTTCATCAGATCTCTTCTGATAACTTCCTGGGCTACGCTATTTGCAATGATCTACTTCACGGGTTCTTTACATTTTTCCAACCTAAAAAAAAAAATTCCTTGGGGCTGGAGAGATGGCTCAGAGGTTAAGAACATTGCCTGCTCTTCCAAAGGTCCTGAATTCAATTCCCAGCAAGCACATGGTGGCTCACAACCATCTGTAATGAGGTCTAGTGTCCTCTTCTGGCCTGCAGGCATACACACAGACAGAATATTGTATACATAATAAATAAATAAATATATTTTTAAAAAATTCCTT
Source organism: Myodes glareolus (assembly GCF_982192425.1). NCBI lineage: Eukaryota > Metazoa > Chordata > Mammalia > Rodentia > Cricetidae > Myodes > Myodes glareolus. Next base: position 35,963,555 of record NC_142034.1, read on the forward strand.
TCTAAAATTTTTGACCCACCATGGCATAATTTTCTTCTTTCAATTCCAACCTCAATTATCTGCTTCTCCTAATCATCACGTACTGGTCCCCCTCTTCCCCTATGCTACCAAAAGTGCTAAAGAACCAGGCATTTGCCAGGCAGTGGTGGTGCACACCTTTAATCCCAGCACTCAGAAGGCAGAGGTAGGTGAGTCCAAGGTCGCCTGGTATACAGAGCAAGTTCCAGGACAGCCAGGGTTACATAGAGAAACCCGTCTCAAAAAACCAGACATTGTCATTGCCACCACAGTTGTATCTTTTTGGGTTTCACTGAGTGTTGTGCACCCCTCCCTAATGACTTTTAAAACTTTAAATCTTCCTCTTTAAATCATTTAACATGACTCTGACCCAATGCTCACCTTACCTATCTGATACTTTTATAGTATCCTAAGAAAAACTACCTGGTATTTGCCTGGAAATATGGATAATATTATACAATCTTATATTGTTGGTCCTTCTGTCTGTATCTATGCTGTCCAATGTGGTAGCCACTAGTGTCATATAGTTAGGTACATTCAACTTATGGTTAAATATTCAGTTCTAAGGTTCAACAATCTCAAAGTGGCTAGCGACCACTCCATCAAACTGGGAGAGAGGACACTGTTATTATTGAAGAAACCTGCAAAACCAGACAAGTTGATGCATCTTTCAACAGCCTCGTGTGTGTTTGGGGCCAAGTAAGAATCACAATAAAGACAGCACTGGTCTATAAGCTCTTTTCCAATCCTCTCCAATCAATCAACCAATCAATAGACCAACCAAGCAGCCAATCAGTACTCTCTGAGGACTCATTATGCTCCAGGCACTGTGGCAAAGCCTCAAGAGAGAGCTCTCAAAACAAAGGTGACTTCCTCCTGCTTCCAGCTGGCCTTGACAGCAATAAAGTCAGTCAGGTTGTCCCTAAACAGGGACCAGAGACACGCAACACACTGTCACTCCCAGGAATTCCTTTCATCTTTTAGGGAACTCAACTCAAACAAAACTGGGATTTGTGACTTCATCACAGAAAGAATTTCAAAAGTAGCTCAAGATTTTATTAAACATAGACTTTCAAGCTCAAGGGTTGAGAGAAAAAGACACATGATGTGGTATGCCCTTATGTATGCTGTGAATATGTTTTATTACTGTTGGCTAATAAAGAAGTTGATTTGGCCAACAACAAGGCAGAATAGAGCCAGGAGGGAAATGCAAGCAAAGATACAAGTAGAAAGAAGATGGAGTTGGGGAGATGCCAGCAGCCGCTGGAGAAGTAGGATGTGAGGTAACAAGGCATGAGCCTTGTGGTAAAATATAGAATAACAGAAATGGGTTAATTTAAGATGTAAAGGGTAGTTAGCAACAAGCCTGAGCCACCAGCTAGTTTGTAATCAATGTTCAGTCTCAGAGTGGTTATTTGGGAACTGGCAGGCAGGAGAGAAACCTCCAGTTAGAAATGGCTCCCAGAAACACTCAGACAGACAAGACAGATCCAGTATCTTCCCTAAGACACAACCAAATGTGAACATGTGCTCAAGAAGAGTCTGTCAGGCCGTAGTGGCACACGCCTTTAATCCCAGGACTAAGGAGGCAGAGGCAGGCGGATCTCTTTAAGTTTGAGGCCAGTACCTGGTCTATAAGAGCTAGTTCCAGGATAGGCTCCAAAGCTACACAGAAGCCCTGTCTTAAAAAAGTCCCAGAAAGCAAGACATTCCTAGGCACGGAGACTCACACTGTCTTAGCCTTAGCCACATAGATCATTTTGATGGTTTTCAAGTTACACCTTAAAAGGATGGCTGCCAAGAAACATTATTTTTCACTCTCTCCTCTTTCTCTCTTTGGACAGGTGTCTTGGATAGAATTATAACCTGCTTAAAAAACAAAACAACAACAAAAAAAACAACAACAGAAGTCTGCAGCGTGGCAGTGGCCAATGTGTTTAATCACAACACTGGGGAGACAGAGGCAGGTGGATCTCTGTGAGTTGGAGGCCAGTCTTGTCTACAAAGTGAGTTCCAGGGAAGCCAGGGCTACACAGAGACATCTGTCTTCAAACTAACCAACGAAACAATCAGAAGCCACTAGGGTTGTACAGAGTCTTGGGACACAGTTCTTTCCCTTTAAATGGGGTTTCACGTGAGATTCCTAGACAACTGGGAGGGACACAGGCTTTAAGCAGTTGTTAGCTGTGTTAGCATGCTTGCTTCTCCCAGGTAAAAGGCTTCGACCAGATTCCAGAGTGAGGGGTTCATCCCTCTTCCCATGTCCCTACAGTCTCCTTTCTATCCTGCACCAAGATGAACAATTTCATTTATTCCCAAATCCCTTCACATACAGGGTGCTTTGACCATGTGGATCTCCAGTTTCTGTTAGATTTCACCACCCAGAGTTTACAAGTATTTTTTATATTTGTTTTGATTGAGTTCTTTTTGCTGATCATCAAACCCAGGGTAAAGAGCATTACACCTTTTGTGTGTTCTTCCTTTATTTTTTGAGACAGGGTTTCTCTGTGTAGCCCTGGCTTGTGTTCTTGACTTTTAAAAAAATCTGTACTTTCCCTCCTGTGTTCCAATAGCACCAGTCACCAAATCCTGCTGTGTTTATTGCTGTAAGCCCACCTCCACTATTTCTATCGACGGTGTCCTAACTATTTCTTATCAAAAACCTCTAACTTTGCTAACTCCAATCTTTGAGGGAAGTTGTTAAGGGAGGAGCATCCCAAGTTCAAGACCAGACAGGGCAACTTGATGAGGTATAGTGATAAACCCGCCTGCCTCCATCTTCGACTTGAAAGCCATCTTATAGTAAAAACAAAACTATATTAGTTTCTGTTTATGATTAAATTTGTCTCTCAAGGATTGAGCTGTGGCCCACCTATAACTTTTTGTTTGTGTGTTTTTGTTTTTCAAGACAGGGATTCTCTGTGTAGCTCTAGTGCCTGTCCTGGAACTCGCTCTGTAGACCAGAACTGACCTCGAACTCACAGAGATCTGCCTGCCTCTGCCTCCCGAATGATGGGACTAAGGACCTGGGCTACCACCGCCCTGCTCCCACCTATAACCTTAACTACAAAGGGCTCTGTACTTGTCTCTTCCTGGAAATGGAAGTCATGCCTTTGTTTCGGAAGGCTCTTAGGACCTACTTGGTTTATGCTTATGGTTTGCTTCCGCAACCCCTGACTATCTGCCTGCCAAATGCCCCACTTAGAAACATTCGACTCCTGAACTGTGAAGCTCCTTCTCTTCCCAAGTCCAATGCTGATCTCCCGAGTCACTCCACGAGGGAAAGACTGCGCATGTACACAAATTAAAAAAGCCTGCTTTAATTAATTTGGCTATGATATGGGTCGATGGTCTTTCTCCTCGCATCTATGGGATTAACAAGCTCCATGTAGAGCGCTTGCCTAGCATGCACAAAGTGCATGCACCACAATACCAATAAATAAAAGTACTTTTGAATCCATCCTTAGAATTCTTTCCCTGTCGGAGCAGGCTGAACAACTCGAAAACGGACATTTTGTATTTACAGTGTCCTGCCTGCTCTCCATTTTCTCACGCTAGGACAGCGTACCAACGCCACCTAAACGAGAAGGCTTTGCTCGACACTAAAATTCTGGGTTCTATCCCTTCGCAGCATCTTGGTTTCTTCTTCCAAAGGAAGGTTTGCAGACCGGGCAAGACTAAGACAGTTTATGTGGTAGCTAAAAGAGAGCAGACTGTGGCATAAGATGGTAAGATACGTTCCGGTAGAGAGAGAACTGCACTCCTCTCCTCTCTATCGTCCTGGAAGGAACCGAGACTTACCTGAAGCACTACTTGTCGTTCACGCCTTGTGGTTCTCCGCTCCTGAACAAGGAACAGGCTTCGCGCGCGCCAACCACTTCTTCCGGGTTTCCAGAGAAACTAGTTCCGGATCAGGAACTACAAAGCGCAGTCATCCTTCCTCTTGTCACACCCACAGGATACGAATTGAGAAAGCCGAACCGAAATCCCGCGAGGACCCTCTCGGGTTGCCTCAAGGAAGGTGGAACATTTCTCTTTCGGAGGCGGGCTCCTCGGGGGACAGGACCGGAAGTGACGCGAGTGAGTTCCGGTTGGCCGGAGCCCAGCGGCGGGTGTGAGAGTCGGTGCTGGGAGCCGCTTCCAGGATCCTGAGATCCGGAGAAGCCGGGGTCTGAGCGGGTAGGTAGGCGAAAGCGGGAGTCGGGGGCGCACTCCCCAGCTCGACTTCTTCCGTGGCTCTCACACTTGGGCGGTGCAGATACAGAACACGCTGTTTTCCACTTGAGGAGTGTTTCAGGTCACTGCTGACAGGCTGTGTCAGCCTGACTGTAGCCAGGTTATGTGGGACACCTCTCCGCGGTTGGTTACCGGGACCTTGGCCCCAGACGCTCCCGACCGTTCGTTCCAGGCTTGGAAGCTGCCCTTGGCTTCTCCAGAGCACCCTCCTCCCGGAGTGTCCTGATGAAATGAGCTGATGACCGAGCTCCTCTCCAGGACCTTTCAATGCGCTGTTTCTCGTCCCCATGAAGCGCAGGCATGAGGGTGTCTTGACGGTACAGAATTGCCAAAGGAAGGGGCTTTCGTCTTTCAGAGCTCTTACTGTGAACCTTGGCTCTTCTTCCAGCTGTCAGAGAAAGGGTTCTCTGCCCTTTCCAAACCCCTAATCCCCAAATTTTGTATTTCACTGCAGTTGGAAGTACTTTGCAGCAAGGCAGGGTGGTCTACTTAAAAATCTTTACAATTTCAAAAAGCGTGTATGGGCTTGTGTCTCCTAATACCTAACACTTCTGACTCTCAGTTGATTTTTCCTAGCCATCCTTTGCTTTTCTTCTACCCCATCAAAAAAAGAAAGAAAGAAAGAAAGAAATCATGCATAGATTGGCGCTGTGCATGTATATTGGCAGTATAATTTCTTGTCTTGACTTTCAGTTCTTCCTTGATGTTTGTAGACATTTTGACAGACTGGTCATTTAGAGATCTTTCCCGGTATTTCTCTTGGCATAGTGAAGAATTTAGCATTCCAACTGTTTTGTTTTATTCTTTTGAGACAGAGTTTCTCTGTAGACCAGGCTATCTTGAACTCAGATATCATGCCTGCCTCCCAAGTTCTGGGCCCATCTGTATTCCAGCTGTTACTATTTATGAACTGTGTTGTCAGTGGGTCTGATTTTAGGGGAGAAACTTAACTTATTAAGTGGCAGTAGTTCAGACATAAACTCATGTCTGAACTACTCTAGCAAATGGTTCAATGCTGCTCACCAATCTAACTGCAGCTAGTTTCATCTGATTTTCTCAGATTATTCGTAGTTTTTGAGTTAACAAATTGTTGACACTTGTCTTTGAAACGAGGTGACAAGTTTTTTGGCAAGTGGAATTGTAAGTTTGATATATCATTAATTTTAAAATCTAGTAAATTTACTTATTGATTACACAAATACCAAATTCCTTTTTTTTTCCTTTTCTTTCTCTTGGGTTTTTTTGTTTTGTTTTGTTTTGTTTTGTTTTTTTTTTTTTTTTTGAGACAGACTCTTGTATGTAGCTCTGGCCGTCCTGGAACTCACAAAGAACCTCCTGTCTCGTTAAAGTCATGTGCCACCACACCCAGCCCAAATCTCATGTTCTGTTTGTTGTGTTATCCTTTGTTTGTTTTTGTCTTCCTAACTTTGACACAAATCCCTCTTTTAGGATTTTGAGACAAAGTCTTACTCTGTAGCCCTGAAGGGCCTCAAATTCACAATCCACCTGTCTCTGCCTCATGAGGTTAAAGGCCAATGCATGCAGAAAGATCATTAAATTTTAAATCAGATGACCTGGATTAAAGTCTGGGCTTCAACACTTACTAAGTAGTGATTGGTAAATTACCCAGCGTTCCAAGCTCCTCTTGATTGTGATGATTAAAGGTCTCACTCTGTCTCGTAGGACTGTCAAAGTGTTTGGTGAGATAGTCCTTATGAAGTCTCTCTGTAAGCTCAACTATGGTGTTTTTATTCAGGAACTAGAAATACATAAGTGGAGAGTAATGTTACTTTGGAGTATTTCAAAATTAAACCATTTATATCACGTCTTATTAATCTGAATATACTTTTACCCGTACTTATGATGATGGTCTTTGCCCTGTTTTTGAACACAAGAAAGCTAGCCTAGAGTAGCTTGAAATTAGTCATCTTAGTTAATAAGTAAGTGGCTACCAGATATGCATAGCTTTGCATTTGAGAGTTTAATTCTGACCTTTCTCAGTCATCATGTATTGTCAGGTGAGAATTACCAAGTACAGAAAACACTGAAGTTTTTAGTGTGTATGCATAACTGACTAGTCATTAAAAGTAGCCTATCTTTGCTTACATTAAGTAAGAGCCCAGAAACCAATATTTAGAATTATAGTTAACTCTTTAATGCATAGTTAGTGCCTTCTCATTTAATAGAGGGGAAAATTAGGGCCTATAAACTATCAGTGCTTGGCTGGACTCAGGACTTCTAAAGTAGGTAATGCCAGAGCCTGGAGTAGACTTGAGATCTTGAGTAGACTCAAGGGCTCTTTCCATTCTTCTGAAGTTGTCCTGAGACCTCCTGGTGAGCTTTGGTAATAGCCTGGTTTGCATAACACTGTTTTCTCATGTATGGAAGAGGGACACGTGTTATATGTCTGTGATTCCCTCCCTACTTTTGCTTCTTTAATCCAGTAAATTGTAGGGAAACAAACTGCTCATTGAGATTCATAGGGAAAGCCAGGGTGGGGACACCTGTGGTCACAATTCTTGGCAGACTGGGGTGGAAGGATACTACATTCAAAACCAGTCTGGGATGGACTACATAGTAAGAACCTGTTGCAAATAAAATTTCTAAAAATTGTTCAGTAAGATGTATTAAGGAAAGGAAATTACTTATGTTTTCCAGAATAGTCTCAGTTCACCATCAATTGTATCAGGTATTGTGAAATGTCATCATTTAAGTGGAAATGACAGGAGCTCTGTAATGTGCCTCTTACTGATGTTACCAATGCATAGGGGAGAGCTTTTTCTTTTCCTTCCTCCTGATATAAAGAACTTTTTGAGCTGCTGGAATACCGATAACTCTATTTTATTAATTTTCACAAACAAGGCCATTTGTCTAACTGTCATTCTAAGTAAAGAGCCTTTGTAGAAGAATAAATGCTTTGTTTTGATCCTTTACTTCCACCGGCTACACAGCAGCATTTCGCTCCTTCTGCGCGGAAAGCAGTAGTGGTAGTGCAACTCTGGGAACCGGACACACTGAAGCAGTCATAATGTTGATAGTCTGCTTTCACAGGGATGTGCAAGTATTCTTTCAGAGTAAACTTGTTTGGGGGTGGGGGTGGTGCTGGGATTGAACCCAGAGCCTTGTGCCAACTATCATAGGTTCAGCTGCTGGCTAAACCCCAACACCTAGAGTAAACTTTTTTGTTTGGGTTTTTTTTTTTTTTGGTTGTTTGTTTTTGTTGTTTTATAGAGAGCGCTCTCCTAGCTGGTCTGGACTTCATTATATAGACCAGTCTGGCTTGAAACTTAGAGAGCTCTGCCTGCTTCTTGACGGCTAGGGCTAAAGGTGCGCTTTACCGCTCCCTGCTAGAGTAAATTTTAAAGAGTGTGTTGTCTCTAAAAACTCTCTGTTCTGTTTTTTTGTTTTGTTTTACGTATTATCCCTTTTTTGTATTTGTAATTTTTTAAAACAATCTTTTCTCATTTTACATGACAATTCCAGTTCCCTCTTTTACACCTCCTGCTCCCCTCACCGTTCACCCACCCCACCCCTATCCACTCTTCAGAGAGGATGAGGCTTCCCATAGGAAGTCAACAAAGTCTGTCATATCACTCTGAGGCAGGACCAAGGCCCTCCCCTCTATATCTAGGCTGAGCAAAGTATCCCTCCAAAGAGAATGGCTTGTAAAAAGCCAGTTCAAGCACTGGGGATAAATCCTGGTCCCACTGCCAGTCACCCCGCAGATTGCCCCAGCAACACAACTATCACCCCCATTAAGAGGGCCTAATTTGGGCCTGTGCGGGTTCCCCCACTGTCATTCGGGAATCAGTGAGCTCCCACTAGCTCAGATCAACTGTCTCTGTGGGTATCCCCATCATGGTCTTGATCCCTCTGCTCTTATCATTGCTCCTCCCTCTCCTACTAGATTCTGGGCGCTCAGCCCAGTGCTAGCTGTGGATCTCTACATCTGCGTCCATCAGTTGCTGGATGAAGTTTCTGTGATGACAATTAAGGTAGTCATCAATCTGATTACAGGGGAAGGCCAGTTCAGGTACCCTCTTTGCTATTGCTTAGGGTCTTAGCTGGGTCATCCTTATGGATTCCTGGGAATTTTCCTGGTTTGAGGTTTCTTGCTAGCCCCATAATGGCTTTCTTGTCTATTTTCCCTTCCCAAGGGGATCCATGTGTGCCTCTCTTATGGTTCTCCTTGTTACCTAGCTTCTCTGGGGTCGTGGACTGTAGGCTGGTTGTCCTTTGCTTCATATCTAATATCCACTTTTGAGTGAGCACATTCCATGTTTGTCTTTCTGAGTCTTACTTCACTCAGGATGGTTTCTTCTAGTTCCATCCATTTGTCTGAAAATTTCAAGATGTCATTTTTACCCCCGAGTAGTACTCCATTGTGTAAATGCCACACTTTCTTTATCCACTCTATGGTTGAGGAGCAACTAGGTCATTTCCAGGTTCTGGCTATTACTAATAATGCTGCTATGAGCATAGTTGAGCAAATGTTGTTGTGGTGTGGGTCTGTGTCCTTTGGGTATATGCTCAAGAATGGTATTACTGGGTCTTGAGGTAGATTGATTCCCAATTTTCTGAGAAACTGCCATACTGATTTCCAAAGTAGATATACAAGTTTGCACTCCCACCAACAATGCAAAGTCTCTATTTGGTTTGCTTTGGTTTTTCGAGACAGGGTTTCTTTGTAGCTTTGGATCCTGTCCTGGAACTAGCTCTTGTAGGCTAGATTGGCCTCGAACTCACAGAGATCCTCCTGCCTCTGCTTCCCGAGTGCGCCACCACTGCCCGGCGAAAGTCTCTATTTTGTTTAGGAGGGTAACTTTGGATAGAATTTGCTTAACTGAAGTTATTATGTAGTTTATAAATCCTTACATAAAGCTTATTTTAAAATGTGCTCCTTGAAGGGCTGGAGAGATGGCTCAGAGATTAAGAACACTAGCTGTTCTTCCAGAGGACCCAAGTTCAATTCCCAGCACCCACATGTTTAAATTAAGTGGTGACAATCCCTTGAGTACTTTTATTCCAGCTTATCTACCTATAATTACTAGAATTGCTAGTGTCCTCTGACTGTTTTGTAGATTGCTGTGGTGTTTTCTCTTCTTTGTGGGATTCTTTCAGTGTAGCTGTAGTCTTCATGTCTTATCTGGAAGAGCCACATCAGTAATGTACAGAATGCGGAGTTGAGGGTTGGACATGGTGGTGCCCACCCCCACTGGGGAGGCAGAAACAGGTAGATCTCTTGAGTTCAAGGCCAACCTTGTCTGGGTCTGCAGAGTTCTGTGCAGAGAAACCCTGTCTCAGGAAAAAAACAACAACAACAACAAAAAAAGGGATTTGAAGCTTTGGTTCAAATTCCAGCTCTATTACCTGACTCCTGAGCTGGTTACTTAGCCTCTTGTTGTCTTAGTTTCCTCATAGGCTGTGAAGTCAGTGCCCTTTCTGCTAATGGTCAATGAATAGATTCTGAAAGCATTGAGAACAGGGCCTAGCATGGTTGGCACCATCTGTTGGCACTCTGAGCTGTTGCTGAGGACGCTTTCCCAACTGAATGTTTGACAACTCGTGTTGAAAAGAACCATCTTTGTAGTCATTCATTTGTCCTTTTTGTATTGTTGACAGGTTTGGGTTTGGTTTTTGTTGTTTCATTTTATTTTGTTTTTGGTTGGTTGGTTTTATTTCCTTGAGACAGGGTTTCTCTGTGTATCCCTGGCTGTCAGATCCACCTGCCTCTGTCCGTGAGTGCTGGGATTAAAGGCATGTGTCACTAGGCTCAGCTATTTTCTTTTTTAAAATTTGACTTTTTAACATTTATTTTTGTATTTAGTTAGTTATTTTATGTTTGTTTCTGCAGAAGTCTAACTTGGAGGGGGTTGGTTCTTTCCCCGCATGGGTTCTGAGGATTGAACTCAATGGGTTTGAACTCAGGCTTGAGTTTAACACACTTGCATGCGTGCTGGGCAAGTGTTGTATCCCTTAACTGCACCCCAGTCCCTATTAACAGTTTATATTTGTAAGTCATAACATGGAATTTAGAAGCTAAAGCCAACTATCTTGACATCAAACAGTTTTTTCTGTCACTTTCTTTGCATCGAAAGATCGTTTTCCAGTGAGGTTTATTGCCTTGTCTTATGGTGATGGGGCAGGAAAGATGGCTCAGCAGGTCAGAGCACTGGCTGCTCTCCAGAGGATCCAGATTCAGGTCCCGGCACCCACATGCCATCTCACAACTGTTTGTGAGTCCAGCTCCAGAAGATCTGACACTTTCTGGCCTTTGCTGGCACCAGGCACATACATGGTACACATACATACATGCAGGTATAAAATAACTAAATCTAAAAAAGAATAAATATAGTGTTTTAAAAAGCTGACACGGTGGTTATATCTTTTTTTTTTTAAGCCAGGTGTTGTGGTTCATGCTTTTTATGTATAGTGTTCTGTCTGCATGTATGCTTGCAGGCCAGAAAGGGGCACCAGATCTCATTACAGATGGTTGTGAGCCACCATGTGGTTCCTGGGAATTGAACTCGGGTCCTCTGGAAGGACAGCCAATGCTCTTAACTGCTGATCCATCTCTCCATCCCCCAGTGGATGGAGAGTTATCGTACAAGGATATATCGTACAAGGAGAATACTACTTAAGTAAGGGACAGATCGGAGCAAGATTTTCTTATATACATGGAAGCTTTTTTGTACTCAGAATATCTTTAAGAAGTCAGTTTTGTCAAATGCTGCTGTCTCATTTCATGGACCACTTCACCCCAAGTTCTTCCAGAAACCTTTAGATATTTATGTGTAGGTTACAAAAGGCACTGATAGGAGAGAGAATACTCAAAGTTCCATGACCCTGGTAGTGTTTTAAGATCTTTGTAGGGCTGGAGAAATGGCTCAGCGGTTAAGAGCATTGACTGTTCTTCCAGAGGACCTGGGTTCAATTCCCAGCACCCACATGGCAGCTCACAACTCTCTGAAAATCCAGTTCCAGGGGATCTGACACCTTCACACCAATGCACATAAAATAAAAAAAAAGATAAATTAAAAAAAATCTTTGTAAACATTATGGTACAATCATCCTTTACATCTACATGGACAGATTTCAGGATCCCTGTCAGATACCAAAATACATGCATACATAGAACTCCAGTACTCAGGAGGAAGTCTGAGGCAGGATAATGGTTAGAAGTTTGAGAGTTCACCCCACCCCCAAGACTTAAGAAATTAAGTTCAAAAACATTCAAGGGATTTCCCATGCATTCCCCCTCAAATCATGTATTTTCAGAAAACACATTCTTTAATTGACATCACCGTTTGATGGTTTCTGTTACCTATTCAGTCTGGTGGGCTGGTAATCTCTTTGTACATTGAGTCAGGGTTTATTGCTCACCCAGATTGCTTATTCAATTTGTAACACTCAGATTTGCAGGTCCTTAATCTTTATAGCTGTATGGAGTCAGCAGCCATTCCGGCTTAGCCTAGAACTATATATGCTTAAGCATTCCACTTTCAAATACTTTGGAAAGCAAAAAAGGTGGTGAGACTAAGCTGACATCTTTGATGGCTCGCATGTGTTATTAAGAAACCTGACTTGAAAGGATGTTAATTTTATTGTGGAATAATGTTGCCAAGAAAATGAGAGTTGGTGGGTTTAGTGCTCTTACGTTTCTATCCTTTGTCTTGTTGATTTTCCCAGAAACGTTTACCTAAGGAAATTGCTGTTGTGTCGTCACACCGTTGCTTCAAAAATAATATTTATTTATTTGTTTGCATATGGGTCTGTACACGTTCATGCCAAAGCATGTGGTAGTCAGGAGCCCACTTACAGGAGTCGGTTCTCTCCTTTTACATGTGAGGCCTGAAATTGAACTCAGGTTATTAGCCTTGGTGGCAGGTGCCTTTACCCACGAAGCTTTAGTTTTGGGATAGAGAAGTGCCCTGTCAACAGCATATTCCTGGCAGTTATTTGGGGCCGTGCTGTACCTGGGTACTGCTTCTATTAAGTTTGTTACTAACTTGGTAGGTTTCCCCGTCCCTTTGTGGGACTAAATAATTTTGTTTTGTTTTGTTTTTGTGTTCTAAATGGAGCTAATGTTTAAAATGAATGGAGTATTATAGTCTTAGCACTGAACGTCCAGCCTACAGAGAACCTTTGTGAGCTGACCTAGCGTTGCTTTATAAGCATTCCTGCCAGAAACAAACAAAACAGCACAAATTTCAGTACTAACCTTTATTTCAAACACAGCCTTTTAAGGCATTTCTCATGTCTGAAATGTTGTTTGTTCTGGGTTATGCTTCTGTTCTACTTCTGCCTTTTGACCTAATCGAAAAATTGCATTATTGTAAGAAATATAGGTTTATTTTAGCAGCCTCACTCTTATAAGCAAGACTAACTTATACTGTGCACCCTCACTGCAAAGTAGGCTCCACTAAAGGTCGAGAATTTGTGCTAGGTTCTAGGTTGAGGACATTTCCATCTTTTAAACAGAACAAGAATACTTGGGATTTACTTCCATATTCATGAACTTGACAGTATTTCATGGTACGTGGCTGAAATTGATCCTACTGCATTGAATTGTGGAAAGCAGCTTATTATTTCATCTTATCCTACTTATATGGGCTTCTTTTAGATTTTTTTGTTGTGTTCTTTTTGTTTTTCATGGCAGGGTTTCTCTGTGTGTCCCTGCTGTCCTGAAACTCACTCTGTAGACCAGGCTGGCCTCAAACTCAGAGATCTGCCTGCCTCTGCCTCTGCCTCCTGAATACTGGGATTAAAGGTGTGCACCACCACCCTTGGCTTATTTTTTGATCTGTGTGGGTGTTTGCCTGCATGTATGTTTGTGAACCATGTGGGCTTAGTGTCCGTGGAATCGGAAAGAGGGCATTGGATCCTCTAGAACTGAAGTTATAGGCAGTTGTGAGCTGATGTATAGGTGCTAGAAACAGAACCCCGGATCCTTTGGAAGAGCAGCCAGTGCTCTTAACTACTGGGCTATCTCTCCAGCATTCAACTTTAGACTTTTACCCTCCAATAACTTTTTTGGGTAGTGGGTGTGGGGCTTCAAGACAGGGTTTCTTAGTGTAGCCCTAGTTGTCCCGGAATTCTGTAGGCCAGACTGGCCTTGAACTCATCTGCCTGCCTCTAGCTGCCTCTGTCTCCCAAGTGCTAGGATTAAAGGTGTGTGTCACCACCTCCTGGTAATACACATGAAAAAAAGGGGGGGGGCATGGAGAAGTAGTGCTAGCCACTTAAATGTAATCTCCCTGTATGATTTGATTGGTTTTGTTTGTTTTTGGGTTTTGGTTTGTGTGTGTGATGGGTTCTAGTGTGGGCTCTGGCCCTCGCCTGCCTGAAACTTGTGAGAATCACCCAGGCTTTGCCTCCTGAGTGCTAGGGTTACAAGTTTGTGTCATCATGTGTTTTGTCTTGTTTTGTTTCGTTGAGATAGGATCTCATACTGTGGTACATACTGGCCTAGAATTCATTGTGAATCTCATGGCAATCCCACTGCCACAGCTTTTCAAATACTGGGATTGCAAGTAAATCAGGATGCCTACATCTATATACTTCCTCTTGAGATAGAAAAACTAAACTAATGACAATCCCCGAAGGCAAAAGAAAAACATTTAAGAATGAAATGAAAATTAAGATGGGGGTGTTATCCAATTATGCTCAAATGCAAAAGATTAAATTACCTAAAGAAACATTGAAAGAGAGAAACTAAGAGCTAGATGAGTCAGCAGTTGAGAGCACCAGCCGCTCTTGCAGAACACATAGTGGCTCACAGCCGTTTGTAACTCTGGTTCCGGCCTCCGTAGGCACTCCACACAGGTGAAGTACAGACATACATGCAGGCAAAAGATCCATACACCTACAATCTTTTTTAATTAAAAAAAAAAAAATTAGAAGAGGGAGACTTAAGTGGAGATGATAATTTTTTTTCTTTTACAGCTGTAAAAAAATTAAACAATTTTGAGCTGAGAAGGAAAGCAGAATTGGGGTAGGGAATAAGTAAACTCTGTCTTAGGGAGTGGGCATGGGATATGTAATCCAAATGATCCTTGTCCTGATGGCGTCAACTCAATCAGGACGTATTGGTAACTTTCAAGGACAAATTGCCCTTCACTCTAACAAGTAATATGATAATGAGTGAGATTAATAGGGTGTGCTAATGCTGTATTGGGTAACCACCTGCAGCTAGAAACACAGGAAGCAAGGACAGAGTGTATTTCTCAGGTAAAAGGTAGGTAGCTGCTTAATGTCCTCTCAGGGCATCTGGAACTTGATATGATGCCATGGTTCAGGGGCTGAGCCTCAGCTATGTAGTTTAGAAATTTGAGTGAGTAAACATACAGCCTAGTAGACTAAGAATTAGAATTATCCCAACCAGCCTTACAAATCACAATACCAATGTTTTTTTTCTTGACTATTTGTTTGTCAAGACAGGGCTTCTTTGTGTGGTCTTGGGTGTCCTAGAACTTGCTCTGTAGACCAGGCTGGCCTTGAACTCCCAGAGGTTCAAGTGCCTCTGCCTCCCAAATGTTGGGATTAAAGGCATGCGCCGCCACCACCTGAGTTTGGCTCAATTTTCTAATATTACAAAAGAAATATGTAAATTGAGATTGTTTCTTTCAAAAGTCTTTAAGAAATAATCTGTATTTAGTTTGGGGAAAGAAACGTGTGTTGCCAACAAGTCAGCACACTCTGTACTGTAAAGCCAGTTGTGTCTGGGTGCTGCTTTTGGATTTGTTGTGACTTGTTCTGTGACATTATCTGAGTCAGTTTACTTCTGCTTGCCTGTGTGTGCATCACAGGAGTGGTCTGGGCTTGAATACTTTGTGGGATCCTTCTGTGATCTGATTATTCTTACAGAATATTCATAAGGCACTGTCATGTGGAACATTATGCTTTTGAGAGAGAAAGAATTGTCACTATATAGAGGGTATTTAAGGCTGAGTGACTAGATGACATCATTAGGGAGAGAGTGTGAAGAGAACACAAAAAGGAACCTAGGACCAGGCTTTGAATAACTTCAAGAAGTAGAAGCAGAAGGAGCTGTCAGTAGCCAGAGGAGTAGGAAAGAGACCTGACCCTTCACCTGCACCCAGCTAGGTAAGAGGCTCAGTAAGGTGTGTGTTCTTGCATTTGCCAGCACGGAGGTCATTCATTAGTGCTCTTGATGAAAGACATTTCCTGATTCCCTGATCCGTGGAATCAGAAGGCTCCCCGCAGTGCTGCTGAGGAAGTGTGTGTGTAGACTGTCTGCATGCAGCTGTGGAGAACAGTGTCTGTGAAGGACGGGAATGCGGAGTACTGGATGATGTTTATCTGCCAGAGAGAATAAAGAAGCCCAGATTGACGGCACAGAGAGAACCGAATGAGCTAAGTGAGCTAAGTCCCTGGAAATGTGAAAGAGAGTTAGTGTGGATGTGTGTTTGCTGACAGGGTCTGTTCCTGTGTGGGAGTGTGTCTTAATAGGACTGAAGGCTCTCCGGGACTGAGACTGCGGCTCACTGGAATAGCTGCTTACATGCATGGTGTCCCAAGATCATCCCCAGTAGCGCCAAAAAAATGAAACTCCGTTGATAGCTGGGAAAATGGGTGAATATCAATTAAAGTTTGAGGTTTGGCATCTAAGATGATAACTGGCAGCCAATGAACACTTGATAGATCTTCATTGAGTCAGTGAATTTAAAGTGGCTGTACTGTTGTTTTTTATTTTTCTAGCTGTGCTCAGTTGTTCAGACACATCTCAAAATGCAGAATTAATTCCAGGAAAATGGAAGCTTTGCAGAGTTAGTCCTACAGTTTTGTGACAAAAGAAAATATGCTTTAAATTAGGAATTAATTTCTGTTGAGACAAGATCTAGGTATGTGGAAGACAGTGGGGACTGTCTTCATTCTACTGCTTCAGTCACCAGTTGTTGGGATTACGGGTGTGTATCACCACAGCTAGCCTCTCCTAAATGGTCAAAATGCAAAAGGGTGTTTGTCTGGTTTACTTGTGGCACTGGCTAGCAAACCCAAGGTCTTGCATTGCGTGTTATCACTGAACTTAACACCCGAGAGCTTCTGATGCTTTGATAACCTGATGTGCAAACCCTTCTTTCTTAGTTTATTGCTTTTAGGTTGTAATTTCTTCTTTTGGAAATAATAAACATTTTTAGAAACTTATTTTTAAAACTGAATTTTTTTGTTTGTGAAGAAATACACCACACCAACTAAACAAAAAACTGTTTTCTCTCAGTTATTTCTAACAAATAAAATTTCAGATTTTAAGTTTGATAGAGAGCATTTTTGAGAAAGAAATGTCAATATGATATTTTTAGCATATTGTATAAGAACAGATTATTTGCTTAAATAAAAAATTCTGTTACAAATGGACCCAAGCTGTTTTGTCCATTCAAGATGACACTAAGGGAAAGGATAAATAGGGGAAATGAGTTCAGTTAGCAGTATGATTGTGTAGGTGGGTAGAAAGTTTGCTTCATAATGTCAGCTCTTTTGTGCCCTCCTTTCTGTGTGCATGTGTTTGTGTGTGTGTGTATGAAGCGTGGCTTCTACTTTATCTCTTATGAGTGAATAAATTACATTATTTGGATATGTACCCCCCACTTTGAGATAGGCTTTCATGTAGCCCATATTGGCTTTGAACTTCTAATATATTTTAAACATGAAAATTTTATCTTCTGTGCACATTCCCATTTGAATCAGTGTTTTCTACATAAAGCTGACCTGTGGTCTTGGACCTGTGATATTTGTGTGACTACAGTGAATTTATTTATTTATTTTTGGTTTTTTGAAAGAGGGTTTCTCTGTGTAACAGTTCTGACTGTCCTGGAACTCACTCTGTAGACCAGGGCGTCTTCGAACTCACAGAGATCCACCTGTTTCTGCCTCCCAAGTGCTGAGATTAAAGGCATGTGCCACCACATCCAGGCACCCAAATTTTATTCTGGAAAACAAATCACTGGAATAACTATTTAGAAAATGTTTACAGCCACAAGATTTTCTATGAAATTATATAAATTATTTATACAACTCTTGGTTATAAAAGGAAATAGTAGTGTGAACACATCATACAGTTACCATGTGGGATGTACGCCATTTTGCTCCTGTATTCAGTTTTAGTCTCAGCTGCAAAGCAAACAACTCTAATGCATTACTGGGATTTATTTTCTGTATTAGCTCCTCCAGAGTTACTGATCTATGAAATGGCAGAGAATGGAAAAAATTGTGACCAGAGACGTGTAGCAATGAGTAAGGAGCAACATAATGGGAGTTTCCCAGGTAAGGAATCTACGGTAGCGGTAATAGCAAACTGCCTGGGTATTTGGTGACTGTCATTCTTCTGGGGCTTTCCATAAATTTCCTCACTGAATCCTTTCACTGACCAAGTAGTTTGTCTTTACATTGGAGATGCCACAGGCCATTAATTCCAGCACTCAGGAGGCAGAGGCAGATGTATATCTGTGAGTTCTGAGGCCACCCTGGTCTACATAGTGAATTCTAGGACAGCAGGGCTATATAGTGAAACCCTGTCTCAAAACAGACAGACATATTGCAGCAGAAATACCTAGCCTACATGTTTCATTCTGCTGGATTCTTGGTTTTTTTAGGGGGTGGGGGAGAGGAGGGTACATAAGAGTTTTTGGTTGGTTGGGTATTTTTATTTTTCTGTTTGTTTGCTTTTGGGGGACAAGATGTCAGGATTTCTCTGTGTAGCCATGACTGTCCTAGAACTCACTTTGTGGACCAGACTGGTCTCAAACTCACAGATCCACCTGCCTCTGCCTACCAAGTGTCTGGATGAAAGATGAGCACCACAGCTCATCTGGCTACGAATAGGACTGTATGTTTTGTTTTGTATTTGCAGTGTTTGTTGTTGTTACCTAAGTAACAGTGATGGGAAAAATAACAGCCCTGGGGACAGTAATATAGTTCAGTGGTAGAGGGGCATACGCAGGATGTGTGAAGTCCTGGATTTGGTTCTCCGTACTAAACATGAGTGGCAACCATGGCAGTTAGTTCATGAGTTTGGACCAGTTGCCATGTCTCGGGACCCTAGGACTTGCTGTGAGTGGTTACCTGGGACATGGGTGAAACTTTTCTCATCCATCCATGCATTGTGCTGTCCCTCTCCATGATAGCTAAGAAGAATACATTGCAAAGTTGCCACTGATGGAAAGAGGTAGGCATGGACAGACATGTGAGAAGCCGTTGCGGATTCAGTATGTACTACAGTCCTTGGCTTCTTGTTAGAGATTTAGATACTTGTTGTAATTTTGTTCCTCTCAGATTAGTACTTTGGACCCTTTCATTTTGCCCAGTCTCAATGTTAAACCTCCTTTCTATTTTGAGATTTTTCTTATGTAGTCTTAGAGATATAAGATGGGAAGGTGTGTTATTTTTATTCTTTGAAAATGTGGCACAGATGGTAGGAATTGTGTTTTAACGTCCATGCTGTTGTTTTTCAGACCCCTCTTCAGTACATGAAAAGAAGAGAAGGGATCGGGAGGAAAGACAGAACATTGTCCTGTGGAGACAGCCACTCACTACCTTGCAGTATTTTTCTCTGGAAACTCTTATAGTTTTGAAGGAATGGACCTCAAAGTAAAGAGTTTTCTGTTACTTTTTATATAAATCGTATTTACTAATTTTAGAAGTCCTCAGCCATCTCCTACTCCCTGCCATCTGTTTCACCAAAATGGATTCATTAAATTTAGAATATTATCGTAGGAACATGTGTTTTCCTTCATATAGTTTAAAAAGAATTCGACTAGGGGGATGGGGATGTAGCTCATTAAGAGGCCTTGTCTCTCATGCAAAGCCAACACCAAGCACACCAATTTTCAAGGTCATCCTTTGTTATATAGTTCAAGATCAGCCTGGGTTAGATAAAGACTGTCACCCCACTATCTCCCTTTCCCCAAAGGGAGAGCAATAGGTTGGGGTGTTTGGTTTGAAGAAAAATGACGGAGGAAACGTTATTTACTTGACAGGTTATTACAGTTGACTCCTGTTTCACTTTGGGTCTTCCAAGGGAAAAGATTAAGAAGATAGTGGGTTTTTTCTCCTGATTTTTATCTTGAAATGGAATGAGGCTTATATGCAGCAGATACACTAAGCCTGCAGCAGGTTCAAGATGCATGTGGTGCTCACTGACAGTCAGTGAAAAAGAACCCTGCCATGCAGTGTGTCCTGCCTGTTTGAAATATCTAAGAAAGCAAGTTGAACTTTCATACCCTATTATTTTCTTTTTTTCTAAATTATTTATTTATTTCATTTCATGTGCGTTAATGTTTTGCCTGCTTGTATGTCTGTGTGCGGGTGTCAGATCCCTTGAACTGGAGTTAGAGAGAGTTAGTTGGTTGTTGAGAACTGAACCTGGGTTCTCTGGAAGAGCAACAGTGCTCTTAACCACTGAGCCATCTCTCCAGCCTCCCTACTATTTTCTTGTTCTTCTAAATTATCTATACTATTATCTTACATCTTTTTAAAAAAATATATTTATTTATTTATTTATTATGTATACAATATTCTGTCTGTGTGTATGTCTGCAGGCTAGAAAAGGGCACCAGACCTCATTACAGATGGTTGTGAGCCACCATGTGGTTGCTGGGAATTGAACTCAGGACCTTAGGAAGAGCAGGCAATGCTCTTAACCACTGAGCCATCTCTCCAGCCCTTATCTTACATTTTTGTTGTCCTTAAAAGTTATAAAACATTTTGTAACAATTTTCAGCTCATTTAATCCTGTAGGAGGTCCATGAAGAAGGAAAAGCAAATATATAATTATTACTATTTTAAAAGCAAAAACCAAAATCTGAAAGGTTAAGTGTCCTGCTAAAAATGCAGCACTAAGTGGCCAAACCAGCCCACGGGCTTTAAAGCCCGTGAAGCCCATGTTCTTCCTGTTGCACTATAATACCTCTCTACATTAAAACATGAGATATGAGCAAGAGCAGGCTTTGGGCACAGGGAGGGCTGTGGTAAGACGGTGATAACTCGGGTTCTGGGCCCATGTACCTTTGCTGGTTCCTTTTTACATCCCAAAGGCTGTTTCTGCAAATTGCAAGATTAATGTGAGATGTTTTTATTTGTTTTTAAGGTTATGGCATCGTCAAAGCATTGTGTTGACTTTTTTACTGCTGCTTGCTATGCTTATAGCTACGTATTATGTGGAAGGAGCCCATCAACAGGTAAGACACTGAGTAATTCTCTGCTCCTCGGCATTCTGTGATCACATGACATTTCAAAGTGGGACTAATGTAAGTTTCATAGAATTTATGCCCTATATACTTATAAGTAAACTTTTGTGTCTTTAATTTTATCTGATGACTTGGTATCTTAATGTCTTATTCCATACACTAAAAATACCTGAGCACTGTTTCATACCTGTTCAACATTATTTCAATATTTAGGTTTCCTCTTTACCTTAAAAGATTTAAAGTATTCAGTCAAAACAGTATGAATGCTAACTTTACGAATCCTTTCATCTCTCACAAAACCTTCATAATGTCTATAATGTCTATAATGATCCAGCCAACAGATTGCATCCTGGATTGAGAGTTAGATTTTATTTCTATGGAAGGTCATTTCATTTCCCTGTAGTCTATAGTCATGCACTGATGGGAAAATAACAGATTAACATTTTGTTAGCACCTTTCATTAAAATGGCAAAATGTTAATCTATTCTAATGGAAACGTTTCTAAAAAGCTATCATTTTAAAGTAATTTTTTGTTTGGTTGGTTGGTTTCTCTATGTAGCCCTGGCTGTTCTGAAACTTGCTTTGTAGACCAAGCTGGCGTCGAACTAACTCACTGAGATTCGCCTGCCTCTGCCTCCCAAGTGTTAGGAATAGAGGTGTGTGCCACTAATTTACTTTTAATGTCAGGAAAGGTATTTTTTATTATTATAGTTTTGAATGCATTTCCTGTAGATAATCTTTATATGTTAATAAGAATTTGCAGTCACGCTAACCATGGTGGAACATGCCACTAAGTCCAACAGAGACAGGAAAATCACCATGAGTTTGAAGCTAGCCCATTTTACAGAGTGCCAGGCTAGCCAGGGATACATGATGAAATTCTGCCTCTTAAATAAATAAATAAACAAACAAGCAAGCCAAGGAGACAAAACACTTTGTAATCAGCTCCCTGACTTTTTTTTTTAACTTACATTTAGAAATTTGTCTAGAAATAAATCAACTCTTTCAAGGTATCTTTCTTACACTGTGCTTTATTTTTGCCCATATTTGAAACATTTTAAAAACCTGGTGTTAAAAATTTGCTTGAATGATGAAAAATGTATTCTATTTACAAAATGTGTGATTTTTCCCACTCCACACACTCCACCGCCCGTATTTTGAGACAGGATTTCTACATAGCCCTTCCTGGCTGGAACTCACTATGTAGACTAGGCTGGCCTGAAACTCATAGAGATGTCCCTGCCTCTGCCTCCCGAACACTGGGATTAAAGGCGTGCACCGCCACACTTAGCTCATTGCCTTCTTTCTTGCTTGCTTGTTTGCTTGCTTGCTTTTTTTCTTTCTTTTTTTTTTTTAAAAAAAGATTTATTTGTTTATTATGTACATGGTGTTCTGCCTGCATGACAGAAGAGGGCACCAAATCTCATTATAAATGGTTGTGAGCCACCATGTAGTTGATGGGAATTGAACTCATGACCTCTAGAACAGCCAGTGCTCTTAACCTCTGAGCCATCTCTCCAGCCCACCCCTTTTCTTTACCATTGTGTTTTGTGTATTCCTAAAGTTTTCTCTTCACAAATATTGTATAACTGTTCCTTTAACACTGTCTTATGTTTTTCTTAAAGTTTGTAATTTTTAAGTCACTTTAAAGTATTTATTCTTAGCACCAGTATACTAGACTGGGCATGATAGCGTATATGTATAATCACACCATTCAGCAAGTAAAAGTAGGAGGATCAACTGAAGTTCAAGGTTAGCCTGGTATACATAAAAAAATGCCAGGCCAGGCTGGACTACAGTATGAGATCCTGTCTCAAGAAATGACAAAAAAAAAAAATTACTTTAATATATAGTTTGTTTTTTGATTTTCACTTATGCTAACTTACTCTGCCTGAATGAGTTGGGGTTTTGTTTTCGTTTGGTTTTGGGGGTGTTTTGATTTGTGTCCTCTCTGCTATAGTACACTAACAGTATGAGACCTCGTCAACGAATTTTTTGTCTTAATGTTTTTCTACCTCCTCCGAGCTTTGTTGAGCTGACTGGTCAGTGGGTGGTGGTTACTGTAGCGTGTTTCTGGACAGAGTGTTCAGGTTTATCTCCTTTCCCTTTTCTTTCCAGTATGTGCAGCGGATAGAGAAGCAGTTTCTGTTGTATGCCTACTGGATAGGCTTGGGAATTCTGTCCTCGGTTGGGCTTGGAACAGGATTGCACACCTTTCTGCTTTATCTGGTAAGAATGACTTTCTGTCAATGAATCAGAACAAAGGAGATTCTTCTGTCTTTATTGGTGCTTTTTCTTCAGAAGCTGCAGCCCTAAAATCTGTGTTTAATTGCTTCAGTGTTTGGTAAATGTTGTGATCCTAAAACCAGTGCCTGAAATTCAGCTGCTTGTCTTGCTCTG
Source organism: Myodes glareolus (assembly GCF_982192425.1). Taxonomy (NCBI): domain Eukaryota; kingdom Metazoa; phylum Chordata; class Mammalia; order Rodentia; family Cricetidae; genus Myodes; species Myodes glareolus. The sequence continues at coordinate 35,986,414 of NC_142034.1, forward strand.
CGGCTCCTTTGGAGCTGAAAAATTAAAAGAGAAAAGGGGGAAACAGTTAAGCAGATATGATTGTTTGCTAAAATTAGTTCAACCAGAGAACTTTCAGTTTTTGATTTTGAAGTAATAGTTATTTCACCTATACAATTGTTATTTTAATATAAATTTGGGGAGATAATTCAGTGGGTAAAGACCCGAGTTTGAATCCCCAGACTGCATGAAAAGCTAGATGGGGTAGTATTGTGATCTCGGTGTTTCTGTGGGACAATAGGCAGGAGAATTCACAGAAGTTCATAGGCCAGCTAGTGTGTATCAGAAAATAATAGACTTTGTCTCAAGCAACGTGAAATTTGAGGATCAATACCTGACTTTTTCATCTGATCTCTGCATGGGCACCATAGCAGTCATGCACACACACCCTCCAAAGACATACCCATTTCTTTGTTTCTTTGTTTTTCCAGACAGGGTTTTTCTGTGTAGCCCTGGAACTCACTCTGTAGACCAGACTGGCCTCAAACTCAAAGAGATCTGCCTTCATCTGTCTCTGCTGGGATTAAAGGTGTGCACCACCATACCCAGCTGCCTAGATTTTATTTAAAAAGTAAATTTGAAGCAATGAAATTTATTTCTTATTGTATATGCATTAAAAACATGAATAAATTGTAAAATGTTTTTATATGAGGGCATTATTATTTCTCCTCTGATCTAGGTACTCAGGAAAAGATCTAGAAACATACAAGCATACAAAGCCACCCAGATGGCTCAGTTCAAGCCTGAAAACCTGAGTTCTTCACTGAGACCCAGATGGTTGAGGGAGAGAACTGACCCTTCCCTCAAGTTACTCTCTGACCTCCACACATGTGCGATAACACACACATACCCATTCACACAGACCCACATAATAATAATAAAAAGTAACAATGGCCTGAAGGATGGTCAGCCGTTAAAGGCTAGGCTCATAACCAAAAATATATTAGTTTGGTTCCCAGCACCCACGGCTGTCCCTCCAGGTTTTAAAAAAAAAAAAAAGGTAACCATGAAGTTTACTTCAGAATTAATGTAAAGGAAAAGTAAAATCTTTGTTTTCAGCACTTCTACCCTCGATCAGTGTGCCTGTTTAATGGAATGTGGTTAGAGTTTCCTCAGCTTTAATTTTTAATGTATATTAGTGCTTTGGCTGCGTGTGTATCTTCATCATGGTTGTCTGGTGCCTGTGGAGGAACTGAGTTACACATGATTGTGAGCAATCAGTTAAGAACTGAACCTGGGACCTCTGCAAGAGCAACACTTGCTCTTAACCGCTGAGCCATCTCCCCAGCCCCTAGTTTTATCAAATTTGGTTTGTTTGGGTGGTTGGTTTTCAAGACAAAGCGTCTTTTGTAGCCTTGGCTGTTGTGGAACTCACCACCGCTTGGCAGATTTTTTAATTTGCTATTTCCTTTCTGAGTCATAACAGACTTATCCTTAATTGCAGGGGGTCTCTGTGACCACCATGGCCAATAGTGTCCATGCACATGAGATGTTTTGTTTAGCACAATTTAGTAGCTGGTGTTCATTCAAACTTCTTTCAGGCATATTTAAGCACAGCACAATTGTTGAAATAGTATTCCTGGTGATAATTATCTCAATCCCATGTTGAAATTATGTAAAGTACATGTGACATCTTCCATAAAGATAGGTGCTGTAGAGTGATTGGGGAAAATAATCTTATGATAAGGGTCTGGGGGAGGATCTGGTGTGGCCTGGGCCACACAGTGCAAAGGTCACCAGACTGTTAACCACCTCTACTCTGAAAACAGGTTATAATCTTTGTCTGCTTGTTTAACATTCCTAGTTTCTTTAGTGCTTGTCTGTGAGCACAAGGACCTCTGAGCCTTCTACATTTAAGAATCTCCATTTGAGCCGGGCAGTGGTGTCACTTGCCTTTAATCCCAACACTAAGGAGGCAGAGGCAGGCGGATGTCTGTGAGTTTGAGGCCAGCCTGGTCTACAAGAGCTAGTTCCAGAACAGGCTCCAGAGAAATTGTCTCAAAAGTACAAAAGAAAAAAGAAAGAATCTCCATTTGTTGTTTGGTTGGCTTTTGGTTTTTTGTTTGTTTGTTTGTTTGTTGTTTGTTGTTGTTGTTGTTTGGTTTTTTCTTTTTGTTTTTGGAGATAGGGTTTAACTGTGTAGCCCTGACTGTCCTGGAACTCAGGCGTAGACTAGGCTGACCTTGAACCCATAGAAATTATCCTGCCTCCACCTCAAAGACAGACACCACTGTGCTGGGCCTATTTATTTTATTCTATGTATGGAATTTAATTGTGTTTGGGAAGGTCCTGATTACATATCTTTCTTTTACAAGCCCTTTCGGGAGCCCTCACTTCGAAGTGATGACGTTGCTGTTGTGTGTCCTACTCTAGTGCTGGTGAAGTAGACTCCTCCATCTTACACTCATAAAACCCTTAGTCTAGAGGCCAAGCAACCGTGGTAGGAAAGTAGCCTCTGTGCAGACTTTGTAGTAAAATAAGCGATTAAGAATCCAATTTTAAAGACTAAATATTAAATTCATTCTTTATCATAATCCCATCTATTAAAGGTCATGGCTTGAAAGTAATATGAAAATGCTATGTACTTCATATCCACTGTTTTCCACAGTGAAAGTTATCTTTTGAGGGTTATACTTTGTTAATTATGATCGAATTTATACTAAATGGTCACTTAAAAGACTAAAAGTCATGTTTTTCAGTTAATGAATGATTTCCTTATTTTTAATTTTAATTGAAAGGTTTTTACTTGAAATTGGGGTGTATTGGAACCCTCATCATTCTTAAAGCATTGTTGCTGTTTAAGTGGTTACAAAACTAAGGGTCATTAAGGGAAAGCAAATGCATATCCTCAAAGTGGCTCCGTGGTTTGTAGGAACACTAGGTTAGGTCGCTCGTTCTCTTTATTTTAATCATCAGTGAATCAGCTTACTAATTTCCTAAACACTGTACTTTGTGTGTCTAGAAGAATAAGCTTTTGTTTTGTTTTGTTTTGTTTTTCTTTTCCTGGTGAGAAAAGCCTACAGTCGTCACATGGCTCCAAAGACTGTCATCCATAAGTGTTTTGAAATCATTCTTCGAGGGGCCTGGGGAAATGGCGCAGCAGTTAGGAACACTTGTGCACTTGCAGAGGGCCTGGGTTACATGGTAGCTCACAGTCATCCATAATTCCCGTTCCAGGGAGTATACTGCCCTCTGCTGGCTTCCACAGGCGTCAGTCTCTCAGACACACGAAAAGCATCTATCCATATAAAATAAAATAAACCTTAAGATCTTTTTAAAAAGAGAAGAAAGCCATTCTTCTAGAATTTTTTTGTCTGAGTGCATCTATATGGTCGCCATTAGGTGGCGTCACTAACACAGTCATACATTATATATTTGCCAATAGAGCAACTTTACCCAAAGCCCAAGCCATCAAGTGACTCTCTTAGCTCAGAGACATGATTTGTTGTTTTTCTGTATTCATGTCTATACATTTTGCTTACATAAGACTAGTGGATGGGGCTGTGTGTAACGCTAATTCCAGGGAACCCAGTGCCTCTTCTGGCCTGACTACTGGGCAAGCACATGTTATAGACATGCATGCAAGCAAGACACGAATACATACAGAATAAATCTAAACAGCTTTTTAAAGGATCAGTGAATGCATGAGAGTTAAAAGTGTTAATTTTTCCTACTAGTTTTCCACAGTCCTCAACATAGTAATTTACAGTTAGCCTTTTTCCCCATTGACTTGCATATTTATACATATGAATTAGTTCCCACAGCTATATCTATATATCTATAGATGTGTATATAGATATATAGATATATATATCCTGGGCTGGTCTTGAACTCACGGCATCCTTCCTATCACAGCTTCCCAAATACTGGGATTATAGGTGTATACCACATCCCTTGAATTTCCATCCATTAATAGTCAAGAGTATGCAGAAGTTCTGATTATGAGAAAAACAGGCAAATTGCTACGTCGGAATGTCTACTCCAATAGTGATGGTGCTTGTCTCATATGATGGTTTTGAGGGTTAAATGACACGTTTCTTTTCCAGCATGATATCTAGTCAATAAAAAAGTATTGCAGCTATGTTAATTAATATCATTATGCTGCAGGGTTTTGGCTTTTGATTTTTAAGGAGAGAGTATAAGAAAGAGAAATGTCGGAGACCGCTGAGGGTTTTGCATGTCACGGTGTGTGTGCAAAGGTCAGAGGACAACTTTTCAGCAGTCAGTTCTCTCATTTCACCTTATTTTGAGGCAGGGTTTTTTTTTTATATTTTTGTTTTTATTATTACTCTTGTTCTCTTCTGCTTTCCAAGTACTAGGACTAAAGGTGTGTGCCACCACAGCCTGGCTATGAGGCAGGGTTTTGTTGTTTCTATGGCTTTGCTGCATACTTGAGCTTCCAGCAAATTCTTCTTTCTCCACCTTCACCTCCTATTCACCAGGGTGCTTGGATTATAAATGCACACCGCTGTCTTTGGCTTTTTACACGGATTCGGTGAACCAAACTCAAGTTTTCATGCTTGTGCAACAGGTGCTTTTGCCAACACTAAGCAATCTCTGGCTTCTCAATCATTTTCAATCTTTGTGCTAGCAGTTTTTTTGCCTTCGAAGTACTAGGGGTCAAACCAGTGGCCTTAAACATGGTTGCCAAGTGATCTACTACTGACTACATCCATAGTCCACCCTTACCTATTCTCTTTTTAATATTTGTTTTATTTTATGTGCATGGTATTTTGCCTTCATGTTTGTGTAACGGCAGCAGATCCCTGGAACTGGAGTTGCAGACAGTTGTGAGCTGCCGCATGGGTACCAGGAACTGAACCTGGGTCCTCTGGAAGAGCAGCCAGTGTTCTTAACCACTGAACCATCTCTCCAGCTCTCAGCCCTTAGCTATTCTTAACTGCTTTGGCTGCTTAATGAATCTTTGTCTCTAAAAATAAAAATAAATGCATGCTGAGTAATAGTGCGTGCCTTTAATCCTGGCACCTTGGAGGCAGAGGCGGACAAGTCACTGAGTTCAAGGCCAGCCAGGACTACACAGAGAAACCCTGTCCTGGCAAGTGGGGGAAAAATAGAAAATTCAGAGAGAAGTGCCCAACTTTTAAATTCTAAAAGCTCACATGTGAAAAGCAGTTTAAGTTCCAGTAATCTGACTTATTTCCTTAGAATTTCTTTTGTCCAGTCCAGCCACTCTTTTAAGCTAATGTATCTCAAACACACTCTTTCATATATAGGGAAATTATATTAATTAAATTATCAGACAAGAAGGTGGTTATGTAGTCTATTGTGCGCTGTTAAGGATTTATAAAGTCTTACACTTAAATAAGAAAACTGAGTATGGTGGCACATGACTGTAATCTCAGCACATTGAAGGCCCCCAGCTACATGAGAAGTCCTAGAGTTCACTAACCTACATGAGCCCCTATCTCAACAACAGCAAAAAGAAATAATTCCACTGGCTAAAATTTAATCTTATCTTGTGTGATGTATGGACAGTTTTTGACACTAGGTGGCACAGTTTCCTGCAGAAAGACTTTACACAGCCCAGTTCCACACACTGTCTGTAAGACATGGATCCTTCTCTAAGGAGACGCTAGCTTTACAGACAAGTGCTCTTTAACATAATTCACTTCTGGCTTTTATTTTAACATTTGGAGATCGAAGTAGGAAAAATTCTATCTGCCAGAAGCATTAGCATTCTCCCTCTAAACGCAGTGTGGAAGGAGGAAAGTTTGGAACAACTGGGGTATATTATAAAATTGACCCAACTTTTATTAGAAATAATAACCAAAAGGTGCTGTCCTTTGAAAAGGTCTACTTAAGAGACATATTCTTAATATCATCATTTCAACAAAAACCTATAACTCTGGTAGAAATTAAATTTAAAAAGATGCGAAAGATTTGCTGCCAGAAGCCTGTTTATGTTTAAGTTTAAGCAGTTTTATTTTAAAATGGGGCAGAAATTGTACCTTTTAGAAGTCTGGCCTGTTGTTTTCTCATGGATAGACATCGCTGTGAATGGCTCTGTATTTCCTTCAGTGGCAGTGCCTACCAGTAGCCTTGACTCCTTTAAAGCTGTGTTTCCTTAGGTACAGATGTTTCTGGAGCCTTTTGACTCTTAATTCCTTTTGGGTAGGCAGGGTGTTCAAATCAGGGTTTCTCTGTAGCTTCAGAGCCTGTCCTGGAACTAGCTCTTGTAGACCAGACTGGCCTCAAACTCACAAAGATCTGCCTGTCTCAGCCTCCCAAGTGCTGGAATTAAAGGCGTGTGTCACCACCATCCTGTGACTCTTGATTCCTTATTGCTAAAAATCAGTATTTGGGAAAAATCACTGATATGGAGTAAAACCAAGTAGGAATGTAGTTTCATTTAGTGAATGCTCTTTTGTTAATACCCTGACATGTGATTCTCTCAAAACTAAACCGTTAGCTCTCTTCTTCACTTTCATTTTTGCTTCCCGTAATTACTGTAGAGCTTGGTCACCTGCTTATTCTTCAATACAGATAAGGAAGAAATTTTCCCACATTTGATTTTGGGGTCCCTTAATACTGACTTCTATAGGTATGGTGACTGATCATGAACACTCTGAGTCAGAACTTTTCCTGGAAGATCAGCAGCCCCTTTTTAGAAAAAAAAAAAATGCTATTTGCCTTTGTTTGATGAACGAGGGCATGATAGCTCTTCTCCCTGTCTTTCACCAAGGAATGACTCGTGTATTAACTCTCGTAGCATCACCACATCAAAGGCGGAAACCAAGGTCTCTAGGACATAGGGATTTGTGCAGACTGGATAGCTTCCCGCTCTTAAGCCATTATCTATAATTGTGTACTTAAAAGAGTAGGTTACTAAACAACTTGCACTGACTTTTTTTTAATAGCTCTGATAAATATGTAGTTCATTTATTCTGAATACTCAAGTCAACTTATGATCAAAACTTGCTGAGAAGAGGGATGAAGCTCAGCAGCAGAGTATGTCGCAGCATGTCGCTAGCTTGTCGCTAGCATGCTAGAGGGCCTTAGCTTAAACCTCAACAAGAGAAACAAAACAGTTAAGTTTTTGTTGTTGCTTTCTCTTGTTTTTTGCCTGTTTGTTTGTTTATTTGTTTTGAGAAAGGGTCTCATATTTAACTCTAACTAGAGCTCACCATGCTGGTCTCTAGTGCTGGGATTAAAGGTGGGTGTCGCCATGTCGGCCCTCTCAGGTTTATTGACAAATATTTGAGGTGAGGTATCTGTTAAAAATCTTGAGTTTATCAATATATAATGTATAAATATACTAAAACATCATACTATAATTAATGCTATTCAATTATTTGTAAATCTTTAAAACCAGTTTTAAGTTACTTGGTTTTATGAGACTGACCCTGCTGCCAGCTGCGCTAAGGAGGAGGCTGTTGTGAGTTACATGAAGTCTGCCTTTATATGTACTAATCCGTTACAATCAAATGACTTCCAAAAGGTTTATGAGCTAATATTATAGCGTACACTTCTTTTGTTTTAGCTAGCAACTATGAACTTATACTTTTAAAATATAATTATATATTGTTGTCCTAGGTAGCACAGCCATTGTTACATTTTTTAAAACATTTTGTTATATTAGGAAGATAAGACAGAATTCTAATTATACCTTGTTAAATTACTAACATATGTAAAGACCTGGCATTCACATTAACTAATGCCTAGGTTATTGTGTTTAGAGATACCATACTGCATTTTATAGAGACCTGGGGCCTGGCTTGAGACTTGACCAAAAGAATCTAAGAATGGGTCTGAGGACTGGAGAGGTGACTCAGTGGTTAAAAGCACCAACTATTCTTCCAGAGGCTCGGCACCCACATGGCAGCTGACTCTCAATCCCCTGTAATTCTAGTCCCACGAGAGCTGAAACCCTCTTCTGACCTCTCTGGGCACAAGCATGCATGCACACAAAATACCCCAACAAATAAAATTTAAAAAGAAAAAAAGAGCAGGTCAGCTTTTTGGCATCAACTTGAAATTAGTTGTTCCTGGGCGGTGGTGGCACATGCCTTTAATCCCAGCACTCGGGAGGCAGAGGCAGGCGGATCCCTGTGAGTTCGAGGCCTGCCTGGTCTACAAGAGCTAGTTCCAGGACAGGCTCCAAAGCTACAGAGAAACTCTGTCTCAAAACAAACAAACAAACAAAAAGAAATTAGTTCTGTATTCTACCCATGAACTACTTGCTGTAGAGCAATCATAACTTTAAGTAAGTTGTTTTCTGACTGATGAATAGATGATGATGAGAAAAGCAATAACTAGTTTTCAACTTTGGGGGAGTAGAGTTCCTGTGTAGAAAGGGCTTCTAAAGGCCCCTAAAAGTTGAACTTCAGAAAAGAAGGAAAAGGCTGCAAGTCATCCAGACAACCACTGATCATCCTCTTGCACTTCCTTATCTCCCAGATAGCCCTGACGAAGAGTCCGGGCCAGCCCTGGCCTTTTGTTCTTTAGTGAACCGGTGAGGAGACACATGCTTTCCCAGTGAATCAGCACAGGACTCAATTTTATTACCTTTGCCCTGAGTTTTCCAGACAGACTAATTGGAAATTTTGCCTTTGGGATCTCACTTAAGTTCTGTATGTAGATGATAGATTCAGCTATGATTGACTTCACAGATGTTATGGAGCGACGCCACTCTTTAGGAATGTTTTATCAGTTTTAAGACAGCCACCTTGAGTGTAAGACTGTCAGCTTGTCTTCTTAGGAGTACTTTCACACACACACTCACACATACACACACACACACACCATACAAAGAGGCTTGACTAAATTAGCTCCTAGTTACCTCATATAACCATTTTAAATTTATAATTCTTTAAAAGATAGCCAGCCCTAAAAGTAAACACAAAGGTATCTCCAGCTCTCCGTGGTTTCCAGGGTTACATATTCTGTGTAATGAAACTTGGTAAGAATATGGCCTTCCACACCAAAGGGAGGGGTGTAATTGTAGTAAGTTATGACCTGCTCTGGTGTCCATACAAAGAACTCAGAAATTTTAAAACCTAGAAAATGGAAGTTTGTTTGTTTGAACTAAAGTAGAAATACACATACTATTTCATAATTTTATAATTATAGCATTTTTAACTTATTGAAGTATGAATATATTCATACCTCCTAATGAAAAACCTAATTTGTGTTGTGACACCAAAAGGTCTTTTCTGGACTTGTATAGCTGTCCCATAGACAGCAGGCATAACTTAGCTTTCTTTTTCCCCCAGGTTACAGTAGTTCTGTTTGACATGACCTTAGAGACAATCACTTAGAAGGAAGTGTTTTTGAGCCATCTCAACGTCTCAGCTGGTAAAGGTGTACTGTACCACCGAGCCTCGGGACCACGTGGTGGGAACAAAGCACCACGCACAGGTTGTCCTCTAGCCCGCTCCATTATACATGGAATTTTTTAAAAATTAAATTCTTACTATTATTATTATTTTAGATTTTTACTCTTTAGGATGTGGTGGAACCCATCCTAATCTCACTAGTGAATACCAGGCTGGGCTACACAATGAAAACTTGTCTCTAAATAACAAAAATGAAGGCTTAAATTTCTTTTCTGAATTTAATTTAGAACTAACAGTACCTATTACTAAAGCCAGAGTAAAAAGAGATCCCACAAAATTGTCTAAGTTGTAAGTTTTTTCTTTGTACTTTACTCTGGAAAGAATATAAACTGTAGGAATGTAACTTTTTAAAATTTGTGTAAAAAGAATTGAGTCTGTGGCACATGCCTGTAGTCTTAGAGCTGAGAGGCTGAGGCGGGAGAGTCTGTCATTTGAGGTCAGAGGTCAGTCTGAGCCATAGCTGCAAAAACAACCTAAAATACCTGGAAGTCCTGAACTCTGGTGACCAGGCTGGCCTTGAACTCAAAGAGCTCCGCCTGTCTCTGCCTACCAAGCACTGGGATTAAAGGCGTGTGCCACCACTGCCTGACTGAAATACTTTTTTTCACAGACAAATATTTATGTCCGCTCTTGTTAGAAATCCTACCTTCCTATCTAAGTTTGGTGTATTCTCACCCCAATGGACTTGCTTGAGCAAGTGCTATGTGTATTATCCTGACCAAAGCAGAATTATTTCATTAATCAAACTTTGGGAAATATTGTGTAATAAATACAATTTATGAGACTAGATATGGAATTTCAAAATGAAGCAAATCCAGATGTCCAGTGTCACAAATAGCTAAACTTTCTTGTTGGATTACAAAGATTATTTTGAGTTTGGAAGAAAACAAAATAAAACCTTAAAATCTTTTTACCACTTTTCCCTAAAACTATTTCCTGTACTGACCTTGCTCTATCATCTTTGTTGCTCAAATCTCCTGTGTCCATTTGAATTTTTATTCTACTTAACCTTGTCTTTAAAAAAAAAAAAAACACTGGGAAGGGAAGGGTTTAGGGGTTTAGTTCACTTTGCAATTCTTAGCTCATGCTCCATTGCAGGAAGGAGCCCAGAGGCAGGCACTAAGGCAGCAGCTGGAGAGGAGTGCTTTCTTGCTGGGTCCTCATGGCTTGCTCGGCCTGCTTCCTTGTAGCACCCAGGAACACCAACACAGGAGTGACACCACAAAGAGCTGGATCCTCTCCTCTCATGTCAATCATCCATCAATAAATATACCACAGGCTTGCCCAAAGTTCCCTTTTCCAAAATGACACTAGTTTTTGTCAAGTTGATATAAAACTGGCCACCACGTTGGGTGTTGAAATTTTCAGTGATCCGCTAAGCGTAGTTATGGACACTGTAATAGTAGCTTTTGCAAGGAAGAATAACAAGATCAGGAGTGCAGGGGCAGTCTGGGCTACTAGTGACACTTTCAAAACCAAGTCTGTTAATCCCACCACCCCATCCCAAAAAAGGTGAGGGGAATCCTACTGTAGCCAGGAAGCTGTTTATTCCTCTGTTCAGTTGTCAAGTGTTGCTTTTTGTATTTGCCAGTGTTACTGAATATATACATGTTAAAATTTCTTTAGCTTCCTGAAAATTAACTCTTATCATTATGAAACGTCCTCCTATTCTGTTCTTAAGTTTGTCTAGTATTAATATAGCCACTCCATCTTTTATGATTGTATTTAGGTTTGTCTTTGCTGACGCTTCCATTTTACTTTACTCAGCTCCTATTTATAACTATATAGTTTTCAAAAGATTTTTTAAAATTTTATTTTATGTGTATGAGTGTTTCACTTGCATGTGTGTATCTGCACATGTGTGTGCATCTGTTCCCTGAGGAGGTAAGGTGGTGTCAGATCCTCTGGAACTGAAACTGTAGACAGATGCAAGCTGCTGTGGGGTCCTGGGAGCAAAGCTAGGGTCCTCTGGAAGAGCCTCCCTTGTTCTTAACTTCTGAGCCATCCCTCTGACTGTCAGAGGGATTAACTAATCAAGTCTAAGAATCCTTACCTTTTTTACTTGTGGATTTGGTCTATTTCCAACTAATGCAGTTCTCAAGCTGATTGGATGAAGTTAGGTACAGTGCTCTCAGGGTTTGTCAGCTTTTGTTCTTCCCCACTTGTCTCCTTGACATTGGTAGTAGCATCTTACTTATTGGCCTACTTACCATAGCTTTAAAGAAAATTGTAGTGATTGCTGTGAGGTTTGTGACGGGTGATGCACCTTAAACTGTGTGGTGTGATAACCTGAGCTGTGCTCTCCACTTCTCTTCTCTGTGTGCTTTTCTTATCTCCCTTTTCCCTCTGCTGAGGTCGTGGCCCCAAAGGCTGCTGTAATCCCACACTTTTCTCCTTCCTGTGTTAGAAATTCACCCTAGGAATTCATCCATGCAGAGCAAGTGCTGTAAGCTGAGCTGTACACCAGCCCAGCCTTCACTTCAAACAGCTCCTTATCTTATGAAAGAGTCAATAAAGAGGAAGATCTGTGTTACCAGTGTTCTCCACATCACATGTTATTTTTGAAGTATGTTTTCCATGGATTCTAGCTTACATGTATTTTCCTTTGTTCTTTCAGCATCTTACAAAAGTAAATTCTGTTGTCTTTCGTTCCCATTATCTGCTTGTAGTCTGGCCCCGTCTCCCCTCCTGGTCTCGAAGGCTTTCCCGGTGGCTGAGCCTGCCATTTTGACTGTTACACTTTTCTTTCCGTCATCTTGTTTCGCTTTCTTTCCATTGATTCTCACTTAGGTTTGTTTTATTCCCTAGATCTTTGTTTTCATGGGTTGTTGTTTTTCATAAAATCTGTAAAATATTTGACCATTATTTCTTTTAGTGCTTTTCTGAAACCCATTATCTCCCATATGTGTATTATACTGATTGATTTTTATCCCACAGGCCACTGAGTGTTTGTTTCCCTGTGCTTTCTCTCTACATCCTTTAGGTTGGGTACTTTCTATTGACCTATTTTGTATTTTATACTGGTTATATCTAGTTAATCCTTTCTTGTGCTATAATTTCTAGTCTGGCTCACTTATTTCTTTGATATAGCTAAAGTATGACTTTCATGTAATACATTGGTGAGGGTTGCACTTTTTTAAATATTTTTTTAATTAATTTTACATACAGACCACAGTTTCCCCTCCCTCAAGGTCTGCACTTTTTAAAAATTATGCTTAAAAGATGGTTTCGGGTCCAGGGATTCTAGAAGGATAAGTGATAGAGCACCTGCATCGCATGTGTGAGACCCCCTAGTTCAGTCCCAGCTCTATAAAGAGAGCATGAGTGACTTGAACATATGTAATTTTCTGAAGTATTGTATTCAGAACACATTTGTTCTTGCTTGTTTGTTGTAAACTTCATTCCAGTTAGTTATGTTAGCAACGATTAAGTATAAAGTTGAGAAGTGTAAGGTTTCCTCTCAGTAAACGCCGTCTAACCTAAAATGTCGAGGTGTAGGCTACAAAAGACCTGTGAAAATGAACGAAGGCGAGGATAGAGTTGTTAGCCAAGCTGTAGCTTTCATTTTGTCCGGAAACCACCACATCTGCCTCTTAACTGAGTAATCATGACTTAATAGAATGGCTATGGGAAGTATGAACCACTGTTGAATGAATGAACAAAAAGGGTCTCACTATGTGACCCCAGCTGGTCTGAAACTCCTTAGTAGACTGTGCCTGGCTATTGTTGCAGAGCTTGCTAGGTAACTGGGAATAAACAAACCTTTTGTCCTTTGTCCTACACCTTCTGAGTGCTGGATTGCAGTCTTGTGAGTCACCACACCTGCTCTATGGTAGAGACGGAGCCCAGGGCCTTGTGCCTTCTCGGCAGACCTTTAGCAACTTTCCTATACCTCAGCCTGGAAGTCACCTTTAGGGAAAAGTCTGAAATTGGTGAGAATTTACTTTTTTTTTTTTTTCCTTTTTCGAGACAGGTTTCTCTGTAGTTTTCTGAGCCTGTCCTGGAACTAGCTCTTATAGACCAGGTTGACCTCGAACTCACAAAGATCTGCCTGCCTCTGCCTCCCAGGTGTTGGGAAGCTGGACCACTTCTAAACCATTGGTGCCTTATTTTCTGATTTACACTCGCCCATCACCCCTTAAAAATAAAAAGTCCAGCTGTATTTGTAGCCAAAGGAAAAAACAGTCACCTTTTGCATTTTCTTCCTTTTTAATTACTGCCATCATATGTCTCTTGTGATTTCTTATGTTATAAGTGTTGTTTTTGACTTGGCAGTGGTTGCGCACGCCTTTAATCCAGCACTCGGGAGATCTCTGTGAGCTCAAGGCCAGCCTGGTCTACAGAGTCAGTTCCAGTACAGCCAGGACTACATAGAGAAACCCTGTCTCAAAAAACAATAAATAAATAAATAAATAAATAAATAAACAAAACAAAACAAAACAAAACAAAAAATCTGTTTCTGAAACTAGATCTCACTATGTATCCTGGGCTGCCCTAGAATTCAGGGTGAAGCTCTCTGCCTGATTGTAGTTACTGTTTTTATAGTGGATTTGCTAGATGTCATTGTGTTGTTACTCTGGAGTTAAGGCTATCTAAACTTTTAATTCAAAATTTTGTTATGTTTGTTTTCTTTTTGGTAGGATCAGAAAATAATCCTTTTTCTTCCAACTGTGGAATCTATTTTCTAAATTTAATGTTTTTTTAAAGAACAACAAAAACCCAAGTTTTTGTTTTTATGGTTAAGCATGATTTTTAAAAACCTAATTGAGGGTCCCTAAGAAGACTTCTGGGATGTTGATATAATCGGAATATTGTATTCATGTCTGGAATTGCCAAAGAATAAATAAATTTTTAAAATAAAGGGGCAAAATAAAAATATTATTTTTTTTTAGCCATGGGTTGTGGCACAGGCCTTTAATCCCAGCACTTGGGAGGCAGAGGCAGGTAAGTGTATCTGTGATTTTGAGGTTAGCCAGGGCTACATAGTGAGATATACTGTCTTCAAAAAACCAAACAAAAAAAAATATATTGTCTTTAAAACCATCAACATTTTAAATTTTGAATATTGTTATATAAGAATTTCCAAGAATTAAAATCCAAGAAAAAAATAAGAAGCAAAGACTAAAAAGTAAAAAGGTCAAGTAGAATTTTAAACATCTTTCTTAAAAACCAACGTATAAAAAACAAGCAAGTGAGTAAACATGGAAGGAGTGGTGGGAGAGGTGTTGGAGAGTGTCTGCTGTGCTTCCAGAGCTTGGTTTCTCGCACACGCATCAGGTGGCACACAGTTCCAGGACAGTCCCTTGCCTCTGGCCTCTCTGGGCACCTGCATTCATGTGCTAATACTCACACACAAGTACAAATAATTAAAAGTAATAGAAATAAATCTTGGGGTCTGGAGAATAACTTAGCGGTTAGCAGCACTTGCTACTTTTGCAGAGGACCAGATTTGTTTGACAGCTCCCCCATGGTACCTCACAACCAGGAGGTAACCAGGAGGTAACCTCAGTTCCAGGGGATCCATCTCCCTCTTCTGGCCTTCTCATGCACCAGACACATACCGATGCATGCAGGCAATATACTCGTGTGCATTAAAAAAGAAAAAAGATGAGTAATTCTTAATAAGTGAATAATTTGTTATCTTTGTAATAAGTAGGACTTCTGTAATAATTTATTTTCTCTTAAGAACTTTAGCTTGTTTACAAGCGCGCGTATCAGTGTGCACGTGGCTATCTCAGACAGCTAGTAGGTGTCACTTTCCTTCTAGCATGTAGGTTCTGGCAGTGGAACGCAAGACATCAGAATTGATGACAAGTGTCCTTACCCTCTGAACCATTCTGTCAGCCCCTGAAATGCTTCATTTTCATCAATACATCTTATATAGCTGACTTTTTAAACCACAAATTCATTTATTCTCTGACCTTAAAGGGCTTTGATACATAATGATTACCTTTTTTAGGTCTGAATCACTTATGAAAAGTCAGTGGAAAAATCTTTGCTAGAAACCTTCACATTCAGAAATAGTCACACAATATGGTCAGTACAAAATGTCATGTGTATATAATCCTGTTCAATGAAAGTATTTTTCTTTAAACAGATAATGACTACTATATATTATATACTAACAGACAACCACCAAATCTATGCTTAGGACATGTGGGAATTTACAGTTTTGCCAATTCTTGTATTTATTTTATTTATTATTAATGTGGGAGGGAGGGAGGGAGGAAGGGAGGAAGAGAGAGACAAAGACCAAGTCAGAGGACTGCGTTGGGTCTGCACAACAAGTACATTCATGAGCTATCTCACCAGCCCCCTATTTTTACGAATCCTACAGTTGATTTTCTAAATTGTTTTATTTGTAATTGTGTATATGTGCATGTGTGTGCTCATGTGCACGTGCATATAGGCGTGCAAGTACCTATAGAAGACTGGAGAGGGCATCAGATCCACCGTAGCTGGAGTTAGAGTTGCTATAGGAAAATACTTTTAAAAGTACAACTTATTGATAAGTGGTTACATGTTTCATCTTTTTTAGGAACTCACTGGAAAGGGTAGGTATTCTCAAATTGTGCATAAAATTTTATTACAGGGATAACCTTTTTGAGACAGGGTTTCTTTTTTTTTTTTTAAGGAAGTTTTATTTTTTTATTTTATTATGTATACAATATTCTGTCTGTGTGTATACCTGTATACCAGAAGAGGGCACCAGACCCCATTACAGATGGTTGTGAGCCACCATGTGGTTGCTGGGAATTGAACTCAGGACCTTTGGAAGAGCAGGCAATGCTCTTAACCTCTGAGCCATCTCTCCAGCCCCCCAGGGATAACATTTTGACAAGTAATTCTGGATAAATAATATATAAATCAAGTGAAAAATTAGATAGGTTGCCTAGAGCTGGGTTGGGAGAGATTCTTTTACCCAATTACTAACTGCATCTTAGAATGTGTGTTTATGCAGAATCTTGTTCTCTGAAAACACTGTTTTCCTTGTATTTCATAGTGATTAATGTGATGTTGAAATAGCATGCATCAGAATTCCTTTTTCATTAGTATTTCTCATCAAAGGTTTCTTACATTTGTTTTCTAGGGCCCACATATCGCTTCAGTTACATTAGCTGCTTATGAATGCAATTCAGTTAATTTCCCTGAGCCACCGTACCCTGAGCAGATTATCTGTCCAGATGAAGAAGGCACTGAAGGAACTGTTTCTTTGTGGAGTATCATCTCAAAAGTTAGAGTTGAAGCCTGCATGTGGGTAAGACCTGCGTTTTCATATTTGACTAAACTAATCTTGCCACCTTGATGCTATGTCAAACCTTTTAAGAATATGACTCAGTGAAGAATTTGTGAGGCCACTTGCTGCATACTTCCAAGGCAAAGACTCCTTAAGTAGTTACAAGGCTGCACATGGTGTCCCGTGCCTGTAATCTTGGTACTTTCGAAGCTTAAGCAGAAGGATTGTAAGTTCCCAGTCAAACTAGACTGCAGAAACAAAAAAAAGCAGTCATGTATTTCACAAATAGATTAAATAAACACGGTGTTTGTTCTTAGAGAATTTATTTCATTTTCAGCATTGTTAGTGAAAATATCCACCATTCTTTGTATAAACCAAGCTTCCTTGCTGTGTTGATTTCAGACTACGTAGTTACGTAGTAATCCTATTTCTCAGTTGTCCTACTCATTCTCTTGCTGTTTTACTTAAATTTCCTTTTAGTGCATGTGTAATTTAAACTCTTCATTATGTTTATATTCCCTTAACTTTTCTTTTCCTCAAAGGTTCTTAGGAAATAAAGGCATATAGAAAAGATCAGATACAGATTTTACCTCAGGAGTCAGTGAGATCGTTCACTGGGCAAAGGTGTCTGCTGCCCAGCCTAATGTATTGAGTCAGTCCCTGGGACCTCCGTGGTGGAAGGAGAGAGCCACTGCCATACATTGTTCTCTGCCCCTGACCACACCCATACCATGGCATCCGTTTGCACGGACACACAAGCATGTACACATGAGCATATGGGTGTGTATACATGAGCACACACACATATAAATAAGCAAATAAAGTTTTTAAAAATTCTTAATTTTACTTTTAATCCCAGAATTTGGGTGGAACAGGCAAGTGGATCTCTGAGTTTGAGGCCAACCTGGTCTACAAGGCCGGTTCCAGGATAGCTAGAGCTCTCACACAGAGAAAGAGAAACCCTGTCTCAAGAAAACAAACAAATTAAATTAAAATTCTAATTCATTAAAGCAGGCATTGGCACCATAACTTAGAAGCAAGTTTTTTGGTTCTGGGGTGTATGTATATGTTTATGTGAGTAAGTATTTTTCCTGCAAGTATGATGTATAACCATTTGTGTACCTGGTACCAGTGGAGTTTAAACGAGAGCATTAGAACCCCAGAACTGAAGTTGGGAGTCACCATGTAGGTTCCGGGAATTGAACCCAGATCCTCTAGGAAAGAAGTGCAAGCATTCAACCACTAAACCTTTGTCCAGCTGTAGAAGAGAGAGTTTTAAAAGTCACATGATAGTGCCTTTTTCCACTGGTGATTCTACAGATCGAACACTGAGCCTGGCACTTGCTAAAAGCAAGTGTTCTTCCACTAAACTGCATCCTCAGCCCAGCAATCATGTTGTGCTTTGAAGAAACTCTAAAGGAAATGCTATTTGTTAAGTCTGTTGACTGTGAAAGGCAGGAAGAGCTGTCATGCTTCCTGTTGCGCGTTTATAAACATTAGATACAGATTCATTATGCTAGTTGTATGTTTTATAGATTTGAGGAGATTATTATGAAAATTATTATTAGAATAACAGAAGACATTTGGAACATGCTAAAAAGGAGGCTACCAGCTGGGCAGTGGTGGTGCAGGCCTTTAATTCCAGAACTCAGGAGGCAGAGGAATCTCTGTGAGTTCAAGGCCAGCCTGGTCGACAAGAGCTAGTTCCAGAACAGACAGAGAACCTGTCTTGAAAAAAGAAGAAGGAAAGAAGGAAGAAAGGAGGCTACCTATACAATTTCTTCCTTGCTTGCTCTTTTTTTTCTTTCTTTCTTTTTTTTTTTTCTTTTTTTTTCCCCCTCAAAACAGGGTTTCTCTGTGTAACAGCCCTCCCTGGCTGAGGCTGGCCTCCAACTCACATATTCACCTGCCTCTGCCTCACAAGTTCTGGGATTAAAGGCGTGCGCCGCCACCACCACCCAGCCCCTATTTAATTTTGTCCTTTAAAAGTTATTTATGTGGCTAGATCAATACTAATGCCAAACACAAAGCTTCCATCGGGGTTGGCAGTCCTGGCCTTGTTCAGCTTCTTCTTGTGTGCGTCGTCTGAAGTGCTGCTTCAGCCAGGTTCGTGCTAGATACCAAGTGGCTCCTGAAGAAAACAGACATTGCCTTCAGTGTTTCCTCACAGCCATCAATCAGCACCATGCTTTACCCACAGTACGGGGTTTATCTAATGTGTGTTTTCTTTTCCTCGTCAGAACTGTCTTTTGTCTTATAAAAATCTAGTACATATCAACTGTGGCTTTGTTTTTCCTTTTGGTGGGTTTTGTGTGGTTTGTTGTTACTGTTGACACAAGCTCTCACTGTGTGACACTCGGCTGGCCTAGAACTCACAGCGTGCCTGTTTCTACTACATTTAAAGGCATGTGCCACAATGCCCAGCTAATATCTAGTTTTGTTTTGTTTTTTAATTGGTGCCTGTTTTCCTCGGTGTTTACAAGAGAGCCTTTTCATTAAATGCTGTTGCATATTTGGATTCCCACATTTGAAAGGATGAAATTAAGCCTTTACTTTATCATGTGTGAGAATTGACTAAAAAATATCAGAAACCTAAAGCTGAGCTAAGAGATGTAGCACAAATCCTAATTGGTCTTAATAATAAAAGTCCGGAGTCTGATATTAGGGGGTAAAAGCTGAAAGATCAGACAAGCAGAGCAGCCAGCCAATAGTTCTTACCTCTACAAAATCCTCAGACTGAATGGGATTTCCTGTCTCTACAAGTCCTCAGACTGAATTCTGAGCTCCTGTCTCTTCCCACATTATATCCCTCTCTCTGCCCAACGGTATCACTTCCTGTCTCCAATTCCCTAGTGCTGGGATTAAAGATGTGAGCCACCACCACTTGGCTGTTTCTCTCTTAGACTGATTCAATCTCATGAAGCCCAGGGTAGCTTTGAACTCACAGAGATTCATCTGCCTCTATTTCCCAAGTGCAGAGAATAAAGGTGTGAGCCACCACTGTCTGACCTCTATGACTAACTAGTGTGACTAGTTCCACACTCTGATCTTCAGGCAAGCTCTATTTATTAAAGCACAAACAGAATATTACCACAAAGAATAAAAAGAAAAGCTTCATGCTGCTGAATTTGGCAGTGATTTCTTATATTTTATAACAAAAGCACAGAGAAGAAAAGATTTAAAGTCATATATTATATGCCACTCAATGGATACCGCCAAGAGACTGGAAGATCACCTGCAGAGCAGGTGATGAGGTTTGAAAACTATCCAAATGCCGAGCATTGGAGGCACACACATTTAATCCCAACACTTGGGAGGCAGAAGCAGGTGAATATCATGAGTTCGAAGCCAGCCTGGTTTACAGGGCAAGTTCCAGGACAGCCAGGGATACACAAAGAAATCCTGTCTCGAAACTCCCCTTGCCCCCCCTCCAAAAAAAGTCAGCGGGGGATTTCACTCAGTGATAGCACACATGCCTGGAATGTGCAATGTCTTAGGTTCAAAAGCATAGGAAGAGTGTGTTGTGTAGGGGTATCTGAATAGGTGTTTATCCAAAGAAAATACATAAATGGTCAATAAGTATATGAGAAGGTGAGCAACATAATTAGTTGCTAGGGGAATGCAGATCCAAACCATAAAGAGGTATCCCTTCTTAATGACACTAGGATGATTATTAATAAATTGATAATAGGTCAGGCATGGTGGTGCACAAGAACCTAGGGCAGGAATATTGCCATGAGCTTGAGACTGTCTGAGCTACAGAGTGAGACCTTATCTGAGAAAACCAATAAAAATGTTGGTTTTACTAATATTAATGATGATGATAGCAATGTAATGGAAAATAAGTGACTTCCAGGATGTAAAGAAATTGGTGGCAGAAATGTAAAGTTGTTAGCTGCTATGTGCAATAAATTGGCAGAGAAATAATTAAAATAAGAATGATCTTAATGACTCTCTTCTAATTCTGTATCTACGTAAATACCAAAAAGAAATGAGAATAATCAAGACACTTGAACATCACTGGTTTTTTTTGTTTGTTTATTTATTTATTTATTATACAGTGTTTTGCCTGCATGTATGCTTGCATAGCAGATGAGAGCACCAGATCTCATTACTGATGGTTTTGAGCCACCGTGTGGTTGCTGGAAATTGAACTCAGGACCTCTGGAAGAGCAGCCAGTGCTCTTAACCACTGAGCCATCTCTCCAGCCCATTGAGCGTCATTGTTAACAGCATTCTCACAATAATTAAAAGTAGGACAACAACCCGTTATTCTTCAATAGATGAATGAATGAATGAATGAATGAATGAGCAAAATATGATGTATGTACACAGTAGAATATGACCAGGACATGACATTTGATAGAGTTTTTTCCAGTAAGTGCTGAATATAGATAGCCCTTTAAAATGCTATATTAGGAATTGGAGAGGTGGCTCAGCAATTAAGAGCCCTTGCTTCTCTCAATCATCCTTCAGTTCCAGAGGTTTCAGTGCCCTCTTGATATCTGTGGGCACCAGCATACATTTGATGCACAGTCATACATGTAGGTAAACCACTTATACACATAACTAAAATAAATAAATCTTTAAAATATAATAAAAAGAGAGAGTGTACCTGAGGGGAAAAATACATATAAAAATGCTACAATGAAACCCATTACTTTGTATGCTAACTTAATTTTTTTTATTAATGCTTAATGAGGACAAGGTTTTTTAATTTTATTTTTAGGAGTGTGTGTGTGTGTGATCACTGTAGAGTGTGGAGAGAGCCAGGAGAGTGTGTAGAGCTGGATTTATATACAGTTGTAAGCCACCCCCCATGGTTGTTGGGAATTGGACTCTGGCACCAGGCACTTTTAACTAATGAGCCATCTCTCAACCCCCAAGTACTGAATCTCTATTTGATGAAAAAATATTAAAAGCAGTGATAATTACTTAGCATTAGTAAATACAATGAATGTCAATGAATTTTATTATTAGTGGCACACACTAATTAGCAATAGTTCCTAGGTATGGAAACCTAATTTAGAATGTACAGTGGGAGAGTTTACCTAATTTTATGGTTTGATTTTGTGTTCACTTTCTTTTTTGGTTTTTCAACACAGGGTTTCTCTGTGTAGCTTTGGAGCTTGTTCTCGAACTCACAGAGATTCACCTGCTCTGCCTCCTGAGTGCTAGCTTCTTCCTTCTTTTTATTTATTTTTATTTATTTATTTATTTTTATTTTAAAGAATATCTTGCTTGGGGGCTGGAGAGATGGCTCAGTGGTTAAGAGCATTGCCTGCTCTTCCAAAGGTCCTGAGTTCAATTCCCAGCAATCATATGGTGGTTCACAACCATCTGTAATGAGGTCTTCTGGCCTTAGGGCATTCACACAGACAGAATATTGTATACAAAATAAATAAATATTTTTTTTAAAAAAGAATGTCTTGCTTGCCTTAATGATGTCCTGCTTAAAATCAAAAGCTGAGATTGGATCAATGAATGTGATCAAAAAGAGACAAACAAGACAACCAGTTACCACTGAAAAAATCCTTGAGGGTGGTCTCTCACACACTCCAGGTCAAAAGTGGTTCAGCCATTCTCAGTCACTATGGAGGACACACCACTCCAGGAAATTTAGCAAATCCAGTACCTGTTGTAAAATTCCATACTGCTCTAGATGATAGAATAACCATGGAGGATGAATCAAAATTCCGATATAAAATGTGCCGGGCAGTGGTGGCACATGCCTTTAATCCCAGCACTCAGGAGGCAGAAGCAGGTGAATTTCTATGAGTTCGAGGCCAGCCTGGTCTACAAGAGCTAGTTCTAGGACAGGCTCCAAAGCTTCACAGAGAAACCCTGTCTCGAAAAACCAAAAAAAGATATATATATATATGTGTGTGTGTATGTATGTATGTATGTATGTATATAATGTATATTTGGTAAACTATAAAAGATAGAGACCAAAGCTGAGGGTACTAATAAATAGCATTATAATGGAAGGATTATTAGACACAGTTGCAGATGTGACTATTATTATTCCAGAATCTTGGCATCCGAATTTGCCTCTTCGGGAGGCAGATGTTCAGTTCCTAGGAATTGGAACCCTATCTCAAATAAAACAAAGCAAGAGATGGGTTGAATTCATAGGGCCAAAAGGACAGAGAGGAAGGCTGAGGCCATATGTGGCTAATATTTTTAATCTAATTTTCAAATTGAAATATCAGTATAGACTTCACTATCATGAATATGTTGTACCAATAAAACCGTTATCATTTTAGATGACCTTAAAGACTTCACTATCGTGAGTTGTTAAATCAACAAAGCCATTATCATTTATGTCATTTACAGTTATTACCTCACTTCTGCCTTGTTCATAGGTTCTACCTTGTTCATATGAAGTGGGAGCATGCCGCTCACTTCATGGCATATGAGAATCAAACCAAAAGAGACTAGAGTGATCTAAAACCTTCCAGCAGTCATCACTTCATCAAGGTTCCACCTCCTAATAGTCCCTATCTAGGGCCAAGCCCTTGCCTTATAGGCCTTTAGACGCCATTCCAGGTCAAAAAATATAGCAGCATTTGAAGTAGGGAGTGGTGTGGTGCTAAACACAGTACCAACCTCATGCATGCTAGGTAAGTGCTCTTCCACTGAGCTACAACCGTGCCCCGTCAGTATTCTTCTTTTAATGTATTTATTAGTGTAGATACATAGTAGGTTTCATCATTACATTTTCATACATTTATCTAATATATTTCAATTACATCTTTCCCCCTACATTACCTCCCCTGTAGACAAAAGTTTCTGCCCCACCTGGTCCCCCTGCCATTCACTCCAAAGAAATCCAGAGACTTATATTAATTATAAACTGTTTGGCCTATTAGCTCAGGCTTGTTATTAACTAGCTCTTACAATTTAAATTAACCCATAATTTTTGTCTATATTTAACCCCACAGTTTGGTGCCTTTTCACAGTGAGGCATTCTCCTCTTGCTTCCTCTGCATCTGGCTGGTGACTAACTCTTCCCAGAATTCTCTTATTCTGGTCACCCCACTTATACTTCCTGTCTGGCTGCTGGCCGGTGTTTTATTAAAGCTAATATGAGTGACAAATCTTTACTGTGTACAAGAACATTATCCCTTTCCCATCAATCTCCCCCCCACCCAGCTAGGTCCCCTTTCACATCCCCATTTGGGAGGGAGGGAGTTTTATTATTGTTACATACAGGAGCATGGATGACAGGTCATTTGTAGTAGCATGGGCATTGCCATCAGCATCTTTTTGAACTCCTATAATTTGTATGTTTATACCAGTTCAAGCCTTCTCAAATTTGCTTTTCATTCATGAATTCCACACATAGTTACTGAACATTTAAAGGCTGAAGGGTTTGTTTATTTTTTGTTTTCAAGACAGGGTTGTTCAAATACCTGGATCTCAAAAAAAAAAAAAAAAAAAGAAGAAGAAGAAGAAGAAGAAGAAAAGACAGACAGGGTTGTCAAAAACAGCTTTGGAGCCTGTCCTGGAACTAGCTCTTATAGACCAGGCTGGCCTTAAACTCACAGAGATCCACCTTTCTCTGCCTCCTGAGTGCTGGGATTAAAGGCGTGCGCCACCACCGCCCAGCTAGGGCTGGAGGTTTTAGTGTAAGCAGAAACTGTGCTAGGTTCCATGAAGAATTTTATGGTGTAGTAGTGGAATCTGCCCTCATCTGAGTTCACTTGAGATCGCAGATAATGCAGTAAGAGGAGGTGGGAGTGAGGTTGCTATGTTATCAGAGCAGGGGAGTTCAACATGCACATCATCTCTCAAAAAGCTTCACGTTTTGGGATATATACATGACAAAGTTTCCTATTTTAACCATATAATTCAGTGGCATAAAAGCAAATTTACAATTTTTATCTAACCGTCTCCAGTATTCATTTCTAAAACATTTTCTGTCTCCTGAAAGAAATTCTGAAACAATTAAAATAATTTCTTTGTTTAGTTGTTTTTATTGAGCTATGTATTTTTCTCTGCTCCCCTCTCTTCCTCCCCCCTCTCTTAAAATAATTTCTTATTCCTTCTTCTTTCCTGACCTTGGGAACCTCTGCTCTACTTTGCATTTCTGTGGATTTGCCTGCTGTGCATATCTTAAATGAAATCATAGGTTTGTGCCTCCTTTGTCCTTAGTTTGTAATATTTTCAAGTTTAGCCCATTCTTAGAATTAACAGAACTTCATTCTTAAGGCCATTTCAAACTAATATCCATCTTTGTATATATATTAATTTTTAAAAATTAATTTCAAAATATTGAGCATGGTGGGGCATGCCTTAAACCCTAGCACTGGAGAGACCAGTGAATGTGAGCCAGAGCTACACAATTTAAAAATAAATAAATCTTTCAAAAAGGAATTAGAAAACTACCATCATTATTGTTATTAGTGAGACAAGGTCTCATGTGTCCCACACTGGACTTGAACCCATGATATAGCCCAGGATGACTTTGATGTCTATTCCTCCTGTGTCTGTCTGTCTCTCAACTGCTTAGATTATAGGCATTTACCAGTTTATCCTATTTTGGGGGTCAAACTCAGGGCCTTACAAAGTAAGCTACAGCCTCAACCTTATACAATTACTTTAAGAAGCCTGAGTCCTCAGGGCCTAATTTGAGGTAACTAATTTTGTGTCTAACGTAATATGTTTTGAGAGCCTGCCTGGGTGAGTATATTCTTTCTGTTTATTTGTACAGTAGTTGACTAGTGACATGACTACCATTCTTTTTCTATTATGAAAATATGAAGTATTAGAATATAGAATCGGTGTGATCAACTAATAGCAGACACAACTCCCGATTTAACTCTATATGCTACTTCCTCACAGCTTTCAGGAAATTGGTCACATGTTTGAATCAGAAGATTGCTTCAGAATGGTTGATGTTTGACTCCACATTAGAATTTAAAGAAGTTCACATTTGAGCTAAAATGTTGTAATGAACTCTTCTTCTACTTTCTATTATGGGAAAGTTCAGCTTTGTACATTGGCAGTTGTGTAGCCAATGAGGTTTATCTGAGGTGTCAGTGCTACTAATTTAAGTTTCCAAAAAGTACAGAAAGTAATAAAATGAACTTAATGTGCTTTTACCAAACTTCAACTAATATTTTATGTCCACCTAGCTTGGCCCGCTGTTACCTTCAAACTAGTCCCATACATTTTATGTGTGAATATATTACCCTTAGGGCTTAAAAGAATAGATCACAGGAATTTAATATACATATTAAAAGGGATTAGTAGTAGTTTTTTTGTTTGGTTTTGTTTGGCTTTTCGAGACAGGGTTTTCTCTGTGTAGCCCTGGCTATTCAGGAACTTGCTCTATAAACCATCCTCACCTCAAATTCACAGAGATCCGCCTGCCTCCCAAGTGTTAGGGTTAAAGGCATATGCCACCATGCTGACTGGTTAAATTTTCTTAACTGCTATTTTTATTTTCAAGCTTGTTCATTGAGTAAAAGTGTTTGTCAAATGGTTTACCAAGTGCCAAGTTTACTGGCTGTTTCTCTTTCCCTGTGTTTTCTGTGAGTTGATACATTCAGATCCTTGAAGTTTATGAGAGTTGTTTGTTTGTTTGTTTGTTTTGGCTTTTCAAGACAAAATCTTTTTTTTTTCCTGGCTGTCCTGGGATTTGCTCTATAGCCTAAACTGGCTTAGAACTCCAGAGAGCCACTTGCCTCTGCCTCCCAAGCAGTGGTATTAAAAACAAACACCGCCTGGCTGAGTTGTTTTTTTGTTTTGTTTTTGGTTGTTGTTGTTGTTGTTATTTTGAAACAGGATCTCACTATGTAGCTCTGGCTGTCTGGAACTCACTATGTAGACCAGGCTATCCTGGAACTCAGAGCAATCCGCCTGCCTGGTGTGCTCCACAGTGGCCAGACATACTTTGTTTTTAACGGGAATAGCTTTGGTATTTCTGTCACAACGTGCAATAATAACTCCTTTGTGTCATTAGCACTGGCAGCAATCCATTATTTATGTCTGTTATTTAATATGGTTAATAAAAATAGTATTGTTCCAAGTATCTGATTTTTCTTTTGTTATTGGCTAAAATACCTTTTTCTCCTCTGATCATGTGTCTTACTCTGCTGCCCAGGTTGTCTTCAAATTCCTGTACCCTTCTCCAGCCTCTTCATAGGCAGGCCTACAGACATGTGCCTCCATACCCAGGTTGGAAACTTTCATAGAAAAGATTTTCTCTTAACCAGTTTGGTTACCTTGAGATTAGTTCATATATGAAAATGAGGATAAATATTTAATCCTTTGCACTTTAAAAATTAATGGCTTCTCTATTGTCCTACAGAGTTAACCAACATTAACTTCTTGTTTGTTTCCCTCCATACTCTTGACCTTTTTCTCCTTCCCCTTTCTCTTCCTCTCTTCTTCAGCACAGATTTACTTTGAGGCACTTAAGCATGTTCTTTTTCAAAGTTCTTTTTTTTTCCTTTTTCTTACTGACTTTTATTGAGCTCTACATTTTCTCTGCTCCCCTCGCTGCCTCTCCCCTCCTCCCTTCAACCCTCCCCCAAGGACCCCATGCTCCCAATTTACTCAGAAGATCTTGTCTTTTTCTACTTCCCATGTAGATTAGATCTATGTAAGTCTCTCTTAGTGTCCACATTGTTGTCTAAGTTCTCTGGGATTGTGGTTTGTAGGCTGGTTTTCTTTGCTTTATGTTTAAAAACCACCTATGAGTGAGTACATGTGATAATTGTCTTTCTGGGTCTGGGTTACCTCACTCAAAATAATGTTTTCTAACTTCATTCATTTTCCTGCAAAATTCAAGCTGTCATTATTTTTTTCTGTTGTCTAGTACTCCATTGTGTAAATGTACCACATTTTCCTAATCCATTCTTCGATCAAGGGGCATTTCGATTGTTTCCAGGTTCTGGCTATGGCAAACAAAGCTGCTATGAACATAGTTGAGCACATATCCTTCTGGCATGATTGAGCATCCTTTGGATATATAACCAAAAGTAGTATTACTGGGTCTTGGGGGAGGTTGTTTCCTAATTTTTCTGAGAAATCGCCACACTGACGTCCAAAGGGGTTGTACCAGCTTGCACTCCCACCAGCAATGCAGAAGTGTTCCCTTTTCCCCACAACCTCTCCAGCATAAGTTGTCATCGGTGATTTTGATTTTGGCCCTTCTTACAGGTGTAGGATGGAATCTCAGAGTTGTTTTTGATTTGCATTTCTCTGATGACTAAGGATATTGAACATTTCCTTAAGTGTCTTTTAGCCATTTTAGATTCCTCTGTTGAGAGTTCTCTGTTTAGGTCTGTACTCCATTTTTTTTGTTGGATTATGTATTCTTTTGGTGACCAGTTTCTTGAGTTCTTTGTGTATTTGGAGATCAGACCTCTGTCTGATGTAGGATTAGTGAAGATCTTTTCCCATTCTATAGGCTGTCATTTTGTCTTATTGACCATGTCCTTTGCTTTACAGAAGCTTTTTAGTTTCAGGAGGTCCCATTTATTAATTTTTTCTCTCAGTGTCTGTTCTGCTGGGGTTCTAGTTAGGAAGTGGTTCCCTGTGCCAATGCGTTCAAGTGTATTTCCCACTTTCTCTTCTATAGGGTTCACTGTGGCTGGCTTTATGTTGAGGTCTTTGATCCATTTGGACTTGAGTTTTGTGCATGGTGATAGATATGGGTCTATTTTCATTCTCCTATATGTTGAAATCCAGTTATGCCAACTCCACTTGTTACATATGCTTTCTTTTTTCCATTTGATTTTTTTTGCTTCTTTGTCAAAAATCAGGTGTTCGAAGATGTGTGCATTGATATCCGGGTCTTCTATTCCGTCCCATTGGTCCTCCTGTCTGTTCTTATGCCAATATCAGGTTGTTTTCAGTACTATAGCTCTGTAGTAGAGTTTAAAGTCAGGGATTGTAATGCCTCCAGAAGTTCTTTTATTGTACAGGATTGTTTTGGCTATCCTGGATTTTTGGTTTACCTTATGAAGTTGAGTACCGTTCTTTCAAGGTCTGTGAAGAATCTTGTTGGGATTTTAATGGGCATTGCATTGAATTTGTAGATTGCTTTTGATAAGACTTTTTCAAACTTCTTATTTCACATGTAGATAATGTATTTATACTTGGAGACTGCTGTTTTTACACACTAATGACACAAAATGTTTAAATTTGATAATTTCCTTCAAGGATTCTTTTTAGACAAGACGTTAAACTCACAGACATCTGCCTGCCTCTGCCTGATGAGTTACTGGGATTAAAGGGGTACATCACCACACCTGACTTTTTTAAATTTATTTTTAATCATAATTTGATCATATGTATATATGTGGATGTGTGCACATATGAGTGCAGTTGCCTGCAGAAGCCAAAGGAAGGTGGAGATTCAGGCAGTTGTGAAGTCCCTGATGCGGGTGCTGGGGACCAAATTTGGGGCCTCTACAAGAGTTGTATGCACTTTTAACTACAGAACTATCTCTCCGTCGCTTCAAGATCCTTCCAGTGCATTTAAAGCAGAGAAAGCTGAAAGAGTTAAGTTTGTTTTGTGAGCTAGCAAGCCCTTTTATTCACTGTGACTCAGAGCTGAGGACAAGGTCTGTCTGGCTCAGGGTGAAGGTTTCTCCAGAGACTGTCTCTGTCCTATTATGGCCTGTCTGGTATTTAAGCCACTTAAATCTAAACTTTGTTTTCATCTTTATGTCCTGAACTGAGTAAGGAAAAACAACAGTGAAAACCTTTTCTTCAAAAACATAAGTCTACAAAGTGACTGAAATGTGAATCACTGTGAAGAAGTGAAACATTTGTAAATCCTGTCGTAACAATGGCCCATCCTGATGCTAAGTTTTCAGGGATTTCTTGGCAGCAGTTTGTCTCAAGGTTTTTGTTTTTTTGTTTTGTTTTGTTTTTTGTGTTTTTTTTTAAAGGAAAGAAAAAAAAAGATTACCTGAAACATCCTAGAGAATTTTAATCTAACAGCTTTACTGATGATTTTTGTTTCATGTTTGAAGGGTTTGGTTTTGTTTGGTTTTGTTTTTGAGATAGATTTTACTTTGTAGCCCAAACTAGCTTCAACTTCTGATCTTCTTGCCTGTGTCTTCCAAGTGATAGCAACTGTCTTCTTATCACATCATTTGGATTAAAAAGTGAAGGAAGTTCTAAGAAAAACACCAGAACTTAAGGAAAGACGCTATTTGAGACTGTCGTGTGCCCAGGAGTGTCTCCAAATCTATTTATTTACTATCTTACCTGGCTTACAAGTCAGAATTATGGCTAGGACTCAGACTCTCAAACTTTGAATTATATAGCAGATGTACACATTCTATCTCAAATGCTTTTGGAAATATAGAAACAATAATTTGTTTTATTGTGTCACTGTGCTAAAACTAAACCTCACATTGGGTGTTTTTGTTTTTGTCTTTCCACGCAGGGTATTGGTACAGCCATTGGAGAGCTGCCTCCGTATTTCATGGCCAGGGCAGCTCGTCTTTCAGGAACTGAACCAGATGATGAAGAGTACCAGGAATTTGAAGAGATGCTGGAACATGCAGAGGGTGCGCAGGTAAGAACAACTGGGGGGTGGAATTCTAGTCCCCAACTCAGCTATTACTGCTAAGGGTGTGCAAGTAAGAACCATGGGAGAATAGACTCCAGTCCCTGACTCAGCTGTTACTAATGTCTAATGGTTAGTAGTTGCTGTAAGAAAGAAAACTGCCAAAGTGAAAACAAAACAAAATATGACCTGGGACAGGCTATGCAGAAATACCGAAAATAAAAATGCTAAAGAGAGACTGGGAGTATAGGTTCCTGGTACAATCTTTGCACAGCATGCAAGGGACCCTAGGTCCTGTCCCTACTTCTTGGAGGAGAGAAGCCTAAACACTGCCTTTGTTGGTTGTTTTTTCCTGACAGATTGGTAGTTAGAAAATCAAAAGCCACTTTTCTCCCTCCAGGAACAGATAAATGTCACTTATTTGCTTCAAAAAGTGTATGTGTGTCTGTGTGTATGTGTGTCTGTGTGTTTGTGTACATGTGCACGCCACACCCAGGTTCTTTTTGTAAGTTACTATTGGGTTTTGTTTATTTCTTGAGATAAAGATAGTTTTGTAGCCTGAGATGACTTGCACTCGTAAGGATTACAGGTGTACAGTGAATACTGCAGCTCTGGCTGGCTCTGCCGTGGCCATTTCCTCCTTGAAAACAAGCCTTGGGATTTTATCCCGATGTGAAAACACACAGTGCTTACAGCTTCGAAGGTATTTGCTGGGGGAAATTAAACATTTTGTAATGTTCTTGAACAGTTAGAAAGCATCAAGTGAGTAAGCAACTTCTGCTATTGGACTTTGCGATTCAAATCAGTCCTTCTTTACCTTTGAATGTTCCAGATCATCCTCAGTATAGACAGGGTGAGCCAGGTCAGTAAAAACCCAAATTCCAGGCTTAGGCCAGCTTTTTCCCCCCTCTCATAGAGCCTATGTGCCAACCTTTTTGCTCAATCTAAGGAGCAGTGGTTTAGTCGTAGGAAAATGCCTCAGAACATCGGCAAATGTTGAACCTTTAAAGGATGGCCTTAGAAAACACCACAGAAAAAGGAATTAAGGCAGTGACCGTTGTGCTAAGTGAATTCGTTTTGCTCCCTCCCTCTACAGTTGTGTCTAACAAACCTCATATGACTGAGATTTAGAATTTTTCTGATTTCAAATTAAAGGAAACAGAAACTTAAGAAAATAATCTTATTTCCAAAAGAAAACATTAAACAGGAGGAACTTGGGAGAGAAAAAAAATCATTTATTGTACTTGATCATGGAAGGCATTTTTCAGGCTCTGGCGTTGAAATATTTAGTTCGGGGGTCAGAATAAGGCATGTCATTGTGCCTATGTGGAGATCAAAGGGCAACTAGATTGCATTCCACTGTGTGGGTCCAGGAGCTCAAACTCAGATTGTCAGGCTAGGTAGCAAGCTCCTTTACCTGCTGCCATCTCACTGACCCAGGAGGGGGGTCTCTTGTCCTGGAGCTCAGCAGGTAGGGTGGATTGACTGACCAGTGAGTCCCAGGATCCACCTATCTCCAGCTGGGATTAGGACAATGTGCCACCACACTGAGCTTCCACAGGAGTGCCGGGGATCCCCGTGCTTGTAGCCAGTGCTTTACCAGCCTTACCAGTTGTCCTATCACCCATCTCTGGGTTATTTTTAAGTAGGAATTGTTTTATTGTCAGTTATCTGATTAACCAAATAACACAGTCACCCTATTAATAGTTAATGGTTTCAAAAAAGAACACCTGTCCATCCTGCTCACAGATGTGTAATGAGGGCCTTGTTTCTCTGGAAAACCTTTCAAAGGCCTTGTCCTACCACTCCCTACATTGACTAGAGCAGCGGACTTACGGCTCATTTCATTCTTAGCAGTTTTTTTATTTGGAGATAATGCATTCCATACACTTACTGCCATTGAAAAGCTCAATTTCAAAACTTCAGACCTGGAATATGATGAAGAAAAACAGCAGTCATACTTTATCTTGTGTCTTTAATTGAAGTTCTTAAAGACTCGGCCAAGTTTGGCTTTCCCTCCCCACCGTGAGCGTGCTCGTCTTTCCATTCTTCTCATGTGGCCCTAGTATTTCTGTTACTTTTGATTGGATCTTTTCTAATTCGACTTCATCTGTTTTGAGCCTTGAAAATTAGATGAGATGGCACTCAATGATTATGAGGTTTGGGCTGTTTTTAATCTTTTTTGACTTTATGCCGGTAATTCCAAACATGATTTGTAGGATAACTATGCATTTCTTACTCTCTAACTTCATATTTGCTTATCTTAAAAGTGAAGAAAGCAAACTATATGCATCTTATTTATCCTTTAAATCAGAAATTGGACACCTAGAGCTTTTGCCTCTTGCTGTGCTGAAGATCGAATCTGGGACCTTGTTCATTGCTGGACACACACTGTATCACTGCACTACATCCCCGGCCTTGTGCTCTTTAAGAATGTTCCATCTGAGGCCAGGACGTGGTGGTGCACGCCTTTAATCCCAGCGCTCGCGAGGCAGAAGCAGGCAAATCTCTGAATTTGAGGCCAGTCAGGTCTACAAGAGTGATCTCTTTGAAATGTTTACTCAGTATCTTACTTATAGCTAACATCAATTGCCATACAAACTGGAAAATGATTTAGTTAAATAATAAGAAAAATATTAACTCATACATGATAACTGTGCTTTTACTATTTTCTAAGATCAATAAAAACCAGTGTATTAAACAGTTGAATAAATTACCTTGCCATACTCTGAAGTAAAAGGCTTTATCCCTGGTTCTTATTGGTTTGTTGTTGTTAGCAGTTCTGCAGCTTTGTGAATCAGAAGGTTAGCTGTCATTCACATTTTTGCGCATGGTAACAGACGTGTAAATCCAATCTGTAGGGCTTGCTTGATGATCCCTTATCCTCATTATGTTTTCTGGACAAATGTACATGGATGTGATATGTAACATTCCTTACTCCTTTGCCCGGATGACTTTAGTGAGCCTGGTATCAGTGTGCACATCTGAGGTTCCCATCTCCTTCATGGCAGATTTCCAGATTTTTTGAGTGAACAAGGGGCATGCTCCAGGAAGCCCATTGCACATTTTGTGAACTTGATTGTGTGTTTTTGAGTGACCACCTCCTTGATGGTTGAATGGCCCTTCGTCTTCTTGCCACCCTTCTTTGTGGGGGCCGTTCTGCTAGGCCCAACTTAGAAAGAATAGGCACAAGAAATTTTGTTTCATTTCTGCAGTAGACACAAAATCTGACTGACTTTCTCTCTCTAGTAGCTGGTATTGTTCCACTGCACTTGGCCTATACCTCATTTGAGCAAAGAAATACACTCAAGATCACAGGATCAGTGGCTCACCTAGCCAAAGTCCAAGCCCATTTTCTGGCTCTAGGGATTAGCGTTGTGTTTACCGTACCACAATTTAGCAATAATTTCACTAGGTGTAATGAAAGATGAAGAACTAAGGGCTGGAGAGGCGGCTCAGTAGTTAACGACACTTCCTGTTCCCCCAGAGGACCCAGAGCAGTTCCTAACACCTGTATTGATTTCACAGCCACCTGCATCTCCAGCTCCAGTGAGGCCAAGCAGGACCAGCCTGAGCTAAATAACAAGACTGTCTCAGAGAACACCATGTAAAATGAAAGGTTTAAGCATCAAAATAATTCTACCTGTGATGCAATGTAGGGACCTAATTTCTCTCCAAATGAATTTGGTATTTTCATCTTACTTTTCTGTAATGCGATCAATCCTAGGGCCTTGCACGTGCCGGGTGAGTACTCTTGTCACTGAGCTGTATTTTCAGCCCTCTTCTTTGCTTTTTATTCTGAGGTGATGTCAAACTAAGGTGCCCATAGTGGCCTTCAACTTTCTGGATAGCCCTAGTAGTCCTTGAACTTGCTACATTCCTGCCGCAAACACTGAGTCGCTGGGATTACAACCCTGTACCACCAGCCTTGCTTCCAGGTGATTTAGTTTTACCTCATGTTTTGACTAAGCAGCTATTAATGACATATTCAAGACATGCTAGCCCGACATGCCTTCCATGGTGCCTTATTGATGGTGGTTTAAAAGTTTTTTGGTAATCACACCAGAATGATTACACAACGTCTCTAACATTGGACAGCTCATATAGACAGATATAGAACATCTCTTTTGATAGGACCAGTAAACGGAACGGGAATCAACTATAATTAAAACAATAAAGTAAAATGAATAGCTGTAAAACATGACTTAAAGATTTAAAGATTGTTTGAAATATTTTTAAAATTTTATTTTTAGTTCTTAAAGGTAAAGTACTTTAGTGGCATAAATTTATCAGCAGGAAGTCTAAATAAATCAAACACACACATATATAACCTTGGCACTGGTTGCTTTGTCGTGTTCTTTCCAAGTGGGTTAAAGGGAACGTGTAGATTTTACTCAAATTGTTGCTCAGTAACAATGTTCAAGCTACATATTTACTTAAATTCTACTTCTGACTAATGTTTGGATATTCATGTAATAGCTGTTTTGAGAGAAAGAACAATGATGTGTTGATTTATATTTTGATTCCTTATAATTATCTCAGTTACTTTGTGGGTGCTGTATTGAAAATAGACAGTATTTTTCCACTAAATTGACTTCCTTTTGCTCTTGGCTTTCTGTGCTGTTCTTACTCTGTGTCTGTGGGAGATAGGCATGAATGAGGGCAGCTTCCTATGGCCTTGAGCATCCAGTGTTTCCAAAAGTTGAGTTCTAAACTAAGCTGGTAATGTAGGTCTGTAGCCCTGTTAGTAATGGGGGGGCTGAAGCTAAAGGCTCATAAGTTTAAGGCCAACCTGGGCATCTTGGTGAGACCCCATCTCAAAATAAAAAGTCTGAGAAGGAATACTACTTGCCACACAAGCACACAGATTTATGTTCAGTGTCTCCCTCCAGTTATGTTCTAGATGGCTTTTCATGCACGATTTTATCTTTCTCTTCATGAACAGCTTTATAAGTCTTTGTTCCTGTTGTCTTTAACTTGTTTTGTAATTATTTATTTTCATTACATAGGTATTTTGCCTTCATGCATGTCTGTGTGCTTAATGATGTGGGTGACAAGTATTCAAAGAGGCCAGAAAAGGGATAAGATCTCCAGAACTAAAGTTACAAAACATGTTGAGCTGCCATGTGGGAGCTAGGAATTGAACCCAGGTCCTCTGGAAGAGTAACTGGTGCTTTTAACCACCAAGCCGTCTCTCCAGCCCCCGTCTGTAACCTCATTGTCATCTCCATAGTTACCTCAAGTTAAATCTGATTTATCTTTGGGTCCATTTCCCAGTACTGAGAAAATAAAAATATAACTAGTGAACCTGGAGAGATAGCTCAGCATTAAGAGTATTGGTCTTGCCGGGCAGTGGTGGCACATGTCTTCAATTCCAGAGAGGTAGAGGCAAGCAGATCTCTGAGTTTGAGGCCAGCATACAGAGTGAGTTCTAGGACAGGCTCCAAAGCTACAGAGAAACCCTGTCTCAGCCGGGCGGTGGTGATGCATGCCTTTAATCCCAGCACCCAGGAGACAGAGGCAGGAGGATCTCTGTGAGTTCTAGCCTCTTCTAGAGGATCTTAGCTCAATTCCCAGTACCCAGGTAATGGCTTAGCGCCATTTGTAACTCCAGTTCCTGAGGATCCAACACCTTCTTCTGGCCTCCTCACTTAACAGACACACAGATATTGTGCATACATACATTTAGGCAAAATGCTCATACACGTGACATAAATAGATTTTTAAAAAGAAAAATACATGCAGGCAAAACTCATACAATTAAAAAAATAAAAATTTGAAAGCTGCTAACAGATTAATATTATTTCAACCACTTGAATTTTTCGCTTGCCTCCATCTCCAGTCATCCTATAAGGGTGACTCCCACAGCATCCTCACCGTTTCTCTGTTCCTTTGCTTCTGAATGACTCTTTCAAATATGTCTCGGTACCTACTTTACATTTCTAGTGGTTTCTTTTTTGTTTGTTTCGTTGTTTGGTTGGTTTTTCGAGACAGGTTTCTCTGTAGCTTTGGAGCCTGTCCTGGTACTAGCTCTGTAGACTAGATAGGCCTCAAACTCAAAGATCCACCTGGCTGTTGTGGTTTGTTTGTTTGTTTGTTTATATGGTGTTCTGAGCACCAGATCTTATTACAGATGGGTGTGAGCCATCACGTGGTTGCTGGGAATTGAACTCAGGACCTCCGGAACAGCAGTCAGTTCTCTTAACCTCTGAACCATCTCTCCAGCCCAGCTGTTTGGTTTTTTAAAGCAGTATTTCTCCGTATAGTCCTGGGTGTCCTGGAACTCAGTCTGTAGACCAGGCTGGTCTGGAATTGACAGATATTTACCTGCCTTTGCTTCCTGTGTGCTGGGGTTATAAGTGTGTGCCACCACTGCCTGGCTTCCTAGTGGCTTCTTAATTGGCTTGCTCTTTACTAATTTTCACCCTAATTTTTTTCAGCACCATCCAGAGAAAACTAGTTTTCTGAACAATAAATAACCTGTCTTGAAATTTTGCTGCTCAGGCATAGAAGTGGAACTCAATTGGTAGAGTGCTTGTCTAAGGCTTTCACAGGACGCTGTGCTTGGTCCCCTAGCAGCATCTGCCTGCTGGTACAGGTAGGAGGAATTCAAGGTCATCCTCCACTACTGAAAGCGTGGGGTTAGCCTGGGCAATGTGAGTCCCTTTTACAAAAGAAAAAAGAACTTGACTATTCAGAAATATTTGGGTTTTGCTCAAATTGTATGCAGTGTAAAATCCAGACAATATAACACTTTTCTTGGCCCAAACCTACAAAAGCAATCTAATGGCTCTTTAACGGTTTTTTTAGATGCTACATTGATTTTGGTTTTGTCGCTGTTTTGTTTAATTGATGCTTACTTACATGGAATCCAGGTCCTCACACATGCTATCAAACCCATTTCCCATTGAGCTACACTTGCCACCCAACAGCAGTGGCTATCGGTTTTCTAGAATACCTGTTTAACATGTGTTAAATTTCTTTGAAAAGAGCGAGCTCTGGAGTTTCTGAGGTCAGAGCTTAGTGCTCTTAGTAAATACACTGTAATGATTTATTAAACTTGTAAATACATTACCCTGCTCTGAGGAATTAGAATCCTTCACCTCCCTTTCCTGCCATGTGATGTAGCACTTTTTCATACCTGCTTGCAAGGGCGTCATGTCCATTCAGCTGCATGTGTCTCTGCTCGTTCTTACCAATCAAATTCCTATACTGGGGCTTCTTTGTGCTTCATGTGTGATTGGTAGGTCAACTGATTGGAGTTTTTTGTAATGGTGGTAGTTTTTGTTTGTTGAGACAAGGTCTCACTGTATCTAGGTCTAGAACTCACTAAGTAGACTGAGCTAGCTATCCTTGAACTCAGATCTGTCCACCTCTGGCCCTACCCTATGGATGCTGGGATTAAAGGTATAAACTACCATGCCAGGCAATTGATTGTTGTTACTGTTGTTTTTGTTTGGTTTTTAAGGTCTCACTGTAATAGCCCAGGGTAGCTTTGAACTCAGAGTCTTTCTGCATTAACCTCCCAAGCCTTGACATTATAGTCATTTGCCAACATGGCTGACTAGGGTTGGGGCCTTTCTTCCTGAACTACCTGTTAATTTTGCTTTTGGGGGTTTTTGGTGTTGTTGCTTTCTTTTGTTTTAGATGTATTTGTGTTTTGTCTGCATGTGCATATGTGTACTGTTTCCATGCCTAGTGTTTTCAGAAGGTAGAAGAGGGCTTTGACTCCCTTGGAAGCAGACGTACTGCTGGTTGTGAGCCACCATGAGGGTGCTGGGAGTCGAACCCAGGTCCTCTGCAATAACAGCAAGTGCTCTTTGCCATTGAGCCATCTCTCCAGCCCCCTGAAATATCTTTTTTGATTCCTTCTCATTCTTTATTTTATTTATCCCTTCCATTCCTCCAAATGTATCTCTGAATTCCACTGGAGTCACAGGTACGTCTTTCTTGGGTAACTTATCCCTTTCTTTTAAAATTGTTTATGGACTTCTATCTCTGCAGGAGTTTGTAAACAGGAGCCTGCCTAGTCCTATGTATACATATTTGTTTATTCAGTAGATTCCTTGAAGAATTGGTGGGCTATCAATTAAGACAAAGTAGCACTGCATGAAACATGTTCACATAAAATTCAGGTTTACAACACATATTGTAAACCTAGATGAGCACTGAAGTCATTTTCTCGTGAAGATTTAACTGTTTGTTAAGATAGAGACTCACCATATAGTGTTGACTGGCCTTAAACTCAGAAATGTATCTGCCATTGCCTCTGGGCTGCTGGGTGAGGGGTGTGCACCACTATGCCTGGCTTTGCAACTTTGAGGGTGTTTTTTGGTTTGGTGTTTTGTGTGTGTGTGTGTGTATTGGTTTGGGGGAGGATTGTTGTTGTTGTTTTTGTTTCTTTGTTTGTTTTTTCGAGACAGGTTTTCCCGGTAGCTATGGAACCAATCCTAGAACTCACTTTGTAGACAAGGCTGGCTTCAAACTCACAGAGATCCGCCTGCCAAGTGCTGGAATTAAAGGTGTGCACCACCACCACCTGGCAGCATCTTTGAGTTTTATGGTGCAAGGGTTGAGGGATAAAAATTACATATAAGGTAACAAGTTAAATTGTAAGGTTTTTGTTTTTTGATACAAGGTCTTACTATATGATTTCTTGTGAGCTCTGCCTACCTCAACCTCTGCCAGAATTAAAGTGCCACCCTACCCAGCCTGTGAGGGCATTTTTTTTTAAGTGTGTTTAAGTATTTTCCTGCATGAATATCTGCATCATACGTATGCCTGGTGCGCAAAGAGGTGGTGAGCTTGTTATGACCTGCTACTGACTTGTCCTGTCCTTTGAAGAGACAAGCCCCACCCACTCCCCCCTTCTGCCAAGGCAAGTGGATCTTCCTTCCACTTCCATCCTGTGCTCTCTCTGCCCCTGTCTTTCTTCCTAAGAGGTTGCTGCAGCCTCCACTCCTCTCTTCCTCTCTCTCCACCCCCTCTCCCACTTCCCTTTCCTTCCTTCATCCACTGAATAAACTGTATCCAAACCCTCTTTCTGCGTGGCAAGTCTATCAGTTTCTCACATCACTAAGGATCAGCATAGGACCTGCCCACCTGGGGCCCACAGAAGCTTCGGGTGGTGGGACCTGGCCACCCGTCTTGGCTGCCCCTCTGGGAACTTTTTATCTAAATCATTACAGAGCCTCCATGTGGATGCTGGGAATCAAACTAGGGTCCTTTGTAGCAAGTGATCATAATCCCTTAACCACTGAGCCAACTTTCTAGCCCCTGTAAGAACTTTTTTAAATTTTTTTAAATATCTTACAGTTTTCTTTAAATTTTTAAGTGTGTATGCATGTGTGTCTGTACACATATGTGTTGGGTACCACTAGAGGCCAGAAGAAGACATCAAATCCCCTGAAGCTGGAGAGTTACAGGTGGTTGAGAACCATCTGACGTGGGTGCCGAGAACCATACGTGGGTCCTCTGGAAGACTAGTGGTCTTTGCCACTGAGCCAGCCATCACTTCAGCTTCTGGAAGTTTTAGTTCATATTGAATAAAACAACTTTTGTAGCTTAATGATAGTGTGCTTAAGCCTGCTCCAGGCCCTGGTTACAGTTACCATCTCCACCCCCTCTCTAAAGTTGAAGAAACATGAAAACTCTTATAGTAATTTGTTGATTCTATAAGCTACATAACAAGGAGGCTGACCACCTTAGAGGATAAAGGCTGTAGCCCAGCGCTAGAGCAGTTGCCTGGTGTGTACAAGGCAGAGTTTGAAACAGAGGTAACTCATTTTCTTGATGTGTTCAAAGATTATCTTGTTGGCTACTACAAAGGCAATAGAAAGGGAGTCTAGCCAGGCTGTGTTATTCTTGTGTGTACAGCTGAAACAATAGAATACGAATGTTGTGCATTTTTACTTGGATAAGATTGCTGTCTATCAGATTGCCTGATACCATCTGTCCAAAGGACCTACCATTTGTGGGGGTTTTTTGTTTGTTTGTTTGTTTTTGTTTTTGTTTGGGGTGGGTAATGCTGAATTGCTGATTTTGTAAAATTTGTTTTTATGTATTTGTTTCAGTATTCTGCTGTGTTGTTTTGTATTCTTACCAGAATCAGAAATGTAAAAGACTAACTTCACCATTTAGTAGACTATTTTTTTTCTCCATATTCATTCTAGTCAGCTTTTCTTTCTGTTAACTATCATGCATGAGTCTTCTTCTGCCTGTCCTTGCTGTGGAGAGTCAGCCTGAGGCTAGGCATATGTTTTACCACTAAACTACATTCCCAGTTCCTCTTGTTTCTTTTGGGTTTGATTTAGTTTTAAGGCAATGTCTCAGCTCAGTTGTCCAGGCTGTCATTCTTCCTATATCAGCAGCTGGGATTAGATGCCTTTGCCACTAGCCCAGACTTGGTGACTACTTATATTGAACATCTCTTTAAAGACTAATTTACAGTTTCTAGATTTGTCTTATTTCAAGAAAATATTCTCTTTTAGCTGACAGTGTTTGACTAATATTTGCCCTTAATCTATGTATTGAAACTAAATGCCCATATTAAATATAAATTGTATATTTCCCTTACTACTTTGTATTAAAGACTTAAAAGAATATTTTACCTAGTAAGATCATTATTCTGTCAGGAATTTCAAGTTACTTGCATTAGGTTTATTAGACAGGAAAAGACATTTCCCCTTTCAAAGAACAAAGTGTAAATGAGGGTTTCTTTGGACTTCTGTTGATAATGATAGAATATTTGTTTAATCTTTTGAGTTTGGAGATTGTGGGAAAGCATTTGATAATGGTTATTTGGACACCCAAAGTGCTTCAGTATTGCATTTCTGTTCTGTTCTGCTGAGCACATTTTCCTGTGAAGTGTTTGCAGTTGCGTACACCATGTCAGTGACTGCTGGTTTTTCCCCCTGTGAAGTATCTGTTCCTTTTCATACAAAGATTTGTGAAAGAGCTCATGGTATAGATGATCTGAAACTAAACAAGGGTCATTTTCATAGGCGTTTAATGTCATTTGAACACTGAGTGCCAGTTGTTGCTGGGACCTGTTTTTGACTCTGTTGAACCCTTTTGCTGGTTGTGGTTTGTCTGGCCATCACATGACTTCTCTGAAAATTCCCCCTCCCCTTCATTTCCAGTAAACTGTTTGAGCAGGCGTGAGTCAGAATGAAACCAGCTTCCCTGTAACCACAGGGCTTGTTAAAGAATTTGTCAACGTGGGACTCTGGAGGGTTTGCATTAAGCTTTGCAGCAACTGCTACCTTTGTGTTGTGTCTGGAGTTCCTAGGCTCCTGCTTATCTGCATTGAGTTAAACTGATGAAGTATTTTAGAAATGCTCTTTTGAGGCACATTGTCATTAGAGACTTGTCAAAGCTACCAAGCCTTCTGTAGTTTCTCCTTTCAGATTCAGCCAAACACACAAAGTAACATTTAGGGGTTTACTGTTGTTTAAAATTTATTTATTTTTATTTTAAGTGTGTGTTTGCCTGTTTGCAATGCGTGTGCACTTCATACGAGTAGGGGGTCAGATTAAGGTGCTGGATCCCTGGAACTAGTCATGGATGGTTGTGAGCCACCATTTGGGTACTAGATATTGAACCCAGACCTTCTGCCAGAGGAAGAGCAGCCAGTATTCTTAACTGCTGAGCCATCTCTCCCTTAAGTGGTCTCTTAGAGAGATTCTGTTATAAAGTACCTCAACTATTAGGGCTGTTAAGTTTGCGTGCCAAAGATTATTGTGTTTTATTTATGAAAAAAGGTAACGCTAAAAATGTCTAGTGGGGGCTAGGGAGATGACTGAGGGTTGAGAGTGCTTGCTGCTCTTCCAGAGGGACACAGATTCCATTTCCAGCACCCACATGGCAGCTCCAGTTCCAGGGATCCAACAGAGATGCCTGGCACATCATGCATGCCCAAACAATGCAAAACCAAATTTAAAAATATTAATGTTTGGTAATTGTCATTTGAGCAAACAGCATGTTTTATTTGAATTTTTCATGGCTGCTTTTTGTTTGTTTGCTTGCTTGCTTTGTTTTGTTTTGTTTTGTTTTTCAAGACAGGGCTTCTCTGTAACTTTGGAGTCTGTCCTGGAACTTGCTCTGTAGACCAGGCTAGCCTCAAAATCACATACATCCTTGTGTCCCTGCCTCCCGAGTGGTTGAATTAAAGGCATGCACTGCCACCAGGATTTTTCATGGCCTCTTTTATTTGTTGTCTCAAGAAACGTTTGCTTGATGCTAACTTGTTCTTCAGCCACTTCCATTCCCAGGTTTGACACTTTCTTGGTTTTCTGACTCTTGTATTCACTGGTACTGGAAATATAGTTGTGACTTAATTTAAGCTGCAGAGTGAATAGCCACTGGGAAGGTTGTCTGCTCCTGGTGTATTTCTAGTGTGTCCCTGAGTTTCTTTTCTCTGTATGCTAGTTTTATGGATTTTAGTTTAGTTGCTTTTTTTTTTAATTTAGTGTGTTTTTTGTTTTAGTTTCCTTTTATTTACTCATGGAGGCTGGGACACATGTCTGCCACAGCATGTGTATGGCAATGAGAGACAACTCTCCTTCCCCCAATGGGATTCTGGGACTGAGCTCAGGCCATCAGGTTCATGCAGCGTGTGCTTTTACCCACTGAGTCCTCTCACTAGCCCTTGCTTTGTTTTTGAGAGTTGGTTTAATTTAGCCCTATGCCAGGATTACAGGCATTGACACCACGCATGACTTCCATGTTCATTTCTAAATTTAATCTTGTCATCTTCAATCAATTATGGATGTGTGTATGCACACGTGTGTTCAGGTGCTAGGCGTGTTAGATCCTCTGAAACTGAAGTCACAGGCAGTTGTGAATCTCATGCTCAACATGGATTCTAATAATTTTTTTCTGCTTACTCTTCTACAGCAATATATACACAGGAGAAAATGTTCTAGAAAATTCTGAAGTAGTTGTTTCTGACAAGAAAGAATAGAGAATAGTGGATGTTTAAAATTGTGTTCTAGTCATATCCTTAACTCTCGGGATAAATTTAATTTTTTTTAAAGTTTTGTTTGTTTTAGTGGTGAAACATTTCTAATTGAAACCATATGGTTTTCAAATAAAAATAAGAGGTTGATAGAACCCAGTCAGTGGGGAGCACAGGAGGTTAAGGTTTTCTTTGGAAGTCGGAGTGGAATGTTTGCTTTGTGTTTGCTTTGTTCTTTTCATCTCCACACCTGGTTACGGATACGAAAGAAAAAATTATGTAGTGGGTAAGCATTAGGTTACCTTTGTTAACTCACTTACAAATGGCTTCTTTTCAGGTTTTGTATTTCAAACACCTTTTTGTAAAATGCCTCTAGAAAGTTCCCTTTTATTGAAACTTGGACGATCCGACTGTATGTGGCTCTGTGTTTTTGCTGATGGGTTTTTACATCAGTACCATACTACTAAAAGTGAAAGTCCACTCTGTGCTCTAACTGCTAAGCACACAAGGGAGTTGTGGCTCAAGGTCAGAATTAGATGGAAGGAAGGACAGTGAATAACTCTCATTGCCCATTTCCTATGACAAAGCTGGGTTGACTTTCAGTTAGCCAGGGTATTTGATTTAGCGTGAGAGATCTGGAAGCTTTTCTTGCTAGGCATGCTAGGAATTTCTTTTAAGTTTTCTTTCCATTTTTACCTCTTTTGCATCTTGGAATGTAAAACGCATCAGTCCTGCTTTTAAACTGAGACACTATGTGCAGGCCCTACATTTGATCACTAGCACTACAGACAAATTGTTGGAGTGTGCTTTAGTGGCAGAGCATGGTCTCAGCACCAGTGAAATTCCTCACTCAGCCCCTAGAACAAACGTACATGCCTGTGCACACACAGAGCCATGTGCAGCCATGTGCCACATAATGGTGTGTCCAACAGTTTAAGATTATATCACTTGGTGATGCCATATAAACCTAGTTGGTGGTATTCAAATTATATGGTGATAGAATTCACTAATTATGCCTTTCTCAAGATATGTCTTTATCATTAGGGAGTATGTGACTATATTTCGAGTTTCTTTGTCAAATCTCCATGTCTTTGATTTTTTTTTGTATGTGTTTTAGTGAACATTATTAATTATCTAGAATAATGCGTTTCATTACTTTACCCTTTGGTTTTCTTGAGGCAAAGTCTTGCTGTACAAGCTTAAACTTGCTATGTAGCCTATACCAGCCTCACTGAGTGGTCCTTCTCCATCAGTTTCCACAGACCCACTGCCTCTGCCTCGTGTGTGCTGGGATTAGAGCTGTGTGCTACTAGACTCAACAGCCTTACTCTTTATCAGTCTAAATTTCCTGTCTCTGGCTGTTTTGTAATTTAGTTTTCATA
This sequence comes from Myodes glareolus, assembly GCF_982192425.1. Classification (NCBI taxonomy): domain Eukaryota; kingdom Metazoa; phylum Chordata; class Mammalia; order Rodentia; family Cricetidae; genus Myodes; species Myodes glareolus. The sequence continues at coordinate 36,030,902 of NC_142034.1, forward strand.
CATTTGAGTGTTTAAGATCATCCGAACCAATTGTGACCTTTTTTCTTTTCCCCACTGACTAGCTGGTACTGTTATTTATTGGCATAGAGGATTCATAGGTGTGTGTTGCTTTGGTGGTTTTTGAGGCAGGGTTTTTCTGTGTAGTGCAGTGTAGTCCTGTGCTTGCAGTCCTGCTGTGGAGCACCAAGATTACAATTATGTATTCCATCATATTCAACCACTTTGTGCATATGTGTGTGTGTTTGAGACTGAGTTTCTCTGTGAAACAGCCTTGGCTAGCCTGTAGACCAGTTTGATCTTGAACTCACAGAAATCCATCTGCCTCTACCTCCCAAGTGCTGGGATTAAAGGCATGTGCCACTACGCCTGGCTGTGGATTCTTTTTAATTCCTTGAATATGAGAACTAATATTAACCTTACTTATAACAAATGTAGCAACAACAAAACTATTTTAGGGCTGATGAACTGGATAACTTTTAAAAATGTATTTTAATCTCATTCCAAACCAAAATAAATTCTTAGATACAAATCTTTAAAAATTGAAATGTAGCAAGTGCTTTACAAATTGAGCCGTCTTCCCTGCCCGACTTTTTAAAAAAAAAAAAAAGATTTATTTTATTTTTCTTAATGTATGCTTGAGTATATGTAAGCACATATATACGCAGGTGTCATGGAAGTCAATAGAAGGTATTGGATCCCCTGGAGCTGAAGTTAGGGAGTTTGTGAGCTCTTCAACATGGGTTCAAGGAACTGAACTCTGGTCCTCTGAGAGTAAGCTCTCCTCCTAACATCTGTGCCATCTCTGCAGCCTCTCAGACCCGCATTTAAAACACTATGCAAGTGCATACCTTTAATCAGGAGACAGAGGCAAATGGATCTCTGAGTTTGAAGGATAGTCAGGCTTGTATAGTAAGACCCTGTCTCAAACAAACAATAAAACAAACAAAAAGAGTAGTAAGCTAGAGTAAGCCAGGCATGGCAGTACATGCCTATACTCCACACACTTTGGAACGTGATGCTCAGAGGTCAAGAGTTCAAGACAAGCTTGGGTTATGTAGTAAGACCCAGTCTAAAATAATAATAATCTTTTGGACTAGTACTTTATTTAACAAGTGTATTATTCATAATTATACCAAACTGACAATAATCAAAGTGTTAGACTAAAAGAAGAATAAATTGTAGTATATCCATACAATAGAGTAACACATATCAATTTCAGCAAATTGGTTTATTCCACATAGATAGCATGAAACAAGCAACTAGATATATTTAATAGTAAACTAAAGAAGCCAGACCTGCAAGAGGACATACTGCAATAATCCTGTTTATGTAAAGCTCAAAAATAGGGAAAGCTGAATCTGTCGCATTAAATAGTAAGAAGGATGGTTATTCTGGTGAAAAGAGTCAGTTTAGCGGTAGTGTTCTCTCTCCACTCAGTGGATGGTTAACATTGGTGTGTTTTTATAAAATCAACCAAAATATGTATTTTCAATTTGTATAGTGTATATGTTGTACAGTTTTGAACAGATTTTATGTGATCCAGAAATGGTCTCACACACATTTAATCCTGGCACTCAGTAGGCAGAGGCAGGCAGATCTCTCTGATTTTGAGGCCAGTGTGGACTACATAGATTCAGAACAGCCAGAGCTACATAGAAAGACCCTGTATCAAAAAAAAAATTGTGTGTGTATACATTTGTGTGGACAGGTGCATGTACACACCCCTGTGTATGTGTTGGGCCGGAGGAGGGTATCTGATGGCCTGACTCTGTCACTCTCAGCCCTATTCCTTTTGGACAGCATCTCTCCCTGAATCTGGACTTTGCTGGTAAGCAGCAAGCCCCAGTGATCCACCGTTTCCCACAGTGAGGCCTCACATGGCTTTTATAGCCTGAGATTTAAACTCTTTTTTTTCTTTTTTTTTTCTTTTTTTTAAATTTTTTATAAAATATGGAACTCTTCACGAATTTGCGTGTCATCCTTGCGCAGGAGCCATGCTAATCTTCTCTGTATCGTTCCAATTTTAGTATATGTGCTGCTGAAGCGAGCACAGATTTAAACTCTTATGTTTGTTCAGCAAGTATTCTTATCCGCCAAGCTGTCTCCCCAGCACCTGCACAAAAGTAAATTTGGTTACATACTCTTTTTTGAAACAAAGTCTCACTAAATACCAGGATTACAATGTATACCACTACATTCACCTTCACATGTAGTTATTAGCAGGGAAGATACATACATGGCCACAACTAGTATGTGGAAATCAGAAACAAGTTACATGAGTTGATTTTCTCCTTCCACCATTTGGGTTCTGGGGAATCAAAGTAGGTTGTCTCATGGCCACAATTCCTTTTATCCACTGAGCTTTCTTACAGGCTCCATGTGTATTTTATTTTCAGGGAAAATTAAAAATGATCAGTTTTTATATAATACTTGAAGGTGTGATTTTGGCAAAATGCCATGAAGCACACTATAGGCAAAGTTGAGGTTTGATCAATGGTTTAGGTGCATTTTTTGCTATAGCCCACAATACCAATTTTATACTTTGCATTATAGAGCCTACATATTGTAACTGGAATAAATATCTGTAGAAATACTATTGTAACCTGTTCTCTCCTGCTAGAGCAGAATGACACAGACTGGGTAAGTTATGCACAACAATACTTTATTTAGCTTATAGCTGGAGGCTGGGATGTTCAAGACAGATGGGCCATAGACCATATGAGGGTCTCCTTGTTGCCAGGGAATATGTTAGAGTATATCACTTGGTAAAAGAGAGGGAAGGACCAAGTGGTTAGCTCTGCAATTGTATTCCTACAAGTAATACTATATGGACTGAGCAGGTCGTGTTTATATCCTTAGGAATATGCACAAGAGTATATGTGTAAACTGTTAAAGAAAAAGAGGCCATGAGTTTGAGAGAGAACAAAGGAAGGAATATAGGAAGGGTTGGAGGGGGTAAAGGGAAGGTGGAAGATGTAATTATATTTTAATTTCAAAAAATATAATAAAATATAGAGTGTGGAGGGAATGTAACTCCCCTTTTATGATGATCCCATTCACAGGGATGCAGGGCTACATGAGCTGATCGCCTCTTAAAGAGCTCTTCTCTCCACACTCTAGCATTGGGGATTAAGTTTCCGGCATATTTTTTTTTCTTTTCATTTTTGGTTTTTTGAGACAGGGTTTCGCTGTAGCTTTGGAGCCTGTTCTGGAGCTAGCTCTTGTAGACCAGGCTAGCCTTGAACTCACAGAGATCCCTCTGCCTCCCTCGTGCTGGGATTAAAGGTGTGCGCCACCACCGCCTGGCTTCACAGTATATATTTATGTCATGTGTGTAATCTTATTTTTATTCTATTTTATTTTATTCATTAAGGAGATGGTATCAGAGACTGGAGAGATGGCTCAGTAGGTCTTTAAAAGCACTGACTGTTTTTCCAGAGGCTCTGAGTTCAGATTCCCAACACCTGCATGATGACTCACAACTGTCAGTTAACTGTGATGCCAAGGTTTTTTTGTTTGGTTGGCTGGTTGGTTTGGGGTTTTTGGTTTTGTTTGGTTTTTTGTTTTTCTTTTGGTTTTTCAAGACAGGGTTAAAAGTCATGTATTTATTTGAGACAGGGTGTCAATGTATAACCCTGGCTGGCCTGGCAGTCCCAGAGATCACCCTGCCTCTGTCTCTTCAGTGCTAGGATTAAAAGCATGTCCAACCAAGCCTAATGTATTTTTTTGTTTTGATTTTATCATTGTTGTAAGTTATTTATCTTTTTTTTTCTTTTTCTTTTCTGATACAGGGTTTCTCGGTGTAGTTCTGGTGCCTGTCCTGGAACTAGCTCTTGTAGACCAGGCTGGCGTCGAACTCACAGAGATTTACCTGCCTCTGCCTCCCGAGTGCTGGGATTAAAGGTGTGTGCCACCATTGCCTGGCAGTTATTTGCCTTTTTCTTTTTTTTAACTTTACAGCTATTTGCTTTTTATATTTTAAAATGTATTCATTTTATGTGTATGGGTCTTTTTGTCTATACATTGAAACTGTATCGTGCGCATTCAGGGTGCCTGCAGGGCCAAAGGAGTAACACGTGGTCCATCATGTGGGTGTGAGGAAACAAACCTGGGTCCTGTACAAGAGTAGCCAGGGCTTTTAGCCACAGAGCCATCTCTCCAGCCCTTAGTACTTTTATCATTTATACAATTTTTTAAAAATAAATTTTCATTCAGATGAAAGTACAAACATAGTCCCTCACTACCACATATTTTGCAGTTGAGTTTCTTCCATTTTGGGAAATCGCAGGGGTCAGCACACCCGGAGTGCAATGGAGACTCCTCGTCCCCGGAAAACCACTTTCATGATCATGGTGTCCCTAGCTGGCTAAGTACTGTATATAAGGCGACAGTTCTTTTCATGTTGATTTTAGAGTAATGCTGCCCATGTATTTTAACTTGCCTTTAAAACATCAAGTGAGAGATCTCATTCTATGTATGTTATTCGGCAATTAACTCACTGTAAAAACCCAGAAGCTCCACCAATACCACCAGAAAACACCTGGGTTCCTAAAGCTTTAAAGCAGCTCCTGAACATTTTCAACAAAGTTGCTGTCTTTTATTTCAAATACAATGAATAAGTCAAATGAAATATGTACCAATAATATTTTTTAAATAAAAACAGAAGGGAAAGATTACCAATGAAACTTATATATTAGGCATTCCATGGTCCAGTTAAATATAAAAGGAAATGTGCATTTCATTTTAATAATCTTGTGGTATTTATGGGGAAAATGTGGAGAGTTCAATTTGATTACTTCTTTAATTGTCATTTTATTAAAAAATCTGTTCAACAAAAAAAAAACTTTTTATAGTTTCACTTCTCTGTATTCACATTTCATAACCTTTATCTATTTCATAATTTAAGAGCCTGCAAGGACATGATCATTCTCTAGCTCTACTTAAATAAATAACATACATTCGCAATTTTCTGGTTTTCTCAGTTATAAACCAAATATAAGGAAAGTTCCATTTCCTAGCCCCACCCATAGTGACCATGCATCTATCCAATTGCACTTTTGAAACAGCTAAAGATATGAGCCACAAATTCTCCAATGTTGCAAGAAAACAAAGGAGAAAAAAAAAAGACTGCTATTTCTCTCAGAGGCTTCAAGGAGAAACAAGGAAACAGAGTTTTAAATTACCATTCCCCAGGTCACTGCTGCTCTGTACTTCTTCTAAGGAAGGGTTCTAGGACTGTCAGAGAAGAGAAACTACAGGGCTGATTATCACTAGCCTGCAAAATGCTAATCTTTGACTCTAACATTTTAAGTATAAATAAATTAAATAATATTTATCTTTAAACATTAACAGCAAACTTTTTGTCACACGGAAAGACCTCTTTATTAACTGTTTTGGTTTGTTTGGAGGTTGCTCTGCAGGCCAGCTTGGCATAGAATCCACAGTAATCCACCTGTTTCCGCCTCTGCTCTTCAATATGATTAAGAGCCGGCCTTTAATGCTGGCGCACACCTTTAATCCCAGCACTGGGAGGCAGAGGCAGGCGGATCTCTGTGAGGTCAAGACCAGCCTGGTCTACAGAGCTAGTTCCAGGTATACCTAGCTGGAAAAGACCTCTTCAAAAGCAGCATTTAAGTGAATATAACAATCCTGGAGGAAAATACTGTATATTGTCTTAGAATCTTAAGGAAATTTGAGTAACCTGCTTTCTTTTCTTTTAATTGAATTTTTTAAAAAAAGGAAAAAAAAAGATGTGTGTTCTGCCTAAATGTATGTCAATGCCCCGCATGTGTTTCTGGTGCCATGGACACTAGCAGGCAGCACTGGATCCTCTGGAATAGGAGTTACAGATGGTGGGTGCTGGGAATTGAACCTGGCCCTCTGTAAGAAGGACAAATGATCTTAACTGCTGAACCATCTTTCCAGCCTCTAACCTGTCGTTTTTCAAAGATTTATTATTTTTATTTATGTGTATGTGTGTGTTTCTGCATGTAAATATGTACAAGTGAAAGGCCAGAAGTGGTTACTAGCTCCCCTAGAGCTGGAGGTACAGTCAGTTGGTGAGCCACTTGATCAGGGTGCTGGGAACTGAACTTGGGTCCCTCGGAAGGGAAGCAAGTGATCTTAACTACTGGACTAGCTCTCTAGCCCTACCCACCCTCTTTAGCTATGTAAAGATTATATGCTAAAATGATGATATGCTAAAAATTACTCTGAACTAATAGATCTTGGATCTTCTGATCTTCTTGGATTTGGTACTGAAATAGCTTAAATAGTATTTAAACCACAGAGTTAGCTGGTCATAGTGATCCACACCTTTAGAACCAGCACTCAGGGGACAGAGGCAGACACAAACACACACCTAAGTATTAAGGGACGAAAAACTGTAATGAGAAATCTGAAGATCCAGCTGGGCAGTGGTGGCGCACACCTTTAATCCCAGCACTGGGAGGCAGAGGCAAGCGGATCTCTGTGAATCAAAGCCAGCCTGATCTACAAGAGCTAGTTCCAGAACAGACTCCAAACCCTGCCTCGAAAAACCAAAAATCAAAACAAAACAAAAAGCCAAACAACTGGAAATCCAGACTTTGTTCTTATTCATATTTATTTATATTATATAATATGATTTTATTAAACTAAATTTTACCCTGAAAAACTTGGTCATAATGGCATCTTTAAAAAACCTTAATTGCCGGACTTGATGGTGCATGCCTTTAATCCCAGTACTTAGGAGGCAGAGGCAGGTGGATCTCTGTGAGTTCGAGGCTAGCCTGGTCTACAAGAGCTAGTTCCAGGACAGGCTAGAAAGCTACAGAGAAACCCTGTCTCGAAAAACTAAACAAACAAACAAATAAATAAATAAATGCCTTAATTAAGCCAGGCAGTGGTGGCACACACCTTTAATCCCAGCACCCAGGAGGAAGTGGCAGAGGCAGGCAGATCTCTGTGAGTTCGAGGCCTGCCTGATCTACAAGAGCTAGTTCCAGGACAGGCACCAGAACTACACCGAGAAACCCTGTCTCAGAAAAGAAAAAGAAAAAAAAATAAATAACTTACAACATTGATAAAATCAAAACAAAAAAAATACATTAGGCTTGGTTGGACATGCTTTTAATCCTAGCACTGAAGAGAGAGGCAGGGTGATCTCTGGGAGTGCCAGGCCAGCCAGGGTAATACATTGAAACCCTGTCTCAAATAAATACATGGCTTTTAACCTATATGACAACCAGGAAGCAAAATTACATTATGTTGTAGAACATGTGGGGAAGTAAAAGAATGATGTTCCAATTGGATTTTTACATCTGGGATATTTCAGTTGTAGAGCACTTGAGGGCCATGGGTTTGATCATTAAGACTATTCAAAATTAAAAATAAATCCATTAAACCTTTAATTGGTGTGGCTTGGGAGATGGCTCAGTGAGGAAGTATGAGGACCTAAGTACAGAGAATTATCACACAGGTTAGAGAAAGGCATAGTAATGCACAACTATAATCCCAGCACTAGGGAGATAGAGATGGGTAGATCTCAGGAAGAATAGTGAGCGACACTGTCTCCAGTATTAATAGTAGCCATAGTAACCATGATAGAGGGAGGTGCCTGCAACAGGAAACCCATGGATTGTGCACATACTTGCACAGGGAAGCACACTTGTATGTGTGGTATGCATGCATACATTATCAGTAAGTTCCATTTGTGTGGCTTTAAGATTAAAATAAATACAGTAACATAACTATGTTTATGAAATATAACCATGAATTTTTTTTCGAATTTATTTTTGCTTCTTTGGTTTTTTGTTTGTTTGTTAGGTTTTTGGTTTTTCGAGACAGGGTTTCTCTGTAGCTTTGGAGCCTGTCCTGGAACTAGCTCTTATAGACCAGGCTGGTCTTAAACTCACAGAAATTCACTGCCTCTGCCTCCCGGGTGCTGGTATTAAAGACATGTGCCACCACCGTCCGGCTTCTAATTATTTTTTCATATAATTATTTAACTTATTTTATGTGCACTGGTGTGAAGGTATTGGATCCCCTGGAGCTGGAGTTACAGACAGCTGTGAGCTGCCACGTGGGTGCTGGGAATTGAACCCAGGTCCTTTGAACGAGCAGCCTTAACCACTGAGCCGTCTCTCCAGCCTGAATTTCCTGACTAGTGTAAAGTACTTTAGATTTGGTCAAGTACTAATACATTGGCAGGGGAATAGTTGAGTCCATGAAACTGAATGTTAATTCACCTAATTGTTTCTTATAATGAAACACAGTGCAGATTTCACATTGACTCCAGTTAATGTTTATGAATTATTTGGCATATAATTGTAACTTTAATTCTTAGAACAGAAGACCTGAGACCTATTAGAAGAGCTGAAAGGACTATATATATGTTAAATTCATAAAGCTTATAAAATATCCTTTTAATAGATTATTTTTACTATTAAAAAACTTCCCATTAAAAATATGTTTTGTTTATTTTTGCTTGTAATGTCAGCTTCAAATTAAAAAGCAAAAATAGGACCAGTGACAATTTCTGCAAACTAAAAAACTGCTGGGCATCCATGTCTATAATCGTCACTGTTTGGGAAGTTAATGCAGGAGGATCAGAAGTTCCAGGCCAGCCTATCTTTTGTAGAAGGAAAGTTTTAAATATGATAGGCCAGTGTGATATCTATAGCATGGTATCTATAATGTTTAACCTTTGTTTATTTATATAAACTGTGTCAGCATGTCTCTTTACCAGTTTAAGTCTTTTTGTTTTTTTGGTTTTTTTTTTTCTTATTTTGTTTTTCGAAATAGGGTTTCTCTGTGTAGACCAAGCTAGCTTCTGCCTTTGCCTGCCTCTGCCTCCCGAGTGCCAGGATTAAAGGCATTCGCCACCACTGCCCAGCTAGTTTAAATCTGCTGATCTTGTCTAAATCACCAAGTACAAAAATTAATTTTGTATAGTTTTATGAATCGGGGATTATGTAAATACCATGATAGAACTGAATGAACCTAGGTCTTCATTGATATAAAAAGAACATTTGATGTTTGTGACAGAAAATTGCTCAGACATAGAAAAGAATATAATTTTGGATTTTTGAGGCAATATGAACAGCCAGAGGACATTATATGTTGAGTGAAATAATTCAGGGACAGAAGCTAGGCAGTGGTAGCACACATCTTTAATCCCAGCACTTAGGAGGCAAAGGCAGGTGGATCTCTGAGTTCTAGGACAGCCAAGGCTACACAGAGAAACCCTGTCTCAAACAACAAAAGTTCAGGGACAGAAAGATAAATAACCCCTACTGGCACTTATATGTTATATGTGGAAGCTAAAATGTTGGTCTAAAGGAAGGCAGAAGTGTAGTGATTACATTTTCTCCTGGGCACGGGGAGTGAGAGATGAAGAGCTGATGGGTACAATAGGGTAAAAGGGATAGCTTCCAGATTCTGTAGCGTGGTACAACAACCAAGTATTTCAAAGTCACTAGTTTAGGCCTCCGTGTGTTCATTGTCTTGAGAAATTCTGGCTTTCTACCATGCTGTGATTTGGACATTAAGTCTGTCAAGTTATAAAGGGAAAAGAAAAAGATAGGGTAAGCCAGGGTTTCCAGCAGAAGGATTTGGGATATGTGGTTTACAATATCCTGTTCATCTTTACAGCATCTAGAGAGAACCCCAGAGATACAGAAATTCATTCTTAAATGTGGACTTTTAAGAGTGTGAAACTTTGTGAAGAATTGTTTGTATGTTTTCCCATGAAACCCGCTGTTCCTTCAATAAATCAGCATGAGCCAGATGTGGAAGTACATTTCTTTAATCTTGGCACTCAGAGAGACATGTGTGTACATGTACACACACAATCACAAATACATGAATGGTATGTTTTGTTGTTGTTGATGTTGTTGTTGTTTTGAGACAGGGTTTCTCTGTAGCTTTGGAGCCTGTCCTGGAACTAGCTCTTGTAGACCAGGCTGGTCTCAAACTCACAGAGATCTGCCTGCCCTGCCTCCCGAGTGCTGGGATTAAAGGTGTACGCCACCACCACCCAACTTGAATGATATGTTTTAAATCTTTGTTTTCACAGGACTTTGCATCACGGGCAAAACTGGCAGTTCAAAACCTAGTACAGAAAGTTGGATTTTTTGGAATTTTGGCCTGTGCTTCTGTAAGTAGGTTATATTTAATTAATATATATTAATTAATTAATCATATATAAATCTCACTAAATGATGCGAATATATTTTGATCAATTTGTTTTTTGTGTGTATGAGTGTTTTGTGCTTCTGTAAGTATGTCCATGTACCACATTCATTCCTGGTGCCAGCTAAGGTCAGAAGCGGGTCAGATCCTCTGGAGCTGGAGTGACAGACTGTTGTGAGCCTCCATGTGTGTGCTGGAGACTGAACTGGGAACTCCAAGCCGTCCCTTCAGCAGCTCAGTTTTTTTTTTTTTAAATATTTATTTATTTATTATGCATACAATATTCTGTGTGTGCCTGAAGGCCAGAAGAGGGCACCAGACCTCATTACAGATGGTTGTGAGCCACCATGTGGTTGCTGGGAATTGAACTCAGGACCTTTGGAAGAGCAGACAATGCTCTTAACCTCTGAGCCATCTCTCCAGCCCCCTCAGTTTGTTTTTAAAGACACACTCCTGAGTGAACAAAAATGTTGTTTGTGCAATTTTGTTGTTTTTTGTTGTTGTTTGTTTGTTTGTTTTCTTTTGGAAACAGAATCTTAAAATGTATTCCTGGCTGGAACTCACAGAAATCATCTTCCTGCCTCTACCTACTAATGCTATAATTAAAGGTGTGCCCCACTATACCCAGTTGCTGTCACCTTTGCTGAGTATATTAATTGAGCTTATTTGCATCGGACAGGTTCACAGTCTTGTTTATTGACTGCAAGCATTTCATCATGCAATAATGACTTCAGATCTGAAAGACTTGATTCAGCGAGAACAAAAGAAATAAAATCCATTATTTCTCCAAAGAATTAATAATGAAATGAATTAGATAAGTCTTTTTCCAGCGTTTTGAGTATTAACAGGAAGATTCACATAAATATAAACCTGACTTAAGACATCTTACCTCCTATTTAGATTGTTGCCATTGTCTTGGAAGAAAGAGGAATTCAGTTGGGATTTTCAGAATCATAAAAAGTCAAGGTAGTGTCATGTACCTATAATCTCAACAGTGGCAAGGAGGGAAATAGAATCAGACAGATCCCTGATATACACACACACACTCGCACACTCACACTTAAACTATAATGTCCATGTGCCTAAATTACTGATATTGATCCTAGACACACTAGAAGTTTTCATAGTGTGCTTCTTTCTATCACAGTGATACGACAAATAAAAATGGCACATTGAGAGATCTGTGACAAACCAGATGTGGAGCACAGCTACAGCCCAGCCATAGCTGAGGAGTGGAAACAGGAGGATCAGAAGTTCAGGGTCTTCCTTGGTGACGTAGCAGGCTTGAGGGTTACACCTAGCATACGTGAGGCTTTATCTCCAAAAGCAGCTTGTGAGTTGATGAGATGATTGAATAAGTAAGTAAAGGCACTTGTGGCCTGAGCTCAACCCCCAGAATCCAAGTAAAGGTGAGTTACAGAACAGCCAGGACTACACAAAAAGACTCTGTCAATCAAAACAATAACCTCAAGAACCAAAGTAGTAAATGTTTCTGGTATGTACTTACATGGTAGAGTGTTCATGTAGCATAGGCCAAAATTTAACAGATGAAAGAAAGGAGAAGGGAAAGGTGTTTGCTATCTCAAAGGGTAAGAAGAATGAGTACAGATAGTTGAAATACAGTATTAGAAGCCAGGTGTGGTGGTCTTGCTTTTTAAACTCCAAATTTGGGAAGCAGAAGAAGGCAAATCTCTGTGAGTTTAGGCCAGCCTGGTCTATACACTGAGTTCCAAAGGTTCATAGAGAGACCCTGTCTCAGAAAAATTAATAAAATAAATCTTTAAAAGTTTAGCCTGCTGTGGTGGTATATACACTTTTAGCCCTACTTCTCAAGGCAGACACAGGTGGATCTCTGAGAGCAAGGCTAGCTTGATCTACAGAGTGTGTTCCAGGACAACCAGAGCCTCACAGAAACCAAGTCTCTTTGGGGGGTGGGGGCAGAAAGAGATAGAAGAAAAGAAGGAAGATATTATGTTAAGTGAAAAATACTATGGTATGGAGGAGCCTATTGGATAAAATGTTCTTGATTGGAGGCCAAGAGAACAAGCTGAGAGCTATAGTGCCTGGGTTCGGATCTTTTTTGTAGGGGAAATGCCTTATTCTGCCTAAACATTTTTCTCTGCAAAATAAGTGTAATAGATTCATATGGAGTTAGGTGTGTTGGTAAGGCAAACTGCTTAGAACAACCTAACTGTCCAGAACACTTGGTAAAAGTTGTCTCAGTATTCCTAGGGAAAATGAACTTTATTAGTACTCATTTTAACTGTGTGTTGGAAATTCACTCCTCCATTCTAGACATTCTCTTGATTATGTACAGATAAGAGTTAACATAAGTTTTACTGCCTAGAAATTTTTTCTAAAATGTTTTTAATTAAGATTAAAGGGACAATTTATTAATTTGTTTTGATTTTTCAAGACACGGTTTCTCTGTGTAGCTTTGGAACTTGTCCTGGAACTTGCCCTGTAGACCAGGCTGGCCTTGAACTCACAGACATTTACCTACCTCTGCCTCCCAAGTGGTGGGATTAAAAGCACACACCACCACTGCCCTGCTTTTAAACTTAGATAAAATTCCTAAATTATAACAATTCTGTAGGATTTTTTTTTAGTTTGTTTCTTTGTTTACATTGTGGGGTTTTTTGTTTTGTTTTGTTTTTGTTTGGTTGTTTTTTGGCATTGGTTTTTGGTTTTTTGAGGCAGGGTTTCTCTGTAGCTTTGGAGCCTGTCCTGGAACTCACTCTGAAGACCAGGCTGGCCTCGAACTCACAGAGATCCACCTGCCTCTGCCTCCCGAGTGCTGGGATTAAAGGCGTGCGCCACCACCACCTGGCTATCTTCAATAATGTTAAGACTGTCTTCATTCCTTCCCATAGAAAAGAGCCACCAAATGAGCAGAAGTCTACTAAAAGGAATTAAATTTCTACAGATCCATGGGTTTATCCATTTCTTGTTTGTTAAAAGCTGTGTTAGTGTGCAGCTTAGTTTGCTGTGATCTTATAGAATGTGTTGTTGGTTGGTTTTGCTCTTACTCTTTTGGCTTTTGCAGGGCCTACCACCCAGCTCCCAAATAAATCACACACACAGGCTTATTCTTAGTTAGGAATGCCCGGCCTGAGCTCAGCTTGTTTCTTGCCAGCTTTTTCCTTTTCTTACTTCTGTATATCTTACTGTATATGCTCCATGGCTGGCTGAGTGGCTGGCCCCTAGCGTCCTCCTTTCCATGTTCTCTCTCTGCTGCTCCTCATCATCATCCTTGTCATCACCTCCTCCTTTTTATCCTCTCTGCCTGCCAGCCCCGCCTATCCATGTTCCTGCCTCATTATTGGCCATTCAGCTCTTTATTAGACCATCAAGTGTTTTAGACAGGCAAAATGACACAGCTTCACAGAGTTAATCAAATGCAGCATAAACAAGTCACACACCTTAAAATAGTATTCCCCATCAAGAATGACAGTCTACTATGGATGTGAGTCCCAGTTTAGGGACTCATGTTAGAATTCCTACCCAGTTGTGCTGGAGAGGGGGCTCAGCAGTTAAGAACACTGACTGCTCTCCCAGAGGTCCTGAGTCCAATTCCCAGCACCCACATTGTGGCTCACAACCATCTTACTAGGACCTGAAACCCTCTTCTGACCTGTAGTTAGACATGCAGAGTACTCATATGGTCTTCTAAATGTTGTCTTGCATTGACCAGGGAACCTTCTCTGTGTCACATGGTAAGTAAGTACTGATTAAAGCAGAGTACCACATACCAAATTAAAGTTTTCTTTGAATTATGTATGAAAATTTTGTTTTGTTCCCCTCTTCCCCACTCCAGATTCCAAATCCCCTGTTTGACCTGGCTGGAATAACATGCGGACACTTCCTTGTACCGTTCTGGACCTTCTTTGGTGCAACCTTGATTGGAAAAGCAATCATTAAAATGCATATCCAGGTAATTAGAGCTGAGTCACTGCTTAATGATCTTGATGGAACCAAGGCACTTTTAGTTCCTGCTTCTCTCAGTTAGTTGCTTACTTAGATAATAGAGCTCGTAATTATAGAAATATGTGAATTTCCTTGTTTGTTTTTTCTTCTTCCTCCTCCTCTTTCTCCTTTTTTCTTTTTGCTTTATTTTTTGTTCCATGAAACTATCTAAAACCTATCAAATAAAAGTATTATTCTCATGTGAGAAAATGCATCATTTTCCTATACACAGTCAAAAAACCGTAGTTTCCTTCCTGACCACCACATGAAAGGGTGCCATGCCACCTTTCATTGATTCTTATTTTCTGTCACATACTCTACATGGCACTTCCTCTCGGCACCAATACCCTTTACCCAAAACCAGACAGAGGTTAGTGTGAGGGAGGGAGAGGTAACTGAGGAGATGAGGAAATGCTGGCTGTGTGGTTAGGGAAGTGAGACTCTGCTAGCCCCCAAAGCCACTCTTACCTTTATCTTTAAGATACACAAATTAAAAAAGGCTAAGAACCTAATTGAGAGAAAAATGATTGTGTCTTGGACTGTGAATTCTCTCATCTAAGGGTAATTCTCACTGATAAAAATTAACCTGGAAAGAATGTGTTTTTAATCAGTGTGGTTTACAACAAATAAGAATTTACTAAAAGAAAGTTAGGAACAGTGGAATGATGTCTCTGAAAATAAAAATTTATCCTCATTGATTCTTCCTAACACTTCCCTGGCTCTGGTTCTTAAAGGGGAGGATGAGGGGCTAGGGAAATGATTCAACAGTTAAGAGCACTGACTGGTCTTCCAGGGGACCCTGGTTCATTTTACAGCACCTACATGGCTACTAATAACCATGTATAGCTCTAATCTCAGGAGATCTGACATTTTCTGGCCTCAGTAGACACTGAATGCACATAGTTCACATACATACATGCAGGCAAAACACCCATAGACAAATAAATAAAATTTTTAAAAGGAGGGAGGAGTGCCAGGCATATTGGTTCATGCCTTTAATCTCTGCACTCCCTGTCCGCTCAGCACCAGCCTGGTCTACATAGCTAGTTCCAAGCCAGCCAGAGATAGATAGACCCTGTCTCAAAAAGGGGTAGGGTACCGATGACAGTAACATGCCTTTGAGCTTCATTGCATCTGTCTTCTGCTGTCAAAATGATCACTCAACTATCAGGGATATCTTTTTCCTACTTCCAGGCATTTATTTCTTCCCACTTGTATTAAGTGTTTAGGTCAGTGTCATGTGTGGTGGCACGCACTTTTTATCCCAGCACTCAGGAGGCAGAGGCAGTTGGATCCTCTGAGTATGAGACCATTTTGGTCTAGAGTGAGTTCCAGGATTCAGGCTACAGGGGTTGTAAACCTCCCCCCAAAAAAATGTTTAGTTCAGTGAACACAAGTTTTGTTTTTTTTTTAATACTGCGGTGCTACTTAACGTGCTTAAAATATAATCACTATATTAAAAATGTAAGAATAAAATATTTTATTGACTAGTAGTATTTTGTAATATTTCTCAAGATGGTTTTTCTCTCCTTTTTTGTGTGGGGGATAAAGAATGATAGCATAGCTTTTTGAGTTGTAAGTACGGAAGTGCCAGTCATTTCAATTCTTACTTTAACAGTTTGAATTGTAGTCTCTTTTGTTTTGTGTTTGAATGCTTTACTTGCGTGTAATGTGTGTGTACTATACATATGCCTGGTGCACAAGGAGACTGAAAGAGGCTGTCCTGTGAAACCAAATTCTAGGCCTCTTCATGACCAACAAGAACTCTTAATTACTGAGTCATCTCTCCAGCCCCATAATTTGTAAATTTTTATCTGTCTTATTTAACTCTGCTATAGTAAAGTAACTTTCTTTAGATTATCATAAATTTTTTTATTGCATGTTTCTTTTTTATTAGTTCTTTGAAAATTTTGTGCAATATATTTTATCCCATTCACCCCTCCCCACCACCTTCAATACTCACCAAACTTTAAATTATTTTTTTTAATTTTTAATTCATCATGTCAATTTGTGCTGCCCATGTACTCATCAATATATGGCCTTTCCTTTGAGCATGGTAGACTTACCAGGGGCCACACCCATAAAGAAAATTATTGTAAAGTTTCAATGCTGAGCACTTGTCTATAGCTGTAGATACATAGCTTAATCAAACCTTTTGTTTCAGAAAAAGGGTCAAAATTGTTTTTAAACATCCTAAGAAGATTTTCTTCTAAGATATACCAGTTCATATTTTTTAATGTTGTACCTCATACTTTAATGGAAATTAAATTCCTCATACTCAGTGGAAGGAAATGCTCTGAGTACAATGGTCATACTTAGAGTGACTAATAAGTAATAAGTAATACATGTCTATGAGAGTGCCGACAGCTAGAACTTGAACCCAGGTCAAGCTGTGTGACCTGTCCAGTGTTCTTTCTTTTGCCTTGTCCTAACAAAGTTATTGATATGATAAAGGAAAGTGAATGGCTTTACTGCCTGCTGTTTATCAGACCGATTGCAGGTATGAGGTAGTTTTGCAGGTCTCATAGAGAACAAGCTTACGTTTAGAGCAAAAAGGCTTGCCTTAAGACCTGGTAATCAAAACAAGCTCTGGAAGTTGAAGTTTGTTCTCTGTCTGCTATGTAGAGACAAAAGAAAGAAAATCCATTTATGTTTCTGAAAGGCAAGAATCTGGTTCCTTTACTACTGACTGTGGGTATGTTTACTGTGTTCCATTGTACATAGTAACATGCTTATAAAGGCATGTCACTTGATGTGCATCCAGATGTAGCTTAGGAGAACAAGTCTTTCTCTTTGCTTGAGTAGGCAGTATTAATGAGTAGTATAAACATTCTGACCAGTTCCAAAGTCCAGGGAAACACCCACACACAAACTTTTTTGTGCTGTACTAAAACATATCTTCTCATTTGCTTTTCTTTCATCCCCTTTTTTTCTCAGCTGAACATTAGATAGCCTTTCAATAAATTATTTTTATGAATGTCTTTCTGTTAGTCTTCCTAGAAAGGGTTCCCATCAGCACATCCATTGTGTTGGGTTAGAATCTTCCTGTTTATTAGGGAGATGCAGCTTCTCTGCCTAGAGCGGGATCCTTACAGACATCATCTTGCTACCAAACGATGAAGAAAATTAACATGATTATCTGTGTTCATCTGACTTACTTACCATGACTGTTGTTTGTTTGTGTTTGGTTTTTTTTGTTTGTTTTTTGCCTGTCTGCATCTCCAAGAAAGGGGATCTACATTTGTGGATTCTGAGCCCCAGAAAGGTTTCTTCCTTGTATCCCTGAGATGTTTTGTTGGTTTCCTGAGACAGGGTTTCTCTGTGTATCACTAGCTGGCCTGGAACTCAGAGATCTACCTGCCTCTGCCTGGCAGAGTGCTGGGATTAAAGGCCTGCACCACCATGGCCTGACTTTCGCTGAGGGTTTCTAACACTGAGTAGCCTCTGGAGTGTAGTAGGCACACACTAACAATCTGACAACTGGTCAGTTTAACCTTTGACCACTAAGGGCACTTAGCACATGTTTCCTTCTTTGTCTGCTCTAGCACAGCTAGTTTCCTCTGCTCACTTCCTTTATCCCTCACAGCCCTTTCCTTTGTTTCTTGTATGCACAAGAGTGGGAAAGATGATCTGTGCCTTGTGTTTACCAGCTAAAATCCCCACTCAGACCTCCAGCCTTGTAGACTGAGACATGTGTTCTTAAATGGCTGACACGTTTTATGTCCTACCAGCACAGTGAATTTTTAAGCTGTTGCATATAAAAAGGAAATTTTGTTTTGTTTCTCAAGCAATGAAGTTGTGCAATTATCGGGCACTGGCTGATTTTGCATTGTTAGGCAATGATGGTAGGGAAAGCTTGTGGTGTTGAAATCACTGAAAGTCACACCATTATTTCTGTTGATGAGTGAAAGCCTTGGGGCTCCAAACAGCCGGCCCCTGGTGTAGACACCTATGCTAGTGCTTTCCCTCTAACTTACTCCATAGTTGTCTTATTAGGACAGCTTTCTCTCTCTCTTTTTTTTTTTTTAAAGATTTATTTATTATGTATACAACATTCTGCCTCCATATATGCCCGCATGCCAGAGGAGGACGCCAGGTCTTACTACAGATGGTTGTGAGCCACCATGTGGTTGCTGGGAATTGAACTCAGGACCTCTGGAAGAGCAGCCAGTGCTCTTAACCACTGAGCCATCTCTCCAGCCCCCTTCCCCTTCCACCATTTCTATAATCTTGATGTGTTACTCTTCTTCACTTTTATAGTGAAAGATTAAAAAAAAAAGGAAAGCTGTTGTTGTGTGTTTTATTTTCACCCCTCCCCTTTGGTCACACTGTCTAGAGTAATCATTTAACAGCAACAGAGCACTAAAGAGTTTGTTATCAGGAATTTGGAGAAACTCCAGGAACCCAACTTTATGCATATTTAGTTAGAGAATTATTGTGTGACCTTAAAAGCTAAAGTTAAACAGAGGCTGTTGAATCCTAATCAGTCATACACTTAAATGTGACCTTTGCCTTGCCTGTCATTCCATGTTACATTGTTGGCTTCTTTTCCCTTTTTCTTTTCTTTTAACTACTAGTGGCATTTGAGAGAAAGACAGAGAGTGAAAGAGAGAGAAAGTTTGTGTTTCTGTAATTACCACCTTTCTACCATTTGTAGAAAAATGAGGAAAGTTCTTCAAGATTTTGAAGAAGTGTTCTCAGATTTGTGTTTCCTAAAAACCCTTAATATTTCTTAATGTTACCCATACTAAGTACTTTATGCTCACATGTGTTGAATCAAGCTGAGAATATTTGCTACCTTCTAGCCATAAAGGTATTTTGGTATTGTTGCTTTAATGTCAGGTATCGATATCTTTAATAGAGTACTTCATACCTACCAGACTAGAATCTTGGAAAGTCACGAGGAACTTTTAGCCCTAAACCTGGAAGGCCAGGCTTGTTTCAGGTTTTGGGCACTTTGATCTGGTTGCTGTAAAACCTTCCTAAGACAATAGACAGTCTTTCTAAAATCTAAAGTAGACTTAGGCCAGGCTCCTACTGTTAGTCCTTGGTGGGAGCTGTATGGCAGCTGGTGGCTTCTGCTCGGTACTGGATTCTAAGATGCTCAGAGCAGCTTCGTCTCCACTATTTCCTCCCAGGCTCGGGTTTCATGACGCACAATTCCTCTGAGACACACTCCTGTATCCCAGTAAAAGACTGCAGCTGTGCTTAAGGAAGAGCATCTTTAAAATACCAAGGACCACTTGAATTAAATGGTCTCTTATTTTAAAAGAAGTAATGAAATTACTGTTAGGGGCAGTAATCACTTCTTTGTCTTTTTTAGACAATTACACTTTAGAATTTACAGGTAGTTCTTTTAAATGACTATTTAACTGCTGTTTTCTTTACAGAAAATCTTTGTTATAATAACTTTCAGCAAGCACATTGTGGAGCAGATGGTGGCTTTCATTGGGTGAGTAATTCCTTAAAGACTAATATTAATATTGTGGTTTAATATTAATATTGTGTGTGGAAGAGGAAAGTAGGATAAAAAATTTTGAAACGACTGTTTTCGAGAAACAAAAAGTGTTTGCCCTATTGTTAGTTATTGAAAAGACATTCTTGCCCAACTGAAGGAAGAATGAAGCTCACTTTTTCCACTTCTTTGAAAACTAAATATGTATCAGTTCACATAAATCTTGATTTCAAAGAGCTTTGGGGTTAAAGTCTGTGGCCTTTCTTTGTAGAAAAGGCATGCATGTGTCATTACAGTTTAATGGGGCTTTAGGCCAACTACACAGTTGCATGTTAAGTTGAATATAAATCATAAAGTTTTAGTGTTTCACTAAAGGGCGTGCAGTGGCATGTTAAAATATTCTCAAAATTTATGAAGTAGGAAGCTGTTATTTTACTAGTGAAAAATTAGGCCAATTAAAGTGCTAAAATCCAGTGCTTTTGTTTGTTGATTGATTGATTGATTGATTGATTTCAGTCTTAACCTACAATTCAAATGATAATGTCACAAAATCATTGGCTACAGGTCAACAAGTTGTTAATATAATATTTTAACATACAGTTTGAATGGTAATATCACAAAGTTGTCAGCTATGGGTCTTCAAAACAGTAAAGAAATGCAAATTTTGGAATTTGAAAAGTCAGGTGTTAGAAATAAAACCAAGGCTTGTTGGGTTCTTAGTTGCTTACTTCATCCTTCATTTGTTTTTGTTTTTTTTTTAATCATTTTCTGCAAGAGATAGTTTCCTTTCATTTAGAGATGGAGTGGCGCTGTGATGGAAGCATGCTAAGATGAAGTGCATTTCGCTTATTCTTAATGTAAATCTTCATCTTAAAAGTCACTGACACAACCAGATATTTGTGAAATTTTCTACCATTTAAAATGAATTGCTATTTGGTGATGAGTTTGTGTGTGGTTTATTATTCTTTAAACTGTGTACTATATAGCATACTCTATTGATTTTTCAAGACAGTTTCTCTGTGTAGCCTTGGCTGTCCTGGAACTCACTCTGTAGGCCAGGCTGACCTTAATATCCCAGAGATCTGCCTGGCTAGCATAATTACTGTTATGTGTTATATTTTATAGTAAAAATTGTTTTTACAGTATTTTCTATCTCATCTCTAATAAAATAAGGAAAAATATATTCTTGACTATATTAAGTAGAACCAAATATTGGTTTATTAATTCTTAAGTTTCTGATTATTAATATGTATATATAATATATAATAGGTATAATTTATATATGAACCCTCTCTGGTTTTTTTTTTTACTGCCTGAATCTATATAAACAAAATCCTTCATATGTCACCTTATATCACTTTCAAAGCAAAACAAGGGGAGGTGGGCCTGTTGATTCAGGCCTGTCATCCCAGCCCTAGGGGAGGCTCAGTTAGGGTCCAGAGTTTGAGGCCATCCTGAGGTATGTCTTCTATGTGGTTGAGGGGGAGAGCTAGATGTTCTTGTCTCCTATTTTTGAAATATGAGGAAAATATTCACCTATGCTTGGAGATGACTCCACCTTCCTTGAGACAGTTCTGAAAGAGCAGACACATTGTAAGCTGTCATACGTGCCTACACGTTGTAGAATGTTAACATTGTAAGCTGTCATACGTGCCTACACGTTGTAGAATGATAACATTGTAAGCTGTCATACGTGCCTACACGTTGTAGAATGATAACATTGTAAGCTGTCATATGTGCCTACACATTGTAGAATGATAGTGCATGTGGCACCCACTTTCTTGATTTCTCCTTTCCTCGGTCATGGTTTCAGCTTTATTACCATTGTCATGTTTCTCCCGCCATTGGAGTTTCTAGAAGCTTGTATTACAGAGCTCCCGTCACATCTACTGAAGCTGTTCCTGTCCTTCCCCATCTGTTACAATGTACCACTATTAGTAACTTTCTAAAATTCTTAGTCCGGGATGTTACCAACAGTATCCTCAATCCTCTACTCTTTTTTGCTTAACACCCTCACTTGTTTTCCTTTTGTTCTTAAAACCAAAGCTCCTAAAAAAGAGCTGAGTGTCTTGTCTCCTGCTCTGTGTCACAGAAGCTTGCAATTCCCACCAGTCATCTGCCTTAGGGTGAAGCCTTAACCTTGCACTCGTGATGTTTCAGGCCAAATAATTCTTTGCTATGAGGGACTGCCCCATGCATTGTTAAGACATCTAACAATGTTGCTGGGCGGTGGTGGCACATGCCTCTATGAGTTCAAGGCCAGCCTGGTCTACAAGAGCTAGTTCCAGGACAGGCTCCAAAGCTACAGAGAAACCTTGTCTCGAAAGAAAAAAAAACAAAAAACAAAAAAAAACATCTAACAATGCCCTTGTCCTCTACACATTATATGCTCTTAGCAGCTCTCAGTCTGACACGTCATTCCAAGGCCTAAAGATATTGCTCAGCAGAATACCATTTGGGCAGCATATTGAGGCTCTATAGGCCTGGATTGCTCAATTGTAGAGTATAGGTCTCACATGTATAGTGTCCCACATATGCTCCCCAGCACCACAAAAAGTGCATGTGTTTTCCACACTGGTGCCAAATGTTGTGTGTAGGATAAACCCCATCCATCATCCACAGTTAGAATGTCCATTAGATTGCAGCTTTTATCCTCAGAAAATCTTCTGACTTGGTCAAGTATTTCTGAACTAGGAACCTCTCTGCACAGCAACATATAGTACATACACTTATAGTTTTGTTTTTATGTTTATGAATATCTGATTACTTGTCTTGATGCACTCCACCCCCTTTTTTTTCTGGGAGTCTTATCTTGCCCAGACTGACCTCAAATATTCTTATGGAGTTGAGGCTGGTCTTAAACTTGTGATCCTCTTGCCTCCACCTCCTGAATGCTGGAATTATAAACGTTCCCCACAAAACTCAGTTTTGTGTGGCTCTGAAGATCAAATGTAAGACTATATGTGTTGGGCAAGCACTCTACCAACAAGCTACCTTCCTAACCCTGATGCATCTTTTTTCTACCAACCCACAGCGATCCCCCTGTTCTGCCACCCAAGTGATGGGATGAAAGGCATATGCCCCCATGTCTAGCTCTGTAAGCTTCCTAATACCAGAGAGCATGTTTTCTTGTTCATTGGCCTGAGCATCTGACCACTTGACTGACACATAGCAGGTACTCAAGAAATGAGCATATGCTATCTAAATAGAAAAGTCAACAGGTCATTTGTGTACCCCTTGTTTTTTTATTTGTTTCCTCAGATTTTGGAGTTTCTAAGAAATTTTGCCATTTCTCTACAGTATATAGAAGCTGAAGTGCCTTTGGACAACTTAGTTAAAGTGTAATATATTTTGTTTTTCCAAGTCCCCAACTCCTTTCTTTTAAACTGCACTAGCCTGGTCCCTCAAAAAAATCACAGTGAGCGGCTAGACAGATGGCTCTGGTTTAGAGCACTTTTAGAGAACCCAAGTTTGGTTTCCAGCACCACAGTGATGGCTCATAACCACCTGCAACTCCAGGTCAATGGGCAACTTAACTAGTGCACATACCTACATGCAGACATATACATACACATTATCAAAGTTACATATAAGTCAGGCAGCAGGGGCAGGCCATATCTGTGAGTCTACAGTGAGTTCCAGGACAGCCAAGGCTACACAGAGAAACCCTGTCTTGAAAAAAACCAAAGATTATTTTCTCTAAAAGTTAGAAAATCTGGGAATGTAGCTTAAATGTTTGCCTAGCATGCACAAAGCCCTGGTTCGGTCCCTAACACCGTGTGAAACAGGTGTAGTATCTGCTGCCCTATATTTCAGCGCTCGGGAGGTTGTCTTCAGGAGGGCTGGAAATTCAAGGTCATCTGCAGTTACCAGAGATTGAGGCCAGACTGGCTACAAGAAACTGCCTTTTTTAAAAAAAAAATATTTTTATTCTAATACATTCAAGAGTTACTAGATTTGTGTTTTTATTGAATCAGATAGGTAGTCTTAGTTTTCTAAACTATTTTCAGACATAGAATTTCCTGATATCTTTGTCTTTTTCCAAGAAATAGCTGCAAGGATTGTCTCAGCTTCTGGATTAACTATTTAATCATATAAGTATAGGACAGGATTGATGGCTCAGTGGTCAAGTAAAAACAAATTTTAAATATCTTTAAATAATGTAAGTTAGATTTGACTTCATTATCAGATGCCAAAAACTAGCTTTTTAGTATTTTGTCAGGGATAAATTTATAATCACAGTCTCTAATCAAACATGATAGTATTTGATTTCCTAAGTTTTGGAATAGAAAATTGTTTTTGTTTTGTTTTCTCTTTTGAGACAAGGTCTCTGCATAGCCTGAGCCATCCTCAAACTCACAGAGATCATCCGCCTCCGCTAGGATTAAAGGCCTGTACTGCCGTGCCTGACTGAAATAGAAAATGTTTTTAAATATATGTTCAAGTGGTGGTGTTGGTACACGCCTTTAATCCCAGTACTTGGGAGGCAGAGGTAGGCAGATCTCTGAGTTGGAGACAAGGCTGGTCTTCAGAGTGTGTTCCAGGATAGTCAGGGACACCCTATCCCTCCCCCCCAAAAAAGTGTGTGTGTTAGCACTGCTATAAAACTAAAGTGTGTGTGTTAGCACTGCTATAAAACTAAAGAATGAAGGCATGGGTTCATGTAGCTCAGGTTTGTCTGGTGCTAGCTGTATAGCTGAGAATGCTCTTGAATACTTCCTTTCTCACCCCTATTCCTGTCTGTTTTTTTGTTTTTGATTGTTTGGTTTTTGGTTTTTCCAGACGAGGTTTCTCTGTGTTGTTCTGGAACTCCCTCTGTAGACGAGACTGCCCTCAAACTCAAAGATCCACCTGCCCCTGCCTCTTGAGTGCTGGTATTAAAGGAGTACACCACCACTGCCTGGCTTGAACTGCTATTCCTAATAATTTAAGTATGGAGTAACCTAGCTAAATATGATACCCTAATTTAAATAGTGCCCATCCTCCAATTGTAATTAACAGATTTATTTTTAGAACAATTCTAGAAAGTAGTTGTCAGTATCACTAGGTTTAAGGGAAAGAGTCTTTATTATCAACTTCTAAATCAATAGACTGATCTTTTTATACATGTAAATAATCAGATGTACTGGGTCACTTACATATTCTGAGAGTTAGGATGCAGAGAACAGCTTTCTAATTTAAGGTGTGTTTAGCAGATATATTAAGGTGTATTTAGCGGGATAGAGACAGAATTCTATAGTTGTTTTTAAAGGTTTTCTTGTATGTTGTTTTGCACTCTTTGAAGAAAGTCAGACGAAAGCCTCAAAGCACCAGGAAACTTGAGAACTTGAAAGGCATTATTCTATTTCTTGTGGCCTGAATATTATTATGATGACATAAAACTGCTTTTTTTTAATTATAGACTTTCTCCATTGTGAGAAGTATTTCTCACAAGACATATTTCTTGAAGTACAGAACCAAATGATAAAAATTGTAATTATAAAATGACATGTTCCAGAATTCTCACCAAATAGAGACTAAGAATTCCCAGAAAATAACATTAAGTCTATGACTCGCAACAAGCCATATGCAGAACATTGGCTTGCTGTCAGCTTGCCAGGGTCTTATTGGAAGACAAAGTCCCCAGTTTTACCACACAAGAGAAGTTTCCATAACTCAGTCATTGAACTCGAGGGCTGGGGGATGGGGTTGGCTGGAACAGGGACTTTTTACCAGATACAGAATGTTCCATGCTCTTCTTTGCTGTCTCCTATTTTTGAGTTAACTTGGTGTTTGACCTCAGAGTCAGGCTTGCCTGTGGCAAGAGAGATCATTTGAACCAGTTAGTAATTAAGTGCTGAAATCGGAATGTTGTTTCTTGTTCCTCCCTGTATGGAAAGTAGTTAGAATGAGCTATGTCAGTCTATTTAGACCATGGGAGGAAAAACACAACCTTTTCTTTTTGTTGTTTCTGTTTAAGTTTGTTGTTGTTGAGAGAGGGTCTCCCTGTGTGGCCGAGGCTGGCCTGGAACTCACTAGAATTCTGCCTGGGATTAAAGGCGTGGGCCACCTTTCTTGACTATCTTTTCAATCTAAAATGTAAACTAGTTCGTGTCTCTGATTCTTTTTGACATTTATAATTATGAAATAATTTTTTAAAAGGCTATTGAATGACTACAAGCATTCATTTCTGGGAAAGGATAAACAAAGTTGGGGATCCAGTTCGACCCACTGCTTTTAAAGTGACCTTCCTCTGCAGGTGACAAGAGCAGCCCTTCTCATGCCTGCCCTGCGGTAGTCTAGAGAAACCCTTCAGTGTTTCTGTCATAGACACTGGGGTGTGGCATAGTTAGACTGTCAATGAGAAACAGCTATCAGCATTTCAGTGGAGTAGCACAGCTGAAAACCAGTTTTGTTAGATGGTGTCAAATTTACAGGGTAAAGGGACTTCCTGACACATTTTAATTACCCTTTAAATACTTCTTAGATACATACAGGGCTGGAGAGATGGCTCAGTGATTAACAGCACTTGCTGTTTTTTCAGTGGACCCAGGTGAACCTGTGTTGGGCAAGGCGCAACTGTCTGTAACTATCTTCCTGGGATTCATGCCTTCTTAGGCACCTGTGCATACATACATACATACACTCAGGCACACACACATACATATTTTAAAAAAAAAAAACTTCAAGAATAAAGAAAACATAATTTGCAACTGAGTATGGTGGTATACACCTGAGGGAGAAAGGAGGAATTAAAAGGAGGTTGGAAAAAAGAAAGAAAGAAATGATAAAAATATAAAAACTAGCTAGGTTTGATACTGAATACATGCCTTCAGTCGCTACACTCCTGAGACAGAGGCAGGTGGATCTCTGAGTTCGAGGCCAGCCTGGTTTCCATAACAAGTTCTAGGATAGTCAGAGCAACATAAAGAGAAAATACCAATAAAAATAGATCAGAATTCTTGCCTGATAGCTCACCCCTGTAATCTTAGCACTTAGGAAGCTGAGACGGGAGGATTACCATGATTTCCAGGTCAGTCTGACCTACAGAATATTACTCTGTCTCCAATAAACACAACCTGATGCATTGGTTAGCTTCTGTGCTTTGAAAACTGGAATGAAGATGTATTTCTAAGATGTGCTGAGGCCGCACAATAGAAGGCAGTGGAGGGCCGGTCTCAATCAGCTGTTTGAATAGGGCCAGAAGATTGTTTTTACCCATCACAGCAGACCACTCCGTAAACTCCTTCTTCATTTACTGACAGAAGTCCCCTTTGTCCTCCATGCTCGGGTCTGCATTCTACTGGAGAGAGGAGCAGCTAATGTTCTGGTTCTTACAGGAAACAATCCCAAATGTTCAAAAGCAAAAAACCCTGTGTGCTAGAAACTCACTGAGGCAGTAGCAACCATCCTTCTGAAGTCTGTGAATGAGGTAGAGCAGTCTTTCAGCCTGGAGAAAGGGTGTTTTCATGTGTATAAATAATAGCACCGGGACACAGTGAGCTAAGTTGAATACAAAAGAAGTTGTTTTTTTTAATGTTTTATTTATTTATTTATTATGTATACAATATTCTTTCTGCGTGTATGCCTGAAGGCCAGAAGAGGACACCAGACCTCATTACAGATGGTTGTGAACCACCATGTGGTTGCTGGGAATTGAACTCAGGACCTTCAGAAGAGTAGGCAATGCTCTCAACCGCTGAGCCATTTCTCCAGCCCTACAAAAGAAGTTTTAACTGTTACAGAGGGGCACATATGCAAATGCAGTTCAAGATGTTTTAATCCCAAACCCTGAGGTTGAATCACAGCAAATTTTAGAAGGTGCCAGAGACTATCAGTCCTAACAAGCCATACAAGAAGGCCTGCGTTTTTCAGTGTAGTTTGTAATCCTCACTCTGGATTTATTTTATGTTGGAGTACTCTTCCAAAATCCTGGTGTATAAAGAAACCACAGTTCAGGTCCAAAAGGAAGTAAAATATACAAGTCACCAATTTCCCCATACAATATCAGCTTCATAGATTATATTCTGTGTTCAATTAGGTTGTAACCATAGTAACCCTTTCATTCCAGATACTCAGGATTACTAGGCCTTCTTTTTACTAGGTTAAAATGCTTATCTTTCTCTGGGCAGTAGCATCACATGCCTTTAATCCCAGCACTCAGGAGATAGATATCTGTGAGTTCCAGGACAACCAGAGAAACCCTGCCTCAGAACACCAAACCAGCAGTCCTGATTTTCAGTCAGTGCCCATTCACTCTTACTCCTGCATTATTAGGTCATAGCTGAGGTCTTCTGATTTCTCCCTCTAATCTCTGAGGGCAGGACAGCTGTAAATATGAATGCAGGCCTAGGAGATGGCCTTTGGCCTCTTCACAAGGCTTCTTGATAAATTCCCCCACTCATAGGAGGATCTGTCATTGTTGAATAAGGCCAGGAGTCTGAGGTCGGTTCTGAGTCACTGTGAATAGAGCTCTAGTATTGGTTGGTCCCCAGGGAAACTGGTGGTTAAATACTGTGAGAATCTTTATCAGACAGGAAATGACAACTCATTAAAATACTAACCGTTAAGCCTGTTTAGAGCACTCACTGTCTGGGGAGGGCGAGGAGGAAAATTTAACCCTACAGTGTTTGACTAGAGTGTACCTATTTCTAAAAACAGAATTATTTACAAGTCTCTTACCAAGAAAGAGACTTAGCTCCTCGTTATGTAGAAGACAGGTCTGCATATGATGGAAGCAGAATGGAAAGGGCCTCCTATTTATCCCCAAGCACATCCCATTGTTCCCTTAAATGTCCGGTTCATTCTGTTCAGAAGACTTGAGAGTTCTAGGCTAGCCTGCATTCAATATGGAGATCCTGTCCACCACCATCACCCATGCAGAAGAAGAAGAAA
Source organism: Myodes glareolus (assembly GCF_982192425.1). Lineage (NCBI taxonomy): Eukaryota > Metazoa > Chordata > Mammalia > Rodentia > Cricetidae > Myodes > Myodes glareolus. The sequence continues at coordinate 36,059,370 of NC_142034.1, forward strand.
AGGGAGATAGTTTTCTACTTAGGGCGGTGTTCCTATGCTTCTGGACTGCATCCCAGCTGTATCATAAATAAAAGAATTCTCCAGAAAATCCAAGTATATGCCCCTAACCCCAGCATTTAAGGAGCCCAGGCAGGAGGATGTGTATTCAAGGCCCACCTAGACTGTTTTTTGAGACCCTGTCTCAAAAACCAAACAAACAAAAAGTGCAAGGAAGAATTCTCTGAAGCCAGAGGATAAATTTCATTTACTAATGAAATTTACTAATTGAATCCAGAAAATTCTTAAGACAAAAGCTTTCTGTTCGAGCACAGGTTGTAAGCACAGGTTTGACTATCCAGATTCCTAAAAACCTCTTCATAGCTGTCCGTTAGACAAGATAGCTGGGCAGTAGTGGCGCACACCTTTAATCCCAGCACTCGGGAGGCAGAGGCAGGCCTGGTTTACAAGAGCTAGTTCCAGGACAGGCTCCAAAAGCTACAGAGAAAGCCTGTCTCGAAAAACCAGGAAAAAAAAAACACACACACAAGATAATGTTGGACATGACAGTACACCTGAAATCTCAGCACTCTGGAGGCAGGGTCAGGCGGGTCTCTGCGAGTTCCAGCAGGACAGCCTATATAGAGGGAAGGGGAAGAGAGGAGACTGATTTTGTAGGAATAGCTTGCTCTCCTCCTGGACATTTCGTCTGCTAATTAAGCCTAAAATAGATTTTAGAAACGTGTGGTGATGGCACACACCTTTAATCCCAGTACTCCGGGAGGCAGAGGCAGGGGAATCACTTTGAGTTCAAGACCAGCCTGATTTACAGAGTTGAGTTCCAGGATAGCCAAAGATACACAGAGAAACCTTTGTCTTGAAAAACAAAAAACAAAAAAGATGGATTTTAGAAGGCAGATGTGACCCGTTCTTCTAATCTTAGCACTTGGGATATGATAGACAGGAGGATCAGGAGCTCACGAGCATTCCTAGCTATGTTCCAAGCCAATCTGGGCTACATGAAACCGTGTCTCAAGCCAGTAAGACAGCTCAGTATGTAAGAGCACTTGATGCCAAACATGATGGCCCAAGTTGTGTCCCTAAGACCCATTTGTGAGTTTTCAACGACCCCCATATTCAGACCTTGAGATGATTACTGTCTGATACTCAGCAGAGGGCTGCTAAATAACTTAGCCTCAGAGTGATGCACAGAGAAATCACCTTATACCCATAATTTCCTATTTCGGACCCATGTCAGTATGTTTTTTACAGTAAGATATAACTTATATGCTGAGATCCTGGGGGAAGTTCATTCATGTCCCCTGCAGTAGTCAGAGGAAATTCTACTGCTTAACAAGATAGTACATTTTTGTTGATTTGGTTTGGAGGTTTTTTTGTTTTGTTTTTTGTTTGTTTTGGTGGGGACAGGTTGAGACAGACAAGGTCTCTCTTTCTAGCTCTGACTGTCCTGGAGCACACTATTTAGAGTAGGCTGACCTCTGTCTCCCAAGTGCTGAGATTAAAGGCTTATGCCACCATGCCCAGCATCTGTTGGTTATCGTGTGTGTGTGTGTGTGTGTGTGTGTGTGTGTGTGTGTGTGAGATTTATAGGAATCCGTGTTCTTTCCACCTTGGACCAAGCATGGGCTGTCAGGCTTGTGGACAAGCACCTAGCCCGCTAAGCAGCCTGGATGGCCTTATTTGACAAGGTTTCACCATGTACTCTAGCCTGATCTGGAACTTGCTATCCTCCTGCCTCAGTTTGCCCAGTGCAGGTTTTATAGGCATGTTCTCCCATTTTCAGCAAAACAGTATTTTTTTTCAGCTCATATTTCTGTTAAGTACAGTGCCCCCATATCGCAACAATACACTAGCAAAAAGCACATCTGACTAGGAAAGTCCAAACAGAGTCATGAGTGTAAGGAAAGGCTCAGTTTCATAGCAGGGTCTAGCTTGGTTGCTCTCCCCGTGATGGAGAAGTAGCTCAGAGGTAATTAGGTGTGGTTTTATATGTGGTGGACCAACTTGAAACAAAGTTTAAAAGAATGCCCATGAATAATAATAATAACTGAGGGATTCTAGTGTACCTGGAAAAGGTATAGGACCTGTATTAAGCAACAAATGAAAATTTGTGCATCCTACCCACTCTTCCCCAATCTCTGCCAGCTCTGGGGCTTCCTCAGGACTGACCATTCCTGGTATATCTGAGAACAGAAAATAATGCAAGCCTTTCTGAGGAGATATAAGAGAGTTCAGAATGCACGGTCTTGTTAGAGACGTGAATAGAGTTAAATGTGCTCCAAAAATTATTTTAAAAATAAAAGTTTACTTACAAACTGATCAGGACTCTTTTCTTCCCCTCATATTATTTTGAGTGTATTTATTATTTGTGTTTGTTGTTTGGTTTGAGATGGGGTCTCACACTATTGTCCAGGCTGTGGCTGCTGTGGCCTCAAACTCGAGCATTTATCCCGCCTCATCCTCTTAGGTGCTGCAATTACAGGTGTGAGACACTACATACAGCTGGTTTCTCCTCTTCTTTCTTCTTTTTATAACAGTAATTACTGTTTGCCAAGAAGTTTGACTTCTGTCTGTGCTAACATATACTTAGGTCCAAAACCATGGGAAAAAGTCAAACACCTTAAATCAAGTTTGAGTCCTGAGCGTTAGAGTTTCTTGGAGGTTTTCTTTTAAGAGTTTATGATTGGTTTTTGTTGTTTAGTTCAGTTTTGTTTTGTTTTTTTATACTCCGTTGTTCTAAAAGTCAGTAACAAGAAACAAAATATCAAATACTACCATTCATAAAAGAAAAAGTTAATTTAGGGGGCGGGTTATTTATTTATTTTCAGGGCAGGGTTTCTCTGTGTAACCCTGGCTACCCTGGGACTCATTTTGTACACCAGGCTGACCTCCATCTTGGAAGTTCCCTCTGCCTCCCAAGTCATCCACAGAATTTTTTCTCCCTGTTGTAAAAAAAAAAAAAAAAAAAGGAAAAAACAGGGTTTCACTGGAGCTTTGGAGCTTTAGAGCCTGTTCTGGAACTAACTCTTGAAGACCAGGCTGGTCTCGAACTCACAGAGATCCGCCTGCCTCTGCCTCCCAAATGCTGGGATTAAAGGTATGTGCCACCATCACCCAGCAGCAAATAGCTATTTATAAAGCTAGTTAAAGTTAAGAACTAAAGCATGGTTCTGTTTGTATTTGTTCTTCTTCAACGTTGTATTCCTCTGTATCACCAAACTAGTTCTTTGAACACTTTGAACTCCACCACCAAATGGCTGGTGGAGGACTTCACCCACTCCTGAGAGTTGACATAAAAAGTTCTTAGCTGTGTGCACAAGGGGGCCCTGAACTTAATGCTTTCAGCATGACAACTATAAATCAACGCGATCACACACACTCATATACACATGCATGCACACACGCCTATTCCTAGCGTGTCAGAATAGACTCTTGCTTCTGGTCTCCTGCTCACACATAACTTGAGGAATGAACTTATAATTTGTCTTACATGTGTGTTTAGAGTGAGAGCTGTGGCTGAGTATGTGGCTCAGTTGGTAGGTGTTTTTCTAGCATCATGAAGCTAGGAATCCAATCCCAGCCTTGAATAAACAGGGTGTAGTGGTGCAGGCCTGTAATCCCAGCACTTTGGAGGTAGAGTTAAGTCTAGGTTGAATAGTAAGTTCTAGCCAGCCTGAGCTGCTTGAGTCCCTGTCTGAAAAGGTGGGGAGGTAGGGGAAGTGGGCCGTGGAAAGATGGCTTGGTGGTAAAAGTACTTGCTGCAATGTTTTTTGTCTTTCTTTCAAAAACTCTGGTACAAGAATACTTTGTGATGCTGGGCATGGTGTCACATGCCTAACTCCAGCACTTGGGAAGCAGTGGGAGGATCTCTGAGTTCCAGGACAGCCAGGGCTACACAGAGAAACCCAGTACAAGAAACCAAAAAAAAAAAAAAAGCTTTGTAGGGACCTGTGAGATGGCTTAGCAGGTTGAGATGCCTAACAACCTGAGTTAGAATGATAGGACCCACAGGAGGAGGAAGGAAAGAACCGAGAGTTGTCCTCTGTTGGGCATGTTAGTACATATCTTTAGTACATATATTAGTACATAATCCTTACACTCAGAAAGCAGAAGCAGGCAGGTCTCTGTGAGTTTCAGGCCATCCCGGGCTCTTAGTGAAACTTTATCTTAACAAAGGAGGGAGAAAGGACTGGTGGTGAGATTGCTCAGAAGTTAGGAGCCCTGTTGGGCGTGTAGAGGGTTCAGTTCCCAGCACCCACATGCTGACTCACAACCATCCGTGTCCCCGGTTCCAGGGGATCCAGAGCCCTTTTCTGGCCTCCCGTGGCACCATACACACATGCAAATATATACATGTAGGTAAAACGCTCATTTAAGCTGGGTGGTGGTGGCACATGCCTTTAATCACAGCACTCAGGAGGCAAAAGCAAGCAGATCTCTTTGAGTTCAAGGCCAGCCTGGTCTACAAAGTGAGTTGTTCCACAACAGGCTTCAAAGCTACACCGAGAAATGCTGTCTGGGCGGGGGGGGGGGGGGAAGCACACGATTCATTTCCAATAAATAAATGAACAAATAAAATAAATCTGGAACAACAGTTATCCTCTGACATGCACATACACACGCACACATACACACAATGAATAAATAAAAATATAATAAAGTTTTTTTAAGAATGCTCTGTATCAGCCTGGCGGTGGTGGCGCAAACTTTTAATCCCAGCACTCGGGAGGCAGAAGCAGGTGGATCTCTGTGAGTTCCAGACCAGCCTGGTCTACAGAGTGAGTTCCAGGACAGACTCCAATGCTACAGAGAAATCCTGTCTCTAAAAACCAAAAAGGGGGGGGGCAAGAATGCTCTGTATTAGCCAGTCAGTGGTAGCACAGCATGTCATTGATTCCCCCCACTCAGGAGGCAGAGACAGCTGTAAGTTCGAGACCAGCCTGGTCTACAAGAGCTAGTTCCAGGACAGAGAAACCCTGTCTCAAAAACCCAAAAAGAAAAAAGAAAAAGAAAAGGGGAAGGAAGGAAAGGAAGGCAGCCTGCCTGAACTGACCCATGAAGAGGAGTGAGTCTCCCAGTTCTTGCACACCTGCTTCATTCAAAGTCAGTGAATCTGTCCACAGATTTTCTTTTTCTGTTTTTTTCCTTTTTTGAAACAAGGCTGTCCTGGAACTCACTCTGTAGACCAGGCTGGCCTCAAACTCACAGAGATCCACCTGCCTCTGCCTTCTGAGTGCTGGAACTACATGAGTGGGAAAATTCGCCCAGCTGCACTTTGTTTTGAGATGTTTGTTTTGATTTGATTATCCTTTTTCTGTAGCATGGACACAAAGCAGGGACTCGTTTAAGTGTTCAGTGATTGATAGATAATTGAATGAAAGGAAAGAAATAGAATGTCCAGCAGCTGGGAAGCTGTTACTGTAAGAAAGAAAGAGAAAGAGAGAGAGAGAGAAAGAGAGAGAGAGAGAGAGAGAAAAGAAAGAAGGAAAGAAAGAAGAAAAGTCTTCTTTTGTTCTTCTGCTCTTGTAAACAGCAACTTAATTGTTCCAGAAAAAAAGAGTTCATTGGAGTCAGTACTCTTCCCAGTAGCACTGTGCACCGCACACGTGCGCCTTCCGTACTCTCGCTGGCCCTAGGGAAAATAGAGGCTTGTTTGCCTGTTAGCAAATAAGACAGATGAGAAAGTAAAGGGTACAGGAAATAAGGATGTTTACTTTTTCAGAACTGCCCCCACAGTCCCATTTTAAAAAGCCTGTTAGCTATCAAAAGAAAAAAGAGACCTGGGAGCCTGGGAGCTTCAGTTGCTAGACCGGTTTTACAGCCCTGGCTCCGCGGACTCTGGGGAGCTTGCTTGGTCCAGAGCCTTATCAGAGGGAGCTATCCAGACATCTTGGAACAGGCTGTTTAGTAGTGTACAGAAGTTTCTGTGCAAACATCCATCATAAGCCGTGAAATGATTCAAGGTCCGTACTTCCTTCTTTGTTCCTTTGTTAATCACTGACTTCTGGGGAGGGGGAGGTGCCTTCCGAATGTGCTAATGCATTCTTTTGGATAAGGATGACGCAGGGATTGTCCTAATAAGGACTTAGATTGAGAAAGCACCTCCCACCCCCACACACACACTCACTACACCACCACCACCACCCCCCTGAGAAGATGGGACAGTCGGAGGGAGGGAGGGCAGTTTCTTTTTTAACTAGAGATGACACAAGCATAAGTCATTTCCTTATTAATCGGTTTAAACCAGTTCTTACAGGAACTAGTGGTGATAAATGTGGGACTTCTCAGAAGTCATTCATTTTATTCTTTGTGCCACACCAGCGTGCAGTCTCTGCTGCGCTCGCTCGCGGTGGCTCTGGGCTTGCATTCCTAGTTTCTCCCAGATATGTTAATGTTGTTTGAAGTTGTTTGAAGGAGGATTTTATCCACTAGCTACACTTCAGGGGATTGTTTCTGCTCTACTTGTAGTTTATTCTTTTTATGCAGTCCCCGTTTTTTTTTTGTTTTGTTTTTTTTGTTTGTTTTTTTGTCTGAGGGGTAAATGGATTTTCTTTAACATTTCTCTTGCTTTTCTTCCCAAATGTGTCTTTGCTCGTGCTTTGGTACCCGCTTTCAGTGCTGTCCCCGGCATAGGTCCATCTCTGCAGAAACCTTTTCAGGAGTACCTGGAGGCGCAGCGGCAGAAGCTCCACCACCGAAGTGAAGTGGGCAGCCCACAGGTGAGGATCCTCTTCTGGCTTCCCCCACTCAACAGCTTCAGACTCAAATTAGATTCCCTTCTCTCCCGGTTTCTAGACAGAGTGAGTGAGGCTGTTTGTCAGTGTAGTAGCAGGAGTTGAGGCACTGTGTATTCTCCACTGGGGAATGTGTCTTTGTGTCTCTCGGGTGTTTTCAGAAACAAGACTAGGGTAATGGAAGACAGTGGTTCTGTTGTGTACAGTGTAGTCTTGATCTTAATTGAGTTATTACATGCACTTCCAGATCGGGTAAAAACGTTATAGATTTTACCATCACCAAGTATTAGGTAACATGAACATGAATGTCCTTTTTCATTTCTGCTGTGAGAAAGCCACTGTTTGCTTTCTTCTTTTTACTTTTTCAAATAAAGCTAGGCTCCTGCCACAGCTGACCTTCTAACTTGAATAAACTAAGCCTGGCCATTTTGTCAGCAGTTATGAGGCAGAGAGGAAAGAACCAACAGGGATAAGTAAGGAGCAACCTTAACTAAGAAGCCCGGAGGAACGCGGTTGTTTTCATTGACTTTAGACTCTTCCTGTAGCCCTTTGCTGCCGTCAGTTGTCCAAACACGGCTCCCATTTATGTTTTAAAAGCAGCTCTAACTTATTTTTTTCCCCTTCCCAGCAAGACTGCAAGGCAGCTGTAGAGAGTAGACCCTAACCAAACCACTGTTCCCAGGGTCCAGTATAAAAGAATAGCCCATCCTCCTCCCCACCTGCTCCCTAAACTACAAGTTAGCATCAGCTATGCATCCAGCTGAGTGAATCAGGGTGACCAAGTGTAAATTTCAGGATACCTAGAGAACGGTATCTAATTGTTTGGGTTGTCTAGGCAACCCTCAAGTTCTCAACATCTCTCTTGAAGTATTATGTAAGTAATGCCTTCTGGCTGTGAGCGGTGGAAAGCCTTTTCTTGCATTGTTCTGCTTTCTCTCCTGCAGGGAGAAAACTGGTTGTCCTGGATGTTTGAGAAGCTGGTCGTGGTCATGGTGTGTTACTTTATCCTGTCTATCATTAACTCCATGGCACAAAGTTACGCCAAACGAGTCCAGCAGCGCTTGAACTCAGAGGAGAAAACTAAATAAGCAGAGAAAGTTTTTATCTCCATAAGTTAGCATGGAGGGGTCCTGCTTCACATTGGGAGAGCTTTAACCGGGAAGGAAGATCCCCTTTTCCAGCTTGTATTGATTTTTAAAACATTATTCCCGAAGCAGTTTAGTCCGTATTTTACACTGACATACTTTTCCTTATGTGTTAAGGTAAGGTCTCCACCCTCCGTCCAATCCACATTGTATTTCCTTAGGGTGGATGCGATGCTATGCTGCAGACTCAACAAGAATTGCCCTTCTGTTACTTTCAAAGGGCCCACATGGTACAATTGGAGAACTCCTGCCACGCTAAACGTTCTAAAGTATGTTAAATATGACAGGCTTTTTAGGCTTGTCACAAATGATTGTTTTTTTTTTCTAAGTCATCAAATGTATATAAGTTATATATATTGGATAGCAGTTTTGCATGTCTATCATGGAACAATTTAATATGCCTTCCTTTCCCACCCTCAAAAAAGGCCATTTTATGATGCATTGCACACCCTCTGGGGAAATTGATCTTTAAATTTTGAGACAGGTATAAGGAAAATCTGGTTGGTGTCTCACAAATGAGTACACTATTTTTTATTCTGTATATTTAGAATGAAGTCGTGAAAAACTTTATAAAGACATCTTTGATCATTCCGAAATTGTGTCCGTTTTCTTTAGTGCTATGGTTTTTTGTTTCTTTTTCACTTCTACCAAGTGAGTTGCAGCCTTGCCAAATATACTTAAAACTAGAATTGCCCAAGCTTTAATTGATTGCCTCAAAGAGCCACCACCAAGATACCTTGTTATGCTGGACCCAGAGAGTGAGGTTCACCTAGCATGGGAATCTCTTACTTTATATTAAAAAAAGAAGTAGTGATGTATAAATCAAAGGACACTAGCAAGAACCACTTTTTCATGTTCGTGTTTGTTTTAGCTGTTTGTATCTAACATTAACAGGTGGAAGTTTACTTCTGTGTGTTTCTGTGTTTTATTCTTAATGTGATTTTCCTTTGACATTTTTCTGATTGACCCTATTCATTTTGTTTTGCTTGGTAGGAGAATAAACCACTTTCTTTCCTAGAACTGGCGTTAAGCCTCGGCAGGCCAGAGATACTTGCTTTGCTTTAAGTCCTGCCTGGGCACCTCTTGCTTGCCAACCGTCGTGACATCTGCATGGCTGTACCACCTTGTCGGGTAGCTTATCAGACTGATGTTGACTGTTGAATCTCATGGCAACAGCAGTCGATGGGCTGTCTGACATTTTGGTATCTTTCATCTGATCATCCACATCAAATGTTTTCATTCAAACATAACCCAGCATCATGATTTACAGTCAATAATATGGTCCCTACATCTAATGACACTTGAAGTCTTTATGCCAAGATACTGCAGCAGTATCGAGAGAAGACTAACTAGGAAATTGGGGTAGTAACAATCAAAACTAAATAAACAAAATGAAAAGTGATTTTGCCTCGTGGATTTTGGAAAGGTTGTTACTGAACTTTGTTCTTGGTTGACTGGTTGATTTTTGTTTGGTTGGGGTTTTTTTTTGGTTTTGGTTTTTTCAGGGACTAACAGTTTGTTGCCTGACCAAACTTGAAAAGCAGTGCCCAAATTAACAGATGGATTATTTACTTCCTTACTTACTTATTTGTTTATTTGAGGGAAGGTCTCACTATTTGTCCAGGCTAGTCTTGAACTCAAAAATGCTGGACTTAGACCAATATAACTTAGATACTCTTGGCTAGCTAACATCAGAATCCCCATGTTGGGTTCCTGTTGTTTTATCTCCTTCACTATTTTATTTTGTGTTTTCTTGAAGAAAAAGGAGGCTGAATATGAACCATATTTGTATTATATTAAATCTTTGTTAAATCTTTGGCATTTCTTTATAAACTTGATTCAGGGTAGAATATTAGAAAAAGAAAAACTATTTCCCGAGCTCAAAGTCTAGGAGACTAATCAGATCCCATACCCTGTTCACGTGCCCTGGATCCCAGCTGGAGCAGTGTGATAACCCTTCTGTCCAGTGGTTGCCTGGTTCCATTAACCACTTAGATACAGCTACATGCCTCAAAATACATTACTACTTAATTCCAGCCAGTAGGAGCCCAGAAGACTTGCAAGTGCGATGACTTGATAGTCCTGGAACATGAGTGGGCTTGGGCATCTCAACTCTATTTCTACATAAGTCTCATTTCCTTACCGCATCCCAGCTAAATGACCCAGCAGCAGTCTGTTCCCCCAAGCACTACCATGAGAATGGGAGGCATCAGGCCCGACTTCATGGCTTTCTGGAATCTGCATGTATGCATGCTCTGAATGGCAGAGCTCTGGAAAAGGATGTTTTCATTTGCTTGGATAATGGGCACCTAGTGCCGTAGTTCTCAACCTGTGGGTCATGACCCTTTTGACAAACCTCTGTCTCCAAAGATATTTACATTACAATTCGTAACAGTAGCAAAATTACAGTTATGAAGAAGCAATGAAATAATCACCACAACATGAAGAATTGTATTAAAGGATCACAGCTTTAGGAAAGTTGAGAACTACTGGCCTAGTCCCACAGGCTCCTAACAGTCTAGAAAAAGTTAAGAATGCAAATGGCATTTTCATGCCTGCTAGGTATGAGAGTGCATCCTGTAGTGAGTGTTCCCAGCCCCGGCCTTGTCCCCAGCATGCTTCGCCTTCTGTGGCATAAGGACGGTAAGAGAATCCTGTTCACCAGTCACTCAGCCGTCACCCCTCAAGTACAAACACTGCATTAAGCTAAGTGAGCTGCCTGCTGTAAATGTTCCCTAAACTTCAGTTTTTGTTTTGTTCTTCTGCTTATCCATTTGTTTGGAGGCAGGATTTTTCTGTGTAGTCCTGACTGTCTTGGTACTGGGTAGACCAGGCTAGCCTCAAACTCACACATCTACTTGCCTCAGCCTCCCAAGTGCTAGGACTACCACACCTGACCTTAGCTCCAGATTTATAGACTGATCATCAATAAGATGACCTTATCATCAAGAAGACTGTATTATTTTTAATTAATGCATTGTGAGCATGTATTACAAGGTCAAAAAAGGGCATTGCGTGCCCTGGACCTGGAATCCCAAGTGATTGTAAGCTACTCTGTGGGTGTTAGGAGCTGAACCCGGGGCCTAAACAGCTTTCCAGCTCTTGTCTTCAGTTTTTAAATTGTCAAAGATTATCTCATACACATGCAGAAATGTCATAATGTGTTCTCTCCAGCAGAAGCTTGTTTGCAGGTCCTCTGAATTAAAAACTAGACTTTTTTTTTTTTTTTTTTTTTCCAAGACAGGTTTTGTTTGGAGCCTGTTCTGGAATTAGCTCTTGTAGACCAGGCTGGCCTCGAACTCACAGTGATCCTCCTGTCTCTGCCCAGTAAAACCTAGACTTCTGGCACTGCTGAGCACACACACTGCTGCTGAGCTGCATCTCATTTTCACGTTCTCTCTCGGAGCCTATGTCATCTTAGACAGGCTTTTGTAGTAAGTGAAAAAGTGTATTTGACCAAACAGTTATTACTTTGCTTTGAGGGGTACCATGTTTTGGAGATTGTGTGTCCGTGTGTGTCTCCTCCTTTCCAGTGCTGGGGATGGACCCTTGTCTTGCTACATACATGATACCTGTAAACTTCATTCCAGCCTGAAGTGTTTTATTATTGTAAACAGCACTTTATTTTTTGTGTGAGTGTACACATACCACAGTGAGTTCATGAAAATCAAAGGACAACTTATGGGTATCAGTTCTTTCTTCCTACTGCACGAGTCTCAGGAATCACCTCTGGTCTTCAGTCTTGGTGCTGGGCACCTCTGTCACAAAGCCCAGAAAAGTATTTTTAAAAGTTTAAATTCGAGCCGAGCAATGGCAGCACACGCCTTTAATCCCAGTACTTGAGAGGCAAAGGAAGGTGGATCTTAGTGAGTTCAAGATCAGAGTAGTCCACTCTTCAAGCCAGGACTGTTAACACCTGGGGGGGGCACACTTTTAATCCCAATACTCAGGAGGCAAGACGCAAGCAAATCTCTGCGAGTTTAAGGCCAAACTGGTCTACAAGAGCTAGTTCCAGGACAGGCTCTAAAGCAACACAGAGAAACCCTGTCTCGGAAAAAAAAAAGTTCAAATTAGGCTAGTCATGGTGACTCACCTTTGATCCCAGCACTTGGGATTTTGCCAAGTTTGAAGCCATCCTGACCTACATAGCCCTAGAACAGCCAAGACTACATGATAATGTATCAAGAGAAAACAGCAAAATTAATAAGCAGACTTGGTGACTCGTCCCTATGATCTCAGTGCCAGAGAATCTGAGGCTTTGCAGTCTTGCAGTTGATGCCAGTAAGACCCTAGCTCAAAAGGGAGAAATCCTGGCAGTGTGAGGCACATGCTTTCAATCCCAGCACTCAGAAGCAGGCAGATCTCTGTGAGCTTGGGGTCAGCCTAATCTATAGAGAAAGTTCCAGGACAGCCAAGGCCACACAGTTAAATCCTATCTTGAAAAAAAAAAGAAAAGAAAAGAATAAAAGAAGGGAAGGGGGTAGGGAGGGGTTTTGAAAGTAAAAGAATTTACTAGAAGGTAGGAAAAAAGGGCATAGGGCCTGCATATTGGCTGAGCAAATAAGGTGCTCACTGCTGAGTCTACCCACCCACGTGGTGTAAGGAGAACCTTACATGCCTGCAAATTATCCTTGAACCTCCGCAGACACATGCAGCTTAAGTAAACATTAGGAAGAGTTTGAAACAGAAGCAACAGCTTTCAGAAACCTTAGAATAAACTAAATCCAGGTTATCTGGTACGGCTTACTAGGTGAACCTGCTTAAAACCACTTTTTAAAAATAAAGATTTGATGGCGGCATGTCAGAGCTTTTTGTTTTGCTTATTTCAAGGCAGAGCTTCTCTGTGTGCCCCTGGCTGTCCCGTAATGCTGCAGACCAAGCTGGCCTCAAACTCAAAGTGCTGGGCTTAAAGGCAGGCACCACTACACCCAGCCTGATCTTTTTTAATAGACACAAAAAGCTACTCATTTTCTTCATGAATAACTTGGTTCGTGTGCAAGTGCTGGCGGTAGTGTAGCATATGAGATTGGTCTGCCTCGGCCTGTGGACTGTTCCGATCATAGTTAGGTAACACATTACCTAGCTTGAATTGTTACCTTGAATGTGCAGCTAAGAATTAATCTAGTAAGAATTTAGGACTATTTTTTAAAGCCAATTTCCTATCTCTCAAATTAGCCAACCTCCTCTGCCATTCTGCCATATTTTATGGGAACTATTGTGTCTGAAAACACTCCTGCCTTTATTCTCAGACAACCCAAAAGGACCTGTAGTCTGCAGTGTGCTAGTTCGGCAATTTTAGGAGTCCTGCTTGATTGACAGGGGCTTGGGTTCCAGTCCCTTCCCTGCAGGGCCAAGAGTCCACCTGAGGTAATGATGTGTTTGCCTTGGAGGTGCGGCCAGGAACTGCAGCAGATACCCACCAGCGTGTATTTGCATATTTAACCTGTTCTGGGAAAAGACCTCACTGAAGCCAGCGCTACCGGGCTGCCTCGGCCTTGAGAACTGCACGGCGCTTGATAGGCAGGTGCCAACTATCCTTGCTCTCTGACCTGCACAGATTTCTGTGTGGGTGTTAATATTAAAATAAAAGGGAGGTTGTTTTAGATGGCCCCTGCTCTCCGCCAGGATTCACTTCCGAGCTGAACTTAAATTCTCCAGTCCGGAGGCTGACCCAAATCCAGTGAGCATGCTCAGTTTGCACGTGGCTGGCTGACCTAGGAACAGACAGAAATGCAGCTTTGGATGCTCATTATCCAGACCCACCAGCTAGTGGCTCTCAAACCTGGACATCGAGTCTTCTCAAGCAGCATTTTTCACACGTGTAGAGCTGTCCCCTTGAGTCTAGTATTTGGTCTAACTTCGCCATGAGCCACTGTAGGACACTGGAGTCTTTAGGGGACATTTCAGTCCTGATCTCAGTTGCTTCGGGAAGGAAGAGAATTTTACGGTGCAGGGTCTGTATGGAAATCCCCTTCTCCATTTGAAGCCAGGTGTCCAACCTATTTGTTAGCCATTTCCAAGTGACTCAAAGGACAGACAGGAAGTGCCTGGACACATTCCAGCACCATTCCTACAAACTAACCCTTATTTGCACTGGAAACTGCATTCCAGAATTCTGGGGGGCTCCAGCCTCCTGGACCTCTCAGCCATCTATGCCAAGAGACAGTTGATGATCTTCTGGAGGCCTCTGTGGCCCTCCCCCACTATCCCAATGTGACATTTACAGTCTTTTCCTGTGGGCCTCTTTGTACTGACCCAGCTGGCCAGCATTGCTTAATTGTGTTCTAGGCTGTTTCAGATCAAAAAGAAAAATGTTTTGAGGTAGTAAGGCCAGTTAGGCCTTTGAAAAAGGGGGTGACCATGATTTTCCCTGGAGGTTAGATTGTCGCTGTCCTCCAGCTTCTCACCATGTGTGGGGACAAAGAACAGCACAGTGACTCCTCGGCCTGAGCCTGGCTCGCTGGCCATGTCCCCAGGCCCATATTCTCAACCCAGTCACTTTTGGCTTTTTTCTTTTTTTGAGGCAATTTCTTTGTATAGCCCTGGGTGTCCTGGAACTCACTCTGTAGATCAGGCCTGGCCTCGAACTCACAGAGATCCACCTGCCTCTACCTCCCTAGTGTTGAGATTAGAAATGTACTCCACCACTGCCTGACCCAGTCACTTTTCAAAAAGGCCAAAAATAAAGTGAGACAGCCTCTCCCTGCATCCTCCTTCCCTCCCAGCTGGAGAGTAAGCCCCGCCTGGGCCTCCAGCAGTCGCCTACAGTGTGGCAATGCTCTCCCCAAGGACCTGCTTTGCCCGGTACATGGCCCCTTCCCTCTCCCAGGCCACCGTGGCACTTTACACTCGGCAGTCTGAGGGCTCCCAGGGACCTCTCTGCTACACCCTGAACCAGGAAGCAGGGAGTTGCTCTAACTGATAATGATTGCTTGCTTTGTACCGAACACTTTTCAGTGTCTTGTCGAGTGTATTGTACTTAATCATTTAATCCTTACTGCAACCCAGGAGGGCATTAAGAACGGGAGGTTCGGCAGTTTGTGGGTGGTGAGGGCACGGACGAGGAAGTAGCCTTGTAGGCCTTGGCACTGCCCTGCTCACGCACCCTGTTGTGTAGAAATCAGGGCAAAAGTTCAAGCTGCATCTTGTGATCACTGAATTGGTGGAGAAAGGAAGACAGCAGAAAACCAAGGCCACTGCCTCAGAAGTCAGGCAGTGTTTCCTCTCCCTAGCCTTCCTGTCTGGTCTGATTCCCAGAGTGCTCGGGTGGTAACAATGATTACTAAACAATTCGTATTTATATAGGCCTTTTTTTTTCCAACTTTAGAGCAAGGTCTCACTTTGTGGCCCTGGCTGGTCTGTAATTTACCGAGATCTGCTTGCTTCTGCCTTCCGAGTCCTAGGATTAAAGCCATGTAACGTTCTTCATTTTCAGAATGCTCTCACACCTTGAATGGTTCTTTTAATTTCCTCATGGCATGTTGTTAGCCACACTTTAGAGGGGAGAGGGCAGAATATGGTGGTACTCCTCGGTGGTTTTTGTTTTGTTTTGGTTTTTTGGTTTGGGTTTTTCAAGGCAGGGTTCCTCTGTATCTTTAGATCCTGTCCTGGAACTCACTCTGTAGACCAGGCTGGTCTCGAACTCACAGAGATCCACTTGTCTCTGCCTCCTGAGTGCTGGCAGCAGATACCCAGAGTGGACGAAGCCAGGTGTGGTGGCATGCCCTGTAATCCCTGCACTTGGGAGGGAAAGGCAAGAGGACCAGGAGTTGAAGGCCAACCTGGCCTAGATGAAATCCCCAGTTTGAGAGAAACAATAATAGTAGGGCTGTGTGGGGTTGTGTAGAAGAGGCAAGATCAGTGGGTGTACCAACTGGGATCATCTCTTCCTCACTACAGTCTGTTTTCTTGCGGGTCCTCTGGACCGTGACATGGTTTATAGTAGAACCTAGCATACACAAAGCTGTAGATTCAATTTCTAGAGCCACCAACAAAAGGAAGGGTACTTAACTTTGTCCATTTTCTAGTGTTGGGTCTGCTTTTGCCCCTAGAACATTATCTCTAAGGGTCCATTGTGTGTGCAGCCAACAGCATGTGCTGAGTGGGTGCCGCAGCTGTCCAGTTAGGAGCTACTGCCCTGTTAGAGGCCAGGGTGTGGGGGCAGGGCTGGAGTAAAAGAAGCAAGAGAAGAGAGGAAAGGCTGGGGAGATGGCTGGGTGGGTCAAATGCTTGTCACACAAGCATGAGGCCCTGAGTGGATTCCCCAGCGTCCACATCTGGACCCTAGCACTAGGGGAGCAGAAACCAGAGGGTCCCCAGAGTTCACTGTCCAGTTAACCCAGATAGTCAGTGAATTCCGTGAGAGACTGTGACTTTGAGCCAATGTCCTCTGAGCTTTCCGGTAAGCATAGCAGCCTTCACTTACTTGTATAGCATTTGATGAAAAGATGCCACTGTGAGTAGAGCTTTGAGTCACAGGAAACTGAAACTTCCCCTCTCCTGTCTGTCCCTGGCTCCTCCCTATGAGGCTGGAGGGTGGTGATCCCTGGGTGGATGGTCTTTCTATATAAGGAGAAAAGTTGGTGCCGGGTGTTGCTGTCTTCTCCTGGATCACAGCTGCAGCCAGGAGCCCAGATGTGTTTCCAAGGCAGAGTGAGGGCTTTTCCCAGCCGCCTCTGCCAAAACCAAAGGCAGCGTCTTCTGGAGTGTGTGGTGAAGGCAGTTTTCCACTTGGCTGCTTTGGTGCTGAGGTCGTTTACATGCTTTAGTAAATGAGTTATTGCTTATTGAAGCTGGCCGACTGGGCATTCAGAATAAATGGCAGGTGACCACAACACCACTCTGGGAGCACCTGGCTTCAGCAGGAGCGGTGTGATTTGTGTATGCCCTCGTGGTGGAGAATGGGTGAAAGCGAATTCCACTTGCAGGTTCCTGTCCTGTTTTCAAAGACAAGGAGGATTGGGGTATCGCTGTTCTAGGGTTCTCATGAAACCTGGCCTAAGTAGCCGCTGCTCCTGTGAAGATGTGTACAAGGATTTCTGAGGAGGGATGCTGCGTAATCCTTTCCGAATGAAGCAGTCAGTTATCAGATTCTCTGCATTTGTTTCAGAAGTAAAGGAGTCCGGAGATGGAGTGCCAGCTCAGCTCTTGAAAGCACCTGCTGCTCTTCCAAAGGACCCAGTGTCCTCTTCCGGCCTCTATGAACACTGGGCATGGCTATGGTACACATTCTTGCAAGCCAAACACTTGTACAAAGAATCCATGGAGGGCTGGTGATGCAGTGTATGTGGTAGAGGGCTTGCCTGGCATGCAGGAAGCCCTGGACCCCTTGTCCTGCACTGCCCGAATCCCAGGACTGAGGAGGTGATCACAAACTCACGGTTACACCTCCCCCTCTTCCAGAGGACCCGTGTTTGTCTGACAGCACCCGTGGTGGTAACCCCAGTTCCAGGAAATCTGTACCCTCTTCCATCTTCACAGGCACCTGGGCACCCCTGGCACACATTTACATCCATCACCTAAGTACAGTAAATTCAAGGTCATCCTGACGCAGCAAATCAGAGATGAGCCTGGAATACCTGAGACCTTATCAGCAGGGGGAACTCCCTAGTCCCTGCAGAAGGAAGTAAAAAGTCCTTTGAGGTGTACTTTTTCCTAATTAACTCCTCTTACCCTTTGTTAAAGCTTCTGACTCACTAGACTTCAGTCTCTGTTCTTCAGGCTGTTTCCATGTGGGTGTAACATCCTTTAATAAATTATTTTCCTGAGCCTGACGTCTCAGCTACTTGGGAGACTGAGACAGAAAGAAGCTCATCTGGAGCCAGAAGTTCAGAGCAAGATAGCAAAAACAAAGATGGCAGGCATGGTTGTGCACACCTTTGACTCTACAGCACAAGCGCATCTTTGTGAGTTTGAGGTTAGCCTGGTTTCCATAGCAAGTTCTAGAGCTACACAGCAAGACTCTGTCTCAAAAGCAAGCAAGTGGGGCACGGGGAGAGGCAAGGTGTCAGGGATAGAACTCAATTATTACAGTGTTTGCCTAGCAAGCAGGAAGCCTTGGGCTCCCTAACACCACCTAGACTAGACAAGGCAGTGCACATCTGTGATCCCAGATAACACAGTTGGTGAAGTACTTTATGTGTGGACAGTTTGTCCTTGTGGGTCTGCGCACCATGTGTGGACCTGATGCCCAAGGAGGCCAGATGGCATTAGATCCTGGAACCGGGGCTACAGAAGGTTGTAAGCCACCATGTGGGTACTGGAACTCCAACCCAGGTACTTAGGAAGAGCAACCAGTGCTCTTAGTTGCTGACCCAACAACTCTGTCTTTAAAAAAAGAAAAGAAAAGAAAAACCTGGGTATAACTTTTGTCTCCAGACAAAAGTGAGAGGAGAGGGAGGATGGTTAAGTAGGAAAAGGTGCTTGTCCCTGAAGGCTGATGACCTGGGTTCTATCCTCAGGACTCACGAAGTGGAAGGAAAGAACCAACTCCCACAAAATGTCCTCTGACCTCCACACACAAATAGCCCTCTATGTCACCCTGACTGTCCTGAAAATAGTTATGTAGACCAGGCTGGCCTCAAACTCAGAAATCCACCTGCCTCTGCATCTTGAGTGCTGGGATTAAAGGTGTGTGCCCTCACTCCTGGCTGAATTTCTCATGTTTTTAAACCTGTCTTCAGTTGCGTGTGTGTGCGTGCGTGTGTGTGTGTGTGCGTGCGTGTGCGTGTGTGTGTGTGTGGTGTGTGTGTGTGGTGTGTGTGTGTGTGTGCGTGCGTGTGTGTGGTGTGTGTGTGTGTGCGTGCGTGTGTGTGTGTATGTGTGTGTGCGTGTGTGTGTATGTGTGTGTGTGTGTGTGTGTAAGATGGCCCCAGAGGCACTATTTTTGTTTTAACTTTTTTTTTTTTTTTTGAGACAGGGTTTCCCTGTGGAGCTCTGGTTGTCCTGGAGCTCACTTTGTCTTAAATTCACTGAGATCCACCAGCCTCTGCCTCCCAAGTCCTGGGATTAAAGGTGTGCACCACCACCACCCAGCTAATTTTTGTTTTAATTTTTAAAAATACAAATGGTGTTTTGCCTGCATGTTGTCTGAGCCCACAGAGGAAGGTTCAGATGTCATGGGACTGTGGTAACAGAGTGAGCCACTAAGCATGGAGACAGGACCCTTTGGAAGAAGAGCCCGCGCTCCTAACTGCTGAACTACCTTTTCAGTTCTACACTTGGTTGTTAATTCTATTTATTACTTAATACTCATGGAAGCCAAAGGACAATTTACGGGGGTTATTTCTCTCCTTTCACCCCATGGATTGGAGAAACTGAACTCAGGTCATGAGGTTGGTGGTCATGACTTTACCTGCTGAATTACATTGCTGGTCTGTTCTGTTTTAGAGGCGAGGCATGATCTCATATGTCCCAGCCTGGCCTGGAATTTTCTATGCGACCAAGGATGATCCCAGAGTGCTGGGATTATAGGTATACTGTGCTCAGTTTATGTAGTGCTGGGTGTTGAACCTAGGACTTCAAACATGGTAGGCCAGTGCTCTGCTATCTTAGCCACTTGTTTGACATAGGGCTTCTTGTAGCCCAGGTCGGACTTGAACTTGCTATGTAGCTAACCCTAGGCTTGAACTCCGGATCCTCCTGCCATCACTTCCCAAGTGCTGGGATTACAGACCTGCATCACCAGACCAGGGTGATTTTTAATTCTGTTGTGAGGCTGGAGAGTCAGCAGCTGGGAGCACTTGCTGTCCAGTCCTGAAGACCTTAACAGGCTTCCCCATGTCCCTGGCGCTTGACAGCTGGAGCTAGAGGCCTAAATCCATCTGTCCAGTAAATGTGGAGTCTCTTGTGAGCCAGGAATATGCTCGACAGCATGGAACATAGCAGGCGGTGAGTGTCTTCCAGACAGAGGCAGGTTAGACTCATCTCTGTACCCCCCACTCAGCAGTCTTTCCTTGCAGGTGTTCGGTGGATGTTTGTCGAGTTCAGCTCACATCCTGCCCCTGCATACTGATCTCAGAGGTCCAGCCTAAGCCCTTTTTTCCAAAAAGAAAACTCCATGCTTTTGCCTCATGTCCTTTTTCCCCCAGACAGGGTTTCTCTGTGTAGTCCTGGCTGTCCTAGAACTTGCTCTGTAGACCAGGCTGGCCTCAAACTCAAAGATCCACCTCTCTGCCTGCATTAAAGGCATGTGCTGCCACTGCCTGGCTTGGGTTTCTTACTCTCTTGCCCTCTCACCTAGTAAGTATAAGGAAGTTTTCTTCACACTTCTACAAGTTCCTGAACTTTGCTCTGGAACTATCTAGAACAACTCAGTCCTGCATATCTCATTTAAAACCTAATTTGAAAGGATTTGCCTAATTTTAAATTTTAAGGAGAAATAGATACAGTTACTATTACCAGCCTAATATTCATAAAATTACAATAATTAAAATATTAATGTTTTGGGCTGGAGAGATGGTTCAGTTGTTAAGAGCACTGGCTGCTCTTGCATAGGACCTGGGTTCAATTCCCAGATCCCACAACCATAACTCCAGTTCTGGAGAATCCTATTCTCTCACACAGACATACATGCAGGCAAGACATCAATGCACATATAAAAATACAACATCAGCCAGGTGGTGGTGGCACATGCCTTTAATCCCAGCATTTGGGAGGCAGAAACAGGCAGATCTCTATGAGTTTGAGGCCAGCCTGGTCCAGAGAGTGATTTCCAGGACAGGCTCCAAAGCTACAGAGGGACCCTGTCTTGAAAAACTAAAATGAATGAATGTAAAGAATCATTGTAAGAGAATTTTGAAATATTAATATTTCATATTTTTCTATTCAAGTCTTTTTCCCTTGTAGCATGGGAGATCAAACCCTGGGCCTTGCACACACTGGCCAAATCCCAACTGTCTACTGCCTCCCCTTTACAGTACTGTCTCAGAAGTCTGATGCATAGCCTACATTCATAGCACTAACCACGTGTGCTCAGTGGTGATATTGCTGGACAGATGGAAACTGTGTACCACTTAAATACTTAAATTTGCCAGGCTGTGGTGGCGCATGCCTTGAATCCCAGCACTCGGGAACAGAGGCAGACTGATCTCTATGAGTTCAAGGCCAGCCTGGTCTACAGAGTGAGTTCCAGGACAGTCAGGACTACACAGAGAAACCCAGTCTCAAAATAAATAAATAAATAAATAAAATAAAAATAAACCTTAAAGTTACGGAGAACAAGAAAGCCAGAGAAACATCTATGACAATGACTTCACTGGCAAGAGAGAACTCGGACAAAGCAGAATTACTTGCTCAGAGATGCGCCATTTAAAGCTTTTAAAGAGTTTAAAATAATTTCTTAGTTTTTGTTTTTTATAGAGCCCAGGCCGCCTCTTAATCCCCCATGTTTCTGTTCCTGCTCTCACAGGGCCACAACACTTAGGCTCTGCCTTTTTTTAAACTGTTCTTGGTACCTAGTCCTAGACTTCGCCCTTAGGTAAAGCCAGCAATTTAAAGACCAGGCGTGGTGGCGCACACTGGTGATCTCAGCACTTGGGAAGCAGAGACAGGCAGGTCTCGGTGATTTCAAGGTTAGCCTGGCCCTGTCTCCAAAACAAAAACAAATTACTTTTGAAATGCTTGTAAGCTGCAGTTGGGGGCATCTTCTCCCTCTCTCCTTTGTTTCCATGGCTTGAACTCCCTATTTTCTCGAACCCGACCCGGCAGACAGTTTCCCAGGAAACTGGAAGCATCCGCATGGTTTATCTCAGCTCCCTGTGTATGCATTCCTGCTTGTAGAAGTGGAGTTCTGTCTGCTGCTAAGGGTGACCTCGCATCAGGCTGTAGGAACAGGACATTATTAAATAAAAAATACAGACCCTGTTTTTTTTAGTTCACATTCCTAACCCCACACACACAAGATATTTTTGATTGATGAGGGATGAGACAGTGCCTTTTCAGATATTTAGTCATCAAAAATGACATGTCGGCTGAGAAACCCATATTTAGTAAGAAGATGGAGGACGAAGCTAGGGTGGACTGCCAGATGCGGGCTCATGGGAAGGGAACAGTGGGAGAGGGACATATGGAGCATGTTTGAAAACAAAACACTGGACAAGTATTCAAGTGTGATAAACATGGTGGTCAGAAGAGGAATCGCTGGTATGCATGCTGCAGAGTTGTCCCAGGCCAGAAGAGACATTGCAACATCCAAAGCCCAGGCCAGCACTCCCATTTGCTCTTCTTTCTGGAACTGTGTTCTTTCCCATTACCAAAAAAGAAAAAAAAAAGTTGAATATATACACAGTCAAAAGCAATAATTAGGAAGCCAGAATCATAGCTTCATACAAAAAAAAGGAACCCTGCCTTGTGAGCTCTTCCATCCCCCTGCAGTACTGATCTAGCATCCATACAGAACACCTCCATGGATGCCTACCAAGCACTGAAGACATCGCTGAATGAATGAATGAACTGGCTGAGAGCAGGGGACTCTAAATGATTGATGGGGGTGAAGTGAAAGACAAGACTTTACATGCAGCTGCGACTGCTGCTGGCGGGGGCGGGGCGGGGGTCCAGAGCTGGAAGGGATGGAACTGTGACTGCGGGGGAGGGGGGGCACGGACGGGGATTAGTCCGGAGCTGGAAGGGAAGCAGAGGGCCAAGTGGGAAGAGACGGGATGGGTTCTGCAGCTTAGAGGAAAAGGCTGAGGAGACAAGGTGATGCGAAAGCCCGAAAAGCAGCCTGTGCTTGCACCACACCCACTGGCCATAGGCTGTCCCCTCACCTGTGTGTCCTTGTAGTCCAGGCTGGCCCTCCTTTCCTGAGTCTCCTGAAGCCTCAGGATTACAGGTGTGCGCCACTATGCTTGACTTCAGCATTACATTTCCAAGTTTTCTCAATCTACCTGGGAGTTCCAGTCTTTGCTTTCTCTCTGACAGGAGCAATTCTGATACCATCTTAAATTCCAAAGCTTTGACTTCAGCTTCCTCATGGATTGTGTTTGTTTGGTTGAGGCAGGAGCATCTCAACATATTGCTAGGGTTGACCTCAGTCCTGGGTTCGAATGATCCTCCTGCCTCAGCCTCCCATACAGTTGAGACTCTAAGTACACCTAGCCTGTAGTGTTAATTTTTGTTAAAACTGCAACTCTCAAAAAAGATCATTACAAATTTTTTTGAAAACCCTATTTTCCGTGTAAATGTTTAAAACAAGCTTAAAATATTTTGATATCCACATATGTCAAATAATGGCGTACTTGAAGGAAATATTCAAGCATATGGATTGGATGGGGCCTGAGTGCTTGTAGGAATTTCCTTCTAATATTCACCTGCTCTTGATTATATGGATTTCAGATAAAAATATCTTTGCCCCATTTGTACCTCCTGAATTCCTGTCTCCAATATCAAGTGATTTCAACTGCTGACTTCTCTCACACACTCCTTCTAGCAATATCCCTGAGTCAGCTTGCCCCAGTGAGCTCATGCAGCCACGGGTCTTCATGAACATTGGTTTCGTCCAGGAAGTTAAGTCCTGAAGAATTCTGTCTTATGAGAATTATGATCTAATTATTTCTCAAGTATATCTGAGTTAACAAAACGCAGCCAGTGGGGTGTGCCTTCTGACAGCCAAACAGACCACTTTCTGCATTCCTTTGAAATAAGATATAGTCCAGTATTTTAAACCATAGCAACAGTTGATAAGAAAAACAGCAGAAAGGTAATCATTTCCATATGGAAAGAAAAGCAAGAAAGCAGCAAAGCTGGGAACCATTGTTTTTCCATGTAGCAAAATAAGTTCCTACTGGTATACGGAGCAGAAATAGCCAATGCTCCTAGTTATGTTTGCTGATACACTGTGTGTGTGATGTATCTCATTGAAACACAATGTTTCCTTCAAACATACTGGCAAATTTTTTTGTGCCTGTGGTTCTTCAGAGTGAAACCAACATCCTCCTCTATTAATTTCAGTACTGTATAGGCTGTGTGATAATTTTCTCAATTTCAAAAAACCTATGGGTGAGTGGTATTTTTACTTTAGGGTCACAAGAATGGCTCACTTGAGCCAGGTGGTGGTAATGCACTCCTTTAATCCCAGCACTCGGGAGGCAGAGGCAGGCGGATCTCTGTGAGTTTGAGGCCAGCCTGCTCTACATGAGCTAGTTCCAGGACAGGCTCCAAAGTTATAGAAAAACCCTGTCTCGAAAAAAAAAAAAACAAAAACAAAAACGGCTTGCCTGGTGAAGGTGCCTGCCACCAGGCCTTATGACCTGAGGGTGATCCTCCTCCAGACACAGAACCGACTTCTCTAAGTTGCCCTCTGACTCCCGAATCCACACAGTGGCACAAGCATGTCCACACACTCACACAAACAATAATAAATAATGCAGATTTACAGAAAAACATATAAGCTGCCGACTGTAGCAACTCAAAATCTAGTAGTCTTTAGAACAGCAGCTGAATAAAGTCAGTTTCTGCTCTGACATTCTACAGTCCACAGCCAAACTGACAGTGAACTTAGTTCACTCATTCCCAGGGGGTTGAAGGAAAGCAATTAGTACATTTACCTGTTTACTTTAATTAAAAAAAAAAAAAAGCTGGGTGTGGTGGCCAAGTCTTTAATTCCAGCACTCAGGAGGCAGAGGCAATTGGATCTCTGTGAATTTGAGATCCATCTGGTCTATATAGTGAGTTTGAAACCAGCCAGGGCTGCACAGTAAGACCCTGTTTCAAAATAAATATTTAATGTGTGGGTGCATGCATTTGTCATGGTACATATGTGGGCCAGGGATGGATCTCAGTTGTCAGGCTTGGCAGCAGGTGCCTTAACCTGCTGAGGCATCCCTCCAAGTCCTGGCTTTGGTTTTTGAGACAAGGTCTTGCCGTGTGTATCGCCCTGTCTGACCTGGAACTTGGTGTGTGCTCAAGCTGACCCTCGTGCCTCCATCACTCAAGAGCTAGGATTTCAACCGTTTGCAACAGTGTCTAAACTTTTTGACCCAGCCTCATCTTGAACTCCTGACTGATAAGATCCTCCTGCCCCAGCCACCAGAGTGCTGGAAGTACAGGGCACGCAGTTGCACTTGACCCAATGTTCTTTTTTGCTTTTGTTTTTATGTGAGATTTTATTCTGATAAAGAAATGTTGCCAGGGCTAGTACCAGGGAGATTTTCTCTCTCATTTGCATCTACTGTTTTAGATTTGGAACTTCTGTTTAGGTCTCCTTTCTACTTTCAGATAAATTTTGAAAAAATATAAAATAAATATCCCCAATGTTCCTTATTATTATTATTATTGTTTTGTTTTTTGAGATAGGGGTTTCTCTAATAGTCCTGGCTGTCCTGAAACTAGCTCTTGTAGACCAGGCTGACCTTGAATTCACAGAGAACCACCTGCCTTTGCCTTCTGAGTGCTGGAATTAAAGGCCACCACCCTGCTCCAATGTTCATTTTTAAATAGCTGTGTAAAAGTAGCTTACTGTGTTCAGAGTCGATGGTCACACTGTAGTGTTTGACAACATCTCCCTCTTGTGGCTCAATGCATTCATTTCCAAAGGTAAAATACATTTACAGAATTGTAGTTCTCAGACCCAAGTAGTGGCTGATGCTTAACACTTAGGAGGCTGAAGCCGAGGCTCGAGAATCATAGCAAGTTTCAGGCCTTCCTGGGCTACAGAGACCCTGCCTTAAAAACAAACAAAACCCGTGCTAGGGCTGGAGGGATGGCTCGGGGTGAAGAGTACTTACTGCTCTTGCAGAGAACGGGGTTCAGTTCCCAGAACTAGCACCTCCATCTCTGGCTCCAGAGGACATAACTTCTCCTTCTGGCTTCCACGGGTACCTTTTTATGCATGTACACAGCCACGCACAGCACATGCACAAGTGTGCATGCATACACACACACACACACACACACACACACAAATCTTTTTTTTAAATCCCGGGTGAATACTTAAAAGTAATTTTTTTGCTTTCATTTGAACTATGAACGCTTATGTCATGTTTAGTAAGTCTTTTTTGCGTAAAGAGGGAAGATTTAGAAACATGGAGAACTCCTTGGATTCGTACAGCTCTATCTGTCAAGTGTTTTGGAATTCTCTTAAATGAGGCTCCGAGGGGCACAGAGCTGCCTCTGGTGGCTGAAGCAGAAGGATCTCTTGAACCCAACAGTTTGGGAACCTGTCCTAACAAAACGATGTTCTTTATAGAATCATTGCTTTTTTTTCCTTACAAATGAAATACCACATACATGCTTGTAGCAGGCTTTCTTCTGGGCCACCAATCAGCTCCCAAATCACAGAGACTTCATTGTTTTGTTTTGTTTTGTTGAGACAGGGTTTCTCTGTGTAACCTTGGCTGTCCTGCTTCTGCCTCCCAAATGCTGGGATTAAAGGTGTGCATCACCACCACCCAGCCTTAAATGGTTACTCTTTTTTTGTTTGTTTGTTTGTTTTTTAAGACAGGTTTCTCTGTGTTACAGTCCTGGCTGTCCTGAAACTAGCTATCAGGTTGGCCTCGAACTCAGAGATCCACCTGCCTCTGCCTCCTGAGTGCTGGGATTAAAGGCGTGCGCCACCACCGCCTGACTTCAAATGGTTACTCTTTAACATAACTACTACTCTCCAAATTGAAGTCAACACGGTCATCACTACAAATCACTTGTTGAAATAATCTATTCTGAAGAAAAATTAGGAAAAGGAGTTGAAACAATTCCTCCAAATCACACATTTATAAGTATTGCCGTATAAGTGGAAAAGCAATTTTTTGGCAACAGAAAAAAAGACTCAGCAACAATTTATTAAATTCAGCATTCTAGTTTGTTACTTTAACAGACTGAACTTTAGAACAAGTATTTATATTTATTTATCTATTCTGAGACGGTCTCATGGACCCAAGGTTGGCCCGGAACACACTTTTATTTATTTAGTTTTTTTGAGACGGAGTTTCTCTGTAGCTTTGGAGCCTGTCCTGGAACTCGCTCTGTAGCCCAGGCTGGCCTTGAACTCACAGGGATCCTGGCTGTCCTGGGACTAGTTCTTGTAGTAGACCAGGTTGGCCTTGAACTCACAGAGTTCTGCCTGCCTCTGCCTCCCGAGTTCTGGGATTAAAGGCGTGCGCCACCAGAGGCTTGGCCTGGAATACTTGGCGTGGCTAAGGATGACCTTGCTCTGGTTCTCAGGCTTCTTCCAGAGCGCAGGGATCTCACATGACCTCCACTGAACATGGCTCAATTTTGAAAATATTTTAGTTCGAAACTCCTGTGAGATGTTTTCCCTCTTGGTTTAGGGTTAGAGGTTACCGTAACTAGCAACAACTTGTTCTAACAATGTAAAACTGTCCAGAAAATCTTCTTCCTCTATTCCAAATTTTGTGTATTGATGAACGTAGGCTCTGGTGAAAAGCAGAAATGGTCAAATCAGCAAATCCAGGCAAATGAGAAACATTTGTAAACAATAAGTAGACCTTTCCTGGCTTGTGAGCGTTCAAAGCTCACAGAACCTCTTAGGGACCGTATGTGTGGGTCACTGTTTACTCAGAACCAGTGAGCAGCATTAGTAAACTTTCAGCCTATCACCACGCTCCCTTTACCTTTGCTGTCGGGGGGGGGGGGGGGGGGGGGGGGGAGCATGTCTGACTGCAGTCCAGGCAAACAGGTTCAGTTCACTACAGGAGGTGATGCCTCCAGATCAACTCTAAAAGGAGCCCAGAAGTTTCCCTGAGGGTTTGACATTAGAAATGAATCTAGGGCTCTGCCTTGTGGTTTTCTCAGACCCTTCCTGTTGGAGAATATTATTTTCAGACGTGTGACTTTTGTTTACGCTGCATTTGTTTAACTCTGTGAAGCTGTGGTTCTGTGCCTGTCTACAACACCTGATGGCCCTAATAAAGAGCTGAACAGCCAATAGCGAGGCAGGAGCAGGGATAGGCGGGGCCAGCAGGCAGAGAGAGCAAATAGAAGGAGAAACCTGGGAGGAGGGAGAATGAGGATCGATAAGAGAACAAGGAGAGGAGGACATCAGGGGCCAGTCATCCCCTACACAGCAAACCGCGGAGAAAGAAGTAAAGGAAGGTATACAGAAATAGAGAAAGATAAAAACCCAGAGGCAAAAGGTAGTCGGGATAACGTAAGATAAGAAAAGATGGCTAGAAACAAGCCAAGCTAAGGCCAGGCAGGCATTCATAACTAAGAATAAACCTGTGTGTGTGATTTACTTGGGAGCTGGGTGGTGGGCCCCTCAAAAGAGCCAAAAGAGTAAAATTTCCACAACACCTTCCCACCCAAATGTTCTGAGTCAGGAGAAACCCAGCACCCAGAAGACCAGCGAGGGCAACCCGAGATAAATTGACATCATAGCAAGAGTAAGACGAGCCAAAAGAGGACTTGGGATCCAGGTAAGGAGACGGACTGCACCAGCCTGGGAGGGTGGCGAGGCCTGGGGAATCCTAACCCTGTTCTGTGATTTGAGGAATTGTAGTCTGTCACCAAGGAGGACCAGAGTCCCCTCCGCTCCCCAGGACCTTTTTCTTGTCCTCTCAGTACTAGGGACAGACACAGGCAAGTGCTCTTCTCCTGAGCAGCATCTCCACTCCCAAGAATCTTTTTTAAAAATCTTATGAAAATTTGAATGTTGCCTAGAAACTGTTCACTTGGTAAACAAGTCCTACAGCGTAACAGCAGTTTTGTGCTTGAGAGCGCTGGGCGTTCTTCCAGGAGACCCGGGTTCTACTCCCAGGGCCTCCATGGAGACTCTCAGCTGTCTGTAACTCTAGTCCCAGAGCATCCAACACCTTCTGGCCCCGCAGGGCTCTAGGCATGCCTATGGTACACAGACAACATGCAGGCACACATGTGTCCCTACACATAAAATGACAGCACAGAACAATGACTGAGCCCTTTGCTAGCCAAGTGGTGCACTAGGTGTTCTGTATGATTATCTGATTGGATCCGTGCTGCATGGATGAGGGGCAGCCTTTAAGTCTCGTGTCAAGGCTTCGCAGCTCCAGAGCACACCCCATGCTTTATCCAGCATATCTGGCTGAGGCGAGGCAGTCTAGGGCCATCTCTTACTTACTTGGATGCAAACATATTCCACGCCTTGCCGACGATCACGTCAAGCGGCTTTACCAAGAGCTGGCTATTGCTGACCAGTGCCGCAGACTTCTCATACTTGCCGAAGGCTCGCTGGGTTTTCCACGTGCTGAAAGCATGAAGAGGCTCCAGCCAAGAAGTGTAGAGAGCTGGGTCTTTAAATCCTTCTAGAATTAGAAACGCCATACACATGAGCAAAGTCCCTTTTACGTATGCGTGACGATGTTATAACGAGGCTGGCAAGATGGCTCAGGAAGAGTGCTTGCTGCCCAGCCTGATGACCTGAGTTCAAGTCCTGGTACCCACACGGCGGTAGCAGAGAACTGACACTCCTGCAAGTTGTTCTCTGATTGCCACGTGTGTGCTGGAGCACATGTGTGCATGTTATGTCAAGCACACATGTACACAAGCACAGATACATGCACATGTTAAAAAAAGAAAAACGGGCTGGAGAGATGGCTCAGAGGTTAAGAGCATTGCCTGCTCTTCCTAAGGTCCTGAGTTCAATTCCCAGCAACCACATGGTGGCTCACAACCATCTGTAATAAGGTCTGGTGCCCTCTTCTGACCTTCAGGCATACACACAGACAGAATATTGTATACATAATAAATAAATATAAAAAAAAAGAAAAACACCCAGTAATTCTGAAGAAGGACAGAACAACAGGGAAATTTAAGAGGAGAGGAGAAGCCAAGGAGGCCCTCACTCTAGACTCCAGATAGAGTTTCTGGGCTGGAAGGATAGTCCAGTGCTTAAGTCAAGAAAGAACATTGGCTGCTCTTCCAGAGGACCCAGGTTCAAGTTCAATTCCTGGCACCTATAGAGGTATTCACAACTGTCTGTAATTCCAGTCCTAGGGGATCTGACACCTTCTGGCATCTTTGGGCACTATGCATGCATGCGGTACATAGAAATACATGCAAGCAAAACATAACACATAAAATAAGTAAATGAAATAAAATAAATCAGTACAATTTACAAAATTTGCTGTGAAGATTATCTGTGAAGAGCTCTTTCAGATAGGAATGTTAAACTAGAAATGAAGCTTGAGGCCAAGCGTCTGGCTGTGCTGAGGTATGTCTCTCAGATGTGAACCTGCACTCTGGGATGTCACAAACAAGACCGTAAACTGTGGACGCTCAAAGCAAGTCTTAACTCCCTGATCTTGAGTCTTATCAGTTCAGTCTGAGGAGACCCCTTAGGTAAAGTGGATCCTTGGTTTTGTGGGAGAAAATTCTCAGAATGAGCCAGGATGCAGAGCAAGGCTTTATGAAAGATGTTTCTCATATAGAGCTTAAGTACAAGGCTTAACAGAATGAGGTCCTCGGGCAGAGAATAAGAATACTGGGTAGGCAGAGACCAGGGCAGACAGAGAACCACAAATTGTTTCTCACCTCCACACACATGTAGGCTATGTGCACACAACCCCAACACACATTCCCATGCGTGTGGACCCGTAAAAGAGTTGGGCCCCATTGTCTATACAGTACTTTGGTGATTTCTGAAGTTACAGTTTTCAAGAAGTTGTTAAGGAACTTGAATGAGGCCACAGGGTACCCGACAGATTACGGTGGTTAGAGAAACTCCAGATCGCAGGGATGAAGGAGGGTAGGGCATCTTCACTGAAAACAACGATAGGAAGGCCCTAACCTGGTCACCACTCCTTTACTATGCCCGCTCCTGTATAAAATACCGCGTCTGTGCTGACCGTCTCACAGCAAATGCTGGTCATGCAGGAACCCTCAGTTTTGGGGTGGTGAGAGAGGCCCTCTTTCCTTCCTAAGTCCCCAGATTTCCCTCTTCTAGCCAGCCGTACACTTACCTTGTCAGCTCTGACCCACTGTGCACGGGCCCACTGTATATGCTCACTCAGGTCCCTAGGCAACCCTTTGAAATGGGACTTTAGAAGCCACCAAAATTGTACACATCACAGGGCTGAGAGAAGACTCAGTGGGTAAGAGACTAATGTATAAGTGGGGCAGGGATAGGCAAACCCCAGAAGCTTGCCAACCAGCCTGCAGAGCTGAGAGGGTAAGCGTCAGGTTCAGTGAGAGACCCCGTCTCGGAGGAATAAGGCAGGGAGCAGCAACAGATGAAGACACGCTAGGTCCTCTGGTCTCTGCATGTACATGTACGGGCATATGCATCCACACACTCATGGGCACACACCACACACACACACTTAGAAATAAACTCTTAAAATTGTACATATGGGGGCTGGAGAGATGACTCAAGAGATTAACAGCACTGACTATTCTTCCAGAGGTCCTGAGTTCAATTTCCAACAACCACATGGTGACTCACAACCATCTATAATAAGATCTGGTGCCCTCTTCTGGCCTGCAGGGATACATGTAGGCAGAATGCTGTATACATAACTAATAAATAAGCCTTTAAAAAATTGTACATAAGGGCTAGAGAGATGGCTCAGTGGTTAAGAGCACTGACTGCTCTTCCAGAGGTCCTGAGTTCAATTCCCAGCAACCACATGGTGGCTCACAACCATCTGTAATGAGATCTGGTGCCCTCTTCTGGCCTACAGGCAGGATAAATAAATAAACCTTTAAAAAAATTGTACATAAACCTGGCAGTGGTGACACACACCTTTAATCACAGCACTAAGGAGGCAAAGGCAGGTGGAGCTCTGTGAGTTCAATGCCAGCCTGGTCTACAGAATGAGTGTGAGTAGAGCCTCAAAACCCTGTCTTGAAAAAAAAAATGCCGTGGAACATTCTTTTTACACTGCAAATATCTACTACTCTCATTGGTTAGTAAGGAGGTGACTGCCTTATAGCTGGGTAGGAGAACAGACTAGGAGGATGCTGGGAAGAAGGGTGGAGTCTGAGGGAGCTGCAGGGAGAAGTCACCAGAGGCAGAGCAAGCAGGGTGGGAAGTATGCAGATGAGGGAAACAAGCCTTGGGGCAGCACACAGACTAGGAGAAATAAATTAGTTTAAGTTATAAGAACTAGCTAAAAACCTAAGCTATTAGCCAAGCATTTATTAATAATAAATCTCTGTGTGGTTAGCAGGAAAGAAAAGTCTGCCTACAAAAAACTGTACATATGGTATTGTAAAGACTCTCTTGAGAAGCTCACGCCTACATCCTCTCCCTAAATGCCTCTCTTTCTATAAACCCCGGTGCTTAAGCCTATGCTGGTAATGTCTTCTTGAGCCAGCAAGATGGCTCAGCAGGGACACTGGCTCCAAGCCTAACGACTGGATCCGATCTCTGGGACCCACAGAGTGGGCAGAGGATCAACAAATTCTCTGTCTCTCTCTCTCTCTCTCTCTCTCTCTCTCTCTCTCTCACACACACACACACACACACACACACACACACACACAGTCTTGAAACTCTTCCTATTGAATTCCAAAGTTAAGAATACTGGCTTGGTTGTAAAGATGGCTCAGTGGGTTATGTATTCCACCCCCTAAATTAGGTTGTCTTGTTTTGTTTTTAAAGACAGGATCTCATTATGTAACACTGGATAGCCTGGAACTCATTATGTAGACCAGGGTGCCCTCAAACTCACAGAGATCTGCCTGCTTCTGGGATTAAAGGTGGTTAAAGCTAGAAATGACTAAGTCTGTATTTAGTGTGTGTGGAGTCGGTTCCCTCAGCCACCTTTACAGGAATGAGTTCCAGGTGCCAAATTCAAGTGTGTCAGGCTTATAAGCTAAGTGCCTCTCCCCACCGTATATCCCGACAGTCCCAGAAGTTGTTTTTGAACACTCACGTGACCCGAAACATACGCCTCACTTTTTACCTGGAGTTATGCTTACCCACGTTGGCACTCTGCACATCCTTCCCACGGAGAATGACCAAGTTAGCAATGGAAGTGTTAAAATGAGGATCCTTGTGGGCAGACATTTTGCCAAGAGGTGGAAGGCCTGAGGAAGGAGGCTGCACCTGCCAGTCAATACCTAGCACAAAAGAAAGAGTTTATAAGTAGCTGTGAACAACATGAGAAAAATGTAGATGTTTAGGTTGGGTGTGGTAGCACATGTCTATAAACCCAGTACTTGGCAGGTAATGCAGGAGAATTGGAGTCAGGAGTTTAAGGCCCTTAGAAAATTCACCGCACATTGAGGTATATGTTTGATTGTCTGTTTTTGAAGCAGAGCCACGCTCTGTAGCCTAGAACGCACAATGTAGCCCAGCTTGGTCTGGAACTTCTGCTTTGGTCTCTGAAGTGCCAAGGTTGCGAGGGTTACAGGTAATAGCCACCATGTCCACTTTTTTGGGGGGATGGGGTCTTACTGTGTGGCTCTAGGGTAGCCTCAAACTCACAATCCTCCTGTCTCAACATGCTGAGATTCCAAGCATACACAACCATGTTCAACTTTGAGGCTAGGTATGCAATGACACTTGTAACCTCGCTCTGCCTCTCTTTGTATCTCTCTGCGCCCCCCTTCTCCCCGGGCTCTACCTATTGAGTAGCCCTGGCTGTCCTGGAACTCGCTATGTAGACCAGACTAGCTTCGAACTCGCAGAGATCCGTTTGTCTCTGCCTCCCAGTGCTGGGAGTGAAGGCGTTAGCTATCCTGTCTGGCAGTCTATTCTCTTCAGTCTTTCATTCCCTGTTGGTCTGTTGCTGGGACATGTGGAGATGGACAGTGGTGGTGACAGAAACAGGGCCAGTCTTTATACAGAGCAACCTGATAACACGAACAGTTTGTACCTAGATCCTTCGCCTTGGTTTGTGCCATAAATATGTTTACCCATCTCCTTAGTCATGTATTCAGAAACGGAAACCATTCAGGGCTGGCTATGTGAATCA
Source organism: Myodes glareolus (assembly GCF_982192425.1). Taxonomy (NCBI): domain Eukaryota; kingdom Metazoa; phylum Chordata; class Mammalia; order Rodentia; family Cricetidae; genus Myodes; species Myodes glareolus. The sequence continues at coordinate 36,093,096 of NC_142034.1, forward strand.
ATGGTAGTAAACTAGCCTAGTGTATGTAACTCTAAAGTCAATCCCTGCACCACAAAAGCGTTTTATATGCTTAAAGTCCATCTATAGCAAACTGAAAAAACAAAAACACAAAATCAAAAACAAACCATTGACACCCTACAGTTCCATTTGGGAAAATGACTAAGCAAACTGCATTTTATTGACCTGAGGGAGCTTAGTGCAGGGCGCCCTTGAAGAGCATTGCTTCATGAGATATTAGCAGGTATTGCTAGGACCACAAGCACTGGGGCCAAAACATTGGAAAACATTTCTTTAATAAATGCTGTCTCTCCAAACTCTGGCACTGCCATCCAAAACACATGCGCTGTTTGGAGCAGAGAAAAAGAAAATCTATCTGTTAATTTACATTTCTCTATAGTACCTGCTGCTAAATTCCATCCAGTGATTACACTGGCTATGGTCTCTCCCACTCCCATTTTCACAACAAAGGATGTCTTCACAGGAAAAGAGCAGCAGATGAGAAGACAGCATCAGGATAACTTTGGTTGCTGACTGAGCAACCAGGACGGTTGTAGAAGTCCTGGGAGCAAGACAGACATTTCTAAAAGAACAGGGGCATTTCTGCTCTGAGAAAGCTAAACCACCGAGGCCAGCTTCCGTCTCTAGGCCCAGTCATGCCTAACATCCTATGGGAAACTGGGTCACTGTGTGGAAGCTCCACCTACCCCAACTCTGAGAAGACTGCAGTCTGGACAGTGATTTGAACCCAAGACCTTGTGCCTGCTTCACCAATGTTCTACCACCAACCTACAGCTGAGTCCGCATGCGTTATCTGATGCTGCCTTGAGATTCCTCTCATCAACATAGAGGACATACACAAGGGCAGGGAAGTTTCCCTGTGATGTATGTAGTACATGTCAGCATGTGCACAGGTGCACATTTGAGGGAAGGTCAGAGAGGGCATCTGGTGCCCTCCTCCATCCCTCTCCTCCTGTCCCCCAGGTTGGGGCAAGACCCAGCAATTCTCTTGTCTCTGCTCCTCTCAGGGCTGGGGCTAGAGGCATGAGTAGGAGGGCCTACTGTGGACACCAGGTCCTAAACCATGGTCCTCACGACCGCACAGCGAGCCCTCTTAGCCACTGAGAATAGATCCAGCCTGGTTTTGTTTGTTTTGTTTTGAGACAGAGGTATTGCCACACCCCCAACCCTTTCTAGCTTTTATTTACCTAATTTTTCCTTCTCTATCGATAAGAGCGCTATGAAGTATATAAAATGTTATCTGAATTTCTCAGTGTGTTAAGCAGGTCACTAGCTTGTGGAGATATTACTTGTCAATGTTACTCCTTGTCAAGGAACCAATCTTTGAAGTTTTGTCCCTAGGACCACAGTTAAAAAAGTAAATGAGACTTTTCTTTTTTGTTTTTTTGAGACAAGTTTTCTCTCTGAAATGGTCCTAGCTGTCCTAGAACTCATTCTGTAGACCGTGCTGGCCTTGAACTCACAGAGATCCGAGTATGCCACCACTGTCTGGCTGAATGTGACTTCTTAACAACGACACTATAAAGAGAGAAGACGCTCCAGGCAGTAGTGACACACACCGATAACCCCAGCACTCGGGAGGCAAAGGCAAGTGAATCTCTGAGTTCCAGACCAGCATGGGCTACAGAGTGAGTTCCAGGACAGCCAGGGCTACACAAAGAAACCCTGTCTCAAGAAACCAAGAAAAGAAGTGAAGATGTTGGACTAATGCCTATAAAGTGCTGAGTGTGGACTTGGGCTGGAGCGATGGCTCAGTGGTTAGGAGCACTTATTGTTCTTGCAGAGGACCTGGGTTCAGCTCCCAGCACCTGCACAGTTGGCTACGACCATCTGTAACTCTGATTTCAGGGGGATATGTTGCTGTCTTCTCACTTTAACTGGTACTGCATACACATGTTACACATACACATATACAAGCAAACATTCATACACATAATCTAAACATATATAAATGAAAAGTTAGAATACTGGGTGAAGCTGGACCTAGCAGCAGTGACAGAGGCCTATAATCCCAACCACTGAGAAGCTGAGGCAGGAGGATCCCAAATCCACATTTTTACTAGGCTATAGAATGAGCTCAAAGCCATCCTGGGCAACTTAAGGAGAGCCTATCTCAAAGTAACAAAAGAAGGACTGGGGATGTATCTTTAGTAGAGTATTTATTTATTGCTGACAAGGCCCAGGGTTCAGTTCTCAGCACTGAAAAGGAAAATAGTTAGAAAAATGATTCTTAGGCCGTAGCGGCGATGTATTCCTTAAACCCCACTGCTCAGGAGGCTGAAGCAGATGGACCTCTGTGAGTTCAGGCCAGCCTGTTTTGATCTATGTAGTGAGTTCCAGGACAGCCAGGGCTACACAGAGAAACCCTGCCACAAACAAACAAACAAAACCAAAGGAAACATTAATTTTTCTACAGGGGAAAATAAATAATACATGAAATAAAGAGTGGCCTGTGAACACAGCACACAGATCAACTGTTAGTAATATTTATACTAAAGGCTGATGGAAAGTATGTTATAGTTAGGTGATAAGAGAAAGAAGAATGTATTGCCAGGCTACAAACACCAAAACTACACAGAGAAATCCTGTCTCAAAAGACAAAAAAAAAAAAAAAAAAAAAGTGAGTGATGATTTTGTGTGTGTGTGCGCGCGTGAGCGCACGTGCATGTGTGCAAAGAGGATATAAGAAGATTCAATTAGCAGTTTTTATATTAGGAACAAATGGATGAGCAGGGTGGCACTTGGGAGGCTCAGGCAGGAAGATCACACTGTGTGTTCCAGGCCACCAAGATGGACATGGCAAGACACTGTCACAGAAAGGTATAAAGAAAGCTGAGCACAGTGGTGCACACTTATAATCTTGTAATCCCAACAGGAAGGTGGAAGCAGGAGGATCGAGAACTCAAGACCAGCCACAGCAGAGTTTGAGGCCATCCCATAATACATGAGACCATGTCTCAAAAAAACAAAACCAGAAACACAAAAAGACGGACCATTGAATAAAACCCTTGCCACCCAAGTGTGAGGACTGGAGTCCAGATTCCAGCACCCATATGGAAGCAGGGTCAGCATGCAGGGCTGCCTGCAATGCCAGCATTGGGGAGACAGAGGCAAGCTGGCTAATCCTAGCCGAACTGTGAGTCCTGGGCTCAGCATGAGATCTCGCTTCGGTGAATGACTGTGCAGGATACCTGATGTCAACCATGTGAACTAGCACTAGCCTCTACATGCATGGATACACATACATGTGAACCCCCCCCCCCACATACATGCTCACCACACATAACATGCACATACAGAAATTTTTTTTCTTAAATATTTATTTTATTTATTATGTATACAATATTCTGTCTGTGTGTATGTCTGCAGGCCAGAAGAGGGCACCAGACCTAGTTACAGATGGTTGTGAGCCACTATGTGGTTGCCGGGAATTGAACTCAGGACCTTTGGAAGAGCAGGCAATGAATGCTCTTAACCTCTGAGCCATCTCTCCAGCCCTGGGGCTGAGAAATAAACTCTTAAAATTGTACATATGGGGGCTGGAGACACATACATGTGTCTTTAGTGCGACTAGGATCAAATGCAGGACCTCCCACATGCAAAAGCTCTGCTTGGAGCCGGAGTGACTTAGTGGCTGCTCTTCCAGAGGATCCAGCTTCTATTCCCAGCATCCATGGCCCACAACTCTCTGTAACTCTGATCCCCGGGAATCTAAGGCCCTCTTCTGGCCTCCACAGGCACCAAGCATGTATGTGCAGATATACATGCAGGCAAAACAATCATGCATATAAAATAAATAAAAATTTTAAAATTGTACTACCATCAGGCTTAAGTGAATTTTAATAACACAATTGCTTGGTTTTTGTTTTTTGTTCTCAAGACAGGGTTTCTCTGTGTAACCTCCTGAGATGTCCTGGAACTCGCTTGTGTACCAGGCTGGCCTTGAATTTACAGAAAACCACTTGCTTCAGCCTTCCTAGTGCTGGGATTAAAGGCGTGTATGCCACCACTACTGGGTTATTACTTGGCTTTTTTTTTCTTTTAAAGATTTATTTATTATGTACACAGTGTTCAGCCTCCATGTATGCCTGTAGGCCAGAAGAGGGCACCAGATCTCATTATAGATGGTTATTAGCCACCATGGGGTTGCTGGGAATTGAACTCAGGACCTCCGGAAGAACAGCCAGTGCTCTTAACCACTGAGCCATCTCTCCAGCCCTATTACTTGGCTTTTTAAAATAATTAAAATAATTTATTTGCTTGTGTGTGAGTCTGTGTTTGTGCATGTGGGCACATGCTCATGTGTGCCACAGGGCACGTGTGGAGGTCAGAGGATAACTTGTAGAGTTGGTTCTTTCCTTCCCCCATGTGGGTCCTCAGGTTGGATCCAAGCACCTTTACCCTGGAGCCACCTCATGGGGGCGTGATCTTTTTCTTTTGAGGCAGGGTCTAATATACTCTAGGCTGACCTGGAACTAGCTATGGAGTGGAATCAGGCCTTGAATTTCTGATCTTCCCGATTCTACCTCTAGAGTGTTGGGATTACAGGCATGTACTTCTGCCCCTGATTTTTATGGGGCTAAGGACTGAACATGTTATATGTTAGGCAAGCACTCTTCCATCTGAGCTATAGTTCCAGCCCCTAACTACTTGATTTTTTAAAGCTACATTCAGATATTACTTTGATTAAAATAAAGATTTGAAATAACATGACACTTGTCTTAAATGTCCTTTTGAAGTGAAACTGAAAGGCCATCAAGAAGCCCTCCTCAAAATGTCCCTGGAGTTTCTGAAGAAGGCCCCTTGGCTATAAGAAGGGGCCTTTATTTCAACCAGCCCAAGTTTATACTCAGGGCTCCAGGACAGGCGCCTTCCCAGTATGTGGGTTGTCTATTTTTAAAATATCCCTTTACCTTCTTCCATTTTCGCACTGGAAATAAGCATCTGTCGTAAATGCTTGAGGAGGCCGGCCCAGGTAAATGTGCTGTACGCCAGAGAGTTCTCAGACATCTGTGGAATGTTACGGACACTCAGCATTTTAAATTCAGGGTGGGGAACTAAATGTTCCATTAAGTCTCCTGTGAGAAAACAAAACAAAAATGTGAACTAAATTTACTTCATCCATAGTGGGGCATTTTACAGAACCGTGACTTGATGATGTTCTGAGTCAAATATGTCTTTTTCATCTCCAGAATTACTAAAATAATACAATGATGAATTTTCAGAGACTATGTCTGATACAAACTACTTATTATTATTATTAATAATAGTAGTAGTAGTAGATGCAGGGCCTCACTGTGGAGCCCTGAATGACCTAGATATCTCTTTATAGATCAGGCTTGTCTTGAGCTCACAGAGATCCTTCTGCCTCTGCCTCTGGAATGCTGGGATTAAAGAGTGTACTATCATGCCCAGATCTTTGCTTCATTTTACATGGCTGAAAAAGCACACTTACAAGGGGTGTGGGTATGGTGGCTCACACTTGTAATCCCAGTACTTAGGAGGCAGAGGCAGAAGAATGGCCCACAAGTTCCAGGGCAGCCCAAGGGCTTACATTGTAAGATTCAGGCTCAAAACATAAACAGATATCCAGACATGGTTGTGTACACCTTTAATTCCAGCACTCAGGAGGGAGAGGCAGACAGATTTCTATAAGTTAAAATAAGGCTAGTCTTGTCTCCATAGTGAGTTTCAGGACAGCCAGAGCCACATAGTGAGACCCTGCCTCAAAGAAAGAAGATGGGATGAAGAGAGAAAAGGAGGGAAGGAGGGAGAACAGAAGGAAAGAGAGAGAGAGAAACACCCTACACTTTGCCAAAAGACATATGAATAGAGACAAGAGTGACTAATCACGAAGCTATGAGAGCTAATTTGCTTTTCTTGTCAGCCTATATTAACTAAAGTTCCTTAGATCATGTTCCAGATCTTGTATTTATCTAGCTAAATGACAATCAAACCTGTTTGGGAGACAGACACATAGTTTTGTGTTAGAAAGCCACCAAACAGACCTTCCCGGTGTAATGATCTGTCCTGTGCCTTTAAGAGAGAAGCCCCACCCACTCCCTGCAGCATTTTACCATAACATTTGGTGCCACGACTCGGTTTGGCACCAAATGTTATGATAAAACTAAAATGGTGCCAGTGCTGTTCCCTGAGAGGCGGCAGCGGGCCACAAGACCATGGCGGGCCATGAAGGCAGCCAGTCCCAGGCAGTAAGCAGCGGCAGCGGCGTGGCAGGCGAGCCTCAGCAGGGCAGCTAGTCCCATGTGGAGCGGAGAAAGTGGGTATTTATTTAGTGGGTTACGGAAGGGAAGGGGGAAGGGGAGAGGGAGGGAGAAGGGGGACGAGGATTGAGGAGAGAGAGAAGGAAAGAGAGGCAGAGAGAAAGAGAGAGGGAGAGAGAGAAAGAGAACCAGAGAGAGAGAAAGAGAGAGAGGAAAGGGGGAAGGGGAGAAGTGGGGAGAAAGGAGTGAGGCAGAAGCTGTGTCTTTGGAGGAGAGATGGAAAAAGAGAGGCTGGAAGTGGAAGGAAGATCCGCTTGCCTGGAGGGGTGGGTGGGAGGGGCTTGTTTCTTAAAGGGACAGAATAGACCATGACACCCAGGATGAGGCAAGCCTGGTTTAGTTGCTCCAGAGACTAAGGCAAAAGACCAGGAGGATCTTGTGAGCCCAGGAGTTCAAGACTAGCCAGCCAACAGAGCAAGATCCAGAATAGCCAGAAGAGCGAACAGGTCGCAACAACCTGTGATTCATGCCTTTTGGGGTCCGTGTCCCATCCCCCATTAAGTCACCTCTCTAGCTCTCTAGGCAGGCAGCTCTCTGACTCTGACTTAGCCTAGCAACCCTTGGACCTGATTGAGACCCTTATCCACTGATTTCCTCCCTTCTCAGACAGCCTGTCTTCCTCTTTCTGGCAAATTCCTAATCTTGGGCCAGTTACTCCCCACCTTTCCTATGAGAGCACTATAAGATATGACACCACATGGCAGCCTGGAAGCTCTGACTTTTTCTCCCCTCTGTCTCTGTCTCTGTCTTGCACGTATGTATACAGTGTTCTACCTGCATGTCAGAAGAGGGCACGAGATCTCCAGAGAGAACCCAGGCCCTCTGGAAGAACAGTCAGTGCGGTTAGCCTCTGAGCCATCTCTCCAGCCCTGAATTTTCTTTCTTTTCTCATCCTCATCTTCCTACTATTCCTTCCCGCCCCCTTCATTACTGAAAGGAGCAAGGATGCTTTATCCAAACAAAATGACAGTACAGGTCAGAGAACACTGTCAAGAGTAGCAGCAAACCCTCTTCTGGGTTCTCAATCCTTAAACATAATGCCAATTCCCATTAGAACCCCACATTGATTCTTTTTTTTTTATATATTATATGTATGGATGCTTTTTCTGCATGTATGTATGTGTGCCATGTGCATGCCTGGTTCACCAGGGGTTAGAAGAAGGAGCCAGATCTCCATGACCTAGAGTTATGGATGGTTGTGAACCACTGTAAGTGCTGGGAACAGAACCTGGGTCCTCTGCAAGAACAAGTGTTCTTAACCACTAAGTCGTCTTCCCAGCCCAACCACATGAGTTCCCTGAACCCCAGATCTATACACTTTTTATCTGCTGGATGTAGCTCAGTGGTGTAACACTTGCTTAGTGTGTGTAACAGCGTAGCCTCTATCCCCAGCTGTGTAAAACGTGCATTTCCACCCAGTGAATATTTTATCAAGTGCTCACTATTTCTCTTTCGCTATTTCTAGATCCTGGGAGAATAGCGGTTACACAGACGGTGTGGTCAGCGGGGAGCACCTAGCTCAGTGGTTCTCAACCTCCTAATACTGCAGCCCTTTAATACAGCTCCTCATGTTGTGGGGACCCCCAACCATAAAGTTATTTGTGTTGCTACTTCATAACCTTAATTTTGCTACTGTTATGAATGGTAATGTAAATATCTATATTTTCTGATGGCCTTAGGTGACCCCTGTGAAAGGGTCATTCAACCTCCAAAGGGATCTTGACCCACAAGTTGAGAACCACTGACCTAGAATTCACATTGTATGCTTTTGAGAAATTTTTGAGAAATTTAGTAACTTTTTTGAGATTTTCAGTAAGACAGTTCAGAGATGAAGGCGGGCCTGAAGACAGATTTTTGGGTGTATCTTGGCAGTAGCTCTAGGTAAAGGGGAGGAGACAGTGAAAATAACTTTGGGACTTTCAGAACATACGGTTTTCTACAGATCGCAGAGGGGTCGGGTACCTAGTGGATTTCTGCGGTAGTGAAATGAGCCGTCCTCAGAGTACGTGGGCTGGAACACACTCCCCAGCTGGTGAGCAAGAACTTGATTGAGGTCTCTGAAGGAGATCTGCTTGATGTTCATCCGTCTGGCACAGATCTTGTGGACAGCGTCATTTTCATGGATGAGGAGGGCATCTGAGGACCGGTACAAGTGAGAGAGCGTCAAGATGGAGTTGTAATTCTGCAGGATAACCTGGAGAGAGAGGGGTCAGAGACAGGACAGGGGAGGTGAATGACGAAGACCAGAGACTCCAGCTGTGAGTGGTGGCGCACTTGGGAAGCAGAGGCAGGCAGGTCTCTCAGTCTGGGGCCAGCCTGGTCTACATACTGAGTTTCAGGACGGCCAGGGCTACACAGTGAGACCCCGTGTTAACACAGTAACAACAACAGAAACAAAAGGGTGTAGATTCCAAAGGCACCCTGCCTGGCTTCAAGGTCTGCTACTTTTCAGCAGCATGGCTTTGAGGTTATTTAATCCCTCTGGGCATTACTTTCCTCATGTGTAAGATGGGGATGGAAATATCTGCCTCTGAAAGATGCAGGATATAATGCAAGTAGAGCATGCACTAAGGCCAGGCATGGTGCACACCTTTAATTCTGGCGCTCAGGAGGCAGAGGCAGGTGGATCTCTGAGTTCCAGGACAGCTAGGGCTACACAGAGAAACTCTGCCTCAAAAAACAAACAAACAGGGCTGGAGAGATGGCTCAGAGGTTAAGAACATTGACTGCTCTTCCAAAGGTCCTGAGTTCATTTCCCAGCAACCACATGGTGGCTCACAACCATCTATAATGAGATCTGGTGCCCTCTTCTGGCTTGCAGGCAATTCAGACAGAACACTGTATACATAATAAATAAAACAAACAAACAAACAAATTTGTCTCAATAGAAAGAAATTAAGATAATTTACTTAAATAAATTAAAATTTGAAGGCTAGCCACAATACCATGAACCCCAATATGAGTTAGTTTAAGGTCCCCCCTTGCAGCACCAGAAGGACCAACTCAAAAAATGGGCTCCCGAAAGATGTGCAGTCATCTTTGAAATTCCTTGTTGTTATTCCTACTACCACCTGGTGTTGGGGATAGAATCCGGGACTGGAAACGAGCTAAGCACATGCTCTAATGAGTTATATCACTGGCCATCTTTGATTTTTTTTTTATTATATAGCTTTGGCTGTCCTGGAGTTCTAGATATAGGCCAGGGAACCCACAGAGACCCACCTGTCTCTGCCTCCTGAGAACTGGGGTTAAAAGAAAAGACACCTCAGCTATACATGGTGGCACATGCCTGTTGCTGGACTGGGTGGATGGGTCTTAGCTGGAAGTCAGTCTGAACTGCAATTAAGACTGTCTCAAAAAACCTAAGACCATAATGAAACAGAAAGACTTAAAAACAAAGAATAATTCATATATTTGGGGAAATTTAACCAAAATTAAATGAATTATTCACATAAATTGAACTCAGTAGTTCCAAAAAAGTAAGATCCATTATTTATCCATGTTCACTTTAAGATCAAAGAATTAAGGGACGAGGGAAATGGCTCAGTGGTCAAGGACTGGGTTCTCTTCCAGACGACCAGGATTTGATTCCCAGCACCCACATGGCAGCTCACAGCTACCGAACTCCCCCAGTCCTTGGGGATCTGACACCACATGGTGCATAGACATACATTCATATAAATACTTATATACATAAAATAAAAATAAAATTTAAAAACACATACTATGATTTAATTATTCTACTATTAAGTATTTATCAAAGAGAAATGGCATATGACCATACCAGAGTCCTAATTGTGCCTTGATTAAACAAACAAACAAACAAAAAGAACAAAGACTATACAACATAAAACATTTGATTAGAGGCTGGAGAAATAGTTCAATGGTTAAGGGTGCTGGCTTGTCTTCCAAAGGACCTGGTTTGGTTCCCAGCACCTTCATGGTGGCTCACAACCTTATGACCCCAATACCAGAACTCTTACACCCTCTACCAGCCTCCTTGAGAACTAGGCATGTATTTGTGCACATACATACAAACAAGCAAAACACTCATGAAATAAATACATAACTTTTAATTAACATGTTCATACCTCACCAGTTCCATAAGGCCATATAATCTGATTCATTTTCAAGGAACTGGGGTACTGATCTTGTAACTTCTGTGTAACGAAGGCTCCCAGCCCTGATCCTGTTCCCCCAGCCATACTCATTATGATGAAAAATCCACTCAGAGAGTCACATTTCTCCACCTCCTTCTGGATTAAGTTCATTATAGATTCTTCATGCTTTGGTCCATGCACAGAGTAGCTAAGCCACAGCAGAAGGAACAAACATGGCACCCGTCAGTTTAACCAATGGGATGTGGTACAACAGAGTAAGGTCATTTAGGAGACAGAGGTCTTTTCAAAGCTACGGGACTGAGGCCCTGATTGACAACATTTAATAGAGACAGATTAAACATATTCAACAGGTGAATAGAGTGGCTATATGTGTGTGTGTTGTTGTTGTTATGTGTGTGTGTTTTTCAAAACAGGGTTTCTCTGTGTAGCAGCCCTGGCTGTCCTAGAACTTGTTCCATAGAACAGACTGGCCTCAAACACAGAGATCCTCTGCCTCCCAAATGCTGCAATTAAAGGCATGCACCACTACCACCTGGCTGAAAGTTCTTTTTAATTTGAGAACAATGGAATTATTTTCCTTACTGTTATTAATATCATCGTATGTGTGTTCTGCGTGTGAGTGTGTGAATGTGGGCCATGGTGCATGTATGGAGACCAGAAGACAACTCCATGGGATCTATCTGTCCTTCTACCATGACTGAGCTCAGGTCCTCGGGCTCGGCAGCCATTGTCCTTCCCTCCTGAGTCACCCTCCGGCCTCACCTATGTTGTGAGAGCAGCCCAGGAACTCAAGTTCCTGCTTCAGCCTCCCAACGCTGGGATTATCTGGCCCTCTGGAAATTCTACAGCACAGCAAAACTGAGGAACTACTGCCTTGTACCAGCTTTAGAGCTGGAAGCCTGCGAGGTAAGGCCACTGCCCGATCCAAGTGTGCAGCGGGATAAGAAGGAGACTGCCAGGACCTTGGCTTCAACAATGACCTTGACCTGAGCACAGGCACGCAGAGAGTAAGAGTTTTTAATGAGATCAAATTCTGAATACTTATTTATTTACTGGTGGTAATGGAAGTTGGTCCTAGTGCCTCAAAAACACCAGGCGAGGGTTCTATTGTTGAACTATATCCTTGGCCCCTTTGCTTATATACTTTTAATTTTGATCTTCCTTTCTTCCTTCTTTTCTCTCTCTCTTTCTTTCTCTCTCTCTCTTTCTTTCTTTCTTTTCTGCAGGGTTTCTCTGCAGCTTTGGAGCCTGTCCTGGAACTAGTTCTTGTAGACTAGGCTGGTCTTGAACTGACAAAGATCCACCTGCCTCTATCTCCTGAGTGCTGGGACTAAAGGTGTGTGCCACTACTGTCCGGCCCAGAAAGTCTTGGTTTTTGGGTTTTTTTTTTCCACTTTTCTTTTTCTTCTTTTTCTTTTCTTTTCTTTTTTTCTTTTTGTTTGTTTTTGTTTTTTCGAGATAGGGTTTCTCTATGTAATAGCTCCGGCTGTTCTTACTTTTAATTTTGAGACAGGAGTTTTGCTAAATTGCAAAAATAGCTCAGGCAGACATTAAACTTGAGATCCTCTTGCCTCAGCTTGCTAATTAGCTGGGGTTATAGGCTTGCATCATCAGTTCTGACACATTCAAAATTGTAAATTTTTTATGACGTATATTTATATTATGCACCTGTGTCATAGCGCATGTGTGGATGTCAGAAGGAGTCAGGTGTCTCCTTATTACTATGTGTGTTCTGGGAACTGAACGGAGTTTATCAGGTTTGGCAGGGGTGTCTTTACCCTGAGTCATTTCCCTGGCCTAAATTCTTAATTTTATTTTAGTTTTGCTTTGAGACAAGATTTGACTAGGTAGCCTTGGGTGGCCTATGAAGTGGTTTGAAGAAGAATGGCTCCCTTGGGCTCAAACATTTGGATGCTTAGTCATCAGGGCGTGGCGCTACTTGAGAAGCATTAGGAGCTGGAGCCTTGTGGCAGGAAGTGTGGCCTTGTTGGAGGTTTGAGGTTTCAAAAGCCCAAGCAAGGTCCTGTGTCTCTCTCTTCCTGCTGCCTCTGGATCCAGATGTAGAATCTCAGCTACTTCTCCAGCACCACGTCTGCCTGCATGCTGTCATGTTCCCCACCATGACGATAATGGACTAAACCTCTGAAACTGTAAGCCAGGCAATTAAATGTTGTGTCGACTGCAACTGGACAGCTGTACCTTCCCTGACGTCATGAGGCGTTGCTCTTACCCATACGCCCAGTTGTTCCCGGATCCTTGTCTCTGACAAAAGCACGCGTGCTGACCGTATGTCCACCGGCCAGACCGGGCAGCTCTGGACAGCGTTTGATTGATCACCTTAGGTTCCATGTCAACAAGAACAGCCCGGGCAACTGGAACTAGAGTAGGGAAAAGGGGGAAATCGTGTGTTGTATGTTAGTACCACAGAGCACACACTAAGTCCCTGAACGGTATTGCCAGTCCTAGATTCAGTTGTTTGTGCTTTTGTTGTGCTTTGTTTTAATTCAGGGGCTGCAGGTAGAGTTCTTGCATAGCCTGCTGAGGTCATGGGGTGGGGAAAGAAAAGCAAAGGCCTTCCCTAGAGGGCTGGAAGGGATGGGCTTAGATACTTTCAAGATGTTCAAGGGAGGGTAAGGAGAGGACTGTGGACCACACCTACCTCCATTTTCTTCCTCTCTGAAAAATCTTTCTTTGCAGGAGGCTTGATATGCCTCATTTTCTCTCTTAGAGCAGAGTCCCTGGGAACAGTGTGAGTCTCTAAATAAAGCATCAAACACTTCAAAGCCAATCTGGTTGCCACACTGTCCAAGCTGCACTGTTACTATTGACATCCCCAGCCACAGACTAGGCCCAGTCGAAAACACAAGGGAATGGATAACCTGCAAAAAGACACAGACATAAGAAACCACCATATTACCAACAAGAGCAAGCAATTCGCCATGTGCTCATGAGACAGATGGAAGGGGCTGGAGGGAGGCTCAGTGGTTAAGGCACTTGCTCCTACTGCACAAGACCCAGGTTTGGGTCCCAGCACCTACACTGCTGCCTGTAGCTGCAGTTCTAGGGGCTCCAATGCCCCCTGTTGGCCTTCCCAGACATTGCATACACATGGTACACATACAGATACATAGGTATTCACATACAATATAAAGATAAATAAAATTTTTAGAAAATTAAAAATATGTGTACATGGGGACTGGAGAGATGACTCAGATGTTAAGACAATTGGCTCCTCTTTCAGAGGTCCCTAGTTCACTTCCCAGCAATCACACGGTGGCTCCTCACAACCATCCACAATGAGATCTGGTCCCCTCCTATGACATACAGGTATACATGTAGGCAGAAAGCTGTATACATAATAAATAAATAAATCAGCCAGGTGGTAGTATGCTTGTCTTTAATTCTAGTACTTGGGAGGCAGAGGCATGAATCCCTAAGTTTGAGGCCAGCCCAGTCTATATAACGTCAATTCCAGGACAGCCAGGACTACTCAAAAAAAAAAAAAAAAAAAAAAAAAAAGAAAGAAAGAAAAAGAAAAAAGAAAAACATATATATGTACATTAACAAGTAACTTTTTGTCTGGGCCTGGACCTTTAATTCTAGCACTCAGAAAGCAGAGGCATGTAGAGTTTTGTTAGTTCCAGGTCAGCTCATGAGACTGTCTAAAATGTGTTTGTGTGTTTATACATTTGTTTTTGAGACAGGTCTCATGACATAGCTCCGGCTGGCCTGGCTTTGAATCCACAGAGATCAGTTTGCTTCTATCTCTGGAGTGCTGGGATTAAAGGCACGCAGCACCATGCTCGGCAATCTAGGATTCTTACTTTGCCATCAAAAAGCACTTCAGAAAGAGGCGAAGGAAATCAGTGTTGATGTTTATTAAGAAGGGATTTTAGCGGATTTAAGTAACGGTGTTGATGGAAAGAGAGGCACTTAAGAAAAGGATATTGCATCCCCAGTGTGGGGCGTGGACTGCTCAAGAAGGAATCACATTAAATAGCCATAACTTAGCCATAACTGCGTATGTTAATGTGCTTTCGTTATTTTTTTACTTACCTTTTATTTATTTATAGAGACAGGGCCTCACTGTGTGGCTCTGGCTGTCCTGGAATTCACTATGTAGACCAGGCTAGCCTCAAACTCATAGAGATCCACCTACCTCTCTCTCCTGAGTGCTGTAAATTTGTTTGTTTATTTGTTTTGACACAAGGTTTCTCTGTGAAACAGTTTTGGCTATCATGGAACTAGCTCTGGAGAGCAGGCTGGCCTTGAACTCACAGAGATCCGCTTGCATCTGCCTCCCGAGTGCTGGGATTAAAAGCGTGTGTCACCATTGTCCGGCTGTAAATTTATTTATTTGGTTTTTCTTTTCTTTTCTTTTCTTTTCTTTCTTTCTTTCTATCTTTTTTCTTTTTCTTTTCTTTTCTTTTTTTCTTTTTGAGACAGGGTTTCTCTGTAGCTTTGGAGCCTGTCCTGGAACTAGCTCTTGTAGACCAGGTTGGCCTCGAACTCACAGAGATCCGCCTGCCTCTGCCTCCCGAGTGCTGGGATTAAAGGCGTGCGCCACCACTGCCCATCTGTGACTTTATTCTTAATGAGAATATTTTAGGGCTGCCTGTATGTCTATCAACTACATGTGATGCTGGGAACCGAACCTGGATCCTCTGCAAGAACAGCAAATTCTCCTAACTGCTGAGGCCTCTCTTCAGCTGGATTTTATTGTCTTCTAGGATTGCACGGTCCAGACTTTCTAAGAGAATTATTTTTCTTTCCCTCTCTTTTGGTTCCTAGTGTGCACTGGCGAGGACGACAGGCTGCTAAGGTAAAACAGTACAGCACAAAGGCTGTGCTAAGGCTGCACCGGAGACTCGTATAATCTTAGGCCTTACACATGGCTCCTTACTATTTTAACGTTCTTACTTGAGATAGCTCTAAATAAAATGAATATTGTCTCTACATCGGCAACTTGCACAGAGATTTTTGCTAATTCTGTGCATGTATGCGGCTCTTGTTTTCTGTGGGGTTTGAGGCCGGGTCACTCTCTGGTTGCTTGCAGCTGTGGATCTGGCAAGGTGGCCTGTGAGTCCCCATCTTTACACAGGAGTGCTGAGATTACAGATGTGTGCTACTGCACCTGGCTTAAAATAGGTTCTGAGATTTGAACTCACATCCTCACACTTATACAGCAAATGCTTCACCCCCGCGCCATTTCCCTGTCCCCTGTGCTGCAATCTTGACCTTCAGGTGCTGAGACCTCACTAGATTCTGGGGTAAAGTATCCCATTCTTGACCTTCCCATGTTCATAATTTTTCCTATCTTTCTATCCTGTCTCCATCTAAGAATCTAGTCATTTAAAGACATCCTCTTACATTATATAATTTTGCGGGAACCTAGGGTACTCAAATTCATTCACACATAGATCAATAGTTTCCAAATATGATTTGTACTCACTGTTTTCCCCAAGTATGGTTTTAAGAAACCAAACCAAAACAAAATGTTGGTTGAGGGGGATGTGTAATCATGAGAACCGGAGTTCAGATGTGAGCATCCACACAACCAACCCAGTGTCCCGTGCAGGCCTGTAGTTCCAGGTCCAGGCAGGTGCAGGCAGAAAGACCCCTGGGGATGGCTTCCAGTTTGCCTGAGAAGCTGAAGCCCCAGGTTCAGAGAGGGAGGGAGGGATGGGGGTGGGCAAGAAAGGGGAGAGAGAGAGAGAGAGAGAAAGAGAGAGAGAGACTTTCTCAAAGGCATATGTGAGGAGTAATAAAGGGAATACTGTGATAACCAACTGGATGCCCTCTTCTCTGCATTTGCATAAGTGCTCAGATCTACACGCATGTGCACATACACTCTCACACATAAATTATCTAAAGTTAATATAATGTTGATTGAAGGAATTCTTTGTATTCACTTCACACCACATGGACACTGGAAGTTAGCTTAACTTCCATCGAACATTAATTTTCTGTCTTCCTGACTTATTCTTTTTCCACAAGGCAGCTTCTGGCCTGGTAAGTACAATTAAGATCAGTAAGGAATGTTTTGTCTAATTCCAGTATTAAAACAAAGTTGGAGCCGGGCATAATGGCACATGCTTTTAATTCCAGCACTTGGGAATCAGAGACAAGCGGATCTCTGTGAGTTCAAGGTCAGCCTGGTCTAGAGTGAGTTCCAGCAGATTCTGGGCTACATAGTGAGACCTGGCTTCGGAAAAAAAAAAACAAAAACAAAGTTGGAGCTTAGAATAAGGCCAGATAAAATAATAAAGTAAGTCTTATTAGTTTCATACAACAAAAGAGCATTCTTTGTTTTGAGACGGGGTCCCCCCCATGTAGCCCAATCAGATCTGGACTGGCTATTTAGTCTAAGCAGGGTTCAAGCAGACTCCCTGAGAGCAGGGATTATAGGTGTGCGCCACTATGCCCGGCAAAAGAGTGTTTTTGATAAATGCATCAATCCTATGTAGCCCTGGAAATGAGCAGAGGCTAGCAGACCAGATTTTCAACTTAACGGCAAAGCCTGCGTTGTAGGTAATACTATTCTCATTTTACAGATAAGAAAATTGAGTTACCAAAGGGTTATGAAACTTTCCAAAGCCACTGAATTAGCAAATAGCAAGGCCAAGACGTTCTCTTTGCCTTTCTGCCCTATCAGCTCCCCATTAGCCCCACACTCACTGACAGCTCTCCGACCCGCAGTTTCAGTTCGGTTCAAACTTCAGAAGACCAACCCTCTCACTCAGCGCATGCTCACTTCAAATACTTCTTAAAAGAACTACCGAGAATGAATTAATGCGCATGCTCCTTATACAAATCGCTCTGCTGAGGCTTTTTTTTCTCTTTCCCCCTATTTAGAATAGTTAATCACGCATGTTCAATTTTAATTCATGAATTTCAGATATGGTACGCATGCTCGGTGTCCAGTAAAACGCCTTAGACAGTAACGCGCATGCTCCACTTTCCGGGCTTGGCTTCGGTTGGTGATCTGCGCATGTTTCTGCCAGTACCTGGAGCCGGGAGATAGTGCTACGCATGTCCGCTGCCCACAGTTGGCTTCACAGACCCTTGTACGCATGCTCCGGGGCTGAACTTGAGGAGCCAGTCTGGGGCCTAGGCGCAGACGCATTGAGCTTAAGCAGCTGGTGATGGCGGCAGCAGCAGTGGAGTCTGCGGCGGGTCCGGGCCCATGAGGCGACGACGGAGGCGGGACGGCTTTTACCCAGCGCCTGACTTCCGAGACAGGGAAGCTGAGGACATGGCAGGAGTGTTTGACATAGACCTGGACCAGCCAGAGGACGCAGGCTCTGAGGATGAGCTGGAGGAGGGGGTGAGGCCCGGGGTCCCCGGGGATGTGGCGCGGGGTGCGGTGGGGGGGAACTGGGACGACGAGGTGACAGGGCCGGGGTGGCGGCGTGGGCCCGGGAAGCCTGGTGTGTTCTAGGGCGCGGAGACCCGGGGGAACGCGAGCGGTCTCCGGGAGGAGCCGAGGCGCCGCGCGGCGGACGAGGGAGAGGGAGAGGGAGCAGGCGGGATGGCGGGCGGGCGGGCGGGCTGGGCGGACCTGGCCCTAGGTGTGAGGCCTCTGCGGGGCGCGCAGGTGCAGGTCTCGCCCTGGTCCCTAGAGCAGCGCAGTCCCGAGCGATGTGTTTCGGGACCGCCGAGGAGGAACGGCGCGCGCTCGGCTCCTGAATGTGGCCGGGGTGGTGCGAGTGTGTGCTGCGGGGTGGGGCGGGGGGAGCTGCTCTTGCTGGGTGTCCCCTAAGTGCAGGTGTGAGGCGCGGAAGGGCTTCCCTCTGGAGTGTTAGATGGCAAGTCTCGAGCTCTTCAGACGCCCCACAACCACCTCTCTTCTCGGCCTGTCGCTTCTCTCCTAGGAAGCGCTCAGCTGTTAGAAGTGACAGCTGAAAAC
The DNA here is from genome assembly GCF_982192425.1 of Myodes glareolus. Taxonomy (NCBI): domain Eukaryota; kingdom Metazoa; phylum Chordata; class Mammalia; order Rodentia; family Cricetidae; genus Myodes; species Myodes glareolus. The sequence continues at coordinate 36,111,428 of NC_142034.1, forward strand.
TTCTGTCGGGAGTAGCACTGCCGCTGCTGTTACAGCCACCAGAAGTTTTATTTCGGGAGCAAGGGGGCCCTGCTGCATCTTCCAGGGTTTGTTTGTTTGCCTTTTATTTTTAACTCCCCTTCCGTGTGACATTTTAAAGGAAAAAAAAAAACCATTCATAATGACACACGGCATTTGTAAGTTAATTTCCCTCAAGTTGAAGATGTCTATATTTTTTTTTCGGAATAATTTATGTAATTGTAGGGTGGGGAAAAAACCCAGCGTTGACAGCTGTGATTTGTCTCGCCCGAAATAAATTGCTTGAACAGAGACTTGTGAATAGTGGTGTGAGGGCTTTCCTTGCTGAAGTTTAAATTTAGAATCACTTTTCCTAACGCACATCTTGGTTTTACCTTTGCTGTCCTAGGAGTTTGTTATTTATGGAATATCACCTTTTCTAAAGTAACATTTATTGAAACATACACATATTACACCGAGGGCCAAAAAAAAAAAAATGAGATGGCAAACTGAAGAACCGATTCAGGGCAAATGCCCTCAGTAAAAACCTTATAGTGATTTCATGCCATTATCTGTATAAGAATATGGATTTATGGCTAATGTTAGGTATTTGCTGTATTTGCATAAGGGCTCTTTCTCTTCTCATCCCCAGTTTTCCTTCTTTAGTAAATAAATTGGCAAAAGATTGAAAGGCTTTGTATAAAGGACTCTGAACCTTTTATGAAATTAAGTGGGCCAACAAAGTATTGCTCTTTTCATAATTGAATGACTCTCAGAATTACACAGGTCCAAATGTGGGTTTTGAGACACACACTTTTTAAATGCGGAATTCCAGCTAACCTTTTAATCAAACATGGTGGATACTAAATTTGAAACAAATACAGTATTACTTTAATTATAAATATGATACACTGTTCAGTTACATTGTTTCCATATGGCAGTGGCTTTGGAGTCGGGCCAGAGAGTGAACTGCAGAGGAGAGTGGCTTTATGTGAATATTGTCATTAGTTACTGGTGGAATTTTCAGTCTGTGGGTTCATCATTTTTTGAGAGTACAATATTGTGATTCTTGGAATGAACTCTGGAGCCTTGTTTGTTTTTTTTTTTCACTTTCTTAATGTACTTCAAGAGCAGTAGGAGTTCCAGGTCTGGCCTACTCTTGGGGCAGAAAAAGTGGGTAAGAGAGTGAAATGTGACCACTACCTTAGGGAAAGGGTTAGGAGGAAGAGCAGAAGTAATGACAGATGATTTTGAAGAGGAGTACTTTTAGAGTTGAAATGTTTCTCTTGAGTGCATTCTTTAAAAAAAAAAAAAAAAACAACCAAAACCAGAGCTGGGCAGTGGTGGCGCACGCCTTTAATCCCAGCACTTGTGAGGCAGAGGCAGGTGGATCTTTGTGAGTTCAAGGCTAGGCTGGTCTACAAAGTAAGTGCCAGGATAGTCAGGACTACACAGGGAAACCCAGTCTCGAAAAACTAAGGTGAAAAAAAGAAAAAAGAAAAAAAAAAAAAAAAAAACAATGTGTCACTGTGTAGCCATGTGGCTTCAAACTCCAAATTCTCCTCCTGAGTGCCAAGAATACAGGCTGGGTGCACCTGCCAGGCCTTCATTGTGTTACTACAGGATGTCTTAACGTCTCAAGGTGGGAAAAGGGAAAGAGTTGTATGGAGTTGGGTCAGCTGCCTAAAGAGAATCAGTCTAGATTACTTTGGGGGAAAAAAAAGTTTAAAAATTTTTAAGTATGATAACAGTTTAGATTCTTAGAAAATCTTATGTTTCCTATGGTGATTGTACAACTTTTAGTTTCTTTTTTTTTTTCTTTTCAAGACAGGGTTTCTCAGTAGCTATGGAGCCAGCAGCTTTTAGTTTCTTATGTAAATCTTTCTTTGACATTGGTGGCATGTCAGAACAGCCCCATTTCTTTCTTATATAATGAGGAAACTGAGGCATAGGCCAGAAAAGTGATTGCCCACAATTACTATCATCTGACTCAGTTCAGTAGATTATATTATAAGCTTTAAATATCTTGGACCAGATGGATGGCCCAGTGTGTAAAGGCACTTGCTAACAAGTTTTGTGCTGAAGACTTGAGTTTGATAAATTTGATTGACACGAGCTTACTCTGTAGCTATCCTAGCCTTCAACTTGTGGTTCTTCTTGATCCTCCTGATCCTCTCTCCTGTGTGTTGGGTTGTAAGTTTGCACCCCCCAAATCTGGCTTGCACAGGGATTCCTTCTTTCACATTTATTTATTTTGATGAGGAAGGTGTGCAGTAGTACATGTATAGGAGGTCAGAGGACAGTTTGGAAGAGGTCAATTCTCTTTCCATCATGTGGAGAATCTGAGGATCAAACTTAGGTCCACAGACTTGGCAGCAAGGGTGTTTACCAACTGATACCAGCTGAGCCATTTCCTTGACTCTTACTGCATTTCTATATGTGCAGACACATTTCTGTGTGTGTGTGTGTGTGTACGTGCGTGTATGCATGCATTTGAGTGTGTGTGTGGCATTGTGCTATAGTGCACATTGTGGGTGAGATGACAACTTGTGGGAGTTGGTTCTCTCCTTCCATCCTGTCTGTATGTGGGTTTAGAGGAATGAATTCAGTCATCAGGCTTGGTGACAAGCTTTTACACACAGAAGTATCTCACAGCCCTGCAATTTTTTTTTTTTTTTTTTTTTAAGACAGGGTTTCTCTGTGTAACAGTCCTAACTGTCCTGGAACTAGTTCTTATAGAACAGACTGGCCTCGAACTCATGGACAATCTGCCTGCCTCTGCCTCCAAGTGCTGGAATTAAAGGCTTGGGCCACCACCGCCTGGCTCAGCCCTGCATTCTTGATTGCATATATTATATTAGCTTCATTCACAGTGTGCCTATTGTATGTCAAGTTGAATTCAGTAAAAGAATTCAGTAAAAGAAAAATAGGGAATACAGATCTCTTTGGCCATACTCATGAACTATGGAATCTACAGTAAGCTGATATTTTTTTTCTTCTTTGTAAAGTGAGGGTATCTCAAGACACCCTGACTTATTGTCCAGTTTGCTGTTTCATGGGCTGTAGCTTATCAGCACCAGTCATTGCTAAGTTCTGAGTGATGAGAATTTGCCTTCAGCGTTTCCTAGCCACTCAGTATCAAATGCATGTAAACCAGAACTGGCATGTTTTTAGAATGGTAGTATTTTTTTAAATGATTGATCACACAGATAACACCTTTGTAGATATTTTGTACTGGGTGAATCTATATTAGTATAGGCATTTATATAGTCAATTCTTCAGACAGTAATTGATAAAACTAAATAAATAACTTATAGATAAAACTGAGTGGCTACTATCCAAATTAAAAAAAAAAACAGAATAAAAGCCCTAAAAGTATAAAGTAATGAATAATCACATGAATGAATAAAAGGCTTTGATGAGTTTTTTCTTCCTATTTGTCTATATTTCTGTGGTAATAAGCTGAAATTAAGGCAAAGTTTTCCTCTAGAGAAATGTTAGATTATGAAAATGTTGGCTGTGTCTTTCCTTTTTCTGCCAGTTAAAAATTTGAAATAATTGCTGAGACATACTTCACAAATTTTAGAATGAGATAGCAGATTTTTGTTTGACAAAAATTTATTGCTCTGCCAGGTATGATGGCGCATGCCTTTAATCCTAGTAGTCAGGGGGTTCTCTGAGTTCAAGACCAGCCTAGTATGCAAGTAATAGCCAGGGGTACATAGAATGATCCAGTCTCAGAAGAGAATTTATTTATTTATTTTTTAAAAATTAGGGTCCAGCTTGACAGCTCAGTGGGTAAAGGATCTTGCTGCCACACTGACAACCTAAGCTTAATGTTTGATTCCCGGAACCGACATGATGGAAAGAGAGAACTGACTTCCATAAGTTGACCCCTGACCTCCACTTGTGTACCATGTCATGAGCTTGCCCAAGTACACATACATATACCCATGCACATGCGCACAGAAGCACTCGTTTGATTTTTTTTTTCCCAAGACAGGGTTTCTCCATAGCTTTGGAGCCTACCCTAGAACTAGCTCTTGTAGACCAGGCTGGTCTCGAGCTCACAAAGATCCGCCTGCCTCTGCCTCCCAAGTGCTGGGATTAAAAGCGCACGCCACCCCCCCACCCTCTTTATATAACATTTTTAATTTAAAATTTTGCAAAGATTCACTGGTAGGCTAATATGACACAGTCTGTCTTGTATAATACTTTGCCGTAACAGGATTCTAGTTGATACAGATGAATCTTTTAGAGAGTGTGTGTGTTTTGAGACAGGGTTTCCCTGTGTAGCCCTGGCTGTCCTGGCACCCACTTTGTAGACCAGGCTGGTCTTAAACTCAGAGATCTGCTTGCCTCTGCCTCCCAAATGTTAGCATTAAAGGCATGTGCCACCACTGCCCAAAAAGATTGATCTGTCTGCTTGCCTACCTGACTGGCCTATCTATCTATCTATCTATCTATCTATCTATCTATCTATCTATCTATCTATCTATCTATCTAATGTGTGTGGGTGTTTTGTCTGCATGCATGTTTGCACACCAGAAGAGGGTATGGGATGGGATTCTGAAGCACGATTAATAAAAACCCAGAGACAGATATTGAGTTTAACCTGAAGGTCAGAAAAGTTAAACAGCCACCTACTGGCTTTTACCTCTACCTCAGTCCGAAATGGTAATCCTGCATCTGGTAATGAGATTGAGCTGAGACCTGTCTGTTCCCGTTTTGTATTCCTCTCTAGTGCTGGGATTAAAGGTGTGTGTCACCAATACTGCCCAGCTTCTATGGCATACTAGTGTGGCTACTGGGATTAAAGGTGTGTACCACCCCTGCCTGGTCTGTAAGGCCGACCACTGTGGCTGTTTTACTCTCTGATCTTCAGGCAAGCTTTATTTATTAAAACACAAATGAAATATCACTACAGGATCCCATGGAACTGCAGTTATATATGGTGTTGGGAATTGAACCCAGGACCTCTGGAAGAGCAGCCAGTGGTCTTAACCACTGAGCCATCAGCCTCCACACAGGTGAATCTTACAGTAGCCGGAAATAATTCTGAGGGAAGAATTTCATTTGAAAGAATGTTGTCAATGTGTATTTCAGTGTGTACCTACATGCCATAGAGATTTTTGTAGAAGTACGGTGAGTGGCAGAAAAAAATTGTGTCACTGAAGTCTGTGTTCTAGAAAGTAACGGTAGGGGTAGGAAGTTAGTGCAGGTGCAAGTGCAGGTGGTGGAGCAGGCTCCGGAAATGAGCCACAGCCTGGGGGCATGTCTGCTGAGGTGGTTTCCAAGGAGGCTCTCTGCTAACTACTCTGTGATCTTTAATTTAGAATTAAGTAAAGCCAACATTAAAGAAAAAGACAATTATGTAACACCAGTTTTATCACATCTGAGAGAAGTTAGTCATTTGTCTTTAAAGTGCAGCCATGATTGTATGGAGGCCAGAAATTAAAACCCTGGTTTATTGGTGTTTTTTTTTTAATTTGTTTTTGGATACAGGGTCTGACTATGAAGCCTTGTCTAGCCTGACCTAAAACTCTCTGTATAGAGCAGGCTAGCCTGGAACTCACAGAGATCTGTCCACCTCTGCCTTCCAGTAGCAATTAAAAGTTTTATCCGCCATGCACAACTTTTTTTTTTAAAAAAAGATTTATTATGTATACAGTGTTCTACCTGTGCACATGCTTGCAGGCCAGAAGAGGACACCAGATCTCATTGTAGATGGTTGTGAGCCAGCATGTGGTTGGTGGGAATTGCACTCAGGAGCCCTGGAAGAATAGGGAGTGCTCTTAGCCTCTAAGGCCATTGCTCCAGCCCCCAACTTTTTTTTTTTTATGCATATGGCTATTTTGCTTGCACGCCACTTGTGTGTAGCTTGGAGGCCAGAAGAAGGCATTGTATGCCCTGGGACTGGAATTATTGATGCTTATAAACCTGCCATATGGATTCTGGGAAATGAACCCTGATCTTCTGGAAAAGCAGCCATTGCTCTTAGTAAATGAGCTATCTCTCCAGCTCTGACTGGTTATGTTTAATCTTTTTGTTTGTTTAAGATAGGGTCTTGGTACTGTAGACCAGGCTGGCCTTGAACTCAGATATTCTCCTGCATCTAGAGTTCTGGAATTAAAGGTGTACCACTTTGGCCAACCCCCCCCTTTTTTTTTTATTTGGTGTTTCAAGACAGGGTTTCTCTGTAGTTTTGAAACCTGTCCTGGAACTAGCTCTTGTAGACCAGGCTGGCCTCGAACTCACAGCGATCTGCCTGCCTCTGCCTCCCAAGTGCGAGGGTTAAAGGTTTGCGCCACCACCGCTTGGCTGTTTAACTTTTTAAAAAGTGTTTTATGTGCCACTTGCATGTATATTGCCCCCAGAAGCCAGGAAATGTCAGATTCCTTGAATTAGAATTACAGACACTTGTGAGCTACTATGTGGATGCTAGAAATTTAACCTAGATTCTCTGGAGGAGCAACCAGTACTCTTAACTGCTGAGCCATCTGTCCAATCAGACTATGTTGAACTTTTTTTTAAAGATTACTTTTATGTATGCAGTATCCCTGCAGGCCAAAAGAGGGCACCAGATCTCATTATAGACGGTTGTCAACCACCATGTGGTTGCTGGGAATTAAACTCAGGTCCTCTGGAAAAAGTTAGTGCTCTTAACCTCAGAGCCATCTCCAAAGCCCCTCTGTCTTTGTTAAGAGATTGCCAGACTATTTTCTGAAGTACTTACACCATTTTACATTGACACTAGCAGGGTATGATGGTTTCTTCCCTCTCGTCTCTTCCCTTTTCTACAATCTTAGTAAATGGGAAGATGTAGCTTATGTCTCTATGCATCTTTCTTCTAGTACTAATGCTGAATATCTGTGTGGTTATTGTTCATTTTATGTCTTCTTTGGAAAAAAACCTATTCAGAGCCTAACTTGTTTTTCAAAATTGTTATCTTTTTATTCCTTTTCTGTGGGTTTTCTTATCTTTTCTTATAGGGGAGTAGAGGAGTTAGATGTGCTGGGGATCAAACCTAGGACTTTGCAAATTCTACCCCAGTGCTCTACCTCTGAGATATATCCCAAGACCTTTTGTTTTTTGATATACCAAGTTGTTCAGGATGGCTGTAAATGTACTCTGTGGCAGGTCTTAAATTTATGATCTCAGTCTCTTAATCAAGTAGTTAGAATTGATTACAGGCCTGTTATGCCAGGTGTGGCTTTCCCCCCTACCCTTTTCATGTATTTATTTATTTATTTATTTAGAGTCTTGCTGTTTCACCGTGGTTGGCCTGGAATTCACTGTTTAAGCATTTCTCCTTTCTGCATCTTTCAAATGCTGAGATTACAGGTGTGCAGTACCATGTTCAACATCTAAGCTATACTTAAATACATGTACATATATATTTTTTAAATTTTAAATTTTGTGTATGTGTGTGTCTGTGCCCATGACTGGAGGTGCCTGAGGAAGACAGAAAAGGGTTTCAAATTCTCCCCCAGTCCTGCCCATGCTGCAGTTACAAACTGTTGTGAGCTGCTTGTTTTGGGTCCTGGAAATTGGTTCTGGGTTCTCTGGAAAAACAGCACACTCATTCTCTTACTCCTGAGCCAGCTCTCCAGCCCCACATCATCTAAGTTGTGTTTTTTTATTTTGTTTTGCCATTGTTTGTTTTGTGAAACAGGGTCTCCTATGTAGACCTGGCTGGTTTTGAATTCACAGAGAAATATCTGCCTCGGCCTCCCAGGTGTTGGTATCAAAGGCATCTATGCTATTTTTACTAATTCTGTTCTGAGTAGCATTTTCTCAGTTTAGTTTTAGGGTTGTTCATTGCCAATACACAGTAGGTTAATTACAGTTTTCACTTACTTGGTGGCTAGTGTGATGTTTAATCATTAGATTGGCTGTTCAATTATTTTGCTTTGTTTAGTCACAGTGCACATTATATATCTTGGACTAGTTGCGGTTGGTTGCCTTAGGCTGAGCTCATGACATGTAGGTCTACCCAACAGAAGCATATAATTTGACTTAGTCTCTTAGAATGTAATGCCTTTGGCTTCAGAATAAAAATCATATTTTTAATAGCTTATAAGTATAATTGCTGAAGGAAAACTCACTTGGCTTTGTTTAGGTTATGAATGAGTAGCTGTTGTAGTTAGCAGGATAAAATGAAAACATTTAGCCAGGTGGTAGTAATGCACACTTTAATCCCAGCACTCCGGGGCAGAGGCAGGAGGATCTTTGAGTTTGAGGCCAGCCTGGTCTATAGATTGAGTTCCAGGATAGCCAAGGGTACACAGAGGAACCGTGTGTCAAAACAAACAAACAAACAAGAAAAAACTTCAAAAACTTTAAAATACTCCATAGTATTGTTTGTGTACAGTATTTTGTTTAGTAGCATGTTTGTTTGATAGTGAAGTAGAAATTTTAAGATGTTTTTATTTCTTTTATTCTCTTTGAATTATGAAATAAAGCACTGTACAACTTAAATTTTGAGTTTCTGGTGTTATTTATTTCTAAAACTTAAAATATTTTTCAGGGTCAGTTAAATGAAAGCATGGACCATGGGGGAGTTGGACCATATGAACTGTAAGTGTATCTGAATAAACTTCCATTGTGTTTTAAAGTAGGTTGTACCTGCTGATAACCTCAAAGGATTCTAGCTAATAATCTGTTTTTAAACACAGCTCATATTTACAAAGTTGTTTGTTTAGTTGCTGAATATAACATGAGAATTTTAATATTCTGTGTGTAGAAAAAGATGAAAATTCAAAGTATACTAAGTAGGGATTCAAGTTGGTTAGGAATTTTTGTTTTATTTTTTTCCAAGACATGGTTTGCTGTGTAGCCATGGCTGCCCTGAAACTCACTATGTAGACCAGGCTGGCCTGGAACTCAGATTCATTCATCTGCCTCTGCCTCCCAAGTGTTAGAATTAAAGATGTGTGCCACCACTACCCAGTGAATTTTTTACTCATTTAATATAGAAAACTGTATTTGTAACTTTTTCTTATTGAAAAAATTATGACAGTGCCCCCAAAATGCTTTAATACAATATTCAGACAGAGAGATTAATGCAATTTTAAGTCAGGTTGAACGGATTCTGTTAGGCTCCTTACCCTACCTCAGTAAAGAGCCTGGCGAGAGCCAGAAGACCGGCTGCTCACATAAGCGTGTACGTGACCTACACAATTGCTACCCCTTTTTTTGGAGACTTTAAGCAAGTAACGTCGAAAAGCCAGACATAGGAAGAAATGCAGATTTATTTTATTATCAAGAATTTTAAACAAAACAATCCATGGTGTGGTGGTGAGTGCCTATGATCCTGCATTCAGGAGATTGAGGCAGGAGGATGACTTTGAGGCTAGCCTGGGTTACTTAATCAGTTTGAGATAGGCCTGGGTTCTATAATAACTAATTGAGTCATTTCTGAAAGATCCTAGATTTTCTGCTAGGTAATAAGTGATCCCATGAACATTTTGAATGAACTAAATTTGAATAACCAGAAGACTTGTTTACTTCATCAGCTTAGTAAACATGTTCTAATTTTATTAGTTTAGCTGAGGTGCTTGATATTTAAGAAAATAAATAATAATATCATATTATGTGGGCAAGCAGATGAACAGTTCCAGTCCATCCTGACCTTGACCCAGCCTGTGTCATTGACTCAGTTATCATTTCACTTAGATCAGGTACTCATTACTGTCATTTACCTAATTGGATTATATTTCTTTTTCTTCTTTCTAACAATGTGCTGGATATAATTGAACTTTTTGCAAATTTACTTCTGGTTTTGCTTTTCTTCCCAGTGGCATGGAACATTGTGAGAAATTTGAAATCTCAGAAACTAGTGTGAACAGAGGGCCAGAAAAAATCAGACCAGAATGTTTTGAGCTACTTCGGGTACTTGGTAAAGGGGGCTATGGAAAGGTAGGAAGTGTTTTTGAAATAGCTGTCTTTGACTTGGGTGGCTTGATTCCATTCATCAGTGCAGGATCTAACTCTGACTTGTATAATTTGAGGGTGTAAGTTGAGTTCCCGCCTTTCCTACCACTCACACAGACATAATGTCGGCCCTTAATATTAGCAGCTTAATATTGCCAGCCAGTTCTGCTGTTGAAGCCGTGCTCTGTTCTTTGGTCTAATGGCACCTTGTGTAGGATTCCACTTTAAACACGGGTAGACTACTCCTCACTTCATGCACGTTTAATTATCTCTTCCTGAGGTTTGAATCTGAATATGTTTTCTTTGACTTGCAGTGTCTAAGAAATAGGATAGATGAAAGACTGTAAGAAAGGGGTTTCATAGTTTTGCCCTAGGCTTTCTAATTTAAGACCTTATCTTTATATGTCTGCCCAAGACAACTGTACTCCAGACATTCCCTTCTAAGAGAGTTTAGCAACTTGTTTAGATTAAGGACTATCTATACCATTCTAATGTTACTTTTTAGAAGTGTGACTTTTTAGTTTATTTTTAAGGTTAAGGCACGCTGGAATGTGCAACCCTTCGAAGCTTACATGTGGATTAAAAGTGCTGGGTTAGTAGACATCTTAATGCAGCAAGTGAGAATCTGTTGGTTAGTTTAGTACTGTGCGAAATAATAACAATTGTATCCCTGGTATAAATTTATGTAAAAAACTGAGAAATTTGCGTTTTAAGTTGGGGACACTGATAGTTTGTGTTAAGTGATTTTGTGAGTGCTGTTTAGCTGAATATTTTTCAACACTACCATCAGGTGACAGAAAACCACACAAAGTCTCACATTTAACAGTTTTCTCTAGTAAATCTTAAAATGTGGCCTTTTCTAATTGACCCTTTTTATGCACAGTCCTTTGTGATATACTTTTTACAGTATAAACAATAGTATGACATGTTTCTTGCAAATGGGTATTATGGAAGATGGCCTGCGTAGTTTGGCTTTTGGTAACATGTCAACACTCCTTTCTTTATCCAGGTTTTTCAAGTACGAAAAGTAACAGGAGCAAATACTGGGAAGATATTTGCCATGAAGGTGCTTAAAAAGGTGATTCCTTTCCCCTTTTCACTCTCTATGCTATATCTTACTTGTTATAAAAATTTTAGTTGGAAAACTGTGTCTCTAGGCCCTTGAGGTGGAGTGCATGTTTAATCTGAGCACCTCTTCTCTGGAAAAGGAGGGTATTATAACAGCTCTGTTTGTAGAATGGAAGGACATTGTGAGATGTGCTTTGTTTCATACTTGTTTTATTTCTGATGAGGATGGAGAGCACTGTCAGTTCTCTGAGGGACACAGCTGCTTCTGGTCTCCATGTTTCTAAGTAGTAAGCATAATATTACTTTTATACAGCAGTTCTAGATTATATAGTAATTTTCTATTAAGATAAAGATTTAAATTTTTTTCTATCCTAACTTTTTTCTATTGTGCCCTTTTGGTTCATTTTTATTGACTACTATTGTGGTCTCTAGTTTGTTCGTTCATTTGTTTGTTTTTGAGACAGGGTCTCACACAGCCAAGACTGGCCTTGAACTTCTGGCCCTTCTTTCTTGGGATCACAGGTGTGCACTACTATGCCCAGCTTCCTTAGGAGCCTTTTATTCCCTGTTCCAGTCTATACTGTTAGCTCTCTAGACATGTCTGCCATTAAAAGACTCCATTTGCCACAGTCCTTTCATCTTGGTTCTTCACTGTTCCATTCTGTTTTCTGCGTGTCGTGACTCTGTATTTCTTTATTTATACCCCATTTTCTTGCAGTGACCATCTTGCCTTGAGGAAACATTCTTGAAGATTTTTGCTTGTAATTGTTTTTTGTTATTGTTGTTGGTGAGACAGGCTCACTATATAGTCCAGGCTGTCCTTGAACTCATGACTGTGTTGCCTCCAAATTCAGCCATAATTTACCAGTGTGCATTACCATGCTAGGTATGTTTCTTCTTTCATAGCTGAGTCCATATAGCTGATAACCAAACCAATATCAAGCAGAATGTTGGATAGAAAAGTATGGCGCAAAGTCGAGGGGGATGTCCTGTGAGAGATTTGTGTTTGGGAGCGGGTGGTAGGACTGCTACTGGAACTCTCGGGAAGAGCTCTTGAGCCCTAAGTCTTCACTCTGTTTCCTAGTATTACATTAATATCATTAGAACAAATTTGATTCATGTTTTACATTTTTATTTATTTTCAATCTTTGTGTACACAAATGTGTGATTATGTATGTGAGTTCGAGTATTCATGTACCATGGCATTCATATGGAGGTCACAGGGAGATGTTGGGTGTTGGTCTTTGCTTTTCACCTATTCAAGGGAAGGTCTTTTGTTATTTCCACTGTATGCACTAGACTAGCTGATCTACTTCTGAGCTGTTCCTGTCCTCTGCCTTCTGTCATTGCTGCAGCGCACTGGGATTACAGACATGGTTCTGGGCAGTCAAACCCAGGTTCTCATACCTGTGAGGCAAGGGTTTTGCCCACTAGCCATACCCCCCCAGCCTTTGATATTTTTGGTTGTTTTTTTTTTTTTTTTTTTTTTTTTTTTTTTTTTGGATACACTATAGCTTGGAACTTCATTATATGGACCAGACTGGCCTTAGATTCATAAAACCACTTGCCTCTGCTTCCAGATTCTAGAGTTCTAGAATTAGAACCATTCCTTTAGATTCATATTTTTTGAATTATATTTTTGAGACAGAGTCTTGCTATGTAACCTTACCTGACCTCAAATTTGCAATTTTCCTTTCTGTCCTATGCTACCTTTGTACTTGTTTGATTGTTCAGAGGGAAGGAGGGAGTGTGTGTGTGTGTGCACGCTGGGGTTTGAACCAAGGGTCTTATACTTGCTAAGCAGGCCAGCTATTACTGTGTTGCACTCTCTGCTTAGTCCCTGGGAATATTTTTGGTGTTGAAAATAATGAGGACAGGAGCTGAAGAGATGGCTCAGTGGTTAAGAGCATGCCTGCTCTTCCAAAGGTCCTGAGTTCAATTCCCAGCAACCACATGGTGGCTCACCATGTAATGAGGTAATCTGTAATGAGGTCTGGTGCCCTCTTCTGGCCTGCAGGCATATACACAGACTATTGCATCCATAATAAATAAATAAATAAATAAATATTTTTTAAAAAAGAAAATAATGGGAGCAATGCTAATTTCTTTCCCCCTTCATCTTTTCCTTCTTCTTCTTCTTCTTTTTTTTAAATCTTAGTTTACTTTTTTTTTTTCAGGTAAGGTCTTACTGCACAACCCTGGTTAGTTTAGAACTTTCTACATAAAACCAAACTGGTCTTGGACTCAAAGATCTGTTTGCCTCTGCCTTCTGAGTGCTGAGATTAAAGGTGTGTAGGCACTATGCCTGTCCTTTCTTTTGTTTTGTTTTGAAGACAGGATCTTTCTCTGTGCCCTAGCTGGCCTCAAACCTCCAAGCTTAAAAGAACTGGTACCTAATCTGTTGTCCTATGAGTCCATACTTCTTTCATGTGTCCTCTTCCATTCCTGTTCAATTATGAATATGCTGGTGACCACTTCAAAGTTTTCCTGAGATCTTTAGCCTTTCCCCACTTCCTCTTAATATGAATGGATTTAGAGTTTAGATCACATTCATCCAAAATGTCATGCTGAAGAATTCTATGGGTTTGTGATTATACTAATAACCAAGGTAAAAGAGACTAGTATGTCTTACATAGTTACGATTTTTAATTACATTTATTTGTATGGGGTGGATGGGTGGGTCAGGACAGCTTGCAGGAGTCAGTTTTCTCCTTCTGTTGAGTTATCTTTCCGGCCATCACCTTCTTTTGTATTTGATTAATCATTTTCTCCTGACAGCAGGAATAGTCCTGTGAGTAAAGCAAAGCCAGTCACTGTCTGAGGTGTCCAGCCAAGTGAGGCTCCTTGAGAAGCCCTGTGGAGTTTGCTTCTGTGAGGTCTTTGACAGTTCCCTCTCCACAGTCTTGTCCTATTGGAATTGCAGTTAGTTAATGTTGGATCCTGGACTAATAGCTGATTTTCTTAACTTCTGTTTCTCTTCCTGTTTGTTTACTTCCTTTTTTTTTCAGTTTTTTCCTATTTGGTTTTTCGAGACAGGGTTTCTCTGTAGCTTTAGAGCCTGTCCTGGAACTAGCTCTTGTAGACCATGCTATCCGCGAATTTAGAGATCTGCCTGCCTCTGCCTCCCAAATGCTGGGATTAAAGGCGTGCACCATCACCACTCAACTACTGGTGTTTTTAAAAATGAATTTTTTAAAAATTTTTATTTATTTTTTTATTTTTGAGACAGTGTTTCTCTGTAGTTTTTGGTGCCTGCCCTGGAACTAGCTCTTGTAGACCAGGCTGGCCTCGAACTCACAGAGATCTGCCTACCTCTGCCTCCCCAGTGCTGGGATTAAAGGCATGCGCCACCATCGCCTGGCAAAAATGAATTTTTTTTTAAAAAAAAATATTAAACTGGCTGGGTGGTGGCACACACTTTTAATCACAGCACTTGGGAGATAGAGGCATGTGGATCTTTGTGAGTTTTGAGGCTAAAATGGTGTATATAGTGAACACTAGGACAGTCAGGACTACTGAGATAGAGAGATTCTATCTCAAAAACAAACAAACAAAAGCCCTAAAATTTATTTATCTTAATAAGTATCCTATTATCTTAAATTTTTATTACATTTTTAAAATTTTGTGTTTTTATTTATATGGATCAAAGGACAACGTTTGGGAGTTGGTTTTCTCCTTCTACCATGTGGTCCTGATGATCAGACTCAGATTGTCCGGCTTGGTGGAAGTCTCCTTTACCTGCTGAGCCGTGTCACCTGCCGTCATGGCCCGCGTGTACTCTCCCAGGGCACATATGTGTTACATAATATTTAAATCAGGTTAAGCATGCTTCTTTAAACAGCTAGAGTTTTAATTCCTAAACCCATAAATGAAATGATAGTAGGCTCTTTAGAGTGTTTTTCTTGCATCACAGAGGCAGAGTCCTGATCTATTAGACTTAAATGTGTGTCGAAAGAATTCTTCACAGACTGAAGGATGTAATCAGGGGAGAGTGAGGTGTCCCATTATTTTCAGTGAGTTGTTCACGTCTGGAAATTCTGTTGGGTTTATAAGACTTTACTCTTTGTGGGAATGGTGTCATTTGGTTATTTACTCAGAATAATGAGGAAAAGACTATCAGTAGCCCTTTTTGGAAGCAAACTATTTTTCTAGCTAGAGACTTTGGCCAAAGTTTTGTTATTCACAGGGTTGCTTTTGCCTGTGTTCCACCTTTTATTAAACTAGTGTGGAAATACTGGATGTGAAATTCTTCATTTAGATGAAATGTATTCTCTGTTTCTAATTTACTTGCTCTGTCTTTCAAGGGAAGAATGAATAAGCTTATTTTTAAAATTACTCAGCCACCCTACCGTCAACCCTTTCTCCATTGAGTTTAAACCTAGGTAGGTTCTATGTAGGTAGGTAGATTGGTATGCATTTGTATATACATATATACGTGCCTAGTTTCATTGTCTTTTTCTTCAACTTCAGAAAGATGTAGCTCAGTCTTTTTCCTCTGTGTCCAGTCTTGTTATTCTGGGTGTCATTGCCTTTGTTTCACCTAAGCAGCAGTCTGGCCTTCAGTCAGCTCCACAGTTTCCACTTCCGTTCCAGAGACCATCCAAGTTAACATAGCCTGCCACTTGATTTAGTTGTTACCCCACTAACCTTATGTTCAGCAAAATGCTAATCTGAATCTGCTTGTTTCTCACTGCTCCTGTAGTCTTCTCTCTGCTGCTGAGCATTTTCTGGCAGAAATCACATAAATCGATAGATTGCTTTTGGGAAAAATTCATAAAATCCAGCTAATTTATGACTTGTTTAGACCCCGAGTGTCCAACAACATTTGACATCTCCCTGCACAAATCCTTTCATTCTTTTACTGTTTAGAGCTTTTACTCTCGACCTTTCATTTATTCAGCCAGAACCGTCCGTCCCATGAGACAGTCATCTATGGTTTCTTTCAGCTACCCATCCTGGTCCCTATTCCAGCACTGTCCTACCTGTATGTTTTCTGTAGTGAAGTGTGTTCTTTTCTGGAGCTAACTGCTGTTTTAGATCCTATCCTTTCAGCCTGTTTGGACACTTTACTCTGTTATTCAATCACTCTTCCTCTGTCCTGACTTTCTTTTTTTATTCTAAAACATTTATTTATTATTTGTGTTTTTATGGACTCATGCATGGCACCACAACGTGTCAATGTCAGAGGATAACTTTTGGGAGTCAATTCTATCTTTTCATCTTGGTTCTGCCACAGTGCATAGTCTAGGCAGCTGGCCTACAAGCTTCCAGTCTGTTCTCCTATTTCTACCTCCCATCTTGAAGTGGGAGTGCTAGAATTGGAAGTGTACATTACTACAGCTGGTTTCTTTTTTTATTTGGGTTTCAAGAATTGAAGCTTCAGGATTACATTGCAAGCCCTTTACCTGAAGAGTCAACAGAAAGACCCTGAACTTCTCTGTATGTCAAGAGTTTGTTAAATTGCTGTAGCTGGCATCAAACTTGTCCGTCTTGCCTTAGTCTCCTCAGGATTACAGGCACATTTCACCACGCCCAGCTTCCCTTGATGTCTTTCTTTCTTTAAATATGCCTGTCACATGCTTAAGCAAAACCTTCTTTCACTCAAGATCTCCTTTTAGATCTTCAGAACTTGAGAAGTAGGGTACACATTATCACCTCTACTTTTTCTTCTTTTTCTCATTCGTTATATGCGACCTGTGCATATTATGTGCATGTACATATGTGTGTGCACATTCCATGGAGTATGTATATAGCTCAGGACAATTTGTAGAAGTTGGTTCTCTTTTTCCAGGTTTGGGTTCCAGGGATCAAATTCAGGTCATCAGACTTGACACCAAGTAATTTTAACTGCTGAGCCGTCTTCCAGCTCCACCTTTTTCAGGTTGTTGGTTTTTTTGTTTCTGTTTTTTTTTTTTTTTATTCATAGTATTTTGGCTTGTTACTCTACTATTTCAATGATATTCTTGTCCCTAAGTCATCAGTGACTCTGAAGCAGTTGACCGCAAGTCTTTTTTTGGAAGATTTACTTATTTTATTTTACATGTATAAACATTTGCCTGTATGCATGTTTGTGCACAGCGTGCATTCCTGGTGCCTGTGAAGCTGGAAGAGAACCCTGGATCTCATGGAGTTCCAAATGACTGCGAGCTGCCATGTGAATGCTAGGAACCTAACCTGGATCCTCTGTAACAGTAACAAGCAGGTGCTTGTTCTTAACCACTCTGCTGTCTTTCCAGCCACACTAATCACAGCATTTTGTTTCTACTTTTTATTCTTTAGACAGGGTCTCACTATGCAGCTCTGGCTGGCCTGGACCTCCTATGTAGACCAGGCTTCATTCACACTTGAAGAGATCCTCTTGCTTCTACCTCCTGAGTGCTGAGATTTTAAAGCATGTGCCACTAGGCCCAGCAGTGTCTTCTCTACCGGCCTTAATGTCCTGAGACCTGGTATGGGTTCTCACTTAACTAGAAGTTCATGGTTTCTTACAAGGCTGACTGGGCAGTAAGCTCTTGGGATCCACTTGTCCCTGCTTCTCAGTTCTGGACTTCAAGACACACAACTGTGCTCAGCTTTTTATGTGGGTGCTGAGAATTTGAACTCTGGTCCTCAGGTTCTTGTGCTTGCAGAGCTATTGCTGTCCCCCCCCCCCAGTGCCACAGTGGTGACAATTTGCTACAGTTGGTCTTTCCACCCTCCGTTCTTTTCTGCTGTCACCACCAAATTCAGATGTTCATACAGTTTTTAAGAGGAATTGTTCAACTTTTTGAAGAAATTTTTTAATATTTATTATGTATACAATATTCTGTCTGCTTGTATGCCTGAAGGCCAGAAGAGGGCACCAGATCTCATTACAGATGGTTGTGAGCCACCATGTGGTTGCTGGGAATTGAACTCAGGACCTTTGGAAGAGCAGGCAACGCTCTTAACTGCTGAGCCATCTCTCCACCCCGAGACATTTTTTTAATTATTATTTTATTTGTGTGGGTGTTTTGCCTGCGTGTACATGCATGCCTGGTACATGGAGGCCAGAAGAGAGTGTCGTCAGGTCTGGAACTGGAGTCAGCCACCATGTGGATGCTATGAACCGAACCTGGCTCTTCTGGGAGAGCAGCCTGTAATTTTAACTGATGAGCCTTCTCTCTGTCCCTGAATCGTTCAATTTTTGAGTTGGTCTATGTTTAAATTTTATTTAAAAGTGATTAATTTATGTGTATGATATTTTACTTGCATGCATGTTTGTGCATCACATGTGTGCACTCCGCTCAAGAGCACATCAAATCCCTGTAATGGGAATTACAGAGGATTGATTATGAGCTGCCTTGGTGGGTGCTCATTACTGAACTCGGTCCTCTTAATGAGCAAGCAAGAAATACTCTTATCTATTCTATTCTTTTTTTTTTTTTGGTATTAGGATTGATTAGGATTGTCTAGAAAGTTTTCTAAAATAATTTTTTGTTTTTTGAGACAGGGTTTCTCTGCAAGATTCCAGGCTGTCTTGGATTGTGTTTTTGTTTTGTTTTTTTGAGACAGGGTTTTTCTGTAGCTTTGGAGCCTGTCTTGGAACTACTAGCTCTTGTAGCCCAGGCTGGCCTCAAACTCACAGAGATTCACCTGTCTCTGCCTCCCGAGTGCTGGGATTAAAGGTGTGCACCAGCATTGCCCGGCCTATTCAAGTTTTTTAATTCAGTTTTTGCCATATATTTTGAGAGTTACATGTGGACACTATAATACTTCACCCTAAATTCTGTTAAGAATAAGGGTGTTTTCATACTTTAGCTGTAGTATGATTATTGTATTTGGAAATATTAACGTTAATGTTCAATGCTGTTTCTTAATGTAGTGGCTATGTTCAGACTTTTCCAGTTGTTCCTTTTGGAAAGCAGGGTCTCAGATGACCCAAACTGGTCTTTAACTCATTTTTGTTTTGTTTTTTAAGACAAAACCTCTCTTGTAGTCTTAGCTATCCTGAAACTTACTATGAAGACCAGGCTGGCCTTGAATTCAAAGATTCCACCTTCCTCTGCTGGGATTAAAGCTGTGCATTATCATGCATGGTCAAATTTGTGTATTTCTGTTGTGTTTAGTTTTCTTTTAAATTTCTGTCCTTGTTTCATCTTATTCTTTAAATATATAAAATTATTAACATTCAGAAACCAAAGATTCTATAATTACTACCAGGTGGTGGTGGCGCACACCTTTAATCCTAGCACTGGGGAAGCAGACACAAGAAGATCTTTGTGAGTTTGAGGCTAACTTGGTCTACTAAGTGAGTTCCAGAGCAGCTAGGGCTACCCAGAGAAATGCTATCTTGAAAACAAACCAAAAAAAAAAAAAAAATCTGTAATTGTAATAAAGAATTTCAGCAAGATGGTGGATGGCCAAATCATTGGGGTTTTATTTCAGGAAATATACTCTAAAGTTTTATTCTCTGACCACTCTTTTTTTACTGTTAGCTTTGAGGCTTTCTTAGTTGTGTTTAATTTTATGGATACAAGTAGCATATATATGTTTGTTCTTATTTTCTGAATCAAGGTCTTACTGTGTTCTGCTGGCTCAGCATAGACTGTCCTCAAATTTACTGTTCCACTGCTTCTGCCTTTGATTCTGGGCCTTTTCCATCATACCCAGCTTATATTTGTACTCTTTTCCAAAAATACTTTTATTATTATGTTATTGTTATTATTATTATTAGAGCCAAGATCTTACATACTTTAGACTGGTCTCAAACTTATTAATAACCATAACTGGCCCTGAACTCTTGATCTTTTGGCCTCTGTCTCTCCCAAGTGCTGAAATGTCAGGAGTATGCTGAAACACCCATCTTTCATTATTTCTTAAAACTAAGGCCACAAGTGCCAACGACAGACCTTTAACCTTCTTAATTTTTGTTTCTTCTTTGTTTTAGTTACAAGACACGTTCCTTAGTTTCTTGTTCTGGCTGCCTGCATTGTATCATTTCTTCCCTACACACCACAATTCACTGAAAGCTGAGGTATTCATCACACTCATCTCAGTATTTCTCCTTGGCCTCTGAGATCTCAGCACCTTTGCCGAGATGCACAGCCTTCCATTTCCTGGCCTGTTGTCTCCACCTCCAGCTGGACCTCTAAGCACTCTTGAACATACTTACCTTGTATTCCTTTGACACATCCTGTTCAGTCGTGCCTCTTTTTCTCCTGGGTGCTTCTTAACCTTTGCGTTTCACCTTAACTTTACAGTTGGATGCTATCATCATCTTGAGGAAGGCTTCCTGCCAGGTTGAGTGCAGCTCCCCCACTTACCCATACTTGTTCTGTGCTTACCTTCATTGCTATGTTTTCTCCTGATGCTCTTACTCCAAGGACAGGATTCCTTGTGTTAGTTCTGTTCTCTTGGCCTAAAGCTGGGAGCACACTAAACCCTGAACTGTAAGTGAATATACGCATAAACTTGATCTGTATACAGATTGCTAAAGAAACACATCTAGGTTTTCATTTACATGTTTACTACAAAGCCCTAACAAGTTTAGATATTTATAAGTAGTGAGTTAGCTTCCATTACCCCCATCTCAGTTTCTAGTAGGAACCATTCTGTATTGGCCAGGAAAGCATAAAATAGATTTTTCCAATTACCATAGGATAAAAATGTTCACTATTTTGTTCTTATAGATCATCTCTTTTCCTTTAGGCAATGATAGTAAGAAATGCTAAAGATACAGCTCATACAAAAGCAGAGCGGAATATTCTGGAGGAAGTAAAGCATCCCTTCATTGTGGATTTAATTTATGCCTTTCAGACCGGTGGAAAACTCTACCTCATCCTTGAGTATCTCAGTGGTTAGTACATAGTTCATGTAATTATTTACATTTGCTCCAGAAACTGGGTTCAAACATTATTTTCCAGTGAAACGTGCTTTTCTTGTTGTGAACAAGTCTTAAAATTGATGGATACATTGAAGAAGGAAATTCATACGTGAACAAATGGTTCTGTTTATAGACAAATATGAAAGAAACTTGGAAGGTGTTTTCCTGTCTGTAAAATTTTATTTGTATCTCTTTGTAACCAGTTATTTAGCACATTAATAAGCTGGGGTATCTACTGTAGTTCACATATTCCTTCCTATATAGAAATGGGAATGCTTACTGAGAGTATTATGAGATATTGAAAGTTTTTGAGTCATATTTTCAACAGACTGTTCCCTGCTGGGAACCTACCAACACTTACCAACCCTATGTCTTTTTTTGTTTGTTTGTTTGTTTGCTTGTTGTTTGTTTTTTGTTTTTGTTAAAATCTCACTGCAAACCAGGCTGTCTGGAGCTCACTGCATAACTTATGCTGCCTTGAGCTGCTTGCAGTGCTGCTTCAGCCTTCTATCCTCATCCCCATATCATATCTATATCACAGATATGCCCGCATCTTTAGCAGACACAACTGGCAGTCTTTTTTTTTTTTTTTTTTTTTTTATTAAAGACAGGATCTCTTTATATGGCTCTGGCTATCCTGGAACTCACTACATAGACCAGGCTGGATTCAAACTCAGAGATGGACCTGGGTGCTGCCTTAAAGGCATTTGCCACCAGCCTGGCATACCTGTGATTTCTGAGAAACAGGTTTTGTCATAGCTCTTAACCTGAACCTGAAAGCTGCAGAATTTCCCACTTTTTTTGTTAATACTACTTGCTTATGACTTTATAATTTCAAATTTATATAGAAGATTTTCTGAGTAGTACAAGGTTCTGTGGTTCTGTGGAGTTTCTGCGCCCATCACATAGATCCTCCACATTCTGTCATCTCATTGCATGTGCCTATCTTCCCCCTTGATGCATATGCATGTGTGTACATACGTATGCACACGTACACAGTCAACATTTTTTTGTGCTATTCAAACTTTTTTTTCTTTTTCCGAGACAGGGTTTCTCTATAGCTTTGGAGCCTATCCTGGAACTAGCTCTTGTAGACCAGGCTGGCCTCGAACTCACAGAGGTCCGCCTGCCTCTGCCTCCCAAGTGCTGGGATTAAAGGCATGCGACACCACTGCCCGGCAGTCAAAGATTTTTGTAACTAAGACGCTAACATTTACTCCCTATACTCAAGGACATTTTCCTATATAACTAGAATTATAAGATAATTAGGAAATTAACATAATATATCTTCTAGTTTTCTTTAATTTGTAACAGTTCTTAGTCTATCTTTGTCATTATGTTGACATTTTTAAAAAGAGTATATATAGCCCAGTTTCTGTAGAATGCCATCGATTTGGGTTTATCTGATATATCTTTGGGAGTAGATTCAAGTTATGCATTTTTGACAGGACTGTCCAAGTGACATTGTGTTCCTTCTCAGCAGTTCAGAAAGGAGGTGCGTGGTGTTTAGATCGTTGTCCCACTGCTGTTGGTGTTCACTGTGTCACATGTGTAAGGTGGTGTCTGCCAGGTCCCCTTTGGAATTAGAAGTGTCTCATCTCATCATGCTTTCAGGTCCAGTCTTGGCATCCATTGACTCTTGACTATAACAGTTAACTGGTGTTTGCCAAGTGGGTGTTCTTACTCCATCATTCCACTTTCACTTACACAGAGCTTTCCTTTCTCTTCAGTTATTTACATCATTTTGGGTTCCTGGATTTTAAGATAACTCCAGACAGTATAACCCTTTATTATTATTTATTTCGATATTCAAATTATGCCACTATCAGGTTTATTCAGTTTATATAAAGGTTCTGAAAATGGGGAATAGTCACAGTCACTAAAATTTAGGAGACTTAATTGTGTACTAACATTTTCTTTTACATATTGAAAGGTGCTGGAAAGACTTTAATTAATACTTTCTTAAACTTTAGGCCTGAAGTGTAAAAGCTGTAATCCCATTCCAATTTTAGGATTTTTTTTTTTAAAATTTTAAGGAGTTAATGTTACAGATAGAAAAAAGTGCAGACTCATTAGAAGAGAGTTGGAAGATATTTATTCCAAAAAACAAGTGAAGATTCGTTAGAAGAGGGTTGAAAGTAAGATATTTATTTCTAATACTTTTCCCTTCTAGGAGGAGAACTATTTATGCAGTTAGAAAGAGAGGGAATATTCATGGAAGACACAGCTTGGTAAGTGAAGTTTTGTGGCTGTATGAATTCAGGTAATTATTCATGTAATTAAAGGCAAAACTACATTTCCACACTGTTCCATAAATTGATCTGGAGCCAGTCAGTCACTCAGAACGTCCAGGGGGGACTGGGCAGCTATTGGAGGTCACATGATTCCTTTGCCCCCAGGACTTGGGTGGACCGCTCTTCACTGCAGAGTTTCCTTGACTTGGTAAGCTGCCTGTCTTGGTTGTGGGTGAGTGTGGTTTTCCAGTGAAATTTTGTATGTGGAGCAATGGAAAGTATCAGAAATCATCTCCTCTTTTTTTTAGACTTTCCAGTTCCCAAGGTGCAGTCTTAGGGAGGTGATAACCCTGAGCACACATCTGTGGATTGATTTTATAGCCAGAATGGGATCTGCCCTCCTATTCGTAAGATGGCATCTGCTTCAAATTAAAAATATACACATCCTTTTGTGAAGTGACTGTATTGGGTAACAGTAAACAGTTTGACCTACACATTAATTGAATAGAAAACACGTAAATGTTTTTTCTATCTTAATTACCAAACTGCATTCCATTGTTTAATTTCAGGCCTTTTCTAACACAGAAGCTGCATTTAAGAACCTTAGGGATGAAGTGCCCTTTTTTGGAGGAGGCTCTCTGAGCCCTGTTGGAGGCTGTGGTCCTGCTGGCTGTGAAACTGCCTCAGTCCTCTAGGACACACCCTCTCCATCCTGGAGTAATCTGCAGGATTGCAACATTGTTACACAGCCAGTATTGCAGTGCTTTGTGCTTTTCGAATCCAGACAGGGTTGATTCAGCCCTTTATTCTTTTGAGGTAGATAAATTTGAGTGTCACACAGTTTATAGTTGTGGGCTGGCTGGCAAGAGGGTGGGCAGATACTGTGGGCGTTGCTGTTTGTAAATGCACAACTATATTATGTAAGGGATGAGTGGGCTTCCACAGGTCAGGCTGTAAGGACCAAGACTTGATCTCTAAGAATAACAAAGTCCCTATTTCCTGTGGAATCTTAAACTTGGGGGAGGGTGGGAGGTACTTGTTTGATCTGAATGACTGTTGGCCTAATTCCTACACAGAGAGAGCAGAACTTAATCAATAATAGTTAGAATAGATGGGACACCTTTGCAGTTTTAGCAGTATGTTCTAATGGAAAAATAAAACATGGTATAGTTTGACTAAATGAGTGACAAATGCCCCTGTGCCATCTCTTTTCCCAGTACATTCTTCCACCCCCACTAATTTGGTCTTTGGTGCATGTCTGTTTCTTTCAAGGAATTTTATTCCATACATAAACTTCTTTGGGTAGATTGATTTTTAAATTTTTATTAAATCACTTCTGTTTCCAGCTTTTACTTGGCTGAAATCTCCATGGCTTTGGGGCATTTACATCAAAAGGGGATCATCTACAGAGACCTGAAGCCGGAGAACATCATGCTTAATCACCAAGGTGGAGCTATATCATGAACATTCTGTAGTAAATAATCCGCTGATAGCCCTCCATTTTCAAGGCTCCCATGTTTCTCTCTCTCTCTTGTTGCATATTTCCTCCACAGAATATATAACACTGTAATACTTGCTGGTACTTTGAATTATTTAGTATTTATATTTGAGCTTAAACAGAATTAAAGGGGACTGCAGAGATAGCTCAGATGTTAAGAGCACTGACTGCTCTTCCAGAGGACTTGAGTTCACCTACATGGCAGCTCACAACTATAACTCCAGTTCTGGGGATCTGACACTTTCACACCAATGCACACAAGATAAACTTAAATAAATTATTTTTAAAAACCCAGTCAAATATATTAGCCATTCTTTACAACTTGGAAAAATGTTGTGACCCCCCAAAACAATTAAAATGTTAATTTTAATTTATGCCATTTATTTTTTTTAATGACATAAATGTGTAAGTTGTAAAAGCAAAACTTGTTTTAGACATAGTATTGCTGCGTAGCTATCTAACACTGAACTTAGGGTCTTCGTGCCTCAGTGTCCCAAGTTTTGGAATTACTTGTGTATACCATGCAGCTAAAAAGAAAACTTTCTATAATTTTAACTAATGTCTGAGGAAGAGAAAGACTAAAATTGAACCAGATTATTTGGTGTAGCCCTAGTAACAAAATATTAAGCATAGGTTAATCAGAGGGACTAACATTCTGTACATCTCTCGGTACAGCCAAGTGAGTGCCTGCTGCAGCTGCATGTGCCTGCAGCTCCCATTTCTGCTGCTGTAGTCTGAACTGGGGAAGACTGCAGTTTACTCGAGGAACAAACTAGCAGACCAAGACATATTCAAGTGAACAGCTGCTGATCCAGATCTCCATAGAATGATTTATGAGATAGTTATTAGACAGAGAATGGTGGAGCGTATATAAATATTCCAAATAGTGTTTTTTAAAAATTTGTTTGTGAGGGGCTGGAGAGATGGCTCAGTGATTAAAAGTATTTGCTGTTATTGCAAAGGACCTGGGTTTAGTTCCCAGTAACCGTGTGGTGTCTTATAATGTCTGTCCAGGGAATCTAAAACTGGTTTTTGCTGGCAGCAGGCACACATGTAGTGTTCATATATACATATAGGCAAAACACTAATACATGTGAAATTAAAAAAGCAAAACTTGTTTTTTTTTTTTCATGGAAAAAGGATAGAATTGACAGAGTGCATTGTGGGAACCATGTTTATATTCCTACCTTCCCATTCCAGACCAGGATTTTGATTCTGAATTCTTTGTTGTTGATTTTGAGGTATTCCTTTAAAATTATTTTTCTGTTCTGGGAACTGAACTTTGTGCATGCTACCACCAAGCTATAGCCCCAACCCTTCTGATTCTCAGTTCTAAGGCAAAGGATAGAATAAAGGAATGGTGCAATAGTAAAATAATGTTTTTAACATGTAAACTTGAATATACCATTTGGTTCTTTGAGAATAAAGGCTGTGGCCAGGTGTAGTGGCATACACCTATAATTCCAGCACTGCACCGTATAAATAAAAGAGGATCAAATTCAAGAGTAGCCTGAATAGGTAGTTGAGTTCCAGGCCACGTGGACTACCTAA
Organism: Myodes glareolus; assembly: GCF_982192425.1. NCBI lineage: Eukaryota > Metazoa > Chordata > Mammalia > Rodentia > Cricetidae > Myodes > Myodes glareolus. The sequence goes on from NC_142034.1 coordinate 36,137,556, forward strand.
CAGATCCTGTCTTAAAAAGGGTTCTCAGGGGCTGGAAAGATGGCTCAGTGGTTAAGAGCATGTGCTGTGCTGCAGAAGAAAAGACCTGGGTTTCCAGCACCACATATTGGCTCACAACCATTGGAAACCCTACTTTCATTGTTCCTGAACTGCCTTACAGCTTATTTAGACACCAAGCAAACATATATTGCACTTACATATATGCAGGCAAAATTATTCACACATAAACTTTTAAACTTGAGAAAATAAAAGATAAATAATATAGCCCTGTTTCTTCTTTTGTACCAGAATGTAGATTTTCACAGTTGAATAAATGAGTCATTGCCTGAAAAGCCATTGTCTGAAAGGGACCTTGAATAATAGGGCTTTGGTGTTGTGGAACCACTGATGAATTAAATGACAACCAAGAGAAACTTATCTGAAGTGATCTTTGTGTAAGGTAGAATTCCACCTTCTGGAACAGAAATGATTATCTGATGCAAATTTTAGTTCTTCCCCTTCACTGGCAGCTTTTGGCAGTAAATAATTTAATTTGTTTGCTAACTGATAGCATTTGGCTTCCATAGTAAGCGATACAGTGACTTTCTCAGACTAAGGAGTTTGTAAGTCACTTAAATACACTGTGAAGAAACAGTAGAGCTTAAGCATGCCATGAGTTTTGTTTAAATACAGAATGTTTATTAGGAGTATGTATTACTTAAACTAGACTTTCAAAGAGATCTTCTCAGTATGGAACAGAATTCTGCGTGTAGGAAAAGAGCCAGAGCTTTAGACAGCTTCATTATTTTCTGTATTTTCTCCTTACTGCATGGATTATATCATGTCCACTTCTCTGCCTTTAAGTAGTTACTACCCCATAGTAGAGCAGGACATCTTCAAGATAAGTTTTATAAAGGAAAAGCTAAATTGAAGGAAGAATTATCTGTTTGCTATGTTCAGATACTTGAAATTTTCAGAATAATCATGGTATCATATTTCATTATAGGTCATGTGAAACTAACAGACTTTGGACTATGCAAAGAATCTATTCATGATGGAACAGTCACACACACATTTTGTGGAACAATAGAATACATGTGAGAGCTGCATGTTAAAAGAAATATAACTGGTTTGGGGGTAATATCTAACTTTACCTGGTTTAAAATAGTGTCTTAGTTTTCTTAGTTTAATAGTTTTATTCAAATGATATAAAAGTGGATAAATTTTAAGACTTTTTTCCCCTTTTTTTTCGTTTTAGGGCCCCTGAAATCTTGATGAGAAGTGGCCACAATCGTGCTGTAGATTGGTGGAGTTTGGGAGCATTAATGTATGACATGCTGACTGGAGCAGTAGGTGCACATTAAAAGTTGCATGTTTCATGATCTGTGCTGAACAGTTATTAGGACATTTTAGTAAGAGAACTTGACTATGCTTCCAGAACATGTTCCTAGTAGAGTTATTTTTAAAGCCTACAAATTGGTTATCAGTAGTTTTTTGGGTTTTGGTTTGGTTTGGTTTTGATCTTTTGAGTTAGGTTTTCCCTGTGTAGCCCTAGTTGTCCTGGAACTCACTCTGTAGACCAGGCTGGACTTGAACTCAAAGAAATCCGCCTGCCTCTGCCTCCGAAGTGCTGGTATCAAAGGCATGCGCCACCACCAGGCTGTTATTAGTGGTTTAGCATTAGTGGTAGTTTATGATTTTGTGAGATTTTATACTAAAAAAAAAAAAAGATTTATTTATTTTTATTTTATGTGCATTTGTGTTTTACCTGCATGTTTGTCTATGTGAGGGTACCAGATCCCATGGATGTCTGGAATTACAGACATCCTTGAGTCACGATATGGGTCTGGAAATTGAATTCAGGTCCTCTGGAAGAGCAGCCAGAATGCTCTTAACTTCTGAGTCATCTCTCAAGCCCTGGGATTCCATACTTTTAAAAATACTCTATCTCTTTCTTGAAACATGGTTTCTCTGTATAGCATCCCTGGCTGTCCTGAAACTCTGTAGATAAGGCTAGCCTTGAACTCATGTAGATCAGCCTAATTCTGGAGTGCTGGGACTAAAAGGCATGTGCCACCACTCCTGGTTCCCAACATGTTTTCTTATCGCAATGTGTAGCTGTCCAATTCAGGAACTAGATAATAATGTTACTTAAAATTTGTTTTTATATGCTAATTTTCCACTCTTTTTTACCCTTAGCCTCCTTTCACTGGAGAGAATAGAAAGAAAACAATTGACAAAATCCTCAAATGTAAACTTAATTTGCCTCCCTACCTCACACAAGAAGCTCGAGATCTGCTTAAAAAGGTAGGGTTCTTAAATGGCAACCTTAACAGCCAGCACAGACATGTACATACACACTCAAAAGACCACACACACCCACACACACACACACACACCTGTTGTTTGTTTGGTTTTTTGTTTTGTTTTTGAGACTCACTATGTCTCACTATATAGATCAGACTGGGCTCAACAATAGAGACCTGCCTGTTTCTGTCTCCTAAATCTTGGGATTAAAGGTGTACACCCCTACACCTGGCTCATATGTAATAATTTTTTTTAATCTTACATGTGTATCTAGTCACACCTCCATCCTTATTCTTCAACTTCTTTTAATGCATCCAACACTTAACCCCCAATTTCATGCTTTCCTTTTTGTTTTTTTGAGGCAGGGTTTCTCGCTGTAGCCCTGGTTGTCCTGGAACTTGCTTTTGTAGACCAGGTTGGCCTCAAACTCACAAAGATCCGTGTGCCTCTGCCTCCCAAGTGCTGGGATTAAAGGTGTGCGCCACCACTGTCCCACCCCCCTTTAAAATAACCTATGCAGTCCAGTTAGTGGTGCCTGTATAACTGGGTGTGGAGTCATCTACTTGAGCATGGGCAATATACCAGTGGCTATGCCCCAAAGAAAAACAACTGGCCTTCCCATGCAACCATCAACTGCCAATAGATCCTTCATGAAAGGTGGGGCTTCATAAGTCCCTCCCCCATCTAAGAATTTAACATATATTTTGATTAGAGATACTATACAGAAGACTTGTAAATTTTTAAAGATTTACAAGATCTTCTTTTGTTCTCAAACATTATTTGGTATTAATAAATTGTATCTTCTGGAGCATATTTGTGCCCACATTCTCTAAAGGAAAAAATCAATTTGATTAATTCAGGATTTTCACCAGTGCTTCTTTTCTTCCCTAAAGCTGCTGAAAAGAAATGCTGCTTCTCGTCTTGGAGCTGGTCCTGGGGATGCTGGAGAAGTCCAAGTAGGAATTGAGATGTTTGGTGTTTGGGAAAACAATGCTAATTTTGCTTATTTGTGATGGCTATATGTGTGTCTTCAGATATGTTTAGCTTGTTTTGTGATTTGTAGCTTAAAAATGTGGTTTGCCATGTCAGTCGTCTCCTTTGACTTTTCTAGGCTCACCCATTCTTCAGACACATTAACTGGGAAGAACTTCTAGCTCGGAAGGTGGAGCCTCCTTTTAAGCCTCTGTTGGTATGTATATACGGAAGTGTGTGATATGGGAGATCAGTAACCCTTGTTCTCTAGTACTGGGGGATTGAACCTAGGACTTCCCACGTGCCAGGCAAATGCTCTACACTTACACCTGAGTGCTGGTAATTTTAAAATAAGAAAGGTCTCAGAGAAACCAGGTATAGTTGTGTACTCCTGTATGATAGTGTCTTTATTTGTTTGCTTATTTATTTATTTGGTTTTTTCAAGACAGGGTTTCTCTGTGTAACAGCCCTAGCTGTCCTGGAACTAGCTCTGTAGGCCAGGCTGGCTTTGAATTCACAAAGACCCACCTGCCTCTGCCTCCTGAGTGCTGGGATTAATGGCATCTGCCACCAGTGCCCAGCTGACAGTGTCTTTAATAATGACATCTGCAATGACCCTTTCCAAGTAAGATAACTTTCTGAGGAGCCAGGGCTTTGAATGTCAACATGAATATGAGGGCAAGGGAACATAGTTCAGTCTATAACTTGGTGTTTATTTAGCTTCTGTATTCTGCCTCAGAAATTGAGAAAATATACTTTCTCCATTTCTTGGGATGTAGGTGGAAAATGAGGATAATGAGGCTGGTTATTCTGTCACAGAGCATAAGATGACCTGCTTTCAAATGTCAACATACACATGGCTGGAGAGATAGCTTCATTGCTTAAGAGCACTTGTTCTTGCAGAGGAACCAAAGTTTAGCACCTGCACCCATATGATAGCTCATAGTCATCCTTAACTCCACTTCCAAGGGATCCAGCACCTTCTTCTGACCTCCAAGGACACTAGGTAGGACATACACATAGTACACTGCCACACATGCACAGAAAATGCTCATAAAATAAAATAACCTTAAAATGTCTGCATATACAATTGTAAGGACGATAATTAACCCAGATACCTACTGCCCAACTTCAGAAATGACCAGGTCATCTTGTATAAACATAAACATAACAATTAAGCCATCATCACATCTAGAAGGTTGACCATTTCTCCATTGGTTTGTTTTGATGTTTTGATTTTTCTTTTTTACCCGTTTTTTTTTTCCCCTCAGTAAGGATTCATAGTCTATACATAATTTAGATGCTCCTTATTATATATATAGATGTCTCTTCTCATGTCTTCTGGTGATTAATTGAAGAAACTGGATCATCTGTCCTGTAGAATTCCTCAGATTAAAAAAAAATGTGTTGTGTTTTTTTATATGTATGACTATTTTTGCTGCAAACATGATATGTAGTAGATGTGTGTGTGTCTGATGTTTGTGAAGGTCAGAAGAGGGCATTGGGGGGCTGGAGAGATGGCTCAGTGGTTAAGAACTTTGCCTGCTCTTCCAAAGGTCCTGAGTTCAATTCCCAGCAACCACATGCATTCACAACCATCTGTAAGGAGATTTGGTGCCCTCTTCTGGTCTGCAGGAATACATGCAGACAGAACATGGAATACATAATAAATAAATAAATCTTTAAAAAAATAAAAGAAGAAGAGGGCATTGGATCTTCTGGAATTGAAGTTATGGATGATTGTGAGTCACAATGTGGATACTGGGAACCTAACCCTGGTCTTTTGAAAGAGTAGCCAGTGCTCCTAATGGCTGACCCATTTTCCATTCCCAAATTCCTTACATTTTGCTAATTTTATCCCCATAGTGTCATATCCTATATTCATCTATTTCCAAAATCTGGGTAATTAAGGAAATTATTTAATACAGATGGAACTCTTGATGCTGTATGCTTTGATAAGGAGGCCTAACTTACAGTACAGTTTTATTTCTATCAGGTTGTTAGTACTCATTAACTAATGCCTGTCAATTAGTAGTTCTTAATCTGAGACCAAAGTCTAGAAACATTTTGGTTGTGTTGCAAGAGGGCCCTGCTACTAATACTACAGTACACACACAGCTCCCTACAATAAAAAAAATTATCAAGAACAGAAGCTGGAAAGATGGCTCATCAGTTAAAATGAGCACTGACTGTCATTCAGTTACCTAGGTTCAATTCCTAGCACTAATATGGTATCTCACAACTGTCTGTAACTCCAGTTTTAGGGGATCCTACACCCTCTCGGGCCTCTACAGGCACTGGGCATGCATGTGATGCACACATGCAAGCAAACACATAGATACATAAAATAAAAAATTAAAAGAATTAAATCAAGTCCAAAATGTCAGTAGTGCCGAGGTGAAAAACTCCAGTCCAGTTCTCTGTTTTCATTCAGGATTTACACAATTCAGTTTTCTTATTCATTCTTTATTGCCAGAATTTTTCCATAAAGCAAACTTATCAATTGTTTTGTTACCCTAGGTATAGTTGGTACCAGGAAGGCAGGCTAAATGTTTGACTCTTTACTAATCTTCAGAGTAATGAAATAGTTCCTTAGTATCTTCCAAATTGAACAATGAGTTATATGGTTTTTTGTTTGTTTTAGTGTCATGAGCTCAGATGTTTTAATATATTAATATTTGCAATATTTTTTTTTCCTTTTTGAGACAGGGTTTCTCTGTGTAGTCATGACTGATCTAAAACTAACTCATTTTATATACCAGGCCTGCCTCTACTTCCCGAGTGCTGGGATTAAAGGCTCATGCCACTACCACCTGGCTGCTGCTTCTGTTTTTTGTTTTTAAGATAAGGTTTCACTATATAGCCCTGGGTAGCCTAGAATTAATGGTGATCTTCTTGCTTCTACCTCCTGAGTTCTGAGATCACAGGCATGTACCACCATGCTTACATAAATCATATTTTTAAATTGATATTTATTTCTTATATTGCTCCCATGAGTCTGACTAGACACATCATGAAAGTGAAGACATTAAAAGAATCTGGTCATTATATGATACTATAACAAGAAAATATACTCAGAATAAACTACTTCTTTAGAGCTATAAGGGGTGAAGTAATGCACAATAAGAATTCAGGACACTGTGGGTTAGGGAGGGTTTGGTGCTGGGGCGCCTGTACCAGGGAATTACATGTGCCAGGCAAGTGCTTTACCACTGACCTACATCTCTGTGATGTGTTTGGACTCTTCTTCAGTAGGTATCCATACTTACTGTAGACATACAGTGACCATAAAGCAAATTATTTCTAGGAATTTATTGACTGAACTAGATATACCAAAGAGTGATGAGGGGGAGACTGATATTCAGAGTTTTAATAAGGATATATATCGAAATCTATGTTAATTCACATATAAAATTTGAAGATGTAGGCTTTGGCTCGCTGGTAGAGTATTCATCTAGCAAATATAAAGCCCTAGGTTTGAACTCTGATACCAAACACACAAAAAGATGATGTGGGGCTGGAGAGATTCTCAGCATCCCATGGTGGCTCACGGCCATCTGTACCTGTAGTTCTAGGAGATACGACACCCTCTTCTAGCTTCTGTGGGTACCAGGCTCACATATGATATGCAGATATACACAAAACACCTGCATGCATAAAATAAACACTGAAGATTAAAATAATTGGCATTCACCTTCATCTTTTTTCTTGTCTGTAGCTGCTAAGATTATTCTGTGCAGAGTGTCTATAGGGCTTGTGGCACCTTTGATTGATAGGAATAATATAGACTAGTCACCATTTTCTAATAATGTTGTTCTTATGAAGCAATCTGAAGAGGATGTGAGTCAATTTGATTCAAAGTTTACACGTCAGACACCTGTTGACAGCCCCGATGACTCAACTCTCAGTGAAAGTGCCAACCAGGTTTTTCTGGTAAGTGAAGGAATTTCTGAGTTGCCATAGGAAATTTAAGTATGAGGATGATCAATGAGAAGTTCATGTGGGAAACCTGGGTGACTCTGCTTTTAAGCCATTTCCTTGGTAACTTAACTGGTCCCTGCAAAAAAACTGATAATCTAACATTCAGTTTTAGAAATTACAATAAGAATGTTTGACTCTTTGGAGTGATTCGTGTTTGGTTCAGTGCTAGTGATTTAAAATGATTTTTGGCTTAGCATCACAAGAACTATTTCATTATGAATACTAATCATTGAGTGGTGGTGGTGCACACCTTTAATCCCAGCACTCCTGAGGCAGAAACAGTCAGTTCTCTGAGTTTAAGGCCAGCCTGGTCTACAGAGTGAGTTCCAGAACAGCCAGGGCTACACAGAGAAACCCTGTTTCAAACAAAACAAAATTATGGTGACTATCAGCCTGACTCTGCAGGGAATTTGTAATGTTGAATTTGTTTTGTTTTGTTTTTCGAGACAGGGTTCCTCTGTGGCTTTGGAGCCTATCCTGGAACTAGCTCTTATAGACCAGGCTGGCCTTGAACTCACAAGATCCACCTGTCTCTGCCTCTGTCTCTGCTAGGATTAAAGGCATGTGCCACCACCACCTAGCTATAACGTTAATTATTAATATTTGATAGCAAAACAGTGATTCATCTTTGATAATAAATGTATTATTTTTTTTCATTGGAGAGGTGTCTGGCTCTATCTCTAGTCAATGCCTCTTTAGAAATTAATCTAAAAATTTAGTCTCCAGAACAGCCAAAAATAACTAAATAAACCCATTAAGATCCCACTTATTTGTATATTTTAACAACCTCAGGTTTAACAGATACTTAATTTATGATGAGGTCTCATTAAAACTAATGGAAATTTAAAAATTGAATAAAATGCAACTTTGTCTTTAGCCCACCAAAACATACAGAGAAATGGCCTCTGAAATACAGAACTATACCTTCCTCTTAGAGCTTCACTCATAGCCTGCTGAGTACCATTTACTGTGATACATAATGCTCACATAATGAGGAGGAAAGCAGGTAGGCAATAGGACCAATGGTTTGAACAAAGGAACATGCAGCAAGAAAATGAGAGTCGGGGTCTAATAGCAAGATTCAAAACAGAACTGAATCCAATACTACAGCAACTGTGCCCTGTACACTGGGATTTTCATAATGTTGGCACTTGGCCATAAAAACAAAAACAAAAAGAAACTCATATGGCTCAGTGAATAATAGTGTGTCTTCTTTCAGAGGAACCCGAGTTTAGCTCCCAGCACCTATGTTGGGAGGCTCATAACTACATTTAATGCAGCTTCACAGGATCTGATGCCATGTGTCCTCAGGCATCTGCACTCATGTGCACATACACACAGACATATATGCATTCATAAAATTTTAAAAATTAATTCCATACAATTACTGGTGTGAAAGTGGAAAGGTCGGTCACACGTGCTTGTAGAAGGAGGAGCGGGCTGCCTCCCGCTGCCTGGCTAGCTTATCCCCCAAAATAACCACACAGAAATTGTATTAATTAAATTACTGCCTGGCCCATTATTTCTAGCCTCTTGTTGGCTAACTCAACTCATTTCTAATAATCTGTATATCACCACGAGGTCGTGGCTTAACGGCAAGATTCTAACCAGCCTCTGTCTCAGGCAGGAGAATCATGGCATTTGCCACACTGCCCTTCTTCCCAGCATCCTGTTCTGTCTGCTACGCCCACATAAAGGCTGCCCTATCAAAAGGCCAAGGCAATCTCTTTATTCAACCAATGAAAGCAGCAACAAACAGAAAAACCTCTAACACCACATGGTAAATCAGAGAATTCTGATTTTACCTTGGCTTAGTTTTGAGCAACTCTTGGAAGTATTAATCCTATCAGATTTTATAAATGTAGATATATGTGTGTGCATATGTGTATATATGTAATATATGTGTATAGACAATGCGTGGCTGACAATGCCCCAATTATTTGTTTTTCTTTATAGTCAGCATTTTACTATGTAAGCTGTATTTTTCTTGTTGAGTTTTTCCTCCCTACTCCCAACAATTGGGTAAAATTTTGTTAGCTAACATATGAGGCTTTAAAAGGTATAAAAATGCAGATTGGTGGTGTACACCTTTAATCTTAGCACTAAGGAGGCAGAGGCAGGTGGATCTGTGTGAGGTTGAAGCCAGCCTGGTCTACAATAGCGAGTTGCAGTTCAATCAGTAGTACGTAGAGAGACCCTGTCTTGCTAAAATCAGAAGGTACAAAAGTGAGATCAAGGATAAGGAAATATATACACAGTATATTCTTTGTATATCATTGTGTTGATATGTCAGACTAAAAAGCCATTTTCTTGATATGCATGACAAAATGTCATCCTGTAGTACACTGTTGCTGTTTTTCAGGGTTTTACATATGTGGCTCCATCTGTACTTGAAAGTGTGAAAGAAAAGTTTTCTTTTGAACCAAAAATCCGATCACCTCGAAGATTTATTGGTAGCCCACGAACGCCTGTCAGGTATTTCAGACTCTCTTACTCTTTATTCATGTTTATGTACCTGTATGCATGTTCATGTGTATGTAACTGCGTACAGAGGACAGCTTGGGTGGTACTCCTCATGCAGTTTCTCTCTCACTGCCTGGAACTAGTCTGGTATGTTAGTCAGTGCTGGGATTACAACCATGTGCCACACACAACACCCACTTGGTTTCTTACATGGATTCTGGGTGTTAAGCTGAGATCCTGTGCTTGCACGGAAAACAGTTTTTAATCCTAGAAGAATATAGCTTAAGAAATGCATGTAAGTTACATAAATAAAAAGACTGTCATATTTTGCCTAATAAACTAAGATAGAAATATACACAAATGTGTATGTACCTACCAAGTTATGCCAAGTGCACTCGCACACACGTGTGCACATTAAAAAACAAAAAAGGTTGTAGTAGAAAGCAAGGAAAAACGCGGAGGCTTTCACTAACTATGGTCAGCATGGCCTCCCTGATGAAGTAACTTCTAGGAATAAGGAGAAAGCTCGTTATGGAAAGAAGTTACAGAAGTACTGGCAGTTAGAACAGCAGTTGGTACAAAAGCCCCTGAGGAGAGAAACATGCCTTTTCTTGGAAATAAGAAGTCAGAGTTCCTGGAATGTGGTGAATGAGGAAAATGGCAAAGGTTTGGGAAAGTATTTTATTTTAAATACAATGGGAAGCTGTTTTAAGTGGGAGAGAAAATGACTTAACGTTATGTCATCAAGGGCTTTAGGGGTCAAGTGCAGAGGCAGAGAGGCTTGATTGGACACACTAGTGATTAGTCTAGGGGTAAGATGGTTCAGCTTTTGCCTTTGTGACAGGGCACCTGAAAATAAAATTAGAAAAATAAAGTCACAGCTGGGCAGTGGTGGCGCAAACCTTTAATCCCAGCACTTGGGAGGCAGAGGCAGGCGGATCTCTGTGAGTTTGAGACCAGCCTGGTCTACAAGAACTAGTTCCAGGACAGGCACCAAAGTTAGAGAGAAACCCGGTCTTGAAAAACCAAAAAAAGAAAAAAAAAGTCACATTGCCCCTCCCTTTAAACACGATGGGAATATTTCTTGTTAAGATGATCCTTGAGACAAATGAATGATAGCTCTTCTTTATCTTAAAGCCCGGTCAAATTCTCTCCTGGGGATTTCTGGGGACGAGGTGCTTCAGCCAGCACGGCAAACCCTCAGACACCTGTGGAGTACCCAATGGAAACAAGTGGAATAGAGCAGATGGATGTGACAGTGAGCGGGGAAGCATCAGCACCACTTCCAATCCGACAGCCGAACTCTGGGCCATACAAAAAACAAGCTTTTCCTATGATCTCAAAACGGCCAGAGCACCTGCGTATGAATCTATGACAAAACAATGCTTTTATTGATGCAAAAAAGAAAACAATTCGGGGAAGGATGTTTGAGCATCCTACAAGATGAGAATCAAAATGGCAGTCAGCGCTATTACCTAGAATGCTTTGGAGAGAGGAAAAAATACACATGGATTAAAAAAAAAATCAATCAATGGTGCAAAAATATAAACCCACAAAAAAAACTCAAGCAAAATAGTATTGTGGAACCCACAGACACATCGATTGACTGGTTCCTATCTAGCGACATCTCAGCATTAGCAAGGGTTTTCACGTTGATGGCTCCAAACCGACAGTATTAAGGGTAGGATGTTGCTTCTGAATCACCCGTTGAAGCCTGAAGATGTCAAAGAAGGGTCATCCTTTCATAGGCAAAGTATGGGATTGCCTGTAATACTTGCAACTAAGGACAAATTAGCATGCAAGCTTTGTCAAACTTTTTCCAGCAACACGAATCAAAGACAAAAGAAACTTATCGATTGATGTTTTACGTGCAAACAACCTGAATCTTTTTTTTATATAAATATATATTTTTCAAATAGATTTTTGATTCAGCTCATTATGGAAAACATCCCAAACTTTAAAATGCAAAATTATTGGTTGGTATGAAGAAAGCCAGCTTCTGTTTCTTCTCTTGATGAAATAAAATACAAATGAACCATTGTTAACCACAGCTGTGGCTCTTACGAGGGCTTGGGGTAAACCTGGGGCGTCTTTTGTTTTTGTTTTAGTAACCTAGCTGCAATACTTTTCTGTAATACTAGAAGAAAAAAATCTGTTTAATCATTTCTACTTGCAGTACTGTTGTGTGCTAGGCGTAACTGCAAGCCTTGGGAAAGGCAGAAGTTATATGTTCTACATTGCATCCTTGCCCTGGGCCTGCACTGCACTGGAAAAAAATCGCCACCTGTTCTTATGCCAGTATTTGGGTCAAGCCCACGGCCGAGGAAAGACAGAAGAAAGTCAGGCTAAAGTGCATAGCTAGGGCAGTAAGCAGGAGAGATAGAGACCTGCAGGGAAGAGGGTTGCCATGGTCCACCCTCAGTCAGTCTCTTCTCAGCATATGGGGAAGGTTTTCAGTTTTACTTTGTACTATTTTTGCTGTTTACCTTCCTTAACATTTTTTCCCTCAAGAGTTTAAAAGAAAAAATGGTGTTTTTTCCCTCTTATTCTGGGGCTACATTTTTTAATTGTAAAAATATTTGATGGCCTTTTGATGAATGTCTTCCATAGTGAATAAGAAAACTTAGTGGCTTAATTTAGGAAACATGTTAACCAGACATTGTTTTTGAAAATGTAACAAAATCTACATAAGTGATTTACAGGTACAAAGAATAAAAATAAAGGTAACTTTACCTTTCTTAAATACTTCCTGCCTTAAGGAGCATTTCCATGACTAGCTGGTGAGACGGTTTAATAACTGCAGAGCTTTATAAAATATGCTTCAGTGCATACTGGTCTAGGTAGATGGTCACACTGCGAGTCTTGTCACTTCGCTTTGTTGGTCTTTATGTCTCCAGTCTGTGCAGCTCATTTGGTATAGTTGCAGCCCTAGGGTTTCTTTACGTAGATGCTCTTGCTATGTTCTTCATAGGATCCAAGCCATAAAATTCCTTATGCACGTCAGAGTCAGTCAGGAGAGACCAAGCTTGTTTCTTTCAATTGCAATTGAAGCGAGATGGGAGGAAAGTTTAACAGTGAGCAAAAATAGAACCTTGAGGGGCTGAGAGATGGTTCAGAGCTTAAGAACACTGGCTCTTCCAGAGGTCCCGAGTTCAATTCCCAGCACCCAAATGGTGGTTCCCAACTGTCTAACGGCAGTCCAATGGAATCAGATGCCCTTTCTGGTGTGCATAATTTATGGACAAAATACCCACATACATGAAATACATAAAACATCTTTTTTTTTTAAAAAAAACTCATGACAGATGATTAGAAATACAATCTTTCAATTGTGGCAGTAAATGAAAGAACTGATAAATCCATCTTTGGACAGAAAAGCTTTATATCATCTGATTCTCCCTCCTGGATTTCTGACTGCAGCTGCTTGTGAGTACCTTGTAATGGCAGCAGTAACTGAAGAGCTGCGGTGATGATTAAAAGCAGAAATTGTAAAGTTCTTTGTTTTTTGACAGTTTGTGATATCCTTAAAAACAGTCTCCCCCTTCCCCCCAAAACCCCACCTATGGTGATGCATATAGGAATCATTTCAGACTGCAAATGGCTTGTGCTACTCTGATATCTGTTTCCAGATGTGTTTACTGACTAGCGTTGACTGCCTGGCCAAATTCCATAAAACTTTTACAAACAGTTCCTCCTCAGCCCTAGTTGCTAGTAATATGTGCACTGTGACTGCCCCTAATTAAACTGTTTAACTGTAGTAGTGTCAGCAATAGTGGCAAATACTGCAGCTTTTTTGCATAGAAAGCATTAATTATACACCTTCCATCTACACAAATAATGTATAGCTTTTCTATCACAACATTAAGTGAAATTGATTTCTCATGCTGTGACAAGTTGATTGAGAAATTGTTTCATAAATGGATATCCCTACTATGACTGTGAAAACATGTCAGGTGTCACATGAGTGTCACAGACAGAAAGCACACGCCTATGCAATATGGCCTACTCTGTATTTATTTGTAAAAACTGAAGCGTAAAGTATATGTTAATACTAGTTTGAGTTTATAAGAGGTGTTCATGCTTGTACCAGGTAAGTGTATAAAGATGAAGTGCTTTTTCTTTTATTACCTGATTATTTTCTTTAAAATCAGCTATTACAGGATATTTTTTTATTTTCTACATGCCATTTTTTTAATTAAAATGAACTGAAGTTTACTAAATTTGTTTTATAAGGTTTGTAGTGTTACAGAATAACTAAACTGGGATTTATAAACCAGCTGTGATTAACAGTGTATTAATTATTGAACTTGAACCAGACCTTTAGGAAAATTATGTTATTTCTTCCCCTTTTATGATCTTAACTTCAAGGACTTTTTTTTTTCCATACTGTTTTTGAGCTAGAAGATAGTTTGAGATTTGGGGACAGGAGGATGCATGTGTGAGACTCCATAAATTCAACATTCTGTACTATAGGTAATAATTATAAACAAAACATCTTAGTATTAATATCGTGAGCCTTGGATATCATAATTAATATAGGACCTTTTTAAAACTATTCAGTTAGTTGTATTTCCTAGCTTACAAGGGCTAGATCGAAGATAATTCCCACAAGAATTGTTGAATTTATGAAGGATGGATTTTGAGGCTTTGAAAATGGTTAGTATCTAAAAGAGTCAATACCCAAAACATCTGCCTTTGTTGTAGGGACAGATACTAGCTAGCTGGACAAAACAGTCATAATCATCACGTAGGACCTGTGGTCTGTTGCTGATTAATACAGTACTTTCCTCATGTGACTCTTAACACTACAGCACAAGTATTATTTCCCTGGATTCTCTGGAGAAGCATCTGGAAGATGGGTTTCTGACAGTGTTTGCTCTTTAAACTGTGTTTGCTTCTACCCCAAGTTGGCTTTGCATCTATTAAATAGTTCTTCAGCTGCCTTATTATGAGTGCGATAAGGGCAACACCTTTTCTGCTTTTCATCTTGTATTTAGTTTACTGTATTAAGATATTTGATTTCAGATTGAATGAATGTAAATAGAAATTAAATGCAAATTTGAATGAACATAAAATAGAAGTGATTTTTTTTATTACCCGAAAGGAAAAAATTAGTATACATATTTACCATAGTATACATACCAGATGTACATTTTTCATTAACATGTTAGATATGTTCATGGTCTCATATTTAATAAACTACTTTTGTATGAAACAATTAGTTATAAAACTTTCTCCTGAGAAATTAGAGCTATTAAATATATAACAAATTTTAGTGTTGACTTTATGTAGTAAATGTTAAACATCTTTGTTATTTTGAATATACTTGAATTCTTTCCTTTTAAAAATATGCAATAAGCTATGTGGAATCTAAGTTCACATAAAAATCATGGGAATACTTTTTTATATATTAATAATCAACAGTTTGCTTACCTACACCTCATAGCTACCTTTGACAATGTAATGTTCACGCACAAAATAATGTAGTGCTGAAATGTAGCAAATATAATGTCTAGTATATGATAACCATTTTGGGTGGTAACTTACCATCTCTGAAGCCTTCATATCACACTAAGGTGTACAGAAATTCTCCAACTGAAGTTACCTCTAAAAAAAGTTATTACACATAGGTTTGTGGGCTTGCAAAGGCCACTGCATGCATGTAAACATCAGAAGACAAGAGTTCTCTCCTTCCATGATGTGGGTCCCAGGGATTGGAATAAATTCATTGAGTTTGGTGGCAAGCATCTCTATCTACTGAGCTAATCTGCCAGCCCAGAAGTTACCAGTTTATAAAATATAATAGTATCGCTCTCTCTTTGGTGCTCAGAGATCTTCCTGCCCCTGCCTCCTACGTCCTGTTATTAAAGGTACATGTCACTACATTAGAACCATTCTTTAAAATACTGTTGTGTATGTATCACTACATGTGTGTAGAGGTCAGAGGTCAACACAAAACTGAACAGTACAAGTGACGGCAAGAAGCACATATATGAGGTCCACAAAATGATTGAATCTAAATCATTTATTCTCACTGATTGCTTGTCATAGAGCATAATACAGTATTAAAATATATCATCCTCAATAAATCTTCACTTAGAAAATGTGATATAGGTAAAATATAGCATTTAGAACTTTCATTGAAAAATACAATTTTCTGAAAAATTTAAGCAATTTTAGAATGGGGATTACAAAAGTCTGATGAAGAAAATTGTTTCAGATATTATGTATCTTAAAATAGGCAAAATCTTTACTCTGAAAACCATGTCAGGAAACAGGACCTGCACCCCTTTAAAGTGGCTAGTTCTAGTTGCTAATTGCTGTTTTGGTATTATTAACAAGAAAAAACATTTCTAATTTAACACTGCAATTATCTGTCAAATAAGTGGAATATATTTGTATACTTTTTAATTTAATATATACTCCAAAAACACATGGCTCTTGCACTTAATCTTTAAGAAACTGAACTACAAACATGTCTCTTAATACCGTAAAACCATCTGGAAACATTTTTTCTACTCCTGGAAATCAATTATGATGCCTTTATCAATAGTTACCATAACCAGATAAAATTAATGTTTTGTAGCCTTAACAGTTTATACAACTTAGTATATCTGAAGGTGCAATGAAGTGGCTCCATCTTTCCATTTGTTTATACGATCTGAAATCACAGTTCTGCACAGTGGACAAGTTTTCTCTCTGTTAAACCATAAGGTAATGCATTCTTCACAGAATATATGCTGTAAAGGAATGAAGAACCAGATCTTACATATCACACTCTAGAGGATCCAATTCTTTAAAGTTTTTGAGAGAGCATCTGGCCCAGAAGTTTACAAATGAGTAAGTGACTTTCTTAATGGTAGAGCCATCACAAGTATTCTGACTGTGCCACTGAACTATTTTGCTAGGTGTTGCCTTTTAAATGTGATCACTTACCTGCTTAGTGGAAACTTACTTGCAGTTACTATGAAATATGGCAAGGAGCCTCCTTATATATTTAGTAACAAATGCTGCCACTGAGTATCAAGACTAGTATCCAGTTAGAAATAGAACCTGTTTGCTAACTGCTCTGGTATCTAAGTTACTGACCAGGTTACCCCCGCCCCTCATAGGTTCCTCTGCACAAAAATCATCAAAACATCATCATAAGGGGCATGATTTAGACAATCTATCACATCCTCCTTCCCGAATAAATTAACAATATGTACCCAGAATGCAATCTTCCACTAAATATTCCTTATATTATATTCCTTATATTGTCATATAATAAACATAATTTTCTCAAGTCAGAAGAAAAATGCTTTATGTAGTTTGCTTAGAAATTTTACCTGACAAATGAGAAGAACTGGCTTCTGAAATTCAGCTTGACATATTGAACAAATACCATCTGCATCTGAACACTGTCTCTTGCTGGCAGGCACTCCATAACTCTATGAAGACAAATTCCATTAGAAGAAGCTCCTCTGGACAGTCTGGTTTTGAATTGGCTGGGGTATGGCTCAGTGGCAGCACACGTGCAAGGCTCAGGGCTCACTCCCCAGTACTGTGCCAATAAAAAGAGTTTCTTCAAAAGTCCTAAAAATAGTTTGAGTTCTTTAAGGTCTTGACTTTCTTACTAAAGTCAGTAGGGTTTAATTGTTAACCATAACAGTGAAAGCTCTCTATAGATATGAAGGGGAAAGGTGGTAAACAATAATCAAGTCAGGATACTGTTTAGTGGTCTTGATGTCAATTTCCCTTCAATAAAATGCTATTTAGTAGAATACACTACAGGTAGTTATCCTGAAGTTTTTAGAATACCTTTTTTTTTTTAGGGCTGGAGAGGTAGTTGTGCATGGCTTTAATCCTAACACTCGGGAGGTAGAGGCAGGTGATCTCTCAGTTTGCAGCTAACCTGGTCTACAGAGCGAGTTCCAGGATAGCCAGGGCCACACAGAGAAACCCTATCACAAACCAACTATTTTTGTGGTTTGGAGAATCCCTTTAGATGAAGACCCCAACATGTATGCATATATGTACTCGGGATATCTTAGGGAGACTCAAGAATAAATCTGTATCAGTAACTGATTCTTTACTCTTTGTCTCACAGTGAAGATATCAATGAGGGTGTTTGATATTTTGTTTTTCTTCTGTGTTGCATACTGAATGTAGGGCCTCACACATGTGCCAGACAAGCATGCTATGAGTTACAGCCACAGGACATTTTCATGAGGTTATTTTCAGCACTAATCTTACTAGATTCAACTAAGTGAAATGGCTGACGCTTTTAACTCTTGAATTTTATTGTAGTTTTTACTTTCTTTTTGTTGTATTTTAGCAGGTTTCACTATGTAGCCCTGGCTGTCCTAGAACTCACGAGGTAGACCAGGCTGGCACTGAATTCACAAGAGACTTGCCTTCCTCTGTCTCGAGTGCTGAGTGCTGAGATTAAAGGCATTCGCCACCATAGCCAGCTAGCATTTCCTTTCATATCATCAATTACCTTAAAGCAAAGGTATCTTGGCCAGTTAGTTTGAACTACTCTGTAGATACTTTTTTCCATTTACTTGTTTCAGATTTATTGTTAAATCCTAAATCACTCAGGCTGGGATCACTTAATCCTGGGATCAGGGGCTCTTCCCTACCCATCCTTTTTCCCCCTAAAAAAAAAAAAGTCTTAATAGTATGTTATGAACTGGAGATACAGTTGTTGGTAGAATGCTTGCCTAGAAAACTTAATTTTCTAATACTGAATTGAGTAAGAGGAAATTTTCATTAGTAAAAAAAACTGCAAGGGGGGCTGGAGAGATGGCTCACAGGTTAAGAGCACTGACTGCTTTTCCAAAGGTCCTGAGTTCAATTCCCAGCAACCACATGGTGGCTCACAACCATCTGTAATGGGATCTGATGCCCTCTTCTGGTGTGCAGGAAAACATGTTGCATATAACCAATAAATAAAACTTAAAACAAAACAAAACAAAAAAAAAAAACTGCAAGGGACATGATTTTTACTGAGTTGTCTTCAAAATAAAAGTATGCTGAAGTGGGATAGGGAAAGTATTAATGAAACTATATAAAACACCCGTGGAGGGCTGCAGAGATGGCTTAGCGGTTAAGAGCTCTGCCTGTTCTTCCAAAGGTCCTGAGTTCAATTCCCAGCGACCACATGGTGGCTCACAACCATCTGTAATGAGGTCTGGTGCCTTGTTCTGGTCTGCAGACAGAATATTGTATACATAATAAGTAAATAAATAAATACTTTAAAAAAAACACTGTGGATTAAAAAAGAAAAAACAACAGAAGTCTATGACAGGATTTTTAAAAGTATTTATGAATCCTAAAAGATGTCCAGGGACTGAATTGTTTGCTTTTGTGCTTTAGTACAGGCTATGTGAGGTATCTACCACTGAGCCTCAGCTCCAGAACGACAAACTGAAAGGGCAAACAGGCATTCAGTACATAAGCATTGGTGGACAATGAAATTTAAGAAACTGCTCATGGGCCGGGCGGTGGTAGTGCACACATTTAATTCAGAGGCAGAGGCAGGAGGATCTCTATGACTTTGAGGCCAACCTGTCCTACAGAGGGAGTTCCAGGACAGGCTCAAGGAATTAAAATTTATCATTATAATCCCAAGTGCCAAAATATTAGAAAATAATCTCAAAGTAGAAAAGAAACATCTGAATTTCTACTTGTAAAACTACTGAAGAAACGAGAGTGAAGCAAGGCAGAAGTATTTTCTTAACTGCTAAGTACTTACTGGTCGTGTAAAAAATACTCGTAAAACCTGTCTGAAAGTTCTCAAGTGTCCAAAAAAGTCCAAAAGCTAGAAGAGGAAAAGACAGTTTATTAATTCAAAACCTCTATATGCTAAATCTAAAGACCAAAGGTGAAATTCAGTTCCCACCTAACCTAATATTCATTGTATGTCACAGCGAGGCAGACAATTATATGTCATTTCAACATAACAGACTAGTGCAGAGTTGAGCCACCTCTTAACCTAGAGCTACAATCTAATGAAGACAAACTAACAGTGCTCTCCCATTCGTCCCTGGGACCCATACAGAGGCTCTCAACCACCTCTAACTCCAATCCCAGGATGTCACCTCTGCGGGCCTCTGCGGGCACTGCACTCATGTGATACACAAATATAAACACAGGGGAAACACTCATATATAAAAAATAAATCAATTTGATTCAAATACTCTTGGCATTTAGATTTGAAAGCTTCACTAGGTGGTGGCAGTGGTACTCACCTTTAATCCCAGGGGAGGCAGAGGCAGGAGAATCTTTGAGTTCAAGGCCAGCCTGGTTTACAGTGTTCCAGGACAGCCAGGGATACACAGAGACCCTGTCTCAAAAAACCACAAAGTTTCATTGGTCTATATGAGTTCCAGGAGAGCCAGAGCTGTTCCTGTCTCAACCTCCCCAGAAACAGAACAATTAAAAAGTTTCATAAGTTGTAACAAGGTCCTGAATAAACTGCTTGGAAGAAGAAAAAAAAAAAAGTTTCATAAGGCTACACAGAGAAACCCTGTTTTGAAAAGCCAAACCAAAAAAAGATTGATAAAATAATAAATTGAAGAGATCGGGCATAAAGGGAGGAGGACAAGATATCCCACGGGTTTGAGAACTACATGTATCACAAACGGTACTGTGAGGGTTTGTGTGTTTTCTACTCATTTCCCATAGATACACAGGTATGGAAGTCTACCCCGCAACTCAGCAAAAATGGAGACACAGAGCTTGGCATGGTGGCAGGTACTTTTAATCTCTGTTGCTCAGGAGGCCAAGACACCATGCATGAGCAGCAGAACAAGAACCACTGCGGTACCTGCTTCCCCAGACCACTAGGTTCCTTCTCCTACCCTTTCTGGACCTCTCTGGAGGCAAGGTCTTAGTAGGTTGCCAACACTGGCAAACTCATGATTCTCCTGCCTCAGCCTCAGCCTCCTTTGTAGCTGGGATTACAAGTATACCCCAGCTCTACATTTCTAAATAGTTAAGAGTCTGTTATAACTTTCAGTTAGTGATATGAACATAAATTTTGAGGCAACTTAGTAGCAATATAAAATCAGTGATCAGAAGAGTCACTCTGCCAGGGTTATAATGTTACTTACTTTTAATATGAGGTAGAGTAAAGCCAGCAATATCCCAAGACTCCATCTAGTTACATTACCAAACTCCCCATAACTTATAAGGTACCGAAACCAAACTGGTATGGGGACAAAAATTCGGTAACACTGACATAATTCTTCTAAAAGCATGTACCAATAACCCTAAAAAAGCAAGGAAAAAGAAATAAATTCAGCCACCCAAGGTATTAAACACACAGTAGATATTTAATATTGAAGGAGAACATCACGAGTATATAATACACTAATCCCATGAAATTATATTTCAGAATAATGATTAACACTGACAAATTCAAATTGACTATCACATACCATTGTCATCACATGGCTTGCTTTCCAAGTATTTCCAAAATTGGCTCATTTCCCAAATGTTGGCCAGCGAGATGACTCAGTGGGTCTCCACATGGTGGAGAGTATACACAAAGTAAATAAATGTGAAAGAAAAAGTTTTGATGTATAAGTTGGGTTTGGTGACTCACATTCATAGCCCCAGAATTGGGAGGCTAAGGTAGTAGGACTGCAGTGAGTTCCAGAGTAGCTCAGGCTATGGAGTGAAACCTTGTCTCTAATAGTAACAGTAAGTCATTAAATGACTGCTTATGTAATCGCTTTATAAACTGGCAATGCCTTGGAGCAAAATAGAAGTGCAAATCTAGAATTTTCCCACATATAATATGAAGATTGAGTTTTCAATTATGCCGGAAGCAAATGTAATCCTGATTTTAGCCAATTAAGTTAGTACTTGAACAAATGGTTGCCAGGGATATTTTTGTGTTGGAGAGATGGCGCTGCAGTCAACAGCATTTCTTGCTCCTCCAGAGGACCTGAGTTGGGTTCCCAACACCCACATTAGGCAGCTCAAATGCTTCTAACGCCAGTCCCAAGGTATCTGATGCTCTCTTCTGGCCTCTAAATGAAGAGACATTTGAATGAAGACAAAGAGACATTCAAAGAGACATTTCAATGAAGGTTTTGCTAACATCATTCCAATAAGCATTAGTTAGTTTCTTACCTTTGATTTAAAAGGCATGATGAAAGAAGGCACCAATAAAATTAGGCATTTTAAACCCATGAAGAAGAATTTTAGAATGAAGTCTGTAATTCCAACAATCCAAAGAACTTCCCAGAAGCTCAACTGATCCAGTGTAGGATTTAAGAAAATTAAGCTACCAAGAGAAAAGCATAAACACTTATGAAGGTGATATACAAATGTAAAGCTTGCTGCAGTACTTTACATATTTTACATACAGTTAAGTGCTCTACCAGTGAACAACCCCCGAGTCTGTGTTTTCTGGCGTCTAACAATACACTCCTACAGCAGCTCTAAGAGGTGCAGTGCCTTTCATGTCCGGGCTGGGCCTTCTTCTCCATCTTCCTTTCCTGGTTGATTTTGTGCAGGTCTGTGAGCTCCTTTTGTTTTGTGTGTTACTTCAGACGGGTATCACTGCCACCTAGGCAGGCCTCATTAGGATTACAGGCTATGCCCAGACAGTCTTTTTTAAGTACTAGACATGTTCTGGAAACACAAATTTAAAAGTATGTGTTTGTGTGTGTTGTGGGGATGGGATGTGCGTGTCTGAGTGCAGGTGCAGAGGGCATCAGATCACTGAGCCCCTGAACTGGAGTTTCCTGGAAAAGCAGCAGATGCTCTTAGCCATGGCACTGTCTTTCCAGCCTGAGGTCATCCTTGTTTCACACTCAATCTAGGTTCACACTCTCTACCACTCCTTACAGCCCAGATTGGTTCATATTGATTACACTGAACCTAGGCCTTCTAATTATTTGATTAAAGCTGAAAATTCAGAATATCTGTCATGAAAATGCATCTTAACCACGTGTTTTAATGACTCATTTTTAGAAACAAAACGTTGATAATAACCACCTAATGATACTAAATAAACACTGATTAAACTGTAAATGGCACATACCTATATTTTCAGCATTCAAGAGGCCAAGGCAAGAGGACTGTAAGGTGGAGGGCACCCTGGACTACACAGTGAGACTCTGCCTCAAAAACAAAAAACAAGCCGGGCGGTGGTGGCGCACACCTTTAATCCCAGCACTCAAGAAGCAGAGGCAGGAGAATCTCTGAGTTTGAAGCCAGCCTGATCTACAGAGCTAGTTCCAGGATAGGCTCCAAAGCTACACAGAGAAACCCTGTCTCAAAAAACAAAACAAAACAAAAAAAAATGATCAAACAAATCCACTTATCAAAAAGTATTTATTGAACACATGCTATGTGCCAAGGTCACACCTGTCAATCATGAAAGGAGACTGACCTGTAATACTCATTATACAGTCAAAGTGCCATGGAATAAATGATAAACAACAGAAGTATACTAGGATCTCTAATTACCTGTAATAAAGTGATTGAGACTGAAAGGTGTAATATAAAAGAATAGAAGAACCTGCCAGGAACACCAATAACCAAGCACACTGAATCTTTGATGACCGTTCCTGAAAAAGAAACAATTTTGTAATTTATGTAAGTGTTATGTTGGGCCAGAATTACTAGTATCATTTTAACTTGATGATCAATTTATTACTTTAGAATGTTTTTTAAAATTATTTAATGTGCTAAATTGTTCATTGTCACAACCACTGTTTTTGTTAATTAGTCCTTAATAAACAAAATTTAAAACTACAAGCTGGGCTGGACAGTGGTAACACATACTTAAATCCTAGCACTCAGGAGGCAGAGGCAGGTGGATCTCTGTGAGTTTGAGGCCACTCACTCTGGTCTACAGAGTGAGTTCCAGCACAGACTCCAAAGCAAAGTCTCGAAAAACAAAACAAAAAAACTCAAAATGAAACAAAACAGAATACAAGCTGGGCATAGTGGCACAGACCTTTTATTAATCCCAGTACTTGGAAGGCAGAGGCAGGATGATCTCTGTTGAGTATGAGGCCTGAGCTACAGGGTTTCAGGACAGCCAAGAATGTGTTGAGAGACCCTGTTTCAAGTCACCACTCCCACAAAGAATCTAAAAACACAAGACCTAGAAGTCAAAGAAGCACTGACATAAAGGACCTGCCCAAAGCAATCTTTACCTTTGCTGCTTCTTTCTCTTCCATAAAACAGAAATTAAAAAAAAAAATGAATGTTGAAGTAACTAAGTTCATAAATATGCTATAATTTTGATCTTTGAAATTCAAGTTTTAATTACTCGTTTAATTCAAAGTTTTACAGTTGAGCATCCTAATCCAACTTTTTGAGCACTAACATGATGGCCCATGTGGAAAGTTCCTCACCTGATTTCACTGCCAGTCAAAACCCAGTACACTAATACTATATAAAGCTGCCTCTAGACTATATGGATAATGCAGACATACATGAAAGACACCTCATTATGTTCAGGCAAACTTCACAAAATTAAAGAAATCCTGGGTGGTAGTGGCACACGCCTTTAATCCCAGCACTCGGGAAGCAAAGGCAGGCGAATCTCTGTAAATTCGAGACTACCGGATCTACAGTGCAAGTTTCAGGACAAGTTCCAAAGCTACACAGAGAAACACCCCCCAAAAATATTAAATAAAAAAAAATGTCACTGGGCAATGGTGGTGCACACATTTAATCCATCCTAGCACTCAGGATGCAGAGGCAGGTGAATCTCTGTAGACCAGGCTGGCCTTGAACTCAGAGATCCACCTGCCTCTGCCTCCTGAGTGCTGGGATTAAAGGCATGTGCCACCATGCCCAACCTTGTATTAATATTTTTGTTATTTGTTTCTTTTTTTTTTCTTCTAAAGACAGGGTCTCACCATAACACACGTTGGCCTGATGCTCACTACACAGTCCAGACTGACTTTAAGTTCACAGCACTCCTCCTGCCTCAGCTTCCCCAGTGCTGGAATTAGACAAACACAACCACCATACCCAGCATTAACCTGTGCTAGTTTTAAACTTTGCATTAAATTTTTGTTAATAGGCTATACTATAAATTCCCAGATATGATCCATTTTTAGAAAATGCTCTTGAGCTAAAATTGTGTAGACTCTTGGAATTTCTTCTAAGGATTTATATGATTCAAACTTTTATTACTAGAAAAATTGAGCTTTTTTTTTTTTTTTACTAAGAGACATCTGCCATTCATGGTAGGGCATGCCTTTAATCCCAGCACTCGGAAGGCAGAGGCAGGTGGGTCTCTGAGTTTGAGGTCAGCCTGGTCTACACTGTGAATTTCAGGACAGCCAGGGATACACAGTAAGACCCTGTCTCAAACAAATAGACACATAAAATGACCAGTGCCCATTCATTCAATGCTCCATTTTACTTATTTTTTCAATCTTATGGTACAACAACTAAGGTTTTTAATGATATCATACTACTTAATATGTTTCAATTAACTCATGAAGTATAAAGGCCCTTGCCAAGCAAGATCAAATAGTGTGGTCTAAGTCTTTTAATCCTCTTATCTACTTATTAAGAATTGAACAACAAAAGGTGAGATAACTAAGCATTAGGACAGGTAACTTATTCCAAGTCATTTAGAAAATCAAATTAAGTATGTGGTGAACATCAGAACTTATCCTGTTGCTTCCCAGTCTTCTTGAAAGTTATTTCTATTTCTCTCAAAGTTATCTCTAATTCTGTAGAGAGAAACAGTTAATAATTTAGTTGCTTGTTATACTTACTCTTAGAAAAACCTGATTTACAATGCTTTTGTTTGCATACATAAAAGTTGTTAGCAGCCCAATTCCAAGAGAAATTCCTGTTAGAAAATAAGTTCTAGTTAATTGAAAGAAAAGAAAAAAAACCAAGATTATATATGCTAATAATATAAATTAAAACATAATTTTAAAAGTTAGCAATCAAAATACATAGGTTAAAATTATCAGTAAAAAGAGAAACTGAATTCAATAATTTAGTCAATATTTTGTCATTTCCTACCTGTTATATGCTGCATAACAAGTTTAATACCAAGAATCAAAATATAAGGAAGACTTTTTTGCAGCCACTTGAAGAGATAGCGTAACTCTGAGAAGGAGCCACTTCCATGTTCTCCAGATTCTGTGGCAAAGTCCTCAGGTGGCCTTGCTTCACTGTGGGAGTGACTCCGGAAGCGAGTATGTGCACATCCGTGGGCACAGCTACAGGCACCTGACCTTGCATTTCTAGAGCTCGGATTTTCAGGATATTCTTTAGGTCCGGAGTTTATTTGGATATGTATGTCTCCAGGGTGGAAAGAAGAACCTTCTGTTGATCTTGATGGGTGAACGCACTGGGAGGCTGGCGCATCATCACTTGCCGTGCCTGGAGGATCATGCAGTTGACTACAGCTGGCTTGCATGGCCCTGGAATAGTTTTTCTCTAAGATGTCTCTGCTTCAGGACTCTGTCTTCTTAAAAAATAAAATCAAAGAGCACTGTGAGTTAACAGTTAATCACAAGCAGTATACTGTGATTAGGTGTCCTTTACTCACTGAGGGAGGAGCTGCTAGTCACAGATGGTCTTTCAGGTTTGTTGTCACTACTCCTTCCATCTCTGCTACTGCCAAGGCTCTGCTCCCCCAACCCCAATCCTAAACAGCCCCAACCCCAAAGTCAATCTAGCAAACCAATGTGTTTAACTTATTTAGGGGTTACTAAAATACAAAGCATATTTAGTGAACATTTGCTTTTGAGCCGCAGATGTCTTGATTTCTCTAATGCCAAAAGACATAAGCAAAAAGTCCAAGAGTGGGTGTCCAGCTGATAGCACTATGAGGAGCAGTACACTCATACCGAGTACGTATGTAGGCACATGGACTCCA
The DNA here is from genome assembly GCF_982192425.1 of Myodes glareolus. Lineage (NCBI taxonomy): Eukaryota > Metazoa > Chordata > Mammalia > Rodentia > Cricetidae > Myodes > Myodes glareolus. Next base: position 36,164,125 of record NC_142034.1, read on the forward strand.
AAGAAGAGCCCACATTAAGAAGTTTGCTAAGGGTAGGTGAGATGGCTCAGTCACTGAAGTTAAATCCCAGAACCCAGATGGTAGAGGAACGAACTGACTCCCACAAGTTGTCCTCCCTCCCTCGGTCTCCCTCGGTCTCTCGGGGTCTCTTTCTCTCTCTCTCTCTCTCTCTCTCTCTCTCTCTCACACACACACACACACACACACACACACTAAATCAATGTAACAAATTTTTAAAAGATTCACTAATGCTTAAAAGGAAAAAAATCAGTGCCTTATTAAGCATCAAAAGATAAGCATTTCATTTGGGTGACCTACTAGACATTTCATTTTATGTTGGAAAGCCTTTCCAAAGCTAATAAGGCTTCCAGTAATTAATAGTCTTGTTACTCCTCAAAAGAATGTTACTCAGATACCTTTGAAATGGGGTCCTTAGGGGGAGTCATCACGTAATTGCTAAGTGATGTTTTAGTCTGAATAAGGAGTTAGCTTCTGGAAGAAAAATGCCACGATGGGCGGTGTGTGGCGGGGGTAGGGGTGTCAGAAGGGAGGCTGTGGGCAGGGCAAGATCCCTACGTGATCCAGAGTGGATCTCGGACGAGCGTGCCAGTCACAGAGTTCACACCGCCGGGCCTCTCCCGTTTCTCCCGCGAGGGAGCAAGCTGCGGCCGGGGCTTGTTCGGGAGCCTTGCAGTTACTGTGTGACGTTTCGGCGAGGCTCCGAAGCCTCGGCGGCCGGATCTCCTCACTCTCTGAAGAGCGACCTGGGACAGGACAGTTTGTGTCTCTGCTATAAAAAAAAGGGGGGGGGGACACCCAAACAACTACCTTCCTGTCCTCCTTCATACATAAACAAGAGAAAGGAAAAGGGAAAGAAAAGTAAACGCCAACTCTTCCGGAATCTGCGAAGACCGAGTTCTCCACCCACGTCCGAACCTCGGCTCTTCTCCCCGGAAACCCTCCGCCTCACCGCCCTTCCCCAGGCCTGACCTCTCATGACCAGGGGCGGGTGGCCTCTGCAGCCACGATACCAACAGCCCGACACGCCGCCGCAAGACCTTCTCGCCAAGCCTTCAGACTCAGACGCCACCAGCAGCAGCGACGCCCGGCCTGGCCCCGCGGAGGCGCGCGCGTTCCCCAGACGTCGTCGTGCGCGGCCCGCCTTCGCCAAGCCACGCCCTCGCCCGCGGGAGGCGGGCGCCCTTAGGCCCCGCCCCGCGCTCATCCTGGCCCCGCCCTCTCCGGGCGGAGACGGAAACCTTTAGGCTCCGCCCCCACTCGGAGGGTGAAGAGGAGGAGGGCGAGCGGGGTCTAAGCATTCTGGTCCGGCCCAGTCGCGTAGCTCCTGCTACTATTCTCCGAGTGGCGAGGTGGCAGATGTATGCACTAAATTAAGTCTGCGTGCCCGTCACTTCTTGCGTGGATTTGCAATCCGTCATACTCCTCGGAGTCCTGCAGGACTTGAGGTTGAGAAGGAGTAGGTTCGGGAGGCCGCTCCATTCTCGGGGCTGCTCTCGCCTCTCCGGGTCTGCTCGCCTCCCCGGAGCCAGGATCCGACGACAATGCCCGGGCTTCCGGCTGCCTGTTGCTAGCCACTCAGACCCACTGGGCTGGCTGGGCGAGGTTGTGAGTGACCTGGATTCGCATTCAAACCCTGAAAATGGCCAGAGCGCACTAGTTCGTCCCAGAACCGGATATCAGAAACGCCGGGGAGTTTGCGAGGCGGTGGAAGTAGATTTAGAAAACCCCTTGTTGACGAAAGGGAACTCGACTCCTAAAAGACTAAGGGGAAAAATTGCCGGGCGTAGTGACTCACGCATTTAATCCCAGCACCCGGGAGGCAGGGGCAGGTGGATCTCTGTGAGTTCGAGGCCAGCCTGGTCTACAAATCGAGTTCCAGGATAGTCAGCAGGATAGTCAGAGCTACACAGTGAAACCTTGTCTCGAAATAACCCAACAAAACAAAACAAAGAAAGGACGGGGCGTGGGGTGGAGGAGTTATAAACAAAAAGAAGTCCGTCTAGAAAAATCTAACACATCAAGTAAATAGCAGGGTTCCTATGATTTCCTGAAATGAAGTGTTTCGTGGGAGGTTAGGTGAAGGGACCTGGGCGACATTTTGTGAGTTAGGTATACTTTGTCTTTTGTCTGTCACCACCTGGCTTAAACCTTTCAGATACTGGTGTGACACCTTAGCGGCGAAATGTCGTCTTACTTTATTTCATAGTAGTATGATTGAAGCCACTGTTTTCAGCCCCAATCATTCACCTCAAGACTATACTTAAATTTCTCTCAAGTCGAAAAGCACTTTTTAAAAAATTATTTTTGTTTTGTTTTTTTTTAGACAGCGTTTCTCTATGTAGCATTGGCCATCCTGGAATTTGCTCTGTAGACCAGGCTGGCCTCGAACTCAGATTCGTTTGCCTATCGAGTGCTGGGATTAAAGAAGGGTACCACCACCACCCGGCCTTTTCTAATTTTCTTCAACTAATTTTCTTCAACCCTACCTTTATGTTGGGTTCCAGGGATCCATCCAAGGTTGCCAGGTTTGTGTGAAGCTTGGAAATGAATGGAGGATGAGTATGGTGGCTCATAATTGTAATCCCAGAATTCTTGAGGCCAAAGCAGGAAGATTGCTGTGAGTTCTAGGCCAGTCTGGGGTATAGAGTGAGACTCTGTCTCAGAAAAATACACATACATAAAAATGCAAGTTTAGGAAGAAGGAACACCACATAATGTTCCACATAATGTAGCCCCAACTACATTGTAACAACAGTTTGTTTTAATATGACACATTTATAAATTTAATATATCTAGTGTTTACATTCTCATTTTGACATGTAACACATTGAAGGCATATGAGTACATACTGGCAGTTTAATAGTATATTTTATTCAAATAAGTTGATTAAAAGGTCACATACTTGAGGAACAGTGAGTTGAGATTTGATTTCTGTGATAAGATTTCTTTCCACTTGAATCTGGAATATCAAAAAGGACATTTAAATTTTAATTAATTATTTAAAAAAGCAAGCACGGTTAGTGCCAGGCAAGATGTACCCACTATTGCAATGGTGATATGAAAGTTATGGGAATAACTAACTGCTTTGGATTGGATCTGAGGCCGCTTCCACAGGAGGGAATTCAGATCTGGTATATCAACCTGGGGCAAATACCCAAAGGTAGCACTGCTTGGAGGAATGCACGGGATTAGGCGAAGAGGAAGGCCCCCCAAAAAACACTGGACAGACAGCATAAAGGAAGACTGTGGAACCTTGAGTATGACAATAACACAAGCATTTAGGACTGCCCAGGATAGGAACAACTGGAGACCCGCCATAAACGGGCTGCCCATGCATGCTTGGCATTGCCGGGGCATAAACCGTGAAAATGGTGACTGTCAATCTCGTCAGAAGCCCCATGACTCAGGAAGTCACTGACCTGAGGAGGAACCTACTGCCGTTCTGTTAAGGGACATGTTGTCAAACTGCCTTCTGAATAATGCTTATGCTTCTATCTGCAGATTAGTGTTGCTCTCAGCTTGGGCCCGAGACACTTCTCTCTGCAGTCGTCAGCAGTTAATGATGAGACTCATAACTTGGTGGAGTGTGCTGAGACTGGTGATTGCTCCGTCCCGTGTATCAGTCCTCTCTCCCTGCAAGGCTAAGGAGATGCCCGGGAAGAAGAGCAGAAAGGAGGTAAAAACCGGGGAATGGGAGGGGGTGAGCGCGTGAGATTTTGTTTTGGGGACGTGACGTGGTCGTTGCACCGTGAACTCAGGCAGCTGTGATCAAGATCAAGTTAACGAGAGTAGTTAACTAATAGGCAGCCCTAATTGGACTCAATGGGTTACTGACAAGAACAAAAAAAAAGTGACTGTGAAGAGGGCAGGAGACGTGCTGGAGGCGCCTGGAGAGGGCAGGCAGGAGTTGAGGGCTCCTTGTGGGGAATGGATGTGCTATTTATGTGTATAAAATTGTCAAATAATAAAAAATAGTCTACTAAAAAATAAATAATGTAAATTCAAACTTGTAATCTGAGCACTGGGAGGCGGAGTTCAAAGCCAGCCCTGCGTGAGACCCTGTCTCAAACCAACCAACCAATAAACAGAAAGGCATTTGCTATATTTATTGTCAGGAATTGTCCTAAGGGCTGGCATGGCTCATGCCTTTAATCCCAGCACTTGGGAGACAGAGGCCGAAAGATTTCTCTGAGTTTGAGATCAGCCTGACCTACAGAGTGAGTTCCAGGACAACCAGGGTCTCAAAAAAACAACAACAAAAAAAAAACTATCAAAAAGAAAAAGAAAAAAGAAAGAAAGAAAAGGAGGAAGAAAAAAAAGAAAAAACTGTTCCAACTACTGGAGGAAGAAAGAAAAAAAGAAAAAATGATATAGTCCAAACCCCACAGGGAAGTGAGTGGTTAGACATCAGACAGGCCTGCAAACAGTCACAGTGTACTGGAGTGAACACTGTAATCGAGGCTTGTTCTCTTTGCCGTGGAAGACGTAGGAGCCTTTACTTTGTCGGGCAAGAAGCACTTCCTTACAGTTGTGACATTTGAGATGTCGGCTGAAGAACGAGATTTGCATACAGGAACATTAAGCTCTTGTAGACCAGGCTGGCCTCGACCACACAGAGATCTGCCTGCCTCTGCCTCCCGAGCGCTGGGATTAAAGGCGTGTGCCACACCGCCTGGCATTGTCATAAAATGTTCTCTCGACCAGAAGCTTGTTTGCAGGTCCTCTGAATTAAAACCTAGACTTTTTTTCCCCCCCGAGACAGGGTTTCTCTGTGTTGCTTTGGCACCTGTCCTGGAACTAGCTCTTGTAAATCAGGCTGGATTTGTTAGAGTGGCTTCCAGGATGCGGCCTGGGTAGTCCAATAATGCTGGTCTCATGCTGAGACTGAGACTCCAGCAGTGGCTCAGCCCCCAGGGCTGAATGTCCCAGCTGTCCCACACTGAAGGCCTGGAGGGTTCCCAGAGAGCTGCTGATCTTCTTTCTGTGTTTGGACTTCTTCCGTCGGAAGCCCAAAGAAGTCGGTTCTGATCCTGATGCAGGACCGTGGAGAGAGGAACTTGCCGGAAGGATGAAGGCAAGCAGCGTAGCAACTGCGCTTCACTGGCTTCCGGGTGCAGTCAGGTTGACAACCAAAAGGCACTGGTCGCTGGGGTCATAACGGTTATATGAATGACTCTTGAAAGCTTCTTGGACATTGTGTCAAGAACTTACTGCTGGCAAATGTTTGCGACCTTGAGATCCAATGAAGTCAATTCTTAGACAAGGGACCACTTGGAGAAAGTCCTGATTTGTTCTGATTGCCTCTCTTTGCTTCCTCCTAGGGGCCCTAAACATACATAAGGCTACCCTTGACTCAGCTCCAACCGAGGTCATTCAGACCAGAAAGAGCAACCAGTTAACATGCGCATACGAAGAAATAAAAACCATTTATTTTAAGCCTCCGGTTTGGAGAGCTCCAGCTCTGTGTCATAATAGTACTTACCCGATCCGTAGTGACCCATTAGATGTGGGGTGGAAAGGGATGAGTCCTTGCTTGGGTGGCGGGAGAAAGTTAGCATTAGGAAACTCTACATACGAGAATAAATGAATAACTGATGATATCGTGTGGAGTGCCAGGTGGGCACGCATGCCCAGTGCCTGCAGAGGCCAGAAGGTGGTAAGTCCCCTGCAGCTGTCCACAGTGGGTGCTGGAGCCGGACTCAGGTCCTTGAGAAGAGCAACAAGAACTCTTAACTGCTTGGCCATCCCTTCAGCCCTGTCTTTCTTTATTTGCTTGTGTGTGTGTGTGTGTGTGTGTGTGTGTGTGTGTGTGTGTGCGCGCGCATCTGTGTGGAGATACATGTGAAGGTCAGAGGACGGCTGAGGAAATCATTTTTCTCCTTTCACCAAGTGAGTTCCTTGGAGTGTTGGTTAGGTTTGTGTTTGTTGTTTGTTTGCTTTTGTTTTTGTTTGTTTGTTCGTTTGTCTTTTGTCCATGTGACACAACCTAGATCTGGGAAGAGGGAACCTCAGGTGAAGAATTTCCCAAATGAGCTCAGAACATAGCCATGTGTGAGAGTGCCTTCACTGCTGATTGATGTGGGAGGGCCCCCCCCGCCCACTGTGGTGACATCATCCCTGGGCAGGTGGGCCTGGGTTGTATAAAAAAAGCTAGCTGAGGTGCTGGTGAGATGGCTCAGTGGTTAAGACCCCTGGCTGCCCAGGTTCAATTCCCAGCACCCACATGGCAGCTCACAACTGTCTGTAACTCTGGTTCCAGGGGATCTGATCTCCTCACACAGACATACATGTAGGCAAAACACTGATGCACATAAAATAAAAATTGGCTATGTATTAAAAAGAAGCTTAGTTATATTTTTTAAAAAGCTGAGCATAAGCCAATGGGAAAGTCAGTAGGCAGTGAGATTTTCCATGCTGCTGAACTCAGTTCCTGCTTGCACTCCTGCTCTGGCTTCTGATGGGGGTGGTGGGCTTTGACCTAGAAGTCTAGCCAAATAAACCCTTCCTCTCTGAAGCTGCTGTTCAGAGAGTTCTGTCATAGCAACCGAAAAGCAAACTAGAGCAGGGATAGAAACCAGGTCGTCTGGCTTGGTGGCAGGTGCTTTCACCCACTGAGCCGCCTCACTGGCCCCAATTAAAACTGTTGATTACACGTATTTAGTGTGTGCCACGCCCATCTTCCATGGGCACGCGAGAACGCTGCAGTGAGTGTGTGGGTGTGAACTGACTGCTTGAAGAAGTTGGTCTTTTCCTCCTACTACAGGGTTCCTGGGATGAACAGGTTGGCAGGCTTCATGGCAGGTGCCTCTTCTTGCTGAGCCATTCCACTGGTGCATCTCTCTCTCTCTCTCTCTTTCTCTCTCTCTCTCTCTCTCTTTCTCTCTCTCTCTCTTTCAAAACAGAGTTTCTCTGTGAAGTGACTGTCCTGGAACTCACTCTGTAGACCAGGCTGGCCTTGAACTCACAGAGATCCGCCTGCCTCTAGCCTCCCGAGTGCTGGCCTGTGCCATCCCCACCTGCCTGGGCCTTGGTTTTTTAAGACAGAGTCTCACTGTGTAGCTCTGACCAGCCTGAAGTTCTGTACTATAAACTACACTGGACTCCAATTTGTAGCGATTCACCTGCTTTAGTCTCCTGAATACTGGGTTACAGTCATAGACCACAGTGTCTGGCCAGGACTTGTTTTTTGTACGTGGGAAACAGGAAATAATGGTACATACCTGTAATCTAAGCATCCAGGAAGCCGAGATTAGAGAACTGAGTTTGAGGCCAGGCTGGGTGACATAATGAGACCTTGTCTTAAAGAAACAAACTGGGTGCCAGGCAGTGGTGGTGCATGTCTTTAATTCCAGCACTTGGGAGGCAGAGGCAGGTGGACCTCTGTGAGTTCGAGGACACCCTGGTCTACAGAGTGAGTTCTAGGACAGCCAGGGCTACACAGAGAAACCCTGTCTCAAAAAAAGAATAGTGGTGGTGGGGGGAAACAAGCTGGGCATGGTGGTTCATGACTATAATCCCAGCATTTGAGAGATTGAGACAGGAGGATCACTATTAGTTGAAGTCTAATCCCGACTGTTACATACTCAGTTCCGGGGCAGCCTGGGCCTCAAAGTGAGACTCTGTCTCCAGGAACCAATGGGAGAACAACAAGGTGGGGGAGGTTGACGGGATGACCATGCAGCTTCAGAAACAAGGCTGCGGAGGCCGAGGCCACGGCTCAGTGGGTAAGATCTTACCAAGTTCAGATCCCCGCACCCGAGGAAAAGATGGTAAAGAACCTGTAACCCCGCTCCTGTGTGGCTCCATGAGGCGCTGAGCAGACCAGCAGCTGCCAGGGCTGCGGCACAGTAAGTGGGGCGGGTCCTAACCTGTCAGGGGACTGTGCACCCAGAGAAAATCAAAGTAGGCACTTACAGCTGTGTATAGAGTTGACATAAAACTACAGGTCAGGTGGTGACCGTGGAGACATCAGACGCAAAAGGGAACAGGAAGGCATACCCAGTACTACAATTCGGGCCATTCCTCTATTGAAAGAGCAACAGAATCCAAATGTAGACAGTCTTCGGGATGTGCTGACGTAAGATTCCAGGTTATATTCCCTTCAGACTTCTTTTCATGGACCTCAAGAACTGAGGTTCTGGCTCTGCCGTGAGTTCACAGATCCCTCTTGCCAGCCATTCGTACCAAAACCTTCAAGGGACTGTGTTCTGTCTCTCCACACTGTGTTCTTCACAGAGACCTGAAAACCTCCAGGTCTATTGACTGAAGACAACAGAACAATCAGACCGTCTGATTGGGCCTTGGCAGAGCTCTTAGAACACACGCGCTAGGAGCGCTCTGAAGCTGTTCCACTCCTGGTGACTTTTGGAGAACAGACGCCATGGTGTTCAAAGGACTGGCAACAGAGAGATCATCTCCGTGAGGAATCAGAACCTGACCAGCTCTGGCACTTCAGAGCTTTAAGAACTCCTAATAACAAAGTGCAACCTGAAGCGGAGTCTCTACGAGTCTAAGAGTCTATTTCCTGATGGCACCAGAAACATTCCATGTTAACATTTGGGTGAAAATGGCTTCTTTTGCCCTTAAGACTGCTAGTCTCTCATCCTGCCTGGCTTGTTAAATATGTTCAATATACTTTATAAACTCATAATTCTCCTGCCTCATCTTCAGAATCCTGGAATTGCAGGTAGGCATCACTTTGGCAAGTTGAATTTATTTATTTATTTTATGCATGCGTGCATGCATTGATTCATAGTTTTTTTGAGACACGATTTATTTATGTATTTGATTATTTATTTATGGTTTTTTGAGGCAGAGTCTCTCTATATAGCCCTGGCTGTCCTGGAACTTACTATGTAAACTAGGCTGGCCTCACACTCACTGAGATCCACCCGCCTCTGGCTCCCAATTGCCTGACCTTTCAACACATCTTTTTAGATGTGTTTACACATGACCCTAAGCTCACCTACTGACGACTGAAGAAACATTTAGGGTGGTTTTTTTTTGTTTGTTTGTTTGTTTATTCAAGTATCCAAAAACACTCTTTCCACTTCCTCCCCTCCTCCCAATACCCTCCCGCTCCCCCCACTCCCTCTCCTCCTCCCTCACCATTCCCAAGAGCAGTCAGGGTTTCCTGTCCTGTGGGGAATTCAAGTTCCTCCCCCCTCCCTCCGGGTCCAGGAAAGTGAGCATCCAAACAGGCCAGGATCCCAAAAAGCCAGTGCATGCAGACGCAACAAGACCCAGTGCCATTGTCAATGGCTTCTCAGTCTTCATTTGGACCTCGGGGGCTCAGTCAGCCCCCATGTCAGCCACATTCAGAGAATCCGGTTTGATCAAATGCTCGTTCAGTCCCAGTCCAGCTGGCCTTGGTGAGCTCTCATTCGATCAGTCCCCTTGTATCAGTGGGTGAACGCACCCTTCGCGGTCCTGACTTGCAGTGCTCCAATGTGGGTCTCCGTCTCTATCTCCATCCATCGTCGGATGAAGGCCCCCTCTGATTTTGCTTTCCTTGCTCACGATCTCCCTCCCTCTGCTTCTCATTTGGACCTAGGGAGTTAAGTCCAGTGTTCCAATATGTGTCTCTGTCTCTATCTCCATCCATCGCCATATGAAGGTTCTGTGGTGACATGCAAAATATTCGTCAGTATGGTTATGGGCCAAGGCCAGTTCAGGCACCCTCTCCTCTGCTGCCCAGAGTACAATCTGGGGACCTCTCCTTGGGCCTGGGATCCCCTCCAGAATCAAGTCTCTTGCAAACCCTAAAATGGCTCCCTTAGTTAAGATATAAACTTCCCTGCTCCCAGAACCATCCTTCCTCCCTCCCCCCTCCCATTCCCCCAAGCCATCCCCAATCCTCCCCCTCTCCCCTCTCCCCTCTCCCCAACCATCTTCCCCTACTTCCATCCCCCCACCCCCCATGCACCTGAGTTTGCCTGGCACTCTTGCCTAGTTCTAATATCCAGGAGGATAACTATATGATTTTCTTCAGGTTCACCTTCTTATTTAGCTTCTCTAGGATCACAAATTATAGACTCACAGACCTTTAACTATGGCTAGAATCCACTTATGAGTGAGTACATACCATATTCCTCTTTTTCTCCAAAATATACAAAGAACTCAAGAAACTAGACACTAAATCTCTAATTAACCCAATTAAAAAATGGGGTACTGAACTGAACAGAGAATTTACAACAGATGAATTTCGAATGGCCAGAAGACTCTTAAGGACATGCTCAACCTCCTTAGCGATCAGGGAAATGCAAATCAAAACCACTTTGAGATACCATCTTACACCTGTCAGAATAGCTAAACTCAAAAACACCAATGATAGCCTATGCTGGAGAGGATGTGGAGTGAGGGGGAACACTCATCCATTGTTGGTGGGAATGCAATCTTTGTACAGCCGCTGTGGAAATCAGTGTGGCGGTTTCTCAGGAAACTGGGAGTCAACCTCCCTCAGGACCCAGCAATTCCACTCTTGGGAATATACCCAAGAGATGCTCTATCATACTACAAAAGCATTTGTTCAACTATGTTCATAGCTGCACTATTTGTAATAGCCAGAACATGGAAACAACCTAGGTGCCCCTCAATAGAAGAATGGTTAAAAAAGGTGTGGAACATATATACATTAGAGTTCTACTCAGCGGTAAAAAACAATGACATCTTGAATTTTGCATGCAAATGGATGGAAATAGAAAACGCTTTACTGAGTAAGGTAACCCAGACCCAAAAAGGGGTGGTTTTTTTTTTTTTAAGATTTATTTATTTATTATGTACACAGTGTTCAGCCTCAATGTGTCAGAGCCAGAAGAGGGCACCAGATCTCATTACAGATGGTTGTGAGCCACCATGTGGTTGCTGGGAATTGAACTCAGGACCTCTGAAGAGCAGTCAGTGCGCTTAACCTCTGAGCCATCTCTCCAGCCCTAGGGTGTTAAAATTAGTCATTAAATTTGAAGAGTTTTGCTATGTCAGGAGAGCTCAAAGCAGATTTAGTTATATTTTACAGCCCCTCCCTGCAGCTCCCCATCCCATGTGTGTGAATGTGCATGTGCGCGCGTGCGTGTGTGCACGTGTGTGTGCATGTGTGAGTGTGCGTGTGTTCCAGAACTTGGTGTCTGCCTGGTTGTTGGAATTAGTTATATACCACCATACCCAGCCCAGACACCCCCTTTTCTAGACCTTTACGTAGCGCTAGAATTTAGGCAGATGTAACCTATCTGGAGAAGTACTTGGCTTCTCTGCCTGTAGGGAACAGGCGGTGGGCTCCTGTGGCTGTTGAGAGTTCTCAGAGCTTTTCACAGAGGACAGCAGGCCAGCGCTGAACTCCCCTAGATTCAGTCAGGGCTGTGATCTGCCCTTGCTGTGTCTCCGTTTCTGAATCTTCACGGGCTGGTGATGAACTTTGGTTTATTTAGCTAATTGCAGGGATGCCTGTGTTTGCCCTCCTGCCGAGCACCTAGGCCAGCCTAAGGACGTGGTGAGCACACTTTATTAATGTTTACAAAGCAGCTATAATGCCACTCCCTCAAATGCTTACTAGTTCCATAGCTTTCCTTGTGAGAGAATATTCAAATGCATTTTAAATATTCATATCATAATTCAGTAAAAATTTTTCTTGACCTTAAAATGAACTTTTTGCTCAAGGAAAGAAACTCCCTGTTTGTTCAGATCCAGGAAGGATAGATCAATTTGAAAACTCTTTAAAATTTGTAGTTGGCTGGGCGGTGGTGGAGCACACCTTTAATCTCAGCACTTGGAAGGCAGAGGCAGGTGGATCTTTGTGAGTTCAAGGCCAGCCTGGTCTACAAGAGCTAGTTCCAGGACAGGCAGCAAAGCTACAGAGAAATCCTGTCTTGAAACTCCCCCCCCCCAAAAAAAAAAATTGTAGCTTTGTAGCTATTCAGACCATAGTGTTTGCTAAAAAGGGTTGCAGGAGGCAGGGCGACTAAGAGAAATGAATTGATTAATGCAGCCACTGCATTTTTTTCCACCGTCAATTTGATTTAAATTTAATATCCTCCCACAATGGAAAATGATTTACAATGAGAAGATGAACTGGAAGGAATAAGAAAATGGAAACAAGATACGCGTCATGTTTTACCATCCAGCAGATTTACCATGCCTTCCAAACAGTGTCTGGCCATTTACAGTAAATGAAACGAAATGCTTTTTAAAATAACAAAACCCCGCGTTTTTGCTAGTGGACTCTCCCTCCCCCGCAAACACATTCATCCCACTGGGCTCTGCGTTACATCTATGTTGTTTTTAGCTCATTTCCTTTTGTAAAAAAGCAATTGGTGAGTTGATTTCCCAGTTTAGTCGTTGTAATAAAACATAAAAGGCATTTCTGTTTGGGCAGCTCATACACTGAGTCAAAAGCTCCAAAAAGCAACAAATATAGGACAGGCTAAAATTAGAAACCGCTGGCGTTTCTTGAGCAGCAGGCTCTGCTGGCAGTTGCTCCTCCCCGCTGTTGCCACCAGCAGGAATCTGAAGGTCACCTCTGTGTACCAGACGACAGAACCCCGTGTATGTCTTTAAATAACAGTTTATAATTCATGTAGCATAACCTGCATCTGGAGAAATACCCATCTCCGTGCGTTTTATTTTCACAGACTTGTCCAATGAGCCTCGTCACAAAGGTAGAATATTTTCTTCCTTTCGCAGAAACCATCCCTTTCCATCTCCTCACCCCCCCCCCCCCGCCAGCACTGGCAGCCACTACTTTGTTTCCTATGACTTGCCCTTTCTAGACATTTGACATAAACAGTCATAAACAACGAGCTTATGTCACCGGCTTCTTTCAGTTGACACAATGTTTTCAGGTTTTCTAATGCTGACCTACCAGTACATCTCTCATTTTTTAGTGTACAACAATATTCCATAGGATAGATGGACCAGTACTGATGATGGGAATTTGGGTGTTTTCGCTTGTTGATTATTGTTAATGAGACTATTAATATGCATGTATAATGGTTTTTGCCATTTGTTTTGTTTTTATGTTGAGACAGGTTCTCGCCGGGTAGCCCAGGCTGGCTCCAAACTCATGATCCTCCTGCCAAATAGAAACACTGTAGGTATGCCCCCAGCAGACCGGCCACGTGGACAAGATTGTGTGAGGGTTCCAGTTTTTCTCACATTCTTCGCCATTTATCATCTGCCCCTCACCCCCATCAGAGTGCACATGCGCTGCGCAAGTGTCTACCAGGGGCCCACATCCCCAGCGCAGAGATGTGCCAGTTGTGTTGCTAAGGGGTTAGTTGATAGATGTCTTAGGTAGACAGTGAAGGATCTACTGAGAGACTTTTCAGCCAGGCAAATAAGGAGAGCCTGTTGCAGAGCACATGAGGTGACCCGGGACCTGGAGAAACAGGCTTAGAAAATATGGTGAGGAAGTAGGGCTAGCTGTGGGAAACCGCAAGGGTGTGTCATCGGGACAGTGTGGCAAGGTCCTGCCACCTCAGCGCGTAGACCCTGGCTACCACAATCAAAACTGGATTCTGATGCCAAGCGTGGAGGCACACATCTCTAATCCCAGCATTTGAGAATCTAAGGCAGAAGGGTCCCACATTTGAAGCCATCTGGGCTACAGAGTGAGACTCTATCTCCAAAAGAAAAATACACTAAGCAAAAATGTGCCTTTGGGAACCTCACTCGGGATTTGAAGTCTTATGGGAAGTCTGGCCAGACAAGCCCAGATCAGACCCTGTGTGTTTGCTTCCCAGGATGGAAGGAATAGTTGCGCATCTAATGCTAAGACAGGATGTTCTGTAGCCCAGGCGGTGAGCTCCCTTTCTAGCTGAGGGTGACTTTGAGTTTCTGATCCCCTTGTCCCCGCCTTCCAAATGCAGTCATTACAGGTGTGCACCATCACTGCCAGCCAATAGTGCAGATATTCACTGTAGAGGACAGGAACTCGAGTGTCTGCCGTGGATGAGCCCAAAGGGAAAGAATGGCGCAGGACAGAAAACAAACAAACACACCAGCCACACCACACAACACTAACCAGTATATACCACACCGTACCAACCACACCACACAACACTAACCAGTATATACCACACCGTACCAACCACACCACACAACACTAACCAGTATATACCACACCGTACCAACCACACCACACAAACCATACCACACTAATGACACCACAGTAACCACATCACACCATCAACTAAACCCGTGTTAGCTTTTGAATACCCAAAGCCAAGATGCATGTACTATTCCTTATTCTGCATGGCTAGTCCAGATTATTGTTGGGGTGCTCACAAACCCATCTGTCCCTACAGGGAGACCTGCTTTCCCACTTTTCCCTTGTTTGTTTGTACCATTTGTATAATTACAAGTATCACAGTAACAGAGACAAAATACTCGTGCCCCCCCCCTTTTTTTTATACATGACAGGGTTTCTCCGTGTAGCTTTGGAACTCGCTCTGTAGACCAGGCTGACCTTAAACTCACAGAGTCCTGCCTGCCTCTAGCTCCTGAGTGCTGGGATTAAAGGTGTGAGCCAACACTACCTGACCCATTTCACATAATTTTAAAGTCACCACATGGAACTTATATTTCAATACATAAAAAATGCCTGTAATTTTCTACTTATTTTTAGCATCTAATTCTAAAATGTTTAAAGATATTGATTTTGCCATAGGTCTTAGGGAAATTCTTTCTTCTGTATGTGTTTTTTTTTTTTTTCTTCTTCAATGCTGAGAGCTAAACCCGGGGCCTTGAGCATGCTAGGCAAGCATGGTCTTGCTGAGCTATACCCAATGTATGACCTCTCTCTCCCTCCCCCTCTCTCTTTCTCTCTTTTCTATTTCTTATCTCTGTTTCCTTCTTTTCTGAGACAGGGCCTCAAGCTCACTGTGTCCCCTGCTCAGCCTCCTTGGTGCTGGGGTTGCCAGGCTCCTTCCTGGCCGGTTCTCCTGCAGCTTGGAGAGACCTGAACCGCTAATCTAAACTGAGTTGTGCTGTGAGAGCTGCCCACCAGATTTCTAAAAGTCAAGAAAAATGAGAATGTGAAACACCTCAGGATTTTATTGGCTACACGTTGCAATGATATTTTAAGTAAATTAAGTTAAATAAAGTAACAGTGTTAAAATTAACATGCTTTTAATTTGACCATTCAAAAAATGTTTAAAGTACACAGGTGGCTCCTTTGAAATTTCCACATAGCAAGTCTGTGAACTAGAGTTGAAGACACAGCTTTACTAACTGCCACATTATAGGCAGGATATGGTAAAGTCATTCATTTGTTTTTCCCTGTTAATTACATCAGAGGCTTTTGCAGGTTTATTTCTGTTTTATTGACTTATCAAGTATCTTTTATAGTGAATGAAATTCTATAACTATAATGTCTTAAAACCTCAAATCTTTATTATTTCTCTCAGTCCGAAGGGCCCACTGGTGGATTAATGACATGTGTTTTCACTGCAACAAAATGTCTGACAAAAGGCACTTGAGGAAGGACGCTTGGTTTTGATTTACAATGCCAGGAGATGCTCACACAGATGTACACACACACACATACACACACACAAACACACACACCCCAAAGCAGGTTAACCATTACATTAGTAATCTTTAGACCAGTTCGGCTCAGATTGGAGAGTGGCCTCACTCATTAACTGGGACCTCAGTTGAGATGGTTGGGGTGGCAGGCAGCCCACAGGGCCTTTTCAGGTTCCAGGACAGGATGCTTCCCATTATACGGGAATGGAAGGGCACTCTGAAACAAGAGCGAGTGTCAGTACTATCTAGAGCCTTCTAATTGTGCCACATTTGTGTTGGTCTGTGAGCCTAAGAAAGTCCAAGTGGATTGTAGCAAGAATTTAATTGGTCTTAATAATAAAAACTCGGAGTCAGATACTAGGAGGTGAAAGCTGACCGATCAGAGAAGCAGAGTGGTCAGCCACTAGAGAGTTCTTACCTCTACCAATGCTCAGACCAAATCCTTGGGTTTAGGGACAAACTTTACTGGGAGAGGGGACGTCGTTCTCTAGAATTACTTCCAGCTGTCATGGGGGCAACGTTCTTTCTGGGGGATCCTGTAAAAGTAAAATGATGGTTAAATTTCAAGATCAATGTCTTTTAAAATTGCAAATAGTCTCTGAGTATTTTGTGGAGGTCTGGCCAGAATGTTGTACAAGATGTGCACCATTTCAGCTAACCACGTTGGAACCGTCTTGTGCAGCTGGTACCCAAAACAGGTCTTGTAGTAGCGCTATCAGTATCATGACGTCGTATCAACCAGGTGGAGTTGTTGTTATGGGGCCCCATCTTCTTCCTGGAAACTTCAAATGTCACTGCAGGAAAAACTCATTGTTCATTGTGGAAAACTTAAACAGTAATCATATAGACATATACAGACATACATATATTCAATGAAAGGCATGATAGATATCTTTAATGAAAGGTATGATAGATATGAAGAAAAGTAAAGATGTTTTCTAAACTCATATTTCTTTCTGTCCCATATCATGGCTCTTGACATGAGACAGAAACTCCAGAAACTCTGGGTTTTTCTTTTAACAACAGGCTTGGAATTAGAGAGGGACTGAGCCAGAGTCCAACTCCAAAACCAGCTCTATAAATTTAGAAATATGATTTAGTATATTTTACTTACAGAACCTATTCAGTTTTCTTGATAGTCCCTATTGGGCCGTTATTTTCCATCTGTCAGTATTCAAATATCCAGGGTCCCTTGAACTTTTCAAAGATCAGTGTTTTCCTGTGGAGATAAGAACAGAACCCTGCCCCCATTCTATATGTTTTTCTTACCAACTGTATAAATATCATCATTGTAGATGAGCCGTCATTTCTCCTTTCCAAGAGGTTTCTCCTCTTCAAATCGAACCTTTATTAATTTTGATGGTATCCACAATTTTTCTTCTCCTGTGGAAACAAGAGCAAAACCCCTTCCCCAACGTAGCACATCTCCTGGCTTCCATTGAGAGATCAGCACGTCTTTGAAATAAACAGGTTGGTTTAGTTCAGAAGTTTTTTCCATTATCCAATGACTCTCTGCTGCTGTTGTTCCTTTCTCATTAGCATTAAGAAAATTCAAGGTTAATAAAGCATTATGCAATCTATTTCTGGGGGTATCTTTTGTCCCTTTCTGTTTGTTCAGCATATCCTTTATAGTATGATTTGATCTTTCTATAACTGCCTGACCTGTAGGATTATTTGGTATACCTGTAATGTGTTTTACATTATAATAAGCAAAGAAGCGTTTCATTTTCTTAGATACATATGCTGGACCATTGTCTGCCTTTATTTGTGCAGGTATACCCATGATGGCCATAACTTTCAATAAATGTGTGATTACCGAATCAGTCTTTTCTGAGCTCAGGGTAGTTGCCCATTGAAAACCTGAATACGTGTCTATGGTGTGGTGTACATATTTTAATTTACCAAATTCCATAAAGTAGAACACATCCATCTGCCAGATTTCATTCCTTTGAGTACCCTTTGGGTTACTCCCTGCAGGCAACGGTGTTTGATTATAGAAAGAACAAGTAGGACATCTCTTTATAATGTCCTTAGCTTGTTACCATGTAATGGAAAACTCTTTCTTTAAGCCTTTACTATTGACTTGATGTTTTTTATGAAATTCTGAGGCCTGCAGAATGCTTCCAATCAATAATTTGTCAATTTCAGCATTACCTTGTGCTAGAGGGCCAGGCAGACCGGTATGGGACCGGATGTGTGTTATGTACATTGGACAAAGCCTATTCCTAATTATGTCCTGTACCTGGATAAACAATGAAGTCAACTCTGTGTCATCTGGTATGAATTCAGCGGTTTCAATATGCAAGATAACTCTTTCTGCATATTGTGAATCTGTAACTATATTAAGAGGTTCTTTAAAATCACTTAGCACCATAAGAATGGTATATAATTCTGCCTTCTGGACAGAATTATAAGGGCTTTGTTCCACCTTACTCAATTCTTCCGATTTATAACCTGCTTTCCCTGATTTATTTGCATCGGTATAAAATGTCCGGGCTCCAGTTATTGGAGCATCACATACAATTCTAGGAAGAATCCAAGAAGTTCTCTTTATGAGGTTAAGTCTATCACTTTTGGGATAGTTGCTGTTAATTTCTCCCAAAAAATTAGCACAAGCTCTTTACCATGGTTCATTATCTTCCCATAACTTTCTTATTTCCTCAGTAGTAAAAGGCACTATAATTTCTGCTGGGTCTATACCTGCTAGTTGACGAAGTCTCAGTTTACCTTTTATAATTAATTCAGAGACCTTTTCTACATAAGTTTTTAATTTTTTACTTGGTTTATGAGGTCTAAATATCCACTCTAAAATAATATCTTTCCTCTGCATTAAAATCCCTGTAGGAGAAATTCTGGAAGGCAGTATGACTAGGATGGAACTAAGATTCGGGGTGATCCTATCCACATGTGCCTCCTGTAATTTTTCCTCAATCATTGTCAGTTCCTTTTCTGCTTCTACTGTCAATTTTCTGGGACTATTCAAATCCTTATCACCATCTAAGGTTTTGTTTAAATGAACTATTAGATCAGGTGTTATCCCAACAGCTGGTCGTAGACTGGAAATGTCTCCTAACAATCTTTGGAAGTCATTAATTTGTGCCTTTTGCGTTCGAATTTTCTCTAACCCTATTCTGTAACCTAGGTAATTAATAGAATCTCCTTTTTGAATCTTTTCAGGGGCGATTTGTAATCCCCACCTAGGCAAGACTTTCTTTACTTCTTCAAACTTACTTTCCAAAATATCTTTATTTGAATCAGATAATAAAATGTCATCCATGTAATGATAAGTTATGGACTTGGGAAATTGCTTACGAATTATTTCCAATGGCTTATTAACAAAATATTGACACAATGTGGGATTATTGAGCATCCCCTGTGGGAGGACAGTCCATTGATATCTCCTAGTAGGCTGAGAATTATTATAAGTAGGCACTGTGAAGGCAAATTTTTCTCTATCCTTTTCTTGCAAAGGTATAGTGAAAAAGCAATCTTTCAAATCAATAACTATAAGAGGCCATCCTCTTGGTAATAGAGAAGGCAAAGGAATTCCAGATTGTAGCGGACCCATAGGTTGAATTACCTTGTTGACAGCTCTTAGATCTGTCACCATTCTCCATTTACCTTGGGATTTACCTTGAGTCCTGTCCTCAGACTGCATCTCCAGACTGCCTCTTAGACTGCATCCTCAGACTGCATCTGAGCGCCTGTCTACTCCCGCCTAATATTCCTCTCTCTGACCAGCCATATCGCCTGTCCCCATCTTCCTAGTGCTGGGATTAAAGGTGTGTGACTCCCAAGTACTGGGATTGAAGGTGTGAGTCACCACCACTTGGCTCTGTTTCTCTTTTAGACTGGCTCAATCTCGCGTAGCCAGGGTGGCCTTGAACTCACAGAGATCCATCTGTTTCTGTCTCCCCAAGTACTGCAATTAAAGGTATGTGCCTAGCATGGCCTCTATGGCTAACTAGTGGTTTAACTCTGCACTCTGATCTTCAGGCAAGCTTTATTTGTTATTTTACAATCAAATATCACTACAGTGGATAGACAGACTTCATGGCTTTTTGTGAGCAAGAGTAAATGTCATCACACAAGAGTGGCATACATGGGTGGAGGCCTAGAAAAGCTGCCGTGGGGACAGTAAGGGTGTGTCTGCAGTGTTTACCTTAAGTGAACCTTAAGTGTTTACCTTAAGTGGACCTCTAGCTGAAATGCCTTCCAGGTTGATTGTAGCGATTTCTGTTTTTCCCTGTGTAGCATTTCCTCTGCGAACCCTTTCCAGGAACCAGCATTGTTGCTGATGTTGTTGTTCCTGTAATATTTGCCAGTCTGTGAGACGGAGAGCGCAGCTGTGTTTGGTTTGTTTTTCCTGACTGGGGAGCTGAGCATCATGCACTAGAGATCGTTCCTGGGTCTCACCACTATTCCTGCTAACTCATATGCTGACACCAGGAGATGGCATGTGGGCATGTGGAGCTTATCTCCTAGACCAGGCTGCCCCTGAGCTCACTAGTGTAGCCAAGGATGCCCTTGAACTTGTGATCCTACCCTCCAAGTTCTGGGATTACAGGCGTGGGCCATTCATTACACCCAGTTTATGCAGTGCTGGGGACAAAAATCAGGGCTTCCTGTTTGCCAGGTGAGCATTCTACCAAACGAGCTACAGCTCCATCCCCTTTATCCGCCTTACTCCCCACCCCCAACAAAGTTGCGTATAATGGCACACAGTTTTAGTTCCAGCGCTCAGGAGGCAGATGCAGGTGTAGGGCCAGCCTGGCACACTGAGAGAGTTACAGGTCAGCCAGGGCCGAACAGTGAGATCCTGTCTCAGAAGAAGAGCAAGAGGAAGAGGAGGAGAAGAAGAGTAAGTTAAAAAGTTGGCGGGGGCATCGCTAAGCTTTGATGAGGTCGATGAGAAGAGCAGTGTGAGAACGTGGGAGTTTAAACTGGGTCACGGGGAAAACAGAGGGAATTGTGGGCCTGCAGCTTTCCTTGGAAAGAGTAGAGGCTTCTGGGTGGGTAAAGGAAAGCAGGAAGAGAAGCATGGGTGCTCAGGTGACAGGAAAGAATAATCAGAAAGCCCAAGACAGCTTCTGTTCTCTGGTGGGAAGACACCAAAGCCAGTATTCAGGGCCAGTGAGGTGGCTTAGCCGGTAAAGGCACCCGCAGCCACGCCTCAGCACCTTTGCGGAATTCCCGGGATCCCCTTGGTGAAAGGAGAGAACCAACGTGCACAAGCTGTTCTCTGACCTCCACACAGCAGCCAGCATGGCATTTCTGAGTATAACACATGTACACACGCACACGTGCACACGTGCACACACACACACACACACACACACACACACACACACAACAAATTTAAAACAGCATTCTCTTTTCCTTAGGGCCCCATGACCAGAGTGCCTCTAAGGCGCTCTCCTGCTGCCCTCTTTGAAACCCACGGGTTGCTGGTGTCCAGTTTCGAAACTGCTGGAAGAGAAAAACACTGGCTTCTGCCAGGGGAGACATGTTACTGTGTTCTGTCTCATCCAGTGTAGCCTGCCTGGCCTCTCAGCTGATCCTTCTGGTTTTAGTAAGTTCAGGCTTTCCTTCAGGAGTGATGGTCCTGTCTTCTAACTTCATTTCCCGTGAGGAAAATTTTAAATAAAAAAACCAATCAGCAAAAATCTCAGATTCAGAGATTTTTCTATATACAAAGCAACCCATAAAATCTATGCTGGGAGTCACCAAGGCTTCCCTCGTAAACATTAAGGTGCTGCACCCTTCAAAGTCTATGCTTTTATGGCTGCTCTCATGAGTGAGGCAGTCATTACTGCTTCACAGAAGGAAAAAGAAAATAGGTTGGTTTGCTTTTTGGTTTTGTTTGTTTTTCTTTAGCAACTTGAGTCTTCCCAGTTTGGCTTTACGATCTTGACACACAGTGGGGCTTCAAAAAATGTGGGTTCCTTTATATGTGTGTGGAGTTTTGAGACAATGAGGTGTTTTTTTTTAATATACAATTAAAAAGGAAACAAGGTCCCTTCTGTTCGTATCCAGTGTAGTTTTTTGTGAGGAGGAAGAAGTGTCTTTACAATGATTCAAGTAAGTTCGTATTTATTTGAAAAAGATGAGTTAGAATTAGCACATGAACTGTTAGCAACCTCTAAAAGGTTGCTTCAAGCACTCATGTGTTAAAAGCAATGAGTTAACTGACTACTTTCTCTTCTAGGCACGAGAATAAAATAACATTATGATAAAAAGTGTACCCTCAATTCTCAGGGAAAAGTTCGTTAAGTACAATGTTTGACTGTTAATAATGGTGGCCTACACACTTGGGAAGCTGAGGCAGGAGAATTGTGAGTTTGACACCAGTTTGGGCTACCAACTAACCCATACCCTCTTTACCCTCTTCACTTACCACCCCCCCCCCAAAATTTTTCAGAGTAGGTACTGGAGAAATGGCTCTGGGTAAGGACACATACTGCTCTTGCAGAGGACCTGAGTTCAAGCCCCGGCACTCATGTAAGTGGCTCACAGCCGCCTGTAACTCCAGCTCCAGCGGATCTGATGCCTCTGACTTCCTCAGGCATCTGCACTGGCTTTGTGGACACACACACAGGCATGTACACATAATTTTAAAACAATTTTAAATTTTTTTAAGATATGGAACGCTTCACGAATTTGCGTGTCATCCTTGCGCAGGACTATGCTAATCTCTGTATCGTTCCAATTTTAGTATATGTGCTGCCGAAGCGAGCACCAATTTTAAAATTTTATAGAAACAACCTGGGGGCGGTTATAGGTCAGTTGGTAGAGTGCCTGCTTAGCATGCACAAAGCCGTGGATCCTCTCCACTGTATAAACTAGACACGATGGCCCAAGCCTGTAATCCTTGGGAGGTGGAGGCAGGAGGTCATCTTCAGGTTATACAAGGAGTTCCAGGGCAGGCTGGGATACTTGTGGTTCTGTCCCCAAAAACAACACAGACAAACAAAACGCACCCAGAAATAAAAAGCAAGTCGATAGGTAACGTTAATCGGATTAATCATTTTCTTCAGTGTTCTCTCAAAATAATCCCAGATGGGAGAACAGAGGTATTGTAAACGGTATTGTTCCTGAGACTCGGAAGACGTTACAACAAAGGTACACATGGGGGCGCCATCATCGGCCAGAAACGGTCGGTTCGAGCTGAGCTAGGTTTGTGAGGTGTCAATAGGCTGTGCTGAACTTTCACAGCCGGAAACATGAAGGCTGCTGAGTCAACAGACTCTGCTCTCGGAACGTGAGCTGGGCGCTAGGGTTCCAAAGGAGTCTGTGCAGTCCCTGGTTAATGAATTTGTACTGGAGAATTTGACTGTTGTTTTGGCAAATCTTTATTTGAAACATTTACTGTTGGCCCGGAATGATGTATTTAAATCTTGAATGAGTTGGTTGATAGCATTTATGGGTGGCAAGAAGCAGCTGAGTGAAGAGTCTTTGCTTGGAATGAATGGGACCCTACGTTTGAACCCCAATATTGTAAAACAACAACAACAAAAAAACAAAACGTTTATTTTTCTGACCTTTCCTCTACCATGTGCAATGTGGGAAAGCCTTTTATGACTGACTCTGACCCCAAATGACTGTAGTCTTTTTCTCATCTCCGGCTTATGACGATCATCCCTTGACTCTCATGCAAATATAAAGCTACCTGGCCACCTATAGATTTGCTAGAAGAAGCCCGTAAATGCCCACAGAGATTTTATTAGGGGCAAGCCATGATGAGACTATAGAACACACATTATTTTTCCAAACATTAATCTGCATGTGACAATATTTGTTTTGCAGGCAGAATTTCTTCAACTTAACACTGTTGTCACGAAAGGGATTGCTTCCTTCCACCAGCGAGTGTCCAGGTCCACGTTTCTGCATTGCCAACTCCATCTCCCCCGCCAAAAGATCTATTTTATTATCTTTAATTAAGTGTCTCTGTGTGGGTCTGTGCACATGAATGCCAGTGGAGGCCAGAAGTGGCTGGATCCCCCCAGGAGCTGAGGTTACAGGTGGCTGTGACCCACGCGGGTGCTGAGATTTGAACTCAGGTCCTTTAACTGCTTATCTGTCCTCCAGCCTCCTCCACCCCTTCCTTTTTTGCTTTTTTTTTTTGTTTTAATATTTTAAGTTTGTCTCTCTGTGTGTAAGTGCAATGCCCTCAAAGGGCACAAGAGGGTGCTGGATCCCCTGGGACTGGGATCCCGTGTGGGTGCTAGGAATTGAACCCAGGTCCTCTGCAAGACCAGCCAGTACTCTGAACAACTGAGTCATCTCATGTAGCCTTGGCTGGTTATGTAGCCTGGCCTCAAACTCACAGAGATCCATCAGTTTCGACCACAGGCGTGTGCTATCACTCCTGGCCCATTTCTGCTTTTTCTTTTTGGGAAAAAAAAAAGTGTTTATTTTTACTTGATGTGTATGAGTGTTTTGCCTGCATGTCGTGTGTGCACCGCACACGTGCTATGCCCCCTGACACTAAAGCAGGGAGCTGGGTCTCCTGGAGCTGGAGTTGCAGATGTTGGGAACTGAGCCCGGATCCTCTGCAGGAGCAGCCACCGATCTGTCCCCCCATTTCTGCGGTTTCAAAGATTTTTTTCCTTATAAAATCAGATTATTTAAATGAAGGAGCTGGAGAGATGGCCATGCAGTAAAGAGCCCCGACTGCTCTTCAGAGAACCCACATTTGGTTTCCAGCATCCGCGTGGAGGCTCAGAGTCATCTGTAACTCCAGCTCCAGGGCTTCCAATGCCTTCCAGCCTCAGTAGGCACCAGGTTCAGTCATGGTGCATGGATATACATGAAGTCAAAATACCCATATATATAAAATATTTTTTAAAAACTTTAAAAAATTTAACATGACTAAGGGTGTTTGAAAAAGCTGTAAGGGATTATATTATTTTTATTGAGCCCAAATTACATATAATACATCTAAGTAAACATATATTATTTAAATGAAGTTAAGCTGTTTGGGCTGACAATACTTCTTCCATGAGCCATAGACCTTCTAATAAAAATCCCAGTACCATTGGTGGTGGTAGTGCGTGCCTTTGATGGCAGCACTTGGGAGGCAGAGGCAGGAGGATCTCTGTGAGTTCAAGGTCAGCCTGGTCTACAGAGCTAGTTCCAGGACTGCCAGGGCTATAGAAAGAAACCCTGTCTTGAAAAACCAAACAAACAAAAACAACTGTACAGTACCAGGCATGAAAAACTCACTTTCGAATTGTTGGTCAGGGGAGTCCAAGACACTCCCCAAATACAGACTCTTACTGTTCCCCTTGGTTGCCTCCCAGAGGCTGAAGGTAAGGCCCTAAAGCTAAAGGCGCAGGCACTGTGGACTCAGGGCTTGCAGGATCTGAGCTGGGTCTACTGAAATCCTCCTCTCTGAGGATGAACCTTCACAGTCCCTGAAGGTACTAATGTAAGCTGCCAAGGGAGGGAAGCTACCAATAGTTAACACAGTTGTGAGGCCTATGAACATGACCAGCAAGGCAAGACATCCCTAGAGCCACAACAGTGGCTCTCATATCTGGGCAGTAACCAACAGCTGTCTATTGGACTTAAGCTTGTTCAACAGGAAGGAAACCATGCCCAGTACTGGAAAGCTAGCCACTTAACCGGAGCCAGTGAAATCACAGCTCTTAAAGAAGCTCCTGCAACTGTTGCTTTCCTAAAACAGCGTAGTTCCTAAATGCCTTCTAAATACTCATCCTTAGACCCACAGTAAGAGTTGTTCCAGAGCTTCACCAAAGAAGCTTTTCTGGGAAAGAGAGATCATAACAGAAGACCACAACTGGTCAAAACCCAGGAACCTGATGATGGGATACCCAGCCCTAAGGGACACATCGACAGCACAACTCCTGCAGCTAAGGCTCAGGGAGCATTAGAGAAGAAGGGGTGGAGGGCTGCAAGGGGACCAGGAAACCTGCAGTGAAACTGTATCACCTAGGAAGGACAGGAAGGCTTCTCTCGTGACTTTAACAATGTGGCTACTTAAACAAGATCTGAACAAGGACATCACCAATAGAGGTGCTAAGAGGAAGGGACAGTCTCACAGGGCACTGCCCCTAGACAAAGAACTACAGGCCACTGAGGGACACTGAGTGGAAGTATTGTCCTGTCCTCCCCCCCCCCCCCCCCCCCGCAGGCAAGCCCATAGTCCATCCAATACCAGGTTGTGAGCCATGCAATCCTGGACAATACTAAATGGATTCAGCAAATAACAAAGAAAAAGAGACCGGGAATTTGAGAGGGAGTGCATGGGTATGGTTGGGGTATGGGAGGAGCTAGAGGACGGGAGGGGAATGGTGCGAAATGATGCAATTCTGTTTTATTAATTAAAAAAAAAAGACAAAGTAAAGCCAGGCGGGGAGTGGCGCACACCTTTAAACCCAGCACTTGGGAGGCAGAGGTGAGCAGATCTCTGTGAGTTCAAGGTCAGCCTGCTCTACAGAGTGAGTTCTAGGACAGCCAAGGCTACACAGAGAAACCCTGCCTCAAAAACAAAAAGACAAAGTAAATGACGAAACTGAACAAAAGCCATCTCTGGATACAAAGTGCCTTTCTTTGAGGGCGAGGTTATGGGAATGGTAGAATTTTATGAGCTTGGTGTCCCATTTACCCTTGCCAATGCTTACATTGTGTGTATGTCTCAGTTTAAACGTGGAAATGCATTTGGCTGTGCGAATGGGTTTACATTTCATAAGTCAGAAATTAAGTCTTTTTCTATACTGAAAGTACCTCACAGTCTTAGAACATAAAGCTCAGAACTGGGCGTAGTCGTGAACACCTTTAATCCTAGCACTCAGAAGGCAGAGGCAGGAGGATCTCTGTGAGTCCCAGGACAGCCTGGGCTACCTAGAGAGACCCTGTGTTGGGGGGAAAAATAGATTGCTCAAAACGTTAGAGTGATTTTGGAACAGCTTTGGAATGTGAAGAAAAACTGCGTTTTGGAGTCCCCTGTAGTTAGGAGCGTTTCCGTGTAGAGACGCTAAGTAGTCTAGACTCGCTCCGTGAAGATGGCGCCCTGGAGCACCACCCTGGCAGATTCCAGCCTTCAGCACAGCGGTGTAAACTTCACGCTTAAGTCTGGCTGGATCCGAGACAGGCACGTTAGCTCCAAACTCCCAGGCTGCACGGATTCCCCATATGCTGCATGCAAATGCTGTGTGGCTTCTCACGCAAAGGTGCTATGCAAGGGCGCTGGCTGACTTTCCACCTCCAGCCTAATGTTGTCACTTACGTACGGTGGAGTCTTACACCAGTCCAATAATCGGCTGTGAAATAATCTACAGTAAAAACCAGAATAAATTTATATAAAGTATTGATTTAGCATTAATTTCCAAACTCTGAGAAGCAACAAACTGTCAATCTGTAAATAAATCAGGGCAACAAAAGCCGTGATTGACAAAACAAAACACAAAAAAAGTGTCTGTACTTCCTTCTATCTCAATAGCTACATGGGAAAAATATATGGGGAGAGGCGTTTGTCAAATTTTTAAATTAGACACACAAAAATAACAATGCACAAAGAAAAGAACATCTCCACAATGTTGTGCAGAAGACCCCCGAGATTCTGGTTCACAATCCCAAAGCTCTGGCGTTGTGGTCGAGTTGAACGATGCCCTCAAATGAGAGGGCCTTCGTAGTCTTGCAAACTCCACCCCCCAAAGAAAGATAAAACCGGGATCACAGCCTACGTAATTCGTGTTTCTGTTTGTATGCACATGTTTGCATGCACATGTTTGTATGCACATGTTTGAATATCTTTATTACTTGAAAAGCCCACATGGAATTCATTGTTAAGGCTCCCAATGGCCATTTAAATCTTCTTCACCCCAGACCTGATAAACCAACTGTGTGGGCTGTGGGCACAGCCACCAAACACGGAGATGGGAGCTCATACCTCCTGATATTCTGTCTGTTTTCTTCTTCCCTTGACTGGTCGCTTTGAGGCTGTAGTAACCTGCATTCAGTCAGGTACATCTCAATCTCTCTCTCAATCTCCGCCTCACCCCACCCCACCCCTGTGTCTGTTTGTCTGTCTCCCCTTTATTGCTGGGATAGAATACAAGATCCTGCACATGCTAGAAAGAGCTTTAACGTTGAGCTGTATCTTTTTCTTTCCTTTCCCTTTCTCTCTTCTTTCTTTCTTTTTTTCTTTCTTTCTTCCTTCTTTCCTTCCTTTCTTCCAGAGACATCTTTTCTCTATGTTGCCCTCCTGTCCTGAGTGCTTGGATTAAAGGCAAGGAAACCTTTTTCTTTTTTTCTTTTCTATTTTTTTAAAAAAGATTTTATTTATTATATATACAGTGGTCTGCCTGCATGTACACCTGCAGGCCAGAAGGGGGCACCAGATCTCATAGATGATTGTGAGCCACCATGTGGTTGTTGGGACTTGAACTCAGGACCTCTGGAAGAGCAGTCAGTGCTCTTAACCTCTGAGCCATCTCTCCAGCCCCTTCTTTTCTATTTTTTAATATATATATTAAAATTTTTAAATATTTTAGAAATATTTAAAGATTTATTTATTTATTATGTATACAGTATTCTCAGTATTCTGTCTGCATATATGCCTGCAGGCCAGAAGAGGGCACCAGACCTCATTACAGATGGTTGTGAGCCACCATGTGGTGGTTGGGAATTGGACTCAGGACCTTTGGAAGAGCAGGCAATGCTCTTAACCGCTGAGCCATCTCTCCAGCCCCTATTTTTCTTGATTCTTTGGGAATTTCACATCATACCCCCTGCCTTTTTCATGTGACCACTTTTTTTTGTCTGTCTGTTTTTTGGTTTTTGTGTTTTACTTTTTAAAAATGTATTTATTTATTTTGGTTTTTCAAGACAGGGTTTCTCTGTGTGGCCCTAGCTGTTCTGGAACTTGCTCCTTCGGCCAAACTGGCCTTGAACTCACAGAGATCCGCCTCCTGAGTGCTGAGATTAAAGCGCATGCCATCACTGTCCAGCCATGGGAGCATTTTTCGTAAACCCTCTGCAGCTTCAGTTCAGCGGTGTCTATTGAGCCCGAGAAAGACCATGTAAGACAGTTATGGTGGCTATTCTTGGTTGTCAGTTTGACTACATATGGAGTTAACTAAAACCCAAATGATTGGACACACCTGTGAAGAATTTTTTTCTTAATTAAATTATTTGAAGTGGGAAGATCCTCTTCTAATCCAGATCTTTGAGGTGGGCCACACCTTCTGCTAGAAGACATGGAAGAAGGAATCAGTCTCAATCTCTCTCTCCCTCTTTCTCTTTCCCTCCCTGCCTGCTTGCTCTCCCTAGCAAGTCCACCCCTTCATTGGCATTAGAGCATACTTATTTAGGATTCTGGACTACATTGAAGACTAGCAGAGACATCCATCCTCATGAACTGAGCAACTACTGGATTCTTGGGTCTTCCATAGGTAGACAGCCACCGTTTGACTAGCTATAACACAGCCTATAGGCCATTCTAATAAATCCCCTTTGTATATACATATATATATATATATATATATATATATATATAACATCATTATATGTAATATATGAGATATAAAATATTATATATGATATATATCCTATAAGCTCTGTTTCTCTAAAGAACACTAACACAACAGTGGTTGCTGGGTGGCGGTGGTGAATGCCTTTAATCCCAGCACTTGGGAGGCAGAGACAGGTGGATCTCTGTAAGTTCGAGGTCAATCTGGTCTACCAAGTGAGTTCCAGAACAACTCCAAAGTTACAGAGAAACACTGTCTCAAGAAAAGAAAAAGAAAAGAAAAGAAAAAGTGTAAATCCTTCATTTTGACAAATTTTATCAGTAATTATTTCCATCCTTAGGTACCATTAGAGGCAAGAATCAGGGTTTCGTTTAAAAATTACCTTATAAGAATATGCATTCCCATCAAAGAGTCCTACCATGCAAAGGACTGGACTAGTTTAGGGTTAGTTGATGTGCTGGCCATGGGCACAGAGACCACAGGAATGGGCACGCCAGTCTAACCCCAGGGCTTGGGACAGCAGGCAATCGGACCGCACTGGCTGTGGAGGGACAGCAGTGCACCACAGAGGGACACCAGTTCTGCCAGTTTTCTGTAACTCCTCTGCAGAGTGCACTGAACAACTCCAGGGTTACCAGCACTTGGTCTGCAATGCGATTGATACCCTTGGGTGTGTGTAGTGTACGACTGACGCAGCCGCCTGCTGTTACACTAGCTGACAATGGTGATAGTTACCACCTGACCCTCAGATTCTGACCACACAGATCAAGAGTATATCGTTAGCATTATTAAAAACACATTTCAAGCCAACAGCTAACAAAATACTTAAAACATTAAAAATCGTTCCTAATAGTGCTAGCAAAATGGTTTAGGAAGTGAAGACGCTTGCTACCAAGCCTGAGGACTTGAGTTCAATGCCCAGAACCTACATGGTAGAAGCAGAGAACCAGTCCCTGCAAGTTGTTCTTTGACCTCCATGTGTTCTGTGGTATGTGTGCCCCCCACCACACAAATAAATAAGTGTGGTGTTGATAGAGGTTTCTGTCCCACCAGGTCCCACAGCCGTTTAGTCCCAAATAAACACGCAGGGGCTACATTAATTATAAACTGATTGGCTCAGTAGCTCAGGCTTCTTATTAATTAATTCTTATAACTTATATCAGCCCATAATTCTTGTCTGTGTTAGTCACATGGCTTGGTACCTTTTTTGGCGAGGCAGTCACGTCTTGCTTGTTCTGTGTCTGGCTTCCTTTCCCTCTGGGTGATGACTGCAGACTGAATCTTTCCTGTTCCTAGGATTCTCCTGTTCTTTTTGCCCTGCCTCTACTTCCTGCCAGGCTACTGGCCAATCAGCGTTTATTTAAAATACAAGTGACAGGGTACAGACCATTGTCCCCCAGCAGTGTGTTGGACATAGTGGCACACACCTTTAATTGTAGCACTCAGGAGGCAGAGCCAAGTGGTTCTCTGTGAGTTCAAGGTCAGTATGGTCTACAGAGTGAGTTCTACGCCAGTCAGGACTACGCAGAGAAACCCTGTCTCAAACAAAACAAAACAAAACACCCAGAATCAACCCACTGGATCCCAGGATTTGAAGACCAGCTTCAGAAACATCTAAACCTCATCTCAAACAATCAAAAACCAGCTGGAGAAGATGGTTTGGCATTTAAGAGCACTGACTGCCTATGTGGGACCCAGGTTTGCCTATGTGGGACCCAGATTTGGTTCCCAGCACCTACCTGATGGCTCACAACCATCTTTCATTCCGGTTCCAGGGGATCTAGTGCCTTCCTCTGACTTCCATGATTATCTGACACACCCATGGTGCTGAAGGCATAAGTCACAGACAATCCCACACCAGTTTGGAATTATGATTAATAGAATGGTTATTTATTCAAAGGGGAAAAAACTTACAGATTACCGTCCCAGACAACAGCCCCTTTGCGCGAACAGGAAAGGAGTCCAGGAGCCGGAAGCGGAGCCAGAAGCCAAAGAGGGAGTGGAGGACAGCCGCTGCTTTTTTTAAAGAGAGAGAGAGACCACGCCCCAATGGGCTGGTAACTCAGCAGCGATTGGCTGAAGGAGAGGAAGGAACTCCCACAGCATGGTGCACAGACATGATACAGGCAAAACACTCATACACATAAGATAAATAATTGAAAACATTTTTAAAGAAATGAAAACATAACCCGCCGGCTATGCAGGCAAATGGCTTTCCCTGCACTCAGTAACCAGGGGCAGGTGGATCTCTGTGAGCTGGGGGTCAGCAGAGCTATGCTCTGTCTCAAAAATGTAGGAAGATAAAATGACAAAGGTATAACCAAGTACAAAATATGACCCAGCTTTTTTCAGTAAGGCATAATCAATATCGGATACTAGCAGCTCAACGAGCTGATGCAGGCCTGTAACCCCATCATTTGAGAAGTGGAGGCAGGAGGATCATTTAATTATTAATAGTTCTCTAGTTATTACATGACAGTCACATAAAGAAATCTTTAAGAAGAGGCATGGGAGAGGAGGGAAGGGGAGGATGGAGGAAAGCCTGATGCACTCTAAGCCCAGCCTTTGGGACTGAGGAGTCAGGAGGAGAGCGATCTGAGGCCAGCCTGGGCCACACAAGTGCGTCTGTCTCAGGAAAACAGGAAGAGAGAGAGAGAGAAATGAGAGCAGTATGTAAGACTGGGGAGAAATAGGCCAGGTTATTTATTTGAAAGATTTTGAGTGATACTTGGTATGTAATGTCTATGAATCCTAATATTTATGATTTTGGTGTGTGTATGTATGTATGTATGTATGTGTGCATGTGTTTGTGGTGTGTGTGTGTGTGTGTGTGTGTGTGTGTACATGTATGTATTGAGATATGAATCTATGCAGAATGGAAGCCAAAGGTTGATGTCAGGTATGTCTGGTGTCTCCCTCTGGCCTTCTCCACCTCATTTTTCTTTCTTTTTTTTTTTAGACAGGGCCTCACTACATAGCCCTGACTGGCCTGGCTCTCAGTATGTAGACCAGGCTAGCTTAAAACCCATGGAGATCTTCATTCCAAGTGCTGGGGTTAAAGGTGTGTGCTACTGTGACCTACCATGACTGGCTACCTTGTTTTTTAAATTTGAGACAATTTGCCACTGAACCTGGAGGTCACCAGTTGTCTAGACCCGCTGACCAACTCCAGCGGTCCTCCGTCCTCGGTCTCAGCCACCCCAGCACCAGGATCACAGGCACAGGCTACCGTGTTGCCTTTTATGTGGGCACTAGGGATAGCCTCTCAGGTCTTCAGGCTCACATGGCATGCACTTTCCCACCAAGTCCTCTCCTCAGTCCCATGTTTATGACTCTTAAACAGGCTCATCTGTGTTGTCATTTTAGCACATATAAACAAACTGACTTCCTTTTCTTATCTCTTTGATTCTATGTGGTATCAAATTTGGGGCCTCAGACATTCAGGCAAACACTCTTCCATGGATCCACAATCCCAGACCTCCCAGCATCCCCTACCCCCTTACTTGCTATTTTCTTTCTTAGTGGAGAAAAGCCTCACTAACTAGCCTTGGCCTGGAACTCCATAGACCAAACTGGCCTTGAACTCACAGAGATCCATCTGGCTCTGCCTCCTGAGTGCTGGGATTAAAGCCATCACCCATGGTTTTGTTTTTGATTAGGGACAGAATCTCTAGCATCCTCTGCTGGCCTAGAATTTACTGCCTTGCCGAAGACAACCTTGAACTCCTGACCCTCCAGCTCTTGCCTCCTGAGTGCCAGCGCCACAGGCTTAGGCCACCAAACCCAACATGCTGGATGGAACGTGGGGCCTCTCCCATGCCCACCCAGAACTCCCAACATCCCTGGCTCCATGTTGACATTGTTTTTGCCCTCGCGTGAATCTGACTTATAAATAATTACTCACTCGATGTCATCAGCCACCTAAAGAGAACGGAGAATTCTGACTGTACCCCACTCACGCCCATCACAGAAATGCTAGGTTTATAGATGATTAATTTCATATTTGCGCATAAGAGAGCAACTTAAATCAATTATGTGCAATATCATATTAATTCAATGTAGTATACCTTTAAGCGAAGGAAAGGACTAGATTGCCAAGGCCTATCAAATTTATGATTCCTTTTATATCAGGCGTTTTACTGGGAAGCATTCTATAAAGTTTGTATAGAACTTGGATGCCACAGAATCCAGGTTATAGATTTTCTGTCTGTAAATCAACAATTTGATCTTTATATGGATGCCTTCAACTATAAGCCATGCAATAAATTTAAATTTAAAACTGTGTGGGTTTTACATTCTTGGCGATAGAACTATAAAACCCTGGCGCAGAAGTTGTGAATTCAGCCTCAGGCCTCTAGGCACCTCCATAATTAAGTCATCCTAGGCAGGTAATCGTCCATCCCAAGGAAAGCCTGCGTGTGCTCAGCAATCCGTTCTTGTAACGATCTCCCACCCGAAACTTCATTACATCGACTTCTAGGGTTTTCCTTTCCCTCGAATCCTAGCTCCTCTGACTTCCGTGGTTGCTCTTCTCATGGTAAGGCTTCTGCGGTGAATGTCCTCAGGCCGTCGTTTCCTTTTACTCTCTCTGGTCCTGATGAGAAAGCATCACTTCATCTCATATTCATCATTAGCACTATTTGTGAATATTAACTGTTTTCTTTCTTCTGCTTTCTCTCCTCATCGGAGTATAATGATTTGTTATTGCATTGGCCATTTAACTGATGTCTATATATGGTGCAGAATATTGGCAAAGCAAAAAATGACCTCTGGGCTAGGCGGTGGTGGCACACGCCTGCCTTTAATTCCAACACTCAGGAGGCAGAGGCAGGCAGATCTCTGTGAGTTCGAGGCCAGCCTGGTCTACAGAGCGGATTCCAGGATAGCCAGAGTTGTTACACAGAGAAACCCTGTCTTGAAAAACCAAAAATAAAGAAAATAAATAAATGAATGAAACAAAACAAAAAATAAAATTAAAAAAAAATTAAGCTGAACTCATAGATAAATGATTTGCAGTTGAGTTATGTTTAATGATGTTTCTTAGAGAATATTGTCAATATCCTTTCTAGTGGCTTAACTTTTTTTTTCTCTCTTTTTTTCTTTCCTCTGTGCAGCAGTCCTGGCTGTTCTAGATCAGGCTGGCCTCAAACTTTCCGTTCATAAAATACTCCTTAAGACAGGGACTGTTGTTTAAGATATTACATTAATTTATGCTGTGGAACATTTGTTTAATGATGCAAAGATGGGTTGCATTCTTTTATGTTGCATTTGTTTAACTCTGTGAAGCTGTGTTATCTGATTGATCTAATAAAGAGCTGAATGACCAATAGCGAGGCAGGAGCAAGGGTAGGTGGGGCTGTCAGGCAGAGAGAAGAAATCGAAGGAGAAAGACGAATGAGAGAAGAGGAAGGGCAAGAAAAGCAGGAGAGGAGGACACCAGGGGCTAGCCACCAAGACGGGGTCTCGCTATGTAGACCAGGCTGGCATCAAACTCACAGAGGTCTTCTGCCTGCCTCTGCCTGCCTCTGCCTCCAGAGTGCTGGAATTAAAGGAGTGTGCCACAGCCTAGTCTTAATTTCTTGTCTGTCTAGACAGCATGCTTTTTCTCCCTCTTTCCCTGCCAAGCTGAATCACCTGTAGTACCAGATTATTTGAATACTACATGCAAACAAGAGGAAGCAGGCCTCAGCAACGAGGAGGATGGCCAAGGTACCAGGCATATGGGAAACAGGAAATGAAGAAGACACGAGAGAAAAAGGGACACGGTAAAGGGCCTTGAATGCCTCCCCCGGCACTCAGTCATGCACACACATTTACATTCTGTCTTGAAGAAGAATCAGTTATTTGTGAAAATCAAAGAAGCACTCTGGTTTAAGTTGGGTTTTCCAAGGGTGTAGGCCAGGCCAGCAGAATTAACTGAGTGTCTGGAGGAGTTGCAGAAGCAGGAAGTGGAAGGGAGTGGCCCAGGGCTTGGGCTGTGGCAGTAGTACAGAAGAGAAGGAAGGCGTGCAGAATTAAGGTCCTTTTTCTTCTTTAAAAGTTAATTTATTTTATGTGTAAGTGTCTGCTTGTATGTCTGTGCACTCCAGGCATGCTTGGTGCCCATGGAGGCCAGCTTTCGGAACTGGGTGTATACTAGATGGCTATGAGCTGGCAGGTGTGGTGTAGAAACGGAACCGAGGTCCTCTTCAGAGTAGTGGCAGTGCTTCTAGCCGCTGAATCAGCTCCCCAGCCCCCTTCTTTCTAATGGGACTGAACCCTCGGCCTAGTGAATGCTTGAGTGGGTGGCAAACTATGGAAGGTGAATCAAAGACTAACTGAATGTATGAGGCACATTCATAACACCAGCACTCAGGATCAGAGGCAGTGATTTATGCTTTGTTTCTGATATATATCTTGGGAGCTGTGGCAACGCCAGACATGGCCAACCAGTCCTGCCTCTCTGTGTCACCTTAGGCTTCTCTCATGGAGTCATGCATCATCCCTGTCTGTAGTAACAGAAACCATCTCTGGATATTTAAGCAAAAAAAAAAAAAAAGTAATTGTGGGCTAATGGGGTGACACATTTGGGAGGTGGAGGCAGGAAGATCAGGAGTTCAAGGCCAACCTCAGTTACATAGTGTGAGGCCACCGTGGACTACATGATGCTCTATCTCAAAACAAAACAAAAACTCCAATGAAATCGGGCAGTGGTGGCGCACGCCTTTAATGCCAGCACTCAGGAGGCAGAGGCAAGCAGATCTCTGTGAGTTCGAGGCCAGCCTGGTCTACAGAACGAGTTCCAGGACTGGCTCCTTAGCTACTGAAAACCCTGTCTTGGAAAACCAAACCGACCAAACAAACAAATAAGAAATCAAAACCAGCAATAATGAAACCAAAAAAAAAAGGAATTCTGAAATATGCATGAGGGCTGATTAAAGCCCTTGACATGAGTCAGGCGTGGTGATGCACACATTTAATCTCAGCGCTTGGGAGGCAGAGCCAAGTGGATCTCAGTAGGTACACTGGTTTACCTACTGAGTTCCAGAACTGGCAGAGCTACATAGTGAGACCCTGTCTTGGCAAAACAAAACAAAACAAACAAACAAACAAAATACGCTTTGACATGAAAGAATAATGATTGGATTCAGATCTGCAGAACCCATGTTAATGCCAGGTTGCCTGCTTATACTTCCAGTCTTGAGAGGTGGAGACAGGACCTGCAGAGTAAGCTGGTTGGGAGAGTCACCACCACATTGGGAAGCTCTGGGTTTTGAATGAGAGATCCTGCCTCAATGAATAAGGTGGAGGGGTGACCCAGGACGACTCCTGACATCAACTTCTGACCTCCACATGCATGAACACATACACATGCCCATATATGTGTAAATATGCACAAATACATCACACACATATAAAATGGAAGGAAAAGAAGGTGAGTGGGAGCATTCTTGTTAATATTTAGCTTCTATTCTTCCCTTTTAAACTCAGTACTAGAAGAGTTTACATTGACCTCTGAAAATGAAGGCCACATTTCCCCGCCTCTCTTGCAGCTATGTCTGGCTAACCAACGGAGTAGAAGTACAAATAGTATGTACAGTTTCCTAGATTTATTCTTCAAGAGTAGAATTATATACTTCTCCCCCTTTCCCATGATTTGTGGGACCTTTGTGGTCTGTACCATCAGGATAGCAAAGCAGATATCTAGAAGCACTCAGGGAGGTTATCATCCTAAATGACAATACCCATTTGAAAAATAGACTCTTGCCTTAAGTGCCCAGTGTTGCTGGTTTCTTCTACATGTACCTGAATCCATTTCTCTTGACATTTTGGTTGTGAACCTAGCCTTTAATGGCTGAAACATCTCCAACATCTGAATCCCTACCTCAATGTACAAATCAGTGTTAGGGGCCCAACAAAATGACAAACTTGAAAAAAGTTGGGTCTAAAGAGCTGTGGAGTTGAGATCACAGACTTCACAGTACCGTGACACTCTGCTGCTGCTGGTGGCAGTCTGACTCCCAGATGTCCCTGGTCTTTGACTCTCTGATGCCCACACAGAAGTAGAAGGCCTTTCACCTGCCCTTTGATGTCCTTGCAAAACAAACACAAGTCCTAATATGAGTAATAAAATGATCCTTTTTGAAGAAGTGTGTCATTGGGGGCGGGCTTTGAGGTCTCAGATGCTCAAGTCAGGTCCTGTGCCTCTCTCTTCCTGCTACCTACTGACCCACACATAGAACTCTCAGTTACCTTCCAGCGCCATGTCTGTTTGCATGCTGCCATGCTTTCTGCCACGATGACAATGGACTAAACCTCTGAACGATAAGCCAGTTCCAATTCCATGCTTTCCTTTATAAGAGTTGCCATAGTCATGGTGTCTCTTGACAACAACAGGACTTTGACTATGACAACTGGCAATGAGGGAACAGAAGGCAGACAGGAAGTGTGATGGGGTTACCCCCTAGGCCTGCCTCTAGTCACTCACATTCTCCATGGAGGCTCCGCTTCTTCAAAGTTCTTTGAGTTTCTAAAACAGCACTTCTGCTGGAAACTAAATGTTAGAATGCATGAGCCTCTAGAGGCAAAGGTTGCTCTTCCAGAGGTCCTGAGTTCAATTCCCAGCAACCACACGGTGGCTCACAACCATCAGCAATGAGATCTGGTGCTCTCATCTGCCACGCAGGCATGCATGCAGGCAGAACACTGTATATATATTTTTTTTTAAAAAAAAGAATGCATGCACCTCTGGGGACTTTTCACAGTCCGTGTATAACAGAGGGGTTTGTTTGACTCCTGGGTTTAGGATGCAGTCTGCCATGACAGGGAAGACATGCTAGTAGGTATATGAGATGCCCAGCCATGTTGCCTGTAATCAGGACACAGAGATAGACAGTACAGGTGCTCTGCTCACTTTCTCCTGTATTTATGTATGTGTTTTATGCTTGTGTGTGTCTACATGCCAAGGCATGTACACAGAGATCAGAGGACAGCCTGCAGAATTTGTTTCTCTCTTTCTACCACGTGGGTTCAGGTTATTGATCTGTGGTCATAAGACTTGGCAACAAGTGCCTTTACCCAGTGAGCCATGTTGTCCCTTCCTTCTGTTTATTCAATTTGGGACCTTAATCCATGTCATGGTGCTGGCCATAATCAGGTTGGGTCTTCCCATGCCATTTAAACCTCTCTGGAAACATCCTCAGACACATCCAGTTTCCTAAATGCATTCAAGTTGACAATGAGGAGTAGCCCTCGCGGATAGGAAGAAAGAAAGGCAGGCAGCCAGGACACCAGCAAACGCCCACCGCGTCACCTTTCTTCCTTCTGCTGAATCGAGACTGACTGAGACAAACATCGAGAAGTGTTTTTCCACTTAACATTTTTCTGGTCCAGTGGGCCCACTTCACCACCAAGTTTTGCCCTTCTTTTCACAATATCCTTATGTGGCAGGCATTCATCATTTCTTCCTGGAAACTCCGCTGTAAGCAGAGCCCTTCAGAGGCTGGTTAGAGCACACGTGCGCTGTACCCTCCTCCTCAGCGCTGGCATCACGAGAAAGAGCGGCGGCATTGTGTACAAGCCTCAATCAAAAGTCTTTCTTTGGATCTTCAAAACACTTAAGAATAGCAGGAGTTGTTTTTTTTTTCCTTCTGTATATAAAAAGAAGTTCTCAGCCACAAAAAAGTTATTAGTATTCTTTCAAAAGCCAGTATCTGTCTTGGCAATCTTGTATTTTAACACATTTTTTTCTTTTCAGAAAAAAAAGAGTTGCAAAGATTCAATTCCTTAATTTATCTGAAAGAAAAAGAGTTCAAGTATTTCTCATCTGACAGAAAGGCTCTCAGATGGGCACAAACTGCAGTTGTTGGAAAAGAGTATTTTCTGTAATCTGGTCAATCTCATTATCGCTCTGTTGCAATTATCTGACAATTTCTGGGAAATAATTTCACACATCTGTCTTTGCTGTTGTTGTTTTGTTTGTTTGTTTTGTCTTTTAGACAGGGTATCTCTACATAGCCCTGGCTGTCTTGGAACTCACTATGTAGGATAAGCTGCCTCTGTCTGGGTTAAAGTCATTTGCCACCATTTAAGTCCAGTTCCATATCTCTCTCTCTCTCTTTTTTTTTTAAAATGCTGCCCAATTTAATAATGCAAGCTGACATTTCAATAATGTTTAAATAAACCTCATTCTAGCTCAACATTTTGTGAAGAAACTATTCACAGTCCCTGAATAAAGCATCTAGTTCTCCAACACTTTCATAAAAATACTTTTTTGGTATGTGTATGCATGCATGTGCATGCATGTGTATGGACATGCATGTGTACGGACATATATGTGTGCAGGTTTAAATGTGCATATATATGTGTGTATGTGTGTGCGCGTGCGTGTGTGCGCATGTAGAGCCCAGAGTTTGAGATCTGGGGTCTTCCTCAATCACTTTCCATTTTATTGACTGAGGCAACATCCCTTGCTGAGCCCCCTTGCTGAGCCTGGAGCTCATCAGCTCTCCTAATCTAACAACCCAACTTGTTTATTTAATGAGTTTAGCTAACCAGCTTGCTCTGGGGATCTTCCAGCTCTAATTCCCGAGGACTGGGATTATAGGTAGGTCACCAAACTTGCCTGATTTGTTTGTTTGTTTGTTTGTTTTTATATGGGAGGTGGGGATTTGAACTCTGGTCCTCATGCCTGCCTGTCTAATGTGTTATCCACTGATTAATACTTGTTTGTTTTTTGGAGACAGGGTTTCTCTGTATAGTTCTGCTGTCCTGAGATTTACTCTATAGAACAGGTTGGCCTTGAACTCACAGAAATCCACCTGCCTCTGCCTTTCAAGTGCTAGGATTAAAGGCATGCGCCACCACTGCCCTGCATGAATGATATTTTCTTTAAAAAAAAGATTTTATTTATTATTTATGTGAATGTGTATCTGTTAGTGCAGATTCTCACGGAGGCCAGAAGAGGGTATCAGATCCTCTGGTGCTGAAGTTATAGGTAGTTGTGAGCTGCCAAACATGGGTTCTGGGAGCCCAACTCAGATTCTCGGAAAGAGCAGCAAGTGCTCTAACTGCTGAGCTGTCTCTCCAATACAGCTCTGATTAGTATTTAGACATAAAGTTTTAGCAGGGCAGTGGTAGCATATGCCTGTAATTTCAGCACTCAGGAGGCAGTGGCAGGCAGATCTCTGTGAGTTTGGGGTCAGCCTGGTCTACAGAATGAGTTCCAGGATAGTCAGCGCTACACAGCGAAACCCTATCTTGAAAAAACAAACCAAATCAAACCAAACCAAAACAAAACATAAAGTTTTGCACTTTTGAAAAGCTTTATTTTGAGACAGTGTCTGAGACTTACCTTGAACTTTGCCAGGTAGCGAGGAGACTTGAACTTCTGATTGGCCTTGGTTTGCCCAGTGCTAAACTATGGGCATGCTCCACCATGCCTGGTTCATGTGGTGCTGGAGACTCAGGGCCCTGTGCATACTAAGCGAGCCTCATTCCCAGCCCTTACTTCCTTTTCTAAGGAGCTTGCTATATTGCCCAGGCTGGACCCGAACTCTTGGACTCTAGCCTGTCCTCCAGTCTCAGGCCTTCCAAGTGGCTGGAACTACAGGAACGTGCAGCCAGGCCCAGTGTTTCATCTCTAATGGAAAACCATGTAACCTGTCGGGAGATCTTTTAAAAAGTCATTGCTTACTACACTTATGAAAACTGAAAAGAATATGGGAGTTAGTGATCTCCCTACTCCCTGGAGAGCTGAGATTAGTTGTGTTTTACATTCTGCCACACGCCCCACATGGTACATTCTGCTACTTTCAATTTCAAATACAGTCACAGAGCTGTGCAGATCCGAGGGGAGTGGTAAACTCAGGATAAGACAAGGGCTTTAAAAAAGTTATTGTTATTTTTAAGTAGGATCTCACTAGTATCCCTGGCTGGTCTGAGGCTCACTATGTAGATCAGGCTGGCCTTGAACTCACAGAGATCCTCCTTCCTCTGCCTCCTGAGTGCTGGCATTAGAAGTGTGCACCACCATCGACCGCCAGGCTGAGATGTTTTGAATATCCTAGTACGCGAAAGGGAGATGTCTATAGTGACATTGCTTTAACTCCAGGTTCAGCCAGCTGAATCTTCTCTAAGACGCTTTCCAAGGAGGAACAAAGGACTGTCAAACTAATAGTATTTTAAATAATAGTATTTTAAAAATTGATGATAGAACCTGTTGTTGGATTCTGTTTGAGCAACCCATTTCACTTGTGATGTAAATTGTACCGAATGTGAAATCCTCAAAGACTGATTTAGAATTTAAACAGGTCACACATGAGCATGATCTAAAATTCTAAGCGCATTTAAATGTGTATAGCCAGGCATAGTGGTTGTCTTGATTGCTGTTGCTGTGATAAAAAAAAAAAAAAAGAAACATCTGGAAAAGGGGATTTCAGGAAGGAAAGGCTTGTTTTAGTTCCAGTTTGAGTGTACAGCCCATCACGGTGAGGAGCTAGAGTGCAGCCCATCACAGCAAGGAGCTAGGGTGCAGCCCATCACAGCAAGGAGCTAGGGTGCAGCCCATCACGGCAAGGAGCTAGGGTGCAGCCTATCACGGTGAGGAACTAGAGTGCAGCCCATCACGGCAAAGAGCTAGGGTGCAGCCCATCACGGTGAGGAACTCAAGGTGGCAGGCGTTGGTCACCTCACCCACATAGTCCAAAAGCAGGGAACGCTGAGTGCTAGCACTCAGAGAGCTTTTTCTCCCTGTTATTCAGTCTGGGATCCAAGTCGAGGGAATAGTGCCGCTCACAGTGGACAGGTCTTCCCACTTCAATTGACCCTACCTGGACAATTCCTTACCCCTCACAGATGTGCCCAGAAACTGGTCTCCTAGGTGATTCCAGATGCTGTCCAGCTGGCATTATTAACTTTCACAATAGTGCAAGCCTGTCATCCTAGCTCTCAGGAGGGGGGCAGAAGGTCAGTTCAAGGTCAGCCTGGTGAGCCTGGAATAGATAAACAAACAACAGCCTCGACTTAACACTTCCTCTTCACTCCTGCTACCCAGTTAGAGAAATCCCTCCCTCAGAAACTTCCACAGCTCTGTTGGGTCATTGCAGATATCTGTGCATGTAGTAAGATGTAAAAAAAAAAAAAAAATTGGGTGCATATCTTTGCATCTGTGTGCAAACAGCAGAGGACATCCATGGGTGCTCTTTAGTTTGCTTTTCTACTTTATTATTGTTTAATTTGAATTTATTCTCTCCCTCCCCCCTCCCTCT
Source organism: Myodes glareolus (assembly GCF_982192425.1). Classification (NCBI taxonomy): domain Eukaryota; kingdom Metazoa; phylum Chordata; class Mammalia; order Rodentia; family Cricetidae; genus Myodes; species Myodes glareolus. The sequence goes on from NC_142034.1 coordinate 36,206,408, forward strand.
CTCTCTCCGTGTGTGTGTGTGTGTGTGTGTGTGTGTGTGTGTGTGTGTGTGTGTGTGTGATGGGGAAGGAAGGCATGCCACAGTGAGAGTTTGGAGAAGACTACCGTTGTGGAGTTGGTCCTGTGGATCCTGGGGATAGAATTCAGGTCACCAGTCCTCCCACACCCTTACTTGTGTTTTGATTTTAAAAAATTAGATTTCTGAATAAATGGTAGTGTTACATGCACTCAGTATCTGCATTTTAGATAACCGGGAAAATAGCATGTTAATACTTGTATCATGTTGTATAATTAAGTAGGAATTGCTTCATTTAGCGTAGAAAGGGAGGCAATACTCCCCTCCACTAACAGATGAGCAAGGAAGTCGGGGTTAGAGGCTGGAGATGGCTCATTGGTTAAGAGCTGCTCTTTCAGGGCCCGAGTTTGATTCCCAGCACCCACATAGCAGCTCACAGGCGTCTGTAACTCCACTTCCAGAAGACCCTTTGTTATCTTCTGGCCTCCCTGGGCACCAGGCATGCACAGGGTGCACATATGTACATGTAGATACAGCATTCATTCACAGAAGATAAAGATGTAAAATATTTTTAAAAATCAAGCTTAATATCACCTAACTATTAAGTAGTATTATTTTGGGGCTACTAGATAAATTATAACCTTAGACTTGTTCATTTATACTATCATTTTAAGTGTTTCTAATTTTTTTTTTTTTTTGAGACAAGAAGTGCCCAGGTTGACTGTCCACTCTCTATGCAGCAGAGGTTGACTTTGAACTTGCGGTCTTCTGTTTTTACTGCCGCTGGCACTCTGGTATCACAAGCGTGTGCCCCTACTCCTGACTTACGGGTTTCTAATTTTTGGTTCTGAATTTAGCATCCGAATTCTGATTTCCCGGATCTGGGTCGATGGCGTATGAGCAAAGCACTTGGCTGCACATGCGTGACACTGGAGCTTGGATCTCCAGGAACCATGTAACTGCTGGGTGGGTGTGGCGGCCCAGCGCTCTGCAGGCAGGCAGGGCATCCGCAGAGCAAGCTGGCCAGCAAGACTAGCCGTGTTAACAAGTTCTGGGTTCAACTGAGAGACCCTGCCCTAATGATTAAGGAGGAGAGTGATAGTGGGGAACTTGAGTGTCAAACACACACTCATACACACACATACACTCACAAGTTCAAACATACATACACGCACATCCCAGCCCCCACTCACCTACAAGCACATGAGGAAAAAAACTGAATTCCAGGGTAGTGGCAAGAACAAAACCATGTTACAGGTTTTCTTCAAATCCTGGGGAGGATCTGGTTATCACTTTTTAGTGAATTTATTTGCACATTACTCCCCCCCCCCAATTTTTAAACGCTATCTTCCTTATGGAGAATAAATATTTTAAATCAATAGCTATGGAAAATCAATCACTGATGTGAGAATGAACATTTGTTAGCGACAGTACAGAAACGATAGCTTGTCAGTTTGCTACGTATTGTGTACTTTTATTAATTATTTATTTGGTTTCTAAACATGAGCAGATGGTAAAATAGCACAGAATCCGCACATGTAAAGTGGCTGGGGAGCAGGAAATCAGTGGAGATACTCCTGCTGGGGAAAGCACCGTCCAGTGTGTGGCTCGGAACAATCGGAACTTCGATCACAGGGCAGCATTCAGTTGTTTAGAACGGTATCGACGAGCAACCGTGAACAGGCCAGAGGCTTGTGGGCTGCACACGGTAAGGCGCTTGTGGTAAAAGTCTCTGAAACTCTGGTGTTTGGACTTGAAACCACGGAAGCCTTGGGCAGGCAGGTGCTTTATATAGCCTGGGATGGCTCTGTTGCCAAGCGTCTCCTTCACATCTGTTTCTTCGTTTCCATTCTCGGTGCTACCATCGGATTCCAGAGCCATCTGCTTTCTCCCACAGTCCGTGCATCATCTTTTTAATTACCCTCTCTTCCTCGGAGCACCCCCTTTCTGACTCCTTTGCACAGAGCTCTGGATTAATCTTCATAGAGTTCTAATTGTTCTCCGGACCCCTGAAATGAAGTCCAATCTCCTCTGCTAAGCAGGCAAAACCCTCCATGAATTCCAGCTTCAGTCCCTGTCTGGCCTGGGTGGTTTATGTCCTCTGAGGCCTGAGAGCAGAGACATCTATTTGCCTCCATGAAAACAAACAGCATTCTCCTGGCTCGGGCCACCCCTTCCCCTCTCCTGCATGCATCTGCTATTGCTGGACTTTTTTCCCTCCCCTTGATCCATTGTCCTTTGCTAAGGTGGTTTCCTGGGAGCTCCACACCCGGTTGAATCCCACATGGGAGACAGCCATGAACAAGGCTCTATGGCTAAGCATGTGACCTGAGCAAACCCTCACAACACCGGAGGAGATGGCATCTGTAGGAACCGGTTAAGTGGCCAGGGACCCTGTCCCCAAAGTCACACTGCCACTCCGTGGGGGTGTCCTCTCATGCTGCAGTGACCACTGAGGATGAGGTACAGATTCTGCTCTCTCCGCCCCTTCCTCTCCCTCCCCGCCCTGCTCTGTTTTGAAACAGGGTCTTATATGGCTCACACTTACCTCAGCCTTGCTATGAACACTATGTAGCCAAAGATAACCTTAAATGTCTTATCCCCCTGCCTCTACCTCCCGATGCTGGGATTTCAAGGCATACTCCACCATGTCCAGTTCAATGTGGTCCTGGGGATTGAAGCCAGGGTCTCACAGATGCCAGGCAAGCACTCTGCCAGCTGACAGCCATCCACAGCCCTCTTTTGCTTCCACCAGGAGTGCTACTACACTCCATCTGATTAAAAGCGCTTGGTGGCACCGGGCCTCAGAGCTGGACTTTTACCACCCAAGACACTCATGACCTTGAAGCTTTGTGGTATCAAAGCTACCCTGCCCTTCAGAGCCCGCCGACTGTCATAAACCTGTGAGGTCTGCTGGTAGAATGTCACACTCTTGGAGTTACACTCTGATCTCAGGCCGCCCAGACGGTCCCTCTGATTAGCTGTCTCTCCAGATGCTTTCAGAAACTTCAGTGAAGACAGAGCTCCCACTTTTAACTCTTCCCTGTCTTCTTCTCAGATACTTAAACACAGGCCTGGAGATCTAATGAAACAGTAGCCGAGGAATGGGTTCAGATTCCTCCCTCCTCTCGCTAGGGATCTAGGATGGAAGAGAGAAGTAGTTTCCATTGAACGCAGTTTTGATTCATTAGTGTATATGTCCTCCTTTTTAAGTGAGAAAATCCAGTTCATAAATCAGGCACGGAGGCACACACCTGTTGTGTTTACCAGTTTTATGTCAGCTAGACACAGCATTTGAAGAAGAGAGCTTCAATTGAGAAATTCCCTCCATAACAACGGGCTGTCAGTAAGCCTGTATGGTATTTTCTTAATTAGTAATTGTTGGGGGAGGGCCAAGCCCATTGTGGGTGGGGTTTCCCCTGGGGTTGATGGTCCTGGGTTCTATAGGGAAGCACACTGGCTGGGTGATGGTGGTGTACACCTTTAATCTCAGCACTTGGCAGGCAGAGATGGTAGATTTCTATGAGTTTATGGCCAACCTGGTCTACAGAGCAAATTCTAGGACAGTCAAGGTTATACAGAGAAACTCTGTCTTGAAAAACCAAAAAGAGCCGGGCCGTGGTGGTGCACGTCTTTAATCCCAGCACTCGGGAGGCAGAGGCAGGCGGATCTCTGTGAGTGGGAGGCCAGCATGGTCTACAGAATGAGTGCCAGGACAGGCTCCAAAGCTACAGAGAAACCCTGTCTCAAAAAACAAAACCAACCAAACAAACAAACAAAAAAAAAGAGAAAAAAAACAAACAAGCAGGTTGAACAGAGAGAACGGTGAGGAGCAAGTAGTGCTTGCTCCTTCATGAGCAAGAGAAGCAGTGCACCTTCATGGCTCCTTCAGCTCCGCCTCCAAGCTCCTGGAGGTCCCTAACCCTGTCCGGACTTTCTTTAATGATGAGCTGTGGTGTGGAAGTGGAAGCCAAATAAGCCCTCTCCTACCCAAGTTGCTTTTGCTCATGGTGCTTCATCACAGCAATGGAAATCCTAAGGAACCTGCCGATAATCCCAGCACTGGTGGATTATAAATTCCAGGTTGTCTTGGCTATATAGCAAGTTTGGGGCCAGCCTGGGATGCATGAGATCCTGTCTCCAAAAAAAAATAATAAATAAATAAAGTATCTGGCTTCCTTCCTAGGAAGGAACACGTGAGCACTGTGAAGGGTGTTTCCTCATTTGCTGGATTTTTGTGATACTCTCAGGGAGGACTTTGGATTGTCTTGACCCCTTTCCATAAACTGGCTTTCGAAAGAATATATTACATACAGACATTGTTGCAATAACTGAAGTGATATGGACTTATGAAAGTAAAACTAGAAGTCTGCAAGAGCGGGGGAACTTCCAAAGAAGCTCTTGTTTCCTCTTAACAGAAACAGACTGTAGCTGGGCCCTCTTCTCAGAGCCTGCCTTGACCACAGGTGTGAAAACTGGAGATATGGCTACTTGGGGACCAGAAGTGAACTGTCCACTAATGGTGGCAGAGCAGGCAAAGCCAGTGTCCTTGATGTCACCTTAGAGAAGGGAGCCAGCGGCAACCCTAGTTATCTCCAGGTATGTTTTGTATACATTAAGTATTTAACATATTTATATTTATGTGTTATTACATAGCCCAGGCTGACCTTAAATTCAATATGTAGTTCAGATTAGCCTCAAACTCCCAGCAATGCCTGACTTAGATAGTTGTGTGTGTGTGTATGTATGTATATATATATATATATATATATATATATATATATATATATATATAAGAGAGAGAGAGAGAGAGAGAGAGAGAGAGAGAGTTATTTTTTGATTGGTTACTTGGTTGTTTTTATTTTGGCTTTGGTTTTATGAGACAGGGTTTCTCTGTGTACTTTTGGTGCCTGTACTGGAACTAGCTCTTGTAGACCAGGCTGGCCTCGAACTCACAGAGATCCACCAAAGATCTGCCAGAGATCCGCCTTCCTCTGCCTCCTGAGTGCTGGGATTAAAGGCAAGCACTGCCACTGTCCAGCAGTTACTTGGTTTTTGAAGACAGAGTTCCTCTGTGTAGCCCTGGCTGTTCTGGTATTCAATCTGCAGACAAGGCTGGCCTTGGACTCAAAGTATCTGCTTGCCCCTGCCTGAGTGCTGAGGTTAAAGGTGTGTGCTGCCAGGTCCCGTTAATAGTCCTCCTACAGGTAGAAGTTGTAAAATAAAAACAGCTCAGCAGTGCCTAGAAGTTACCAACAACATCAGCCTTAGAACTTAGTCCTGCAATCAGAAATTCAGAGGGGGGAGAGCAAGAAGTTGGGCTTAAGGGAGCTGATCAGGTGGTTCTGGCACACAAGTTTGAGAACTGGCTTAAAATCAATAGCTATAGTTCGTATATTGAAGATTCCTCCAAAGGTTATGTGCAAAGGTCCCCATGGGAAAGATGTGGTCCCCGTGGGAAAGATGTGGTCCCTGTGGTAGTGGTACCTGAGAAGGAGCCCTGTGGGAAGTTTTTAGGTCGCTGAGAGACATAGTCTCTTTCCTCTCTTTCTCTCTCTCCCCCCCCCCCCCCCAGTCTGGTACTTGTATACTTCCTGGCTGTGAGGCTTGCTCAAGGCCCACAGCAATGTGCCAACTTGATCTTGGACTAGAATCTCCAAAACCATGATCCGAAACAAACCTCCTCATGAGATCCAGGTTGTCTGCATCCAGTATCTCATGTAAGAGTGACAGTAAGCTCACCACTACACCCATGTTTCTGGAACTTTGCTAGGCAGAGGCATCCTGGGGAGCTCGTGTTAGAATCCGGCTCAGTATGTGTACTGAAGAAGCGTGGTTATGTTGGGATTGGACCCCTCGCTGAGAAATGCCTTCAACTGCAGTGCACTGTCTTGCACAAGATCATGTCCTTCCTGGCTTACAATGAAGACCTGGTCACTAATAATAAACGTTGCTTCTAAGAGGTTGTGGTGTAATCGCTAAGATTTCTGACAGCAGAAGGCTGAGAGGGTAGCTCAGGTGTTAAGAGAGCTTCGCCTGGCATGTGCCGGGTTTGATTCTGAGTGCTTGGATGAACCCAGAATAGGTGAACTGGAGAGGCACTTAGAGTTTCAAGGGAAATTACATTTCTATAACAATTTGGGATTTGAATGGCTGCTTTCTCTGGCTTTCTTTTGAATTTAATTTAATTTAATTTTTTAATTGTGTGCGTGTGCGGTGTCCACAGGAGTGCCAATGCCTGCAGAGGCCAGAGGTGTTGCAATCCCGGGAGCAGAAGTCATACGCAGTTGTGAGCTGCCTGACATAGATGCTGGGAACTGAGCCTGGGCCTTCCAGAAGAGCAGGAAGTGCTCTTAGCCACTGAGCCTGCCGCGCAGCCCCTCCCTCTGGCTTTTGGTGCCATTGAAAAAGGAGAACTAACAATCATTAGTCACCTAAACAAGGTGAAGCAGCAAAAACAGACACTCCCTCGCCTGCAGCGGGCCAGAAGGCCTAGGAGCAGGACCTCATTCTCACACAGCGGATTTCCAAAGAAGGCCGCTCTCTAGCCAGTCAGCTCTGCTACACCAAGTTAGGACTCTGACCAGGCTAGGGACATCTGGATCACTGAACTCACAGTCCCCTGGGTCAATGCCCTTAAAGAAGGAGGCCACCCCTGTAAGCGTCAGCCATCTGTCCTTTCCTGAGGAGGGCTCTGCCTTGCTGGACAGTTCTTACTGTCTGTAAGACATCTCTTCTTGGGCTGCAAGATCAATAGCCAGGGTCAAGGCACGTGATATCCCAGGTGTCTCCACTGGACCTACTATAGGAGAAAGGTGCTAGAACCAAAGAGATTGGTGGACTTTTCTAGAGTGTTCCAGGACGAGCCAGTTGGAACAATCGGGACTTCATTCCTCAGTAAATGAGAGGGTGGGGCCTCACAAAGTAAGTTTCACAGCTGTTTGGAGGAGGAAGAGGGGACGGAATTGAGGGGAAGAGAAGACGGGTAGGCGAGGGTTTAGGGAAGAAGGGATTCCATTTGGAAATTGTCATAGCGGCCTAGAGATAGAAGAGCAAACTGATCCAGTGT